>NC_138379.1:70299710-70384633 GCF_054177405.1 Leptonychotes weddellii
GCCTCTGTGGCTTCCCTGCTCCGTTACCTGGGAGCTCTGCCGCACTCAGGCACCTCCGGTCTTTCTGTGACCCCGAGGGTCCTGAGACCACACTGTCCCGGAGGGTTCCACCCCCCGCTTAGCCACCAGAGTGATGTCCCTCAGCGGAGCAGACTTCTAAAAGTTCCGATTTTGTGCTCCACGGCTCTATCACTTGCCAGAAGCGGCCGGTGGAGGCCCCTCCCCCGCCATCTATCCTCCCGAATATCGCCTCGGATTCACTTCTCCGCACGTCCTACCTTCCAGAAAGTGGTCGCTTTTCTGTTCAGAGAGTTGTTGCTATTCCTTTCTTCGATCTCCTGTTGGGTTTGTAGGTGTTCAGAATGGTTTGATCCCTATCCAGCTGAATTCCTGAGAGGAGACCGAATCCTTTTTTTTTAATCCTGAAATAAAATAGTCATGGGGCCAGAGAACCAAAATACACTATTTTCCTTGCTTTTCCTTTTTCTGCACATCCCCCACCTCCTCCTTTGTCATTGAGTTTTCTTAGTAGCTTTATCGTTCTGGATTATTCTCTATGCAAAATTGTTCTCTAATTCCCCACACCCCTTACATCCCTACTGTGCCACCATTTTGTCCTTCCTGTTGGAATCCATTGTAGATGGCTGTCTGCCTTCCCTGAGATTGGCTAGAGCCTGCAGCAGCTCTCACAGCAGCCCCGCTGACATAGTGAAATAAAGTCAGAAAGCTGCATTAATTTAAGTGGCTTTTCTTCACATTTAGGACTGCTATTATGATGTTGATGGTTGGTAATAAAAGACCTTTTAGTGTGGGAAATCAAATAATCTTATACAAACATCAATGGGTCTGGACAATGATTATCCTAATGTAATTGGAGAATGAACTCTGATTATGGGTGTCAGTTCTTGCCTTTCTTAAGGTATTGTAGGGCTAATCTAGCGACTGATAGATTGACACTCTTTGTAAGGCGTGGAGTTGATCATTAATATGCTGCATTTCTTACATTTGGCTTCTCTGTAGCTAGGACTTTTTTGAGGATGAGTTTTGATAGCTCTGTATTATTGGTTTTGTAGAAATTTCTGGAAATCTTTGGCAATGAAATATGACAGAATCAAGATTGGGGAAAGAAAGTCAAGCTGGTCTTCAAACAAAGTTTCCCTATACAAAGTGCGTTCATCACTCACTGACCTCTGGAGAGAAATGAAGGAAGGAAATGTGTAGGATGAAACAGCAATGTCCTGTGGGAAACTATTCTCTACTGTTTGTCAGTAGACAATAATTTACCTGCCTAGAAAAAGATTTCCACTCATCCTGGAAAATGTCATTGCTCTATGTTAAATAACATATGGTTAAAAACATATTTGTTGAGGGGCGCCTGGGTGGCTAAGTCGTTAAGCGGCTGCCTTCGGCTCAGGTCGTAATCCCAGAGTCCTGGGATCGTGTCCCACATCGGGCTCCCTGCTCAGCGGGAAGCCTGCTTCTCCCTTTCCCACTCCCCCTGCTGTGTTCCTGCTCTCGCTGTCTCTGTCTCTGTCAAATAAATAAATAAAATCTTTAAAAAAAAAATTTGTTGAGATTTAATAGCCTTGCAATCAATGTCTTCTGTAAATAGGTGCCTAGTTGGTAACAAAGACCTACTGTCCTACTGAACTGAAGTGGAGCTCCCTGTCTTAATTATTTTAACTAGATAGTTAATTTAATGGGCTTGGGTTTTATAGATCTTCCAATGGTGATTTTTACGCGTACATAATAAAGAGCCAACAGACTTACTCTTCCATCTAAGAGACAGGTGTTACTGCCAAGTCCAGTCTTGCTACTCAGCCCATTATGCCTTTGCTCACTTTTTTACCACCTCCCAGAAAGCTCTCTCCCTCCTCCAGCCATCCCCTTCCCCAGCCCTTCCAGGCTGTATCTCACCCACAACTTCCTCATCCTACAAGACCGGGAGACCAAAGACCACCTCATCCAGGAAGCCTCCTCTGATCTTGATAAAAAGTCAACTCCTCCTCTTCTTTTCCTTTGTTACAGCAGTCATCACTTTTTCCCATTTTTGCATCATATTCATCACTGCATCTCCCCAAACATCTAGTAGTGTCTTATTACAAAGTAGCACTCAATGACTCAGTGAGGCTTGAATGAGTGAGCAAACAGGTTAATGAATGAATCTCAGACTGAAGACTCTGGTCACACAACCTGAAGCTTCTGTATTTGTAACTCTCTTTTTCTGCTCCAGGATCAGGGGGCAGAGCTGAGGCCCTATTTCCTCCCCTTATTTATTCAATCTCAGATCATCACTGACAAGCTTGACAATTGGAGTGAATTTTATCAAACAGGGCAATGGGTTTGTGCTGCATAAGTGGGCCTCTGGTGAGAACTGGGTAATCATATCTCAATGGGAGTGAGTGTAGGCTTGAGCATAACTGAAAAGCAAAGCATTTGTTTAGAGAGTGGATATGCAGGAAGTACCCTGCAGCTCTTTGGAATTCTTTAAGAGCTTATTTTCTTGTCAGGGTATGGGTTTCTCTCAGGCTTATGAGCTGAATAGTTGGTTTGGCCCTAACTCATACACTATCTTTTACTTCTATTTATGTATTTTGAATGTTCGCCTAATATCTCCAAATACATTATGAGTACCTGGAAGACAAAATCTCGAGCCTGACAATTCTTTGCATTGCTTAAAATAATATAGCCATGGTCTCATATAAAACACATTCTTAAAAGTTTAGGTAGGATTTTGCCTGGATGGTGGAGTGTAATAACTGAGTGGAAAAGAGAGGTTGAGAGAAGATCTGTTTTAATAGGGACGATACTTATCTCATGGCAGTTAGAAGAAATTATTTTACAGTCATGAGATAATTCAGCAATACTATTTATTTATACTATCTTATTTCTCAGCTCAGAATTCTGCCACCAATCAGAATGTTTTTACTTTAAGAAATTCTACAGGTTTAGGGACTCTCCTGTGTGGAGTACAATTTTGTCCTAGATGGTGAGATGTGACTTTGCAGAATGAGATTGGATTTAGGACACAGTTTGAGATTATTAACAGTTTTTCCTCTCTCTGCTTTATCCAGAAGAAACTGTACAGCCAGTGGCAGAGTCCAAAAGGATTTAGCTGAAAATAGATTTTATTTCTTAGAGTTTCATGTCTACCTACAATTCCTATGAGATTGGGATTCATGAGATTTTCTTTTCAATAGATACTTATAATCAGAGATACAGACCCACAGAACATTATAATAATGAGATTTTATTATGAGCTAAAAATGGCACTATATGGACTCTTTGCTACATGGACTCTTTGCCAGCCCACCTTATACAGTGGTGTTGACAAAATTAGCACCTTTTCAATTTCCTTGACACACTCGGGTAATCGCCTTTGTTGTTTATGGGTCAGAATTGAGCAGACTAGCCAATTGATTTGAGGTAGGCTCCCTCATGGCTATCTAGGACGAAAGAGTTTCTTTCTTCTTTGAGAGGACAGAGATTTATGACCATTCTCAATTTGCACCATATACACATTTTTTGACTTCAGTTCCGCCAAGTTCCTTGACACTCCTGTAATGTAAACCTTTATTAACCACAGAGTTTTACACTCACTTAAATAAGAACTCTGTTTTTCATTTCATGTTGCTTTTCCTCAAGGTGAGCCATACTTTGGCATCTTGGCTCTGGCTTCCTTACTTTCTGACAGGTGGCTTTGCCACTCTTGGCAGTCCTGGGAGATTCCTAACACCTGGCACCTCTTGCTAGAGGTTTATAACACCCCTTCTGAGATAGGATGGAGCGGCATTCTTCTAAGTTGAGCATCTGGTTGGTGGCCTTCTTGCGCAAGAGGAGTGCCTCTTCCTTTCTTTCCTTGCTGTGTCATCTTTGAAGGGAATGACTGGTAATCAGCTAACAGCCGTGCTGGCCTTGGGTTGATATTAATAAGAAACAATAAGAGATCTGTTCAGCTTAGATAACCACACAAATTGCATTGCTGCATCTTTTCTCAAGATTTTAAAAAGGTTAAAATGTTTTTCTAGCACCAAAATAATGAGAAATCAAGGGAATGGCTAATCTTTTGGTCCCGCTTTAGCATGGATTTCAGCTACAGATGAGCCATCTCTCAGAAGATTGACATCTTGCAAAGGAAGCTTTCTTTTATTCCCGTTACATGGATTTTCCTCTGTGAAACATTGAAGATATGCCATCAGCTGAAAGCAGTGAAATTATTTAGCATTAGGGGTGGCATCACATTTTGTCTTGAAAGTCTCAAAGTGTTAAACACCTAAAGGGAAGAAACAGAAGAGCAATAACAGCACTTTTCAAAGAGGATGTATTTAGGAGTTTTCCACCAGGAAAAACTTGTTTCTTCATGCCAGACCCTACTGAAGGTAGATTGGAAGAAAAGCCATGCCATGGAGGACGATATTTATAAGGGAGAGTGTAGTGCCAGAAATGAAGGGGAGAGTCAGCATGAAGGCTGCCCTCCAATTACTTTGCTGAGGAATCAGTACCAGCCTATTGCTTTTTGAAGATGGGGCTTTGAGAAAGTGGCCAGTAATGAGTGCAGAATATGCCTGATTTATGTAAATCCTCACCATACACCTGAGCACATGGATTAGTGATTTGTCTGATGGAGGTTTTTTGCCACTCATATCTTTTGTCCAGACTGAGGCCTTAAGGCACGCTGACCAACTGAGGGAGATCCAGTGTCAGTAACTGACATCCAATCCAACAGAGTGATTCCTGATGAGAAAGGACCACCCTAGAGTTTAGTTTAGGGACTCATGATTTAAGGCACCGATGAGCACTTCTTCCCCAGAACAATGATATAATTGATGGTTTAAGTTTGCTTTTTTCCCCATATCATTTCTTATTAAAACTTTTTTGAGTTAATTATAAATTTGCATGCTGTTGTAAGAAATAATATAGAGATCCTGTGTGACTTTTACTTAGTTTCTTCTAGGGGTAGGAAACACTTTGTAAAACTGTAGTATAACATCACAACCAGAGTCAGACATATAATCCACTGATCTTATTCAGATTCTCCAGTTTCACTTGCACTCAGTTATGTGTGTGTGTGTGTGTGTGTGTGTGTGTTTATGTGTGTTTTTAGTTTTACGTACTTTTATCATACATGTAGGTGCCTATACCCACCATGACAGCCAAGATACTGAACAGTTCCAACACTATAAGGACCCCCCTAGGTTGCTTTTCTTAACCATCCCAGCTCTCTGCCCTCCATCCCTAACCCCTGTCAGTCACTACTTCATTTCTGTAATTCTGTAATTTTGAGAATGAAATCATACAATATCTAATCTTTTGAGATTGTTTTTTTCTCATAGCACAATTTATCTGGATTCACCCAGGTTGATGTGTGTATCAATAGTTTATTCCTTTCTCTTGCTGAGTAGTATTCCATGGTGTAGATGTGACACAATTCACCTATGGAAGAACATCTGGGTTGTTTCCAGTTTTTGGCAATATGAATAAAGCTGGTATAAACATTCATGTACAGGTTGTGTGGATGTGGTAACCTCTGAAAAAGAAAGGTTTTTAAATCCTAATTTCCTTCACAGATTTTTGCTTCTCTGGTACTACCTGTCTCCATAATCATAGCTCATGGACAGAGCACATGCATCTTCCCAGGTTATGCATAATGCATGAACATCATGGGATCTTTGCCACTTTCCTGCCATAATGAGAGTGAGCAAGGTCATGCCTATGGCATAAGTGGGAAACTAAGGCAGGAAGTGCATAGGCTCACAGCCTTTCCTCCTAATCCACAGTCATCTCTTCTAGCCTGCGCTTCATCTTTCTCAGAAGACCCCTGCCCCTCCTTTCAGGGCCCCTCTCATTTCCTTTACCTCGGGTTGAAAGGAGCATACCCTGCAGAGAAAGCTGAGGAGTTGTGGTTCTGGTGTCCTTGAAATGACCTTGTACCACTTGCAGATGATTTACATGAGGCCCACATTTGTTCTGATTTTAATTGGGTTGACACTGAGCAGGGATGTGGGGTGGTGAAAGGGAGTGAAGTTCTGGGAAGAAGCAAGAGCAATTCATTGATTACTATGCATTTGTAATCAACTTCTGAGGTTATATGCTCATCTCCACATGACAGAAACTGTCTCTTTCTCACTCTCATCAGTGGCCAAAAAGCATTTTAGTCACTCACTAATGGGGAGCCTAGGTCTGAATGAAGCCCATGAAGACCCACTCGGGCAGAGGGTACAATAACCCTAGCACTGGCTCCCTGGTTCATCCAACCCCTTCTTGCTAAAGGTGGGGTGATGAGAAGGTAAGGGACTTGTGTGTGAAGGGCCATGCTTAATACAATTCTCTGATGAGCATGGAGTTAAGTTGCTCATCACTGCTATCCTAGTCTTTTAGCCTCTTCTTATTCTCACTGCCTTTCCTAAGCAGGGATGCAGACCATGTTTTGGTCCTCTGGTTACTTTCTATGGGCTTCAGTTAGCCTCATACAGAGGTTCTGTTGTCCAGGACCCCCCATCACCTTCTCACTGCCTCTCTGTCCCCACTGCTACCAGGAGCAACCTTGTTCTCCAGCCGTTGAACTTCCTACAATCATCTCCTCACATCTTACTCTTCCTCTCACCTGGAATTCCTTTCCTCTGCTCTTCCTAGCAAATCTCTAGTTCACTTCCAAGGCACAGTTCCAATATCCTGTTTCCTGATTTGCCCACACCTTTTGCTTTTGGCATGTATCAGTAATCACAGCCTCTCTGTGTTTCTAAATCCCCATGGACTCCGAGCTCTTTGATAATTGAATTGTATTCTCCTTTGACCTCAGGGTGTCCAGTATTTTATAGCCACCTAATACATGTCTGCTGTGTGAGGGATGCAAAAGAAAGAGTAATTTCTACTTGGTGACTCTCTCCTTGGACTCAGAGACCTGCCGCCTCTGCTCACTATTTCCCTTCCTTTGTACAACAGGAAGTCCCCTTCTCCACAAGTACCATGCAATATCCTTGGACACCTGCATGGAAGAGACTTTGTCCCACCCGCATGGTAATAAATGCACTGGCATCTACCCACCCCTGAAGTTCCAGCCAAGTCCTGTAGTGTCTGTTAGTATTAGTATTAGGAAAATGATTTTCCTTTCTAGGAGTGCCCTTATGGAGCGTTACTCTGCCTTCCTCTGCTTTTTTTAATTAGTTAATTATCTTATTTATTTATCTTAACCTCACATTTGTATCCTTCAGGTGCCTGTGTATTTCCCAAACACATTACCAAGCCAACAATACCACATAGACAAAATTAGACATTTCCTTCAGGGTTTCTGTTTATGTGAGGGACAGAGGAGGCTTATGCCTGATCACCAAAAGGATAGTAAATAAAATGGTTGTGGTCCAGAGGAAAAGAGGCAGAAATAGATTGGACAGCCATTAGAAAAATACCTTTTGCCTACTAATTTGCCTAAGAGTTTTTAAGTCAGAGTTTTTACCCCTCTTTAGAGACAGTGAGGAGAAATAATTTAAAAATCCAAACTAGAAGTAATTTTTCTTTGTAACATCTGCATACTGTACATGTGTTTATGTGAGCCCTGAATGTCTAAATTAATCTCCTTGTCCCAGAATTCGAGTAATAATTATGCCAATTATGCTTATTAAACTCCCCCAAATTATTAATTAAAGACTGTGGGAAAATCTACCTTGGTTGAATATTCTTCTTACTTGATCTCTCTCTCTCTGAAACTCTTGACCTCTTTGCATTTGTTTTGCTCATTTGTACACTCAGACTTCTGCTCAAAGCACCTGCTGTTCCACATTTATGAATTTTGTGCCACAAGGAGGTTGTCTCCATTCCAAAACATTGTTTCTTTCAATCCTTTCCCTTGCTTACAGGTGACTATGTCTTATTTCCCTCAACTAGTGCACAGGCTCTAGAAGATAAAAAACATGATTCTACTATGTACTTTGTACCTGGCAAGTATCTAAATATATATATGTATATATATTCATATTCATCATATATGAATGTTATGTATTAGTATATCTTAATATTTTTATATTACTTATATGTTATATATTCATGTGAATATATATTTATACATGTTCATATGAATGTATATGAATATATAATCACATTAAAAGAACAACCTTCTGGGTTGCAGAAGGTCCCAGAGGCTGGTCAGGTAGTTTGGAAAGATTGCTGTGATCCATGCACTCAGAGCAGGCAGCCTGCAGATGGTAGATCATGGATCCATCTTCACACCTGAGGACTAGCACACGACATACTAGTGTTGACACTGTCCGTCCTCTGCCTGAACAAAGAGCAGAGAAACTATGCTTCCAGAAGGCAGTTTCTCACAATCCAGGCTATAATTCCCATTTTATGACTGAGACCAATGAGGCCCAGAGACATTTCATGGCCTCAGTGTATTAGTATTAGGATTTGTCATGGTAAGGACTCCCAGCTTGAAAGTACTAACGAACTTGTCCATTTATTGTCATTTGTCCTTCGAAAATAATACCCCTTGACTGATCCAAATGAATCCTAAAATATACATATCAACAAAGCTATCTTAAGTTGGCCTCAAGCCTTAGAGGTTTTTTTGCCTCCTGCAAACCCTCATTTATTTAGTGTGGCTCAAAAGAACAGAGGCATCTTGAAAATGGCCAGATGGCCCCACGCGTCAGTCTCCCTTCCTCTCTTTCTTCCTCACAAAGTAAATGAAAGTCTGCAGTAAGTGATTCTGAATGTTTAATTCGATGCTTTGATATCAAAATTTGGAGCCATTTCTGTGAATGTGTGGCACCGATTCCATAATGAGATCCCACATTTGCTGCAGCAGCTGGAAAAATCTGTGGACGTCAGTGTAGACCCACTGCTGTTGGGATTTCAAGCAACAGTTCTGAGAAGTCACATTCTCCATGAGAACCAAGTCTTGGGAAGGGCAGGGCAGGATCAGGGAATGCACTGGAGCTGTGTTCACATTTTCTTTTACTACCTCAGTAAGTAGATTCTGGAGTTTCTTTCTCTGGGTAAGCTTGGCCCTGGTGCAATCTTTCATGTCCAGGGGGTAGCAGGATTTTGATTTGTTTATTTGCTCACTCAATCATTTCAGTGGATTAGTTAAGCTTAATAAAGTTCAAGCAACCTGTCCAAAATCATAAATTAGCATTAGTGATTCAAGAATACTGATTTCCTCGGGGCTCTGGCAGAATTTACAGCCATCTTCACTTCCTTCTTTCAAATTATAAAATCTTAAAAAGACCTTGGAAGTCACGCAGCCCCACTCCCCACACCTTGTCAGATCTCTATTAGGCATGCATCCAGCCCCTGCTTGGATCAGTGGCTCTCAACAGGTGCCCAGAGATACCTCTGTGTTCCTTGAGCCCTTCACGGGTGTGCTTCCAAATATTAACGAAGGACTAAACTTTATTTTTATAAAACTAACGCATGCCGTGTTATGGTGATGCCAGACACTTGATGTCGTGTGACTTGCAGTTGAGAGGATTAGAGTCTGTGCAAGTAACAGCACAGGAGAAGGTGAAGCTGGTGCTAAACACAAGTTGCATGCCTCACCTGGGAACTTCACCTGGGAAGGTATGTAGACTGTGGCTAACAGGCCAGGGCAGACAGCTCTGTACACACTGCAGGGTGGTGCTCAAAGTTGGCCAGAAGGTTCTGGCACAACTATGGAGGCTCTTGTGAACAGGGCAACTTATTTTTAGACCATGGGAGAGATTGTGAGGCAATTATTGCTGACTTGCCTAGAAGACTTCATGTTAAAAAAGTGCCATAAAAAAAAAAGAGTGCCATGAATACAAAATAATTCAAGACTACGACACTTCTCCCTTTTCATGATGGAGTCTCATTACCTCATAAAGCAAGTCTATTCCAGTTTTGTTCAGCTTCAGTTTTGTACAATCTATATTAAAAATACTTGCTTATACCAACCTCAAATCTGACTTTCTATAACTTGCGCCCAGGAGTTGATGTTTTGTTTTTGGAATAGAAATAAATACATCAAACTCTGTTTACCAAAACTGCTGTACGCTGAATCCTATGGGAACCCACTTTAAAGCATGGACTCAGAGATTTCACCCTCAATAATTCTGCTTAATAGTAGCCCAGGAGATCCTTATTTTTATTAAACTGCATAGATACAGTTGATGGATAGCCAAGTTTGAGAAATATTGATCTGTTATAATCTTTAGCTGGTACCTAACTCTTTTAGCTTAACTGAACATTTTTTGTAACCTAAAAACCAGGCTCCCAATATATAGATCTCATTCAATGCACATACTCATTGCCTTTCATGTAGGTGCATGGCCCTCATCTATGAAGGAAGAGAATTTAGATTCTGAGTGTAACCATTTATACCATGCATACCTGCCCAGGGTGGGTTGGTCTTACCTAATGCTGATAGTTTAGGAACACTTCAAATCCAGACTGTCTTTTAAAAGTAAAAGACACACAGTCAGTGAATTAGAGTACTTTGTTTTAGGGCTCATCATCCTTTCCTGTCCTTTCCTTCCAATTTCAAGTTTCCTAATTAAATGTGTGAACAGAGAAACTGTGTTCTTGATAGATGTTACCTGTCATAGGTTGTAGTCCATAATGGAAACCCTAGTTGTTCTTTTTTTTTTTCTTCTTCTTCTGTTATACTTGTAAACCTATACCAATGTAAGGTATAAACATTTTTAATAAGAAGAATAAATGAGCAACAGAAGAGATGACTTTGAGTGAACTTTATCACTATCAGGCCTAAAATAGAATGCACTGTTACTGCTCATGACTCCAGCAGACTCTTAGCAGATACAAACCCTCTTATCCACATCCTTTCCGATCGTTGCATCTTCCATTTGAATTGAGCTGCGGTCTTGTCTACCCACATAGATCTTGGTCCTTTCAAATACAACATAGTCTCCTTTTTACATCTGCTCAGACTGATCCTCTAACACCAAGTAAATCTTGTATAATGCTAGCAAGCTCGTGACAAACAGATCTATATTCTACTTCCAGGATTTGGGAATTCTATTTTCTAGTCTTCACTAAGACTATTCTTAAAGTACTTTTTTCTAGTGCACAAGAAATAGATATTCATCACAAAGAACTAGAACAACAGAGTTTAATAGACTAACATAATAGAAATATAGACAAACATATATTTTTTCCCAGAAAACAACAAAACCACACTATACATCCTGTTGTTTAATTCTCTTTTTTTCCCACAAAACAGAATTCCATGAGGAGTTTTCCATACGAATGAGTTATTTTGCATACATATAAATATATATGTTCACTATAGAGACATAGCACAATTACTTTTACTATTGTTGGGTATCTTACTTAGGTTGTTTCTAGTTCTCCACTATTATAAATAGTAATGATCATAATCACCTTTGCATCATGAGAATTAAACATTCACATATTTTCCTAAGTCTGCCAAGAAAATTATTTTGTCTTCTATAGTTGGAGGTAGGGGTCTAGTGACCTTCTTTCACTATAAAGTACAGAGAATGGTGCTTTTGAGAAACAGAAACTAGTAATTTCATCCGACCTGGAATCTGGGTTCACTGTGAGGGCCCATCCTTTTTCTTCATGTCTCTAAGTTTGGGAGGAAAGGATACTCATTCTATTCAGCCTTCTAGAATCCACTATGATGTTCCACTGCCTTCTTCCGTTCATGGTGGTGGGGAGCTGCACTTCTTTGTGCCAGAGGAGGTGGGGAAGGAGGGGTAAGGGAAGACAAAAGGGACAGCCTGACAACACAGAAAATGCTGACATAAATTAATCAAACGAGGCATCTCACAGGATTGAATTAGTTCCTGATTTATGGTTGCAGTGCCACGGCTGCCAGGCCATTTCTTCATGCTCATCCGTTGTTGCCCCTGATTTATGTCAGAGTCTCAGTGCATTGGCTGACTAGGGACCCTTGCAGGATGGATGGAAGGGAGAGGGCTGCTCCAGTACTGGCCGTCCCTGGTCCAATCTTCATTCCACCCTCAGAGTGCAGACCCATCTATCAACTTCATTATTTGCCTCATAAACTCAGTGTCTGCATCTTTAGGCTCTGTTATATTGCCATGGAAGCTGGGATGGTGATAAAGGGAAAAAAATTTCTTTTTTTGTCTTTTTGACTTCTCTATTCTTGGAGATTCTTAAACCTAGACAGGATTAAAGCTGAGTCCGTGCCGATGTTTCATGTTCTTACCTGCAGAGAGTTGCTCACACTTTGTTAGGCTCCTTAAGGTACTGCTAATTTTTGTAATGACGGGTACCTGGGGGGTGATTTATAAGAAGATGTGGTTTGGAGGCTGGGGACTTTTCCCTTCAGGGAAACAGTTTACCACTGTAGCACTTCTTTATAGAAAAAAATTGCTGGGAACACATTGCTGTTCATTCTAGAAATCTGTCTGTGGTCTTGTGGATATTCATTCATTCATTTGCTCATTTTTTTTTTTCAAAGACCTTGTTGTGTGCCATATACCAATTCCCTCACTTTTGCCTGTATTCTCTGAGTCCTAGTCTTCAAGGATTTTATGGGCTAGAGAGGAGGACAAGTATAAAACATATTATTAAATAAATAATCCTGTGATTATAGATGTATAATTGCTTATGATAATAATTTTGATAAGTGAATTCAAAGTTATGCAGAGTATTTCTAATTTTTTAAGTGAACATGGAAAGTGTTAACATCTTTGGAATTCATATGAAACATTCTTTTAAATATATTAAGAGTAGGTGGTGGTGTTTTTGTTTTTGTTTTTTTAAACATAGATTTAGTTGTTGGAAATGGCTAATGTTAACTTGAAAACAAGCTTTATTGATAAGGTGAAAGATCAAGTTCACTAATAGTAACTTCAGTTCAGAATTATCTAAATGAGGTGTGATTATCAAGGCATGGGAGGGATTCTTTCTTGTTATTAGCCCTTAAGTGGTATGATTATAATTTCCAAATCTATATCCCAGGCAAAACAGTCAACATCTCTAAAACTCATTTTTCTCATCTCTAAATAGTATCTGCCTCATAAAGTTGTTATTAAAATGAAACAAGATAGCTTGTTTAATATACTTAAGACAGTAATACCTGGCATCTAGTAGATATTTGACAAATGTCTATTATTATTTTATTGGTTTATTTATTTCTAGCACAAATATTTCTCCTATGTTTAAGAATTACATACTTTTTATTGCATATCACCAACTGGATATCCTATAGAAATTTAAAAATTAGAATACAAAATAAAATGGACTTACTGTCTTTTCACTCAAACCTGCTAGTCCTGCTACTTACCCTAGATTAATGAATAGCCATCACTGAAAACCTAGATGCTCATGTCAGAAGTCTGGTGCAGTCTTACACTCACACCATACCATGCATCAAGGTTCTAGCCATATTGAATTCTTTCACTTCCTCCACCTTGCCATGCTTTTCTCCCTCTGGGCCTTTATCCATAGGGTTCCCCCTGCCTGAAACCCTCTGTCTTCCTTCATTTCAACTACATATCTACTATGCATCCTTCAGGTTTCAAGTAGAAGTAATTTCTTCCAAGAAGTTTTTTTAACCCTCCATACCTTTTAAGGGCTCCTTCTAAGTATTCCATAGTGTCTAGTAGTATTCCTGTTATAGCACTTAACTTCTTATATGGAAAAATAACTATTTTTTGTTACTGATCCACGATGTCTACTCTTCAGTAACTAGCATATGCATCACACTTTATCCCCATTCATAGATTGAGGAGTAGGTGCTTGGTACTGCACTACTGAATGAATGAGTTCAAAGTCAATTCCAATACAGAGGAGCTTCAAAAATAATTTAAATAATTTAAATAATTTAAAGGGTATTTTAAATTAAAGGAGAGGTAATCTTCCAATTGAGTTCAAAGCATCTGCATACACACACGGGGGGCTTATGTGATGTATTTAAAGAAGTACCAGGATTCACATTTTACAGAAGGAACAGATGAATATTAAACCAGTTTCCATGAATTTTTCCAAGAACTATAAAATAAGCCAACTACATTTGTAGTAACTAGATTTTAGCCACTGGCCTTCTCAACATTACACTTTCTGCACCTCTTCTCTCCCCTGAGGTGGATCTTATATCTCGGGAAAAATCAAAGATCCTCCTAGTCCCCCAACCTTTGCAATTTCTTTGACATCGTTCAAGAATTTCAGTGTTAAAGAGCGCTTTCAAAGTTTTGACCCCTCCTCCTGGGAGACCAGATCTTCAGAAGGACTCCTCACTAAACCTGAGGCAAAAGATAAGCAGTCTTAGACTTTACAAAATTTTCCTTACACAACCTGGCATCAGACAGAAGAGCAAACAGAGCTTTTGGTTTCCTGTGGGATATTGATTTTCCCTCTCTGCTACAGCATTTTCCTCATCCTCTTGGTATCCTCTGCAAAAATGAAATATGAGATTTGAAAAACTAAAAATACTGAAAGTGACAGGTTATTCTGGCATCATGGGATATGTGAGAATTCCAGCTGAGAGGGGACTGATGGAGCACACTACTGCCCTTCAGGGGTCATAGAGGGGACTTTTAGACCATGGAGAAGATTGAGATAAATAATGGGTATTAGGAATGGCAAGATAAAAGCCTTTTGGAAAAGTGAGCTAGAAGAGCATCAAGAAGCAAATCTGAGGAGATAATGGAAGACAGAGGTAATGGCATATAGGCAAAGCAAACAGGAAATGCCTTCCTGAGTTCCTCTGGTAACAACAGGGTAGGTAACTGCTGACAGGTGGAAAATGTGAGTCTGGATAACTGATTCTTTTTTTTTTTTAAGACTCTGAGGTAGATGGCCAACTTGTTCCCTGAAAATCTCACCATCAGCTTAGCTATGTCAGTGGGTAACTCTCAGCTCTCCCACCGGTGAGTCTCCCCAGTGCCCTCCTCTCTCCTAGCCTCTCCAAGGCTAACTGACTGTGCCCGTAGTTCAGCCCCACTCCTGTAGTCTATGTCGAATCCTATCTTACAGAAAGAAAGATTTGAGAGGCTCTTGCCTAATGCCCAGGAATTCTATTTTCAGTCTCACCTGCTGCCTAACTGGCTTTAATTTAGCACCCACGTTCAATTAACAAGGGGAATTCTTGCTCCAGATATCTATTTCTCACCTTGCCCTCCAGTTCTGAATACTAAATTGGGTTCTTTCTTTTGGCAACTGAATTCCCTATATTAACAACTTCCCTAATGCTTTAGTTCCCTCCTAGATTCTACATCCCCCTGGATTGTGCAATCTCTCTATTGGTTGAAAAAAATTTTTTATTATTTCTTGCAGTCTTTTTCCCCCAACCACATTGCCTACAACTTGCCCAAGCCAACCACTTTTTTGCTGTTTTATTCCTTAAATACTTTGTCTTCAGGTCATACCAGACACCCAGCCAGTACCTGGTCATTTTAGTGGAAGGATTTAATCTTAGATTTCATTCCCCATATCACTGTAATTATATGGGTCATGCCCTGTGCCTGGACATTTGACACTTGTCTTTTCTGCTTTTCAAACTGATCATTTAGTCTAGTTACACAAAAGACCTGTGCATTATCTTCTGATCTGTATTTTAAACTGTCCAGTAGACATCTCTACCTGCCTTTATTATGGGCAACTCTAACTCAGTGTTTGATAAGCCTGAATGTATCACTTTCCTTCAAAATCTGCTTCTCCTTCTCTATCCTCTTTTGGTTAATGAAATCACCATCTGTCCACTTAAATCAAGCCAGAAACGTAGGTGTCAACTTTTCCCTTCACTACCTATTCCCCAGGTTCTCTACTCATATCTGTGTATTTTCTCTGCATGAGTGAGCTCATCTACTCCTACAGCTTTAAGTACTACCCATATCTTGATGAGATCCAAAACACAATTAAAAAGAATGTGTGTGTGTGTGTGTGTGTGTGTGTCTCCTTGATGTTCGATACATGATTTGGCTATCTATCTAATAGGCATCTCAAACTTAACATACTCAAAGCAGAACACTTTCTGTCTGACCCCAACATGAGTCTGTACTCCCCACCATCTTCTCCCATCTCAGCAAATGAATCACCATGATGCTTAAAGCCAAATTCTCCTAGTTAGCTTTAATTCCTCCTTTTAAAAAAATACCCCCTCTCTCTCACATCCAATCCATTGGCAAGTCCTCCAGATTCTCCTCCTGACTATACCCAGAAACTGTCCACTTCTAGCCATCTCCACTGCTGCAGTCTGAACCCAGCTATCAATATGACTGGGACCATTCAAGTAGTCTTCTAACTGTTATCTTTGTTTTGTCCTCTTTCACAGCATCCTATTTTATTTCCTTTTAGAATGTATTTGTTTCTGAAAATATCTTGTTTAGTTATTTATTTGTGAACTATCTGCCTCTTTCCACTGAAATACAGGCTCCCAGGGAACATGTGCTTCATCAGCCTGGCTGAGCACTGTATCTCCAATGCCTAAATGTAGTAGGTACTTAATAAATACTTGCTCAATTAATTAGTTGATAGTTAATCACTCTCTATATCTTTGCTTGTTAAATTATCATTATTTTACCTTTTTCTGTAGATAGTAGTTTAGCCATGTTTATAACTCTTAGTTTGGCTGTGTTTAGAATTCTCAGATAATATTTCCCTTTTATCCTTTACAACAATCCTGATGAGGTAGGTGCAGATATTTCCTGGTAACAAAGGAAGACACTGAGCAGAGAGATGTTAGGCTAATTATCCAAGGTCACTCAGCTGCCCAGTGACTGCACCAGGATCCCACCAAGGAGAGTTTGCATCCAGATTTCTCTTTTTCAACCGTCATTGCTCATGAGGAGGCAGCTAATTGTTGTTCATTGGAGGGCAAGCTGCCTGGCCTAAAACTCCAGATTTTCACCAGGATCTAGATCCTTCTAGATGCAGGGGGCTTGTGGCTGTAGGTTGCCCCTGACTGTTTCCAGTCTTGTAACTTCATAGACCTATAATTTTACCTCTTTAGAGCCACAGGTAAAATACAGAACACCTGTTTAAATTTTAATTTCAGATAGAAAATGAATTGTTTTTTTACTGTAACTATGTACTATGCATGCAATCTGAAACTTAAGTTTAACTGTACATTCCATATTTTCATTTGCTATACTGAGAGTCCCTACTCTCTACTCACTGCTATGTTTGTATTCCTTCTCTGATCCATGAGATATTTGGCTTGCTTTCAAGAGTGGCTATATGCTTTTATTCTGTGTGTATATAGTTTAAGTGTAATATATACATTCCTTCAGTTCTGAGGGCTAAATTATATATATGTATATATAATTTATTATTGCTGATTTTTAAAATAGAGGGTAGTGGCCACAGTGTACATTTATTGTACCACTTTGGTGAAAAGTCTACTTCATTTAAAAAAAAAAGTGTTTCTCAAAATTCATAACCCTTTTGGTCCTTTAAAAACAGAAAAACTCATATGATATTCCTTGATCTTTATATGCTACCCATCAAAGTGATTTCCTTTAGTTTTAATGTTTGGTGCTACTATAAAAATACTATAAAAATAATGTCTGTTTTGCTTTCCCAATATAAATGTATGATAAAACATATTTTTCTTCAAATATCCATATTTCTTCTAACAAGATGAGTCTGAAATATTTTCTTTAAAATTAATCTTAACTGCCCCTTCTCCAAGAAACGCTCCTGGGCTCCCTCAGGGACAGTTCATCACTCCCTGGGCCACTCTGGGCCACAGTACCCCTCTGATCCACCTGTCAATCTCTATTGAACACTTTGCCTGCGTATTTGTGAACCCATTGAACACTGAGGTGCTCACAACAGAATTTTTTTTGTTTCACTTCTATAGTCCCAGTCTTTTGAAAATTCAACAAATATTTATGTTCGATGACCTTACTAATAAATGATTACAAGAATCAAGAGGAGTGATATTACAGCAGCAAAACTTGTATCTCAAGCAAAAAAACAACTGGCTCACCAAAGTTAAATTTTTGACTAAAAATTGGCAGAAATTAGTGCTAAATAGTCAGCTTTGTTTCTCTCTTCTGTGCTTGTTATATTATTTTTTTTTTGAGTTTTAAACTTGGGGAAAGAGTGTTGACTCTCCCTTCTCATATAGTTTTTGTGAACAGATGTGACAGAGTGGGTAGGAAATTAGCATCTGAATCCAGACTGGACCCAGACTGGTTAGGTTCAAGGCTAGACTATTGCTTTCTAGCTGGACAACTTGGGAAAGTTGGTCTCCATACCTCAGTTTCTTATCTGCAAAGATGGATTAGTAATAAGTACTTCCTCATGGGGTTCTGGTAATACTAGATGGATTAACGTGTATAAGGAATCCACACAATTCCTAGAACACAATGGACATGACGAGGGTGTGTTGGTCTACATGGTTCAGCTCTTTTTTGAAGCATTCATTTTTACTTTTGGAAGACCTCTTGGTTTCTGAAGGCCTCTGGTAAGATGTGACGCATGTACTCTTGTGCAAGATAGAACAAACCAAAGCTTGCTGCCAAGCAATTCACCATACATTTTCTAAAGTGTGTGATATTTCATATTGCTTGTTTTATTGCTTCAAGTCCTCTGTCAGCGTGACCTCAGTTTTGTACCCTAGGCTTTCAGCTCTCTTTGTTCTCAGGACACCAATTTTTTCACTCATCGTTGACCGTTGCCTACCCCAAACACCATTTTCTAGAGGTTTGGCCCTCATGCAAATCTTCATGCCCCGCTCTTCCTGATTGTCTAGTCAGAAAAGGCAGGACTCTACCACCAGAACCATCTCTCCCACTTTCCTCTTCACTCACAGACTCTTCCCACACCCAGCTGTCCTGCATCTGACCTTTTGGAGGCCGTTTTACGAACACCTTTTTCTCCAACAACAAAGCATTTCCAGTGTGGTAGGAAAGATCATCCTGGCATTTTTCCCTGAAGACATTGCTGCTGTCGCATAGGTCAAGAAGGATGTCACCTCATGGGCCCCAAGCACACAGAAAGTGAGACAGGATGTTCTGGCTCCCACCCAGAGTCAAGTGAAGTCTCTTCCCATTTTTCTTTTCTTTTTTTTTAAGATTTTATTTATTTATTTGACAGGGGGAGCGGGAGAGGGAGAAGCAGGCTTCCTGCCTTGCAGGGAGCCTGATGAGGGGCTCAATCCCAGGACCCTGGGATCATGACCTGAGCCGAAGGCAGCCGCTTAACCATCAGAGCCACCCAGGTGCCCCTCTTCCCATTTTTCTTATTGGGACAGGCAGTCTAGCTCGACTTTTTCCATGGATTTTTTTTGTGAGAATTTGTTGACATGCCTTTTATTTTCATATGTTCTTTTAAAAACACAGAAAAATAAGTGAATCTAATATCCCAGGGGGAAACTGTTTTCTTCAGTTCCCTTGAGAGAAGGAGGAAGAGAAAAATGAGTGCATGAGTGAATTGACACACTGATGGGATGTGAAGGAAAGGGATGGGTCAAAACACATGCAAGTTTCTGGTTAAGGTGACGGTGGATGGAGTAGATAGTAACCGAGATAGAGAAAACTGGGAAAGTCAGAGTATGAGGGGTTATAGGATAGACATGTTGCATTTGAGTTAACTGTTGCAGAGAAGTCTGTGCAGAAATAGGTTTGGGAATCTCTAGCATGTGGGTGATGGTTGAAAACCCAAAAGTAGATACCATCATCCTGGAGGTTATAAAGAAGGAGATAAAGCACTCAAGGTGAAATCTAGGAAAATGCTAACATTGAACTGGGATTTCTTCAGGAATGGAAAAACGTGGGCATATTGATAACCTGAGGAAAACAACAAAGAAACTTGTTGCAAGAAATTCCCAGACATTGCTCACCTGTGGGATAGGCTTTCAACAAGGTCCACTGTGGCCAGACCTTTGGTCCAAATTAGGTCACCAGCTTTTAGATCTGCTTGGAATTCAACTGAGTTAGACAAGATTAATAATAGCTAGACCCATAATAGCTAACATGGGTCCAGTGGTTTCATTACTCATTTGGCATTTCTCAACAATTCTCAATAATTTAGGTATTATTCACCAATTATTGGAGATAAGGGAAACAAACAAATGAAGACCCAGTGGGTGAGGACACATGCCCAAGTGACACACCTAGTTAGTTCCAGAGCTTGCTTCCAGCCCGAACCAGCAGACCCTCAATTCCATCACGTTTAAAAAAACACTGTGCAATTTTATACTTTTACAGCACCTGCTCTTCAAAAATCATTTTGTGTCTGTTTAATCTAACTCTTTTCACCTCTTGCTTTTATGTGCTGATATTTTACTATTCTGATAAGAACCCTAGACTGATAATGAGAGGATGGGGACAACAAAACACTGGGGAGAAAAAGGCCAGCCTATTTGCCAGTAATCACACACTTTTCTTCTAGATAACATGCAAGAGATGCAGAGGCAGTGATCCAAAACAATGCCAATACTCACTGAATGGAATTGCTAAGAGCTTTCACTGCTCCCCCCAAAGAGGACAGGTCTGGTAATTGCAAATGAGTTTAATCTGTTTCACATCTGAATTATCCTGGGCTTAGCATCCAAATTGGCTTGCTTCTCAAGTTTGTCAGGTCGGTCTCCTGCACACTCTCCTTTGTCAAGGGAGAAGGAGGTCTGATGAAGAACACAGCATGGCTTGGAGCCAGTCTGCTCATCAAGCCAATATATATTGCACACTTATCCACATAACTCAAATATAATTTTTCTCAGCAAATCTCCTGCCACCCCATCTCTACTGCAGCAGAAGTAATTGTTCCTTCCTGTGCATTCCTACTGCATATGCTAACATTATAACATTAACTAGTTCACACTCAGAGTAGTGTTAAGAGTACAAACACTTCATGGGTTTGACCCAGGTCAGCTATCAAAGCTGTATGGCCTTGGGTAGTTCATATAGTCTCTATGTCTCAGCTCCATCATTTATAAAATGGGATATAATTCTAGTGTGAATTAAAAGAGTTAACACATGTAAGGAACATGAAAGAGCTCCTAGGACCTAGGAATTACTATTTAAATCTTAGTCATTATTATTAGTTTCTTTAAACACTACCTGTTCCACGAAACTATAGGCAGTGGTCATTTCTTAATTATTTCATAGTTTTCCCCATAGCACCATCTGAAATAGAGAAAATGTTCAGTTACTACTGGCTGAAAGAGGAAAATGAATGACTCTCATGTTAGAGTGGCTAAAGCAGTGTCTGATGATTAATGAATTGTGTTGGGGGGGAGGGGATGATGACTGGATGAATATAAAGTTTGTAGAATGGGAGCCAAAGGCAAAGTGGGCATTCCATACATTTTTTAATTGTGTTGCTTCCATCACCAAGGCATCTACCCACTTTTTGGATGGGTTCCATTAAGTCTTCCAACTGCCTTTGTCTAGATAGCCGTGCAGCTGGGGTATACTGAGTCAGAGGACTCTGGTGTTGGATTTTGGGCACTGGAGACAGGGAGGTCTACAGCTATCAAAGAAGCATCCTAGAGAAAATTCTTAAGGTGATCCTTGAAGAATAGACAAGTGTTAGAGACCATAGCAGCAGGGGAGGGTCTGCCGGAATGGGCAGCTTCTGTGTTCTTTTACTTCGTGCTGTGTGGTAAAACAAGCATGAAACATGAGAAGCAAAAACCTGAAGACACGGCCTTCACCCTCAGGGAAAAGACCATTGTATTCATTAGATAGGAACTCAGAAGAAATTTATTCCACTAGACTCTTTAAAAATGAGAAATGAGAAAACATTTTAAAATTTCAGAAGTATGAAGCTGTAGATTCAGAGACAAAGAAGGAATGAGTACTTCTCAAAACCCAAGTGAGCACCAGGAACTGTGTTTGCCTGAGTTTGGTGAAACAAGACTCCTCGTGAAAGCTCCTGGCCGCTGCATTGGAAATTGGGGTGCAAGGTAGGGGCCTCTCCTAAGCTCACTGCAGTTGGGTCCTTGTGGTTCAAACAAGGAGAGACCCCCAGGGAACACTTTCTCATAGCTTCAGTGCCACAGCCCTGGGATAGGAAGCCACTGTCCTCCAGCAACTGGAGAATGGACTGCTTGTGGCTGAAGCCTCTATCAGCTTTGTGGAGACCCAGCGCCACGTGGCTGCCATGGGTCTGCTGGACTGTGGCTCAGTTCACTGTGTGAGTGTTCCAGCTGCGACTAAATCACAGATATGTTTTGCTCTGAGTGTGTTTCCCCTTAATTTTTAAATGTATATGTATTTCAAGGGAAATTAAATCCATGGGTTTCTAGTTCATTTACCCTTAAATCATTAAAATGCCGTTTAAGAACATTAGGCATCCAAGGAGCTTCGCAGCCATTCTAACAAGCATTTAAAAGACTCTTCCCCGCTCAGCAATGGTTTCCTCTGGAGCAAATGGACATGGAGTTTCACAGGATGCAAGTTTGCTTTGGAATTCTGAATCATTGTTTTATATAAGGCAAGGGCCCCTAACCTGGGTGAAATACACATTCCTCTCAATACAAGGAGGGCATAAAAATTATTCTGCTTCTTCTATCAACTGGTGAGTCTAGGAGAGAGTCTTTTATTTACCCCCTGGAATTCTTGAGGAATAAAACTAACATGAGGCAACATTTATGGAGCACGAACTCCAGGCAGCCTCTGGGCTTAGTGCCTTAATGTCCCTCACCCCTACAGCACTGCAAGGAAGAAATTGCCCCCCATTATTTGAATGAGATGGAATGAAATGGATTGTGTTACCTGAGATCTCAAGGTGGTGGCACTGGGGTCCATAATTCCAAAAGCACTTACAATATGTACAGAAATTTACCAAACAATCCACTCAATATGTATTCATTCATCTGAGACATATTTGTTACAGGCCTCAGTTCCAGACACTATTAATCCTTACAATAGAGATAAACATTATGGTTTCCATTTCACAAATGGGGAAGGGGGCTTGAGGTACAGAAAACAAGCCTCAGAGCTTTAGTGGCTGGTCCAAAGCCACCTGCCTAACCTGAAAATCCTTTGTCACTCTGTGCCATTGCCTTTTTAAGACAGGTGTGTCTCAGGGCGCCTGGGTGGCTCAGCCGTTAAGTGTCTGCCTCCGGCTCAGGCCCTGACCCCAGGGTCCTGGGATCCAGCCCCGCATCAGGCTCCCTGCTTAGCGGGGAGCCTGCTTCTCCCTCTCCCTCTGCTCATGCTCTCTCACTCTCTCTCTAAATAAATATATAAATAAATAAATAAATAAATAAAATCTTAAAAAAAGAAAGACAAATGTGTTTCAGGCAAAGGGTCACCTGGCATTACCACACTATGGCTGCTTTGATTTGGACAACTTCTTCATAGCAAGTTGGGATGAAGTCACTTAAGAAATCTTAGCTCTACTGGGTGTTATGCACAAACAATGAATCATGGAACACTACATCAAAAACTAATGATGTAATGTATGGTGATTAAGATAACAATAAAAAATTAAAAAAAAAAAAAGAAACCTTAGCTCATACTGCTGGGGGGCTTCAAAGCCCTGCCCTTCATGAAAGTTGCAGAATGGCTGCTATGCTTTCTGTGGACATGTTGGGGCTAAGACATTGATCTCTTACTCATACAAGGGGAAAAGCAACTTTACTGGGTTCATTAGCAGGGGGAATTTATTCATATCACACAGACACTAAGTTGAAAGCCGTATGGTAGGTTTTTAATTGAAAGTCTGGTGGGGGTTGTTGTGATAGCAAAAGCAAAATGAAATTTGGGAGGGGGTAATGGTGCCTACTCATTTGAACTAGAGTGGCTATTTATCTAATATAATTATAGCAGGGTTAAAGGAAACAGGGGCACATCTCTGTACTAGTAAGGATTAAAAAAATGGATGGAAGAGCACTCTGCAATTAAATCTGGGTCTTTCCTTCAACAAATCCATGCCTAAATGTTTGGAAAAAAACGCAGCCACTAGAGGGTGCTGTCCAAACGGCCAAAGGGATGGAGAGGCGGTAGCGCGCACTGTATATTGAAATCACAGGAAAAAATTCATTCAAGAGGAATTGCAATGGTTTGTGACCTTCAAACAAACTATTATTCCAGAATCACACCTGCCTTGTGAGCCTTTTGCTTTCCTCATGGGACTGAAGAGAGAATTTTCACTCCTGAGCACTGTATCATATCTCCTAGCATGTGCTCCAGGAACAGTAATTTTTGGGTTTATTACATTGTCTATCTACCCAACTTTTACCCTATTGTCATCACAGTACACACTTAACCTTAGTCATAACTTAGTGGTCCCAGAATATTTTATAAACCAGTCTTCCCAAGAACATGTACTGAATACCTTCTGACATGTTTATTGTGTTATAAAATGATGACCCCAAATTAAAGAGTAGCTTTTTAGGTTGCTTACCATCTAAAATAACCAAGGTAGCAAGACACGTAAAATAAATGGAAACACAAGAAACACGCCAAGAACCAGCAGACAAATAAATTTAGTTAGTATTATTGCACCAAGATCATCTCACATTTGGAGAACAATTTTTGAAGTTTTCACCTATGTAGCTCATGTGATCATTTTATCTTTATAAAGATCTCATGATTTAGGAGATCCTTTATCATTAACACACCCATTTTATAGAACTGTAAACAGAGGCTCAATGGAGTAAAGTTGATAACACTAGTTATTATCAGTCCAGATGCAAACTCCAGCTTTTTTTTTTGCTGGATCAAAACGCTTCCACTACTGTGACATGCTTTTGTTTTCAGTATACATATCAGTGAAATAGATTAATTCCTGATTTTCAGTAAGGGCATGTACATTAAGCAAATTAAGTCCAGGGCAGATCCGTAAAGATATGCCAGCCTCGGATATCTTTCCAGCTGTCCTGACCACGACTCTTTCTCTTTCTTCCCTTTTGGCTGTTAACTATAAAATTTCCCACATGTGAATACTGTTGAAATGAATGTCACAGCTGTTTATTTACCATCAAATCCAGTTTGGTCTACCTTATAGCAGGTGAGTTCCTAAATAAGCCAGCAATGGCAATCCCCAGACCCACAGACTCTCTGGCTGAACCCCACCAGCACTGATTAATGAGGGGTGCCTTGCTAGTCTTCCAGCCAAGGCAAGATGGATTAAGACAGGGGCTGGTTTTTTTTGGTTTTTTTTTTTTTTTTTTTTAGCAAACATGAACCAGAGCTGCTATACTTCAGCAATGTTCCATTTTGTCTTGGTATCAATAATCTCACAGAAAAACACTCAAGTAAGTGGAAGGCAGAGTCAATGGCCAGCTGATCACCCTGAGAACGCTTCCTTACGGGACGTGGCCCGACAGCCCCTGTAATCCTCAGGTTCTCAGGGCCAGCTCCTGGTTTGATTGGTCTTATTTCCTGCAGGGCCATCTGCTCCTCTCTCAGACCTCTCTACAGTAAGGGTTCTCTGTGCTCTCCTTTTTTCTTATACCTTCAGTTGAGATGGTTTGCATGCACTTTCCCTCCTCCCTTCCCTGCCAAGATCTAGGTAGAATGCACAGTGAAGGGAACTGAAATTCAAAGTAGAAGAGAAAAGAAAAAAGGCTAGTAAGATGTGGATGCTCAACAGTTTAGAAAAAGCTCAATCTATGGACATACAGAATAATGCATTTTTTGCAAAAAAAGCCAAAAGAGACCCTCTGTCCCAGGGCTAAAAATAGTCATACTTGTCTATTTATTGTTTTCCCTGATGGGGCTAGGAAAAAGTGTCACTGGAGGGCCTGGCGCTGTTCTGGGTTTTGAAAATGTCTTCAAGTTTTGGTTGTCTTATTTTTCAGCTTTATGTCCTTTTGTGTTAAAACGGTATTTATGTATATATTGGCATTTGTTATGTATGTGTTGAAATCCCACAATACACATAGACTTTGGCTTACCGAGGGTAGAGGGTACAAAGAAGTGTGAGACCCATGGCTTCAAGGGAAGATACATATATGTATATATTTATTATATTGATAAAAATTAAATTGCAATGCTGCATACATATCAAGCCTCTTAATTGGATACCACTTATGTGAAATTCTATTCCTGTTATATGGTGAACTCTCAAGATTAGGTAAGCAGAGAACTTTTTTTATTTTTGTTTTTAAGTAGGCTCCACACCCCAACACAGGGCTTGAACTCACAACCCTGAGATCAAGCCCTGAGTTGAAATCAAGAGTCGGGTGCTTAACCGACTGAGCGACCCACATAACCCCCCTTATTTTTTAAGTGGCAGAGAACTTCTAAAGATCCTCTATAAATTTTCCCTAAGTTATCTTACCCGTCTAAATCCCCACTTTATCCATACAGATGAACAGTCTCTCTGCTAATCATCAGTTACAGCTATTCTGGCTGTCCACACCCCTATCCACACCAGCGCTCAGTTCCCCACTATTCTCTGCGTACTAGGATTTTCACCTCTGGGACTTGGCTCCAAGTCCACTGTGAACCATCTCAGTGGCCATTTTAGTTAGAAAAACCTCTCTCCCTCCTCCAAATTCCAACAACAGGCATGCCATTTGACAACTCTTCTACTGAATCCTTGCACTTCTGTTTTAAAAAAATTATTTGATTTTTTTTCTTTGTATTTTATGTCTTGCCTCTGTAGTTGGCCAGGATTTCTGCCTCTGACTTCCTCTCTATCCCAAGGCCACAGAGACCACAGGAAAACATAGTAAAATGTATGCCCTAGCTTGTCTGAATTTCCTCCTGTGGATTTCCTTTAGTTAAATTAAAAAAAAAAAAGAAGGGAAAAGTAAGATAGGGGCTATGATATTTCCATTCGGCCCACTGCCCGCTCCTCGTTGGGCTGGCTGCCTAATTTCTGTTAGTCTTGATGTACCTGGGCTGGGGCTATTTCCAGGGCAGGCCCCGTGCCGTGCAGAACATGGCCGACTGCTTGCTTAGTGAGTCAAGCCATGTGGCACTGTAGTACCCCATATGCTCATTGGCTTTGTCTCCTTCCAGTACTTCCTCAGACTTCTCCAGACCTCTTCCAGGAATGAATGTAATGTCTTCTTGTCAAGGCCTCAGCACAACCTGCCAAGATGGGGATAAGTCCAATCAAGGCTACTCAGGCTTGGGCGGTTATAGGCCAATTCTGGGAGGAATTCTTTCTTGACCAGGCTGTTGGCCCATGGAGACACTGTACCAGAACAGGAAACTGGAAGGCTGGCAATCAGGGAAGAAAATCAGGAAGCACAATATAAGGTAGAGCTGCCCACCAAGTTGGTAGACCAAGGCAGCATGAAACCTGGGCTCCAAGCAAGGATCAGAGTAGGATAGACACAGATAAGACAAGGCATGTTCAGCTCCAAGGGAGACTCAGGGCTACTGTGGCCTGCAGGCCAGTCCCTGGCAGAATCTTTCTGATGGGCTAGAATCTGTCTATTCTTGGACAGGACTTGAGGGCTGAACATTAATGCCTGGCACACCGTAAGTGCTCAATTATTATTAAATTCTGTTTCTTCTCATCTTGCCCAAGGGCAACCAAGGCTTTGGGAGTGGTTGCTCACTATGAACTAATTCATTAAAAGGGAGTGAAAGGGTAACGGAGGACAAAGCAGAAGCTGACACCCCACAACCCCCCCACCAGATGGGATATATGTGACATTCCTCAGGTACTCCCGGGGGCCCTAAAGCTAAGGAAAGGAAAAACCAATATTTAACTTATAGAGATCACGATCCTGCAAGACATGAGTCTCCCTCAGTTTACAAATGTCTTAGCAATCTACAAGAACAAAGCATTTCTATCAATAACCAAGCTTCCAAAAGGAAATGTAGTTATAAGTAAATGTCCTTATAACCTGCAGCCCATTGACATATACTTGAAGTGGGCAGGGTGTAATGTTCCTCCAGGAAGCTCCCAACTATCTTACTGTTAATGCCTTCCTAGAAAGAAAAACAACATTAACTTGACAATGGCAAGGTCTCCTTTATCCTACGAGTCTTCTTTAGCATATGAAAATACTTTTGAAAACCTCCCTTTTTCCTTACCTCCTCCAACCCCACAGTATATAATCAGTCACCCCTCACAATCCAGGTGCAGCGGCTCTTTCTGCCCACGCGTCCTGTCTCCCTGCTTTAATAAACCACCATTTTGCACCAAAGACATCTCAAGAATTCTTTCTTGGTTGTAGGCTCAGACCCCACCCCACAGAACTTCACCTATATTCCAAAACTCCATCACTCTTACTGGAATTGGCTGGGTAGGTTCAGTTCTGTTTATCATAAAATGAGAGATCTGAGGATAATGTAAAGTTGGTGGCTACACATTTCACATTAAAGTTTCCTAGAAGTTCTTCAGTGAGTATAATTTTAAATTCCCGAAGTAAATAGAACATAATAGAGCATATAATCCCTTCTGCTGGGTTTATTTAAAGGACAAAATGTCAGTAAACCAATGTGTGCTTTCCTCGAGCTTTCACTCAGCTGAGAGGGGCTTTTGATAGCCAGTTCTTTCTCCACTGTTTGTGTCCTCTCTGTCTTTGATTCTCTATCCCTAAGACAAGGCTGAAACCACAGGGTAACAAAAGGCAGCCAGGGAAAAATGTTGCAGGAAGATAAAACCCTACTGATGATAACTTGGGGTACCCTGGGACACTGTGGGCTGGAATGCTGGATGGGTCAGGGTGGGGACACAATCTTTTATTTTTTTTTTAAGATTTTATTTATTTATTTGACAGAGAGAGAGACTATGAGAGAGGGAACACAAGCAAGGGGAGTGGGAGAGGGAGAAGCAGGCTTCCCGCTGAGCAGGGAGCCCGAAGCCAATGCGGGGCTCCATCCCAGGACCCTGGGATCATGACCTGAGCCAGAGGCAGATGCTTAACGACTGAGCCACCCAGGCACCCCTGGGGACACAATCTTGAGCTTGTTTTGTGACGGGGCTGGAGGACAGGGTTTTTGTGGGAGATTCCACAATAGGGGCTCATTCTATATTCCAAAGGTGTTAGAGCACTGACCAATTTGGTAGAAGATTACAACAATCTTTGCAAATATTTGCCTTCCTTCTCTGTGAAAGAATGAATTATTGCTTCCCTGCTGAACTCAGGAGTGGCCATATGACTTGCTTTAGCCAAGGAAATGAGGGCAGAAATGATGTGTCAGTTCCCAGCAGAAATTTTAATCCATCATTCCTTCCTCCTCTAATGTGAGGCTGACAACAGACCATTTAGAGGCTGCCTTGCAAGTCTTGGTCCAGGATGAGCACATGTAGAATGGAGGGATGTGTAGTCCTGAGCAAAAAAGTACAGAGCTGTTTGTAACATCGTCTAAGATGCGGGTTCATTTGTTATCATAGCATAACTTAGCCTGCCCTGACTGATATATATGGTGTACCCCAGAGACCTTTGGCCTCTCCCGGTTCCACGGTGCAGAGCACTCATGGGAAAGAAGCATCACGTCCAGCACACAATGTGCTGGTTTTGTTTTCAAATGCCTAGATATGTGACAAATTTTTAAAATATCTCCTGTGGCATCAGTCTCAATCAGGATCAGGATCAAAATTAACCTTAATTCACGTTCAGTTAGCTCAGGAGTGTTTTGCAGAAGAGAGAGAGGGAAAGGCAAGGAGACTTCCTGAAGCCTTTCAGGAACTGGGAATAATGCAATTCTTTTTAACAAATCCATGATGAATGGACCGTGACTCCTGAGTGTGCGATCTAGGTGTCACCATCTTGCCTGGTGCCAGTCAATGACAGGAAATGGAGTATTGACTGCACTCCCACTCTCTTGAGTAGGGAAGGCTTGCCTTCTAGATGGGAGTGAACAGGCAATCCTGCCTATGCTGGATTCCTTAGGATTTTCCTCCCCCTTTCTAATTAGGGGCTTTCACACCTCTTGGAGCTTACCTTTGGGAAATAAACCAGAGACACTTAGAAATACAGATTTGTATTCTTGACTCCTTCCTTATAATTACCATTCACTGATGAGGTTTTGGTTTTGGTTTTGGTTTTTGTTATCTCATCTAAGCCTCTCATTTATATTTTGTTTTGAAACATAAATCCTCTTTGGGTATCAGGGAGAGGCTTCATTTCAGGAATGGAGACATTGAAACATGAGAAGAGACTTGCCCACCCTTCTGAACTAAGGGTGTAGGACACAAGAATCTGATAATCCAGTTCTGCTGCTAGATCCCCACATTAGGCCAAGCATCCTGCTCCTGCTTGAAAATGCTTGTCTCAACCTTTATCTTCCTCCAGAGCCAAGTCCCAAATGCACATTTAAGACAAAGCTGAAATGTTTGTTTCATCTTTCCCCTATTATTTTTCAATTTCCCATGGCTCTGCACTTCCAGTTGGCCCTTGCCGAGGACCTGAATACAGATCCACCTCCACCTGGAGGTGTAGCCTCTTGCATCACCAGGGTCCCATGGGGCTGGCAGGATGATTTGTTTTTGGAGATGTGCTTTTTCTCCTTTCTCATTTTCTTGGATCAACGCAGAGGAAGAGGCAGTACCAGGTCTCAGGTTTTTGGAAAGTAAAATTAAATTAGCAAGCTAGGTGGACAAACCAAAATTGGACAATTTAGGTCCCATTTTCCTTGGGTTGTTTAGACAGATTGGTACAATTTTAGTTTGCAGTTTGATCCAAAGGGGGAGTTGATTACTGGCTCTGAAATGAGCTTCCTTCATTCTCTGCGTGAGCTGGTTGAGAAGGCACATCTAGCAGCAACCAAAGGAAGTCTGCTAACTGTAAAGGGAGAGCTGAGGGAGGAGGGACAGTGGGGGGACGGGGTAGTGTGGAGGGGGGGCGGGTCAAGAAAAAGTGGAAAGGTTGGGGTGTTGCTTACTGCTGCCCAGCTAAGTCTGCTGGTGATTAACCTGGTAATAAAAGTCAACTCTGTGAGGCATGCCTGGAAATGAAAAGAAGGCCCAAAGTGGATATAAAACAATCTCCCTTTGCTTAGAAATTGACAGCTGATATTGTGTCTCCTCTGGGAGCCTGTGGGAGGCGACCAGCCCGTCAGCATTCTGGACTGAGCTCCTGCTGCAGCTGCTAGGTCCTGATGAACTGTGAGATGCTTCCTTACAAACTAGATAGGGCAAAAGTTTTCTCCGCAGCTTTTAATTTGTTAGGTCTTGTGATGGTTTTTCATAATTATGACAGCCTGCCCGTGGTGTCTGTGGTATACCGTGCACGCTCCGACTTTTTCTTGTCCTTCAGCAAGAGCTATTTTGCTCATTAGCTTCAGTATGAGGGAGAAATTGCCGGCTCCCTCTGAAGATTTTGCCATTGGGTGACCTGATAAGCAGAATGCAAATGTGCAAATGTAGCTGGAGCCCAGCACCGGATACCGGATACCTCTGCGGCTGTAAGGATGCCTTTTCATAAGCAGTTTCAGGAACTGAGGCTTAGGGGTGGGAAGGGAACAGGCTGACTGTGAGGGCTGCTGGAAGGGACTGGGATACCCTGGGCTTCCCGATTTGCTGACTCTGGGATCCGGCAGGAGATACATGCTTTTGGTGTCTGTGTCAGATTTTTTGAACAAAATATTTATAACAACAACAAAATAAAATTCATTCTTAGTTTTGGTTTTGTTTTGGGGTCTGTGTGTGTGTGTGTGTGTGTGTTAATTAGAAAATGATTTTTCCTGCCTTGGAGATTGAAATAGCCATTTACCCAAGGGACACTGTTTGGAAGACATCTTGTTAAATAAACTTTGGTTTTTCTTCAAATTCTTTGTAGGTAGCCTTATGGCAAATTATGTATATATAAATTTTATATACAATATAAATGTATATGTTATATGTATATGCTAGTATATATTAAATTTATAAACAATTCAACAAACTTTTTATTAGTTCCTATAAAGTGACACTCTACTAAGAGATGATCCAGAAATGTGGTTATGCTCCTCTCAATCCAGTGGGACAATCAGATGAGTACACAGAGATGCCTTGAGTGCATATGAGAAGTGCTCTCCTAGAGGTAGATTCCCACCCAGAGATAGATAGGAACATGGAGGAGGAGCACCTAAGGAGCTATCCCTTTCTGGGGACAGTGACAGGAGAGCTGACTTGTGCAGGCTAAGGAACAGGCAGCTAGGCAGAGAAGGGACTTCCCATAGGAATGCATGTCTTCAGGTTGCCGCTAGAATCTTGACAGGGATAGAGTGAAGGGTGTAGGACAGAGGGCCTGCAAAGAGAAGCGGATGGCCTTCAGGTGGGGGTCATATAAAAATGGAAGCTCTGTCTATCATGCTAAGGAATTGGGATTTTATCCTCAAGAACAAAGGGAGACTTTAGGGGCGCCTGGGTGGCTCAGTTGGTTAAGCGACTGCCTTTGGCTCAGGTCATGATCCTGGAGTCCCGGGATCGAGTCCCGCATTGGGCTCCCTGCTCGGCAGGGAGTCTGCTTCTCCCTCTGACCCTCCCCACTCTCATGTGCTCTCTCTCATTCTCTCTCTCTCAAATAAATAAATAAATAAAATCTTAAAAAAAAAAGATTTAAAAAAAAAAAAGAACAAAGGGAGACTTTAAAATAATTGAAGCAGGAAAGTGATATGATCAGATTTGCATTTTGTAAATATGCTCTGACAGCCAAGAGAAGGGACTGGCGAAAACTGAAAGTTGGTAGCACAGTGTCTAGTTTAGTAGGCATGCTGATACCTAGGTACGTAGGAAATGCTGAAGGTCTGACCTTGGACAAAGACCATGGGAATACAGAAGAAGGAGTTTCAAGAGAGATATTCAGCAGGTAGAAAGGTTGAGATCTGTTATTTTGGATATGGGAGATGAAAGGGAGACGTAGCCAGAGATGGTCCTCAGGATTGTCATTCTAGAAACTGGGAAGATGAAGACTCATGTTCCAAATGGGGACTGGAGTAGGAGGAATGAGCTGGGAGCAGGCATGCGGGAAGACATAGGTTTAAATTTGGATCTGTAGAGATGAATAGGAGGCAGTTGAATAAATTTGTGTTCAGAAAAGAATTCTGGCCTGGATATAGATATGGATACAGACATATAGATGTATAGATAATACAAAGGAGTCTGATGTAACATGGGGATGCCCAGGGTGTGGAGTGGGGGTAAATAGCACAGATCACGTCCAGGAGCTGCAGGTAAAGAGTACTAGGGAGCATTCCCATTCCAGAAACTGTAGAAGTCCCAGAAAGATGGCGGGAAGGCTCTGGCCAAGAAATTAGAAATTTTAAGAGGTGATTTCATTGAAACCAAAGTAGGGAAGTGTTTCAAGGATGGAGTGTCAATATGATCACTAACACCAACACAGGCTGTAAAAACATATCTTTTAAACTTGGTAACTTGAAGCTCCTTGGAGGTTAAAAGTGTGTAAGACTATAAGCCAATTGACAGTGGGATGGAATGAAGGATGAAGGGTGGTAAGGAGATAACAACCCTGAATGTAGACCACTCTTATGGCATTTCCCTGTCAAGAGAAGGAGCAGGGGTGAAGACAACCAAAGAGTCCTGCCTCTCGGCCTTTACTGTAAGAGTCAGGGTTTCCTTATTCTCCTTCAATTCTCTACTCTGGCTTTAAGTGGTCTTTCCTGTAGTGTAAGAGGCAAATTTCCCTTAAGTGCGCATTCACAACATGCCTTTTTTTGCGGAAACCCTTAGCAACCTATATGACCAAATAATGGGATAAACAGAGTAAAATCTGATCCTCTCTTGCATCACTCTTCTAGAAAGACACAGGAAACAGTACTAATGCAAAGTTCTCTGCGGTAAGAAAATGGCAGTTCAAGACAATGCAATGTCTATGTCTTCCACTTCCCGAAGCCTAAATGCTTTCACTCCCAAAATTTAGCATTTTACTATTTTTCTTACTATTCTTCATACTTACCAGCTCTCTTCTTTTCTTTTCTCCACGCCCCCTTCAGCCACCTTTCAATCTGAATTTATTCTCAATTTTAACGTCCCATCAATCCACTCGTTACATTTTCAATAGTATTTTTCCTCTGATGTGCTAGAGTTGTTTCCCTGATGAATGGTTTTTCTCTTTAATTTTCAGGCAGCCTTTTAAGATATTTTAATGCTGATAATTAAAAATAACAGTAGGTGAAAGACACCTTTTCCCCAGTGAATGAGGTTTCCCAAATATTTGGACAGACAAAAATGAAACTCAATTCTATGTGGAAGAATAGTCATAACTGCATAATCTATTATAAAAATAAAAGCTCCCAGTGATATGAGAAAGTGGAGAAGGGCTAAAGCCACTAAAACATACACTTTTATAAAATTTAGAGAAAAAAAAAAACAGTGATCAGGAGGCATTTATCAGACCACTTATTTTGTCACATTTTTTGCAACCTGCTCATGACAACATCTTCTTTAAAAAAATAAAAATGAACTCTCTGGGGCATGAACACATTTGTGAAGATGGTGACCGTGGCAGGCCATGTTCTTTCTGGTCTTCCTGCCCAGCAGCTGTCCTGAGGAATCTGACAGATGGGGACCCTGAAGTGGTTGGGGTTGAGCTCTCTCGATGAGGTGATTCTAGGCATTATCTCTGCAGAGCGAGCATGATGACTCCGGGGCCTCAATCATCTCCCTGCCTCCTAAGGCTTGCTCCTTCTCCCCCAGGTTCCTCCGACCAAAGAGGAGGCACTTCCATGTTTTCTTCAAGGAACAGGAAGAAGTTCAGCTGGTGAAAATCTATCAAGAAGACCTACTTGTATATGTGTCTAATTTAAGGGACTTTAACTTCAAGATCTAGATGCAACATAGGTGTGTGGTACTTGACATGGATGGGACAGTCATGACTTCCTGTACCCTGTAGGGGGAAACCAGCATTCTTCTCCTTTTTCTTCCTACTTTTAACCTGGACGATGAGAGTAGAAAATGAAAGCCTAATGAGAACGGTATCTGGGCTGGAAGCTGGAGATGTTTCCATCATGCTTCTGTCCCTCTGCCATTAAACCAATTCTTTGGGAAGAAAAACTGAATTGGGTAGGCTTGGATCCCTCAAATAAATGGACTGGTGGCAAAAAGTCCGGCTCTTTAGAGAGGAAGAGATCCCTCAAGCCACCAGGCCTGGGTGTGGACAGCTTTGTAGCCACCCCCTCCCCCTCCTCAAGAAACACCACCACAAGGAGTTTAGAATGTGATCTAAGCACCAAGCGACACTAGTTCCCTGATGGGGGCTAAATGTCCTCAGAGCTCCCCTGCCTTCACATCAGTGTGATTGCTAAGAACTGGGGAACACCTGAGCTGGCCATTTAGGCAGCGGGGTTCCATCTCTCCCTCTGGGGTATTAGTTCCCCTGGGGAGAGGTCTTCTTTGTGACTCCAGCCCTAGATCCTTGCAGAAGCCTCAAACCCTGGTGCAGCAGCTGCTGGAGGTGACAGAAATGGCCTTTCACCATCCCCCCTTCACAAAGTGGCTCCAGGTACCCGGCTGCGGGGCTGTCGAGCTCTCCTCCGTGGCCCTAAGCTCCGAGAATGTCTAGCGCTTTTCCTGTCCAGCTGCAGCCGGATGCAGGAGGCTTGCCTCAGTCCCGATTGAAATGCCAAAGTGGAACTTCCCCAGAGCCACCCAGAAAACACTGGCAGTGGCCCTGGTGGGTCGGCAGCAGGACCCCACCCGGGAAAAGGTCGCTGAGGAGTGCCACAGCACTCAGGATACTGCCCCCTTGCCAACTGGTGCCAAGGCTCTCAGGCTGTGAAATGAATATTTTATTTCCTTATGAAGGGGAAAAAAGATTAAATTAGCAAAATGACGATAAAAAGAGGATAACCTGACTTCAACCTTTTTATTATGCTTCACACAACTAGACAGCAAATTGCGTTCTGGGGCTTCTGCTTAGATGGCTGTAAAGAATCTAACTTTTGCTTTCAAATTAACCTGTCAAATCATATATTTATAAAGGAATGAAGGGAAGAAAATGAGGGGCCTAGGTAGTCCCACGCATCAATTAGAGAGAAATTAATTACAATTTACGTGCATTAGCACAGGAACACTCCCAGATTACCGAAGAAATGTCTCTGTACCAGGAAAGGAGTCAAAACAGACCACTCTGGGGAGTGGGGGGTCAGGAGGGAAGGGGTTAGCTTGAGTCCAAAGCCAGAGTGGAGGGGGTTGGGGAGGGTAGAGATGGTTATGGATGCTGGCAATTAGTTGCTCTTCCTGGTGTCTGTTGATGCAGAAGCCTCTAACGAGTGACCTATTTTGATGAAGCAACCTCTAAAAGAACCCCTGCCCACGCTCTGAAATTACGAAGTGGGCATTCACATGCAATAATACCACACCACTCCATGGAAAGATAGAGTGTCTCATACTGTCGATGAATAAGAAAGAACCACAGAAAGTAAAACAAATGTCCTTCTTCCTCTTCCTTTGGGACGCCGATAGGTGAGGGAATCGTAGCGGTTGCCCAGAAGATCAGGAAGGAAATTAGAAAGGGAATCTGACCCTCCTTTAAGTAGGTCCTCAATTTCATGGATTGGATTCTGAAGAAAGTTTCAGAATATCAGATAGCTTCACACTCTTGAACGCCAAGGTGGAGACAGCCCATGAGATAAGAAGTCAACCAGCTAGCAGATTATACTTTAGATCATTGTCTCTGTTTCTCATAACCGTGAACAAGGATGACGATTTGCTCCACACAAGTATTACTGAAACCTTCTGGAAGAACAAGGATGACGATTTGCTCCACACAAGTATTACTGAAACCTTCTGGAAGGTCAGGAGCTGGAAGCACTCTCTTCCCTAGGGGCCTCCTAACCAAGGTGCCATGAGGCTTCCGCTCTACGGGTGCTGGACTGGGAAGGTGAGTGGATGGGCCCTGCGGCTCCGACATCTTCTTCCCAGCTGCGAACCAAGGTTGAGATCTGCGCTGGAATGCAGACAATTCTAGACCAGAGTCCCCACCTGGGTCTCCCAGCTCTTTGTCTAGAAGGCCTAACAGCCCCTGTAACAGAACAAATACAGGAACCAGGAGGGGAGTCCGAGGGGTGTAAAGAAAGCTGGTCCAAGGTGCAGAAGACCAGGGTCTGGGTCGTCAGCAAACCCTTAAGCTCTTGAAGATGTTTCCTCATCTGAAAAAATGAGGTTAATTAAATTTGCACTCTTTTCACTCATTTGTTTTAAGGAGCTAAATGTATACATGGAAACTTTTCATAAAGTCTCAGGAGCTGCACAAATTTAAGGTCTCGTTGTTATAGGCCGTTCTCACTTTAAAAGATATGCTTTTTTAAAGCAAAAGCTCTCTTCCCTTCCTCCTCCTCCCCACCTTCCTGTACTCCAGTGGCTGAATCTGAAAACCACCTTTGCCAATTTTGGGGAGTCTCTGAGGCCCATTAGATCTTTGTTTTCCTCTTTTAAAAATTTTTTTCTTTCCCCTCTGGGGTGGATGAATTATTCATGTCTTTGAAATAGTTTCAGAAGCCACTGCCTCTGGAGAAAGGTTCCCTTGGCAGGGGACCTTGTGGCTTCCTGATAGAGCTCCCAGCCCTTCTCCGCTGCCCCTCCAGCCGGGCACCTCCACACACAGCCAGCTCTTGCTGCATTCAGCACAGCCTGATTGCTTCTGCAATGCTCTGGGATGCAAGTGCAGCTTTCATTTTCATGACTAGGACCACAGGGGTCCATTCGAGGTTCCTGCAACTGTGGAAGAAGCGGGGAGAGAAAGGAGAGGAGGCTGCTTTATAAGATGTCTGGGCATCGCAGCGGAGACTTGCAAAATGGGTGCTGGGGTGAGCAGGGATCAGATGGTGTCTTTGGGCAGCCTGGACCCTCCAGTGGGGTTGCTGCTGAGATTGGAAGGGGAGGACTAGGTGCCAAAACATCACCTGAGCTTAACTTTTTAAAGAGAACCCTACTGAGGGTGCCTGGGAGGCTCAGTTGGTTAAGTGACTGCCTTCAGCTCAGGTCATGATCCTGGAGTCCCAGGATCGAGTCCCACATCAGGCTCCCTGCTCAGCAGAGAGTCTGCTTCTCCCTCTGAGCCTCCCTGCTCTCATGCTCTCTCTCTCATTCTCTCTCTCTCACATAAATAAATAAAATCTTAAAAAAAAAAAAAAAAAAAGAGAACCCTACTGAGCCGCACAAAGCACATCAAGTGATAGAACTTGGAGAGCATGAATTTTGAAGACGACACACATGGTTTCAAATTCCCGAGACCCTGATATTTACTAATGTGGCAACTCACAGCGGGCTCTGGAGTGCTGGGTTGAAAGTCCACCTGCATCGTTTAGCAGCCACGTTAACCTGAGCAAGTTGCATGACTTCTGTGAGCCTGGGGCTCCCCTCTGTGACTGAAGATGATGATGGCACCACTTGGGTTGTTGGAGGGCCAAGTGAGATCATCCACACAGAGGGTTAGCATTGTTATGACCCTCTGTGTGTCTCTAATGTGCTAAGTGATTTATCTGTGAAGCTGCGTTTCCTCATTTGTTAGTTGGGAGGTGGTGAGGGAGGTAAAAATACCCAAGACACAGTTCCCAAAGCCACCATTTAAGGATTAAATGACATAGCAGAAGGAGAGTACTCCCTGAGCCTGGCCCAGAGAGGAAGGGATGGCCAGGGTGGGTGGTGTTAATCCAGGAACACTTGCTTCCTGGAGGCCCTGGCTTTAGCTCCACTGGCTGGTGCCCCTCTGTAGGCAGGGATGACGTTCTCTTAGAAAACAAGTTCTAGATGGTTCCCTTCCCCAGGGCTGAGTAGCAGTGCTATGGTCTCTTTGTGCATTGCAGTGACTCATCCTCTGTGGCTTCTCTCCTCAGGCAAAACTACCCTCATTGCCCCCCAAGGTGGTTCTCCTTTGATCTCCCCAGAGAAACCTCCTTTCAACAGTCAGGCTTGGAATCCAAATTGGATGTCCGCTATTCAGACCGAAGGATTACCCAGCTGATGAGATGTGTGTTCTCAGCAGCTTTGAAGGTCATCCGTACAGCCACTGAGAAGCAGACAGGGGCTTCAATGAGCAAATAGCACCATCCACACCTGCAAGATGCCCTTATAACTAAATGGACAAGGTGTCCACAGTTGATTATTAAACCAAAAACTGGTATTTAGTTCTTCAATGACAGTAGCAAATGTGGGGGTGGGAACAGAGGCAATTTGGAGGGCAAGTGGTTTATCAGTAGCAACCTGAAGAGCCGAGGAAATGAAAGAGAGGACACTTAAATTTTATTTCTATTTTTTGCAACTAAATTAACACTGCTATCCTTGAAGTGGGCAGGATAGGAGTTGCCTGGGGCCTTTCTCTGCCCTGACTCAAAGAGGTAGGCTGGGAAGAGTAGAAATGGCATTTGTAGGGGGGAATGTATGGGTTTTATTCTGCAATGTCGAATTGGAAGATTTTCTCGTATCCACAAATCAGGGTTCACCCCGAGTCTCCTGTAGATCTGCTCCAAATATTATCATTACCAATTCTTAATTTATGTTGCCCTATTTGCAAGTATCATGGTGCATTAACAGACTTAGGACAAACAAACCACAAGGCCTAAATAACAGACCGTCAGAGGAGAAAAGAAGAGCCATCAATTTAGATTTTTAAACTGCTAAACAGAATTGAGGTGGCTGTCTGGGTATATTGCTTTTCCCACTTCAGAGAGCAGGTGAATTGTGGTGTTCGGGGAAGGAACAGAATAGGGCTGAGGGTGGATGAGGGATATTTTTTTCTTTTTTAAAGATTTTATTTATTTATTTGAGAGAGAGAATGAGAGAGAGCACATGAGAGGGGGGAGTGTCAGAGGGAGAAGCAGACTCCCTGCCGAGCAGGGAGCCCGATGCGGGACTCGATCCAGGGACTCCAGGATCATGACCTGAGCCAAAGGCAGTCGCTTAACCAACTGAGCCACCCAGGCGCCCGAGGGATATTTTTTTCTTCTCCCCTTGCCCCTCTGCCTTATCCCATCTCCTTTCCCAGACGGAAGGCACCATGGTGCTTGGTGAATCAGGATCCTAACTCCTGCATCTTGGTGATTGCTCTCTGCATGTGCTCCTTCCCTCCCCAGCTCTCACCTTTGGCAGCTCCCCAGTGCCAGGGCACTTCCATCCTCTGGGGCATCCTCTTGGACAAATCACTTAAACTCTGCTCCTTGTCTCTGGCATTTGTAGGGCTGGAAAGCCAGACCTGCCTCCCATTTCCACCTCCAGGGGGTTACGGGGACAGAATGAGTTCTGACTTGATCTCCTTGACAGCACCTCCCTGCTGTCCTATAAGCTTAGAGGCCAAATCTCCCAAGAGGTGAGCACAGCTTCCAAGCCAGTGCCCCAGGGCTACAAAACCCAACAACTGGGTAATTCTCCTTTTGCATTTTAGGGGAGGTTGGAGTGAATTAACTTTCTATTTACCGACTGCAGTAAGGAGCAAGGTCTCGAGGTGATAGGGCATCCATGGGCTTCCCGGCCAGGTCCTTACCTCCGGCTAAGCACTCTCTGTCCAAGTTATCTAATCAAAATCACAAGCTCAGTCAAAAATACAGTTTGCAGTGGGCAAATCTCCCTTCATAGCCCCTGGGCCACAGGAGAGGACCCCCTACAGTTGGTTGATTAGGAGAGGGCATAGACACGCCCAGCAAATCTCCTGAAGGGTAGAGAGAAATGAGACCCCCGGTTCTAAAGGGGTTAAACATTTTGCAGAACCTACTTAATTTATTTCTAAAAGACAGTTGCGGGGCGCCTGAGTGGCTCAGTCATTAAGCATCTGCCTTCGGCTCAGGTCATGATCCCAGGATCCTGGGATCAAGCCCCGCATCGGGCTCCCTGCTCTGTGGGGAGCCTGCTTCTCCCTTTCACCCTCCCCCTGCTGTGTTCCCTCTCTTGCTGTGTCTCTTTCTGTCAAATAAATAAATAAAATCTTTAAAAAAATAAAATAAAATAAAATAAATAAAAGATAGCTGCTTTGGGGATGGACTAAGGTAAATCTGGCAACTCTGGGCTCCTTGTTGCCCACAGGTGAAATCTCCACCTTTAGCACTGCTGTCCCCCCTGCCTCACCACCCCATCAGAGAGATGACCAGGGATGAGGAGCAGCAGACTGGCAGGAGGGAAGCATTTGCTGAGTGACTACTGGAGGACAGGCAGTGAGCTGGGGGATTTTGAGTTAGATGTGCTCATCATCCCATTTTTGCAGATGAAGGAATGGAGGCTGTGAAGTAGCTGAGTACGCACAACTGCTAAATGATGGAGTGGTAGACTGTGGATTCTACAAGGACAGGGATTTGGTACAGCCTGGACCTGCCTTCCGTGCTGCCTGGCACTTGGTAGGCACTGATTAAAAAAGAAAATAAAAGACAGAAGATATGGCAAGTTACATTAGGTACATTACATTAGCATTTGCTGAACCCCTAGGAAGTGTCAAGCAAACTACCTGATCATCTATCTATATCTATATCTATGTCTTTATCTATATCTATATAGATAGATAGATCATCATCTATATATATATAACCTCATTTATATATATATATATTACCTCATTTAATCCCCACAAATCCATCCCATGTGAGCATTATCGTCCTTATCTTACAAACCCACACTTACTTGCTAATGTTCGAGTAGATGCTGTTTACAGCTGGAACTGACCTTTATCCTGCTCACATGGTGGGTTCTTCATCTTTTGAAGCAGGGGACATTCTCATCTACTGTCTATTTAAAAGGTGCTTCCCTTCTCCCAGGTGCTGACTCTGCCCATTGTTGCTCATCTAGAGGTAGTGCCATCTCAGACTCATCCTCCAGCCTATCAAAATTGGATAACTCCTCAAATATCCCATGACCTACTGCTACCCTGGTCTTCTGCCACCTGCCTGTCTCCCTTCTGAATGGCCAGCAGGCTTTCTTCTCCCTCTGTGCTTTGTCAGAGGCGCTGAAGCCAGAACCTGAATATGGAAAATGGCACAGCAAGTCAGGCATGAGGATTATCACCTTAGAAGCAAAAATACCCCTCTGACAAGCCATAGGGAGCTGGGAGCCCCTGACACTCAGGGATTGGGTCCCATGCCCTACTGCTGACTGAGAGAATTCTAGTCTTCTCTTGCTTGATGGGGCTGCCTTGGAGACGCTTATTTAAGTATGCTCCGTTCATCGAGCTCCTACAGAGGAGAAACATGCTGGGGGAGGCACCACCACTTCTCAGCACTCAGTAGAGGTCAGGAGGGGAACGGCTGACAAATTGGACAGCTCTTTTTAGAAGTTTAATCTCAAATGCGATTTTTTTCCCCCTTGTCTATACTGAACACTTGCTCTAGCCCTGTCATGTTACTAGGCCTGGGCAGTGAGTCCTCGGGTTTTGCAGGAGATGGACAAGGAGGGAGATAGAGCTTCAGCAGTGAAAATCACTGCACTCTAATTGATCATGGCTTCTCGTTCCCAGAGCTCAGAGCATCTTATCTAGAGGTGTGCTCATTCATCATCCCCATGACCTTATCAAGCAGGCCATTATTGGGCATCATTAGCCCCATTTCTCTGTCATGCAGCCAGAGTCCCAGCAAAGCTGAGTGATGTATCTGGCGGTACACAGCTATGAGTGGTCAGCCAGGGGTAAAACTCTCCGTTCTGAGAATTTTACTTCACTGCTTCAGTCATGGATTCGTGCTAGCATTTTTAAATGAGAATATTAAAACAGTCTCACAGAGCTGTCATTATTAGAATTGTATGTGAATATCTTTAAACTTATAAGGTATTTGCTAGTGTTACATATGTTACGTGGTTTTGGGTTTTTTTGGTTTTTTTTTTTTTTTTTTTTTTTGCAAGATATATTGAAGTTTAGTGCAGAGGCCTCTAACTTCTTGGAGTCTAGGAGAACCAACATACTGACATTTGTAATGGTCAGAACATAAGGTGTTGAACTTAGCAATGACTCCATTCATTCTTTTCAATCACCTGTGTCCCAAACTGAGCTCTTTATAAATCACAAGGAATTATATGGGAAGCTGTTAAATCTGGGGAGGTTGCCCCCAACGAGAGTTTCTCCCTGGTTCAATTGGCCAGGCTAACAGAGATGGGCCACGATGTGCACAGATGCTAGAGGAGACCGGGCATATCACCAGGAACCAACATTCTCCAGTGAATATGGGAGCCTTCGCCAACAATTGGAGAGAAAGTTCATCAACATGTGTAGATTACTATCAATTAATAGCATTCAAAGTTTACCAGGTATTTAGGATAGAGGAAAACTCATTATTTTTCCTTCTCTAATCCCCTGAAAAATCCATACTAGCTCCTTCAAATATTTGCCATTCCTTAAAACTTTCAAATCCATCCCTGTACTCCTTTTCCAGCTCAAGACCCCTGCCATCACTCTAGAGGAAAAAAATTGAATCCATCAGTGTCAACATACTTAACTTACTTTCTTTGCCCAACAACCCTCCCCCTCCACTTTCTTAATGGCATCTTCCCCCTCCTAGTCACTGTGGTTCCACCTCCTAGAATTTCCATCTACTTCCTCTCTTTCATTCCCACATTCAGTCAGCAGGCACAGCTTGTCCATCTGGTCCTGCCTTTGAGTTCAACCCCCTTGCAATATACTGCCAACAGCACTGCACTAGCTTACAGCCTCGTGGCCATGCTTCCACTTTCAGATTAGTCCTCCTACTTCCAGTGCCTTCCTTATGCAATGTATCTTGGGCATTGCCTTCAGAGCAACCTTCCTAAAATACAGTTTTTGCTCATCACTCTTATGCTAACAGGCTTCCAATGGCTCCTTACTACATTCAGAACAAAGCATAAATGCTTAAACTTCACATTTAAAACCTCCAACTACGTGAGCCTACCAAACTTTCCAGTCTTGTTTCCAACAAAACTTTTTCTCCACTCCTATACCTCATTTTCCTGCTGACCAATTTAATAATTACCTAAGACATTCCTTCTTGCTATAATCTCCTTTCTTATCTTCTTCTATAATTGCCAGCCAACATCATATCTAACTTACAAAGCTTAAGTAAATTCCATTTCTCTTAAATGTCCTAACATATATACCACCACCCTTGACCTTGACAAAATACGTCTTTCACTTACATTCCACAGCACTTTATAATTCTAGTGTACCGCTCATCATTAATCATAGTCAGCCTTAGATTAATTAGCAGTAGATCCCTTTCTCTTTTGTTTCTTTCACAGATATTGGTGAACTCAGTTCTCTTTGTTTCCCCCAAAGAACAGGCAAGCATAATTGAGGAGCCCAAAACATATTTGTTGAAATGAGTTCTCACCTGGCCTCACCTCTATTTCCTGCCAATTCCCATAGGCCACCTGAAGACTCAGTTCCCATCTGGTCCCCTGTGGTTGCTAAGAGCCCAGGATTTTTCTTGCCTGCATACCCAAGAAGTAGCTGTTTTCTGCTTCTCAGAAACTTGAATTAATTCGCTACTCTGTTTTGCTAACTTCCCTTTGTCTCTCACCCAGATGTCTGAGTATTGTTTTTGATTTATTGCTTAAATTTGGACCCACAGCTCCTATGTTGTTTTTTTTTCACTAGAAAATGACAGACGTACCTATTAATAAGCAACATGTAAAAATTAGCTGTAGCTGTTAGAATATAGACATTTGATCATTTGTCTCAACCCACTTGAAATAAGATTGTATATCAATGGATAAATATACACTATAGAAACTAAGACTATAATCAAAATCATGCATTCACTTTTTCACTCAACAAACATTTATTAAGCTCTATCTATATGCCAGCCACTTGCTAAGTGCTATTCGTGTGCAGGAAAGCACAGCTGAGATCTTCCTTGAGCTTAAAGGTAGGATACTCTTGGTAAGTCCACTCATATCAAATCTGTTCCTACTTGCCATCACTTCTGGATTTAGAGGTATTTGAAACCGATATGCTAGCCACCGGAAGTATAAAAATCATAATTGCTAAGAAAAGTAAAAAGGTAAGCCACCAAAAAAGAAGGACCCCATGTTGCTTGATGGCATTGGTATGTTCCTCCCTTTGGGCATGCGCCAGGCTCTACTGAGGATTTGTGGCAGGCAGGTGGCAGGGAGAGAGATGGTCAGGAATGGAGGCTAGATCCTTATTAATCCCTGTCAGTCAGCCCAAGGAAGAGAGCATAGGGGAGCAGAAAAGGCCTGTGGCTCTTGCCCTTTTCTTCCAGCAACTGAAATCTCCATCGTGCACAGAAAGGGAAGTTCCCCTCCTTACATTCCCTTCTTGAAATTCTCCTCAAAGTCCTCTCATCACAAGAGAGAGGAGGACAGGATACAAGGAGGCAAGCAGACTCTGACTAAGTGGCATTTCTTAACGTTCAGATATAAAACAAGAACCAGACAAAACAGCGTGTGCTCAAGGGCCAGCACGAGCTCTCCTCCACCTTCATGTAGCAGATCTCAAGAGCCCTCTGCCTTCCTTCTCTCCTCCCTCTTCCTGCCTCTAAAAAGAGCGATGCGGTTTATAAACCTGGATTGCAGTTCGTACCACAGAAATAGAATGTGTTGTTCTGAGGAAGAAAACAGTAACAGTGGCATTGAACAATAGTTTTTATACTTAGGAGAGGTAGTATAGTCAAGGAGAGAGAGAAATAGACAATTTTCCCCCAAGCCCTAGCTTCTAATTGAGGAATTTAGGACAAGCCAAGTAAACATTTCTATCCCCACAAAGAAAATGGCATGATCAGACTTATCTCTCCTTTATCCCAGGTTTGTTCTTGGTTTGACTGAGATAAGAAATGGGAAAGTGCTTTGAAGTGTGTATTAGTTGGTCTCACTAATTCTAAGTGCTATGGCAAATAACCCACAGATCTTAGTACTTAATACGAAAATAGGTCAAACAGTACTTTGTGAGTCAGGGAGTGGTCTCTGCTCCATGCAGTCATCCTGGGCCTGGGGCTCCCTCACACTGAGGCTCCGCCATGGCTCTACACCATGCTGGCCATTCTAACCACAGAGAATGGGAGAGAGAGCATGGCCTTGGCCAGGAATTGCCACACTCTCCTCCCATTTCATTTAGGAAAATGGATGCTAATGTTCTAGCTAAATGCAAGGCAGCTATGGAATGTAGTTTGTGTGAGCCCCAGAAGGAAAAATGGGTCTGCTGACCATCTTGCCAGTCCCTGGCCCAGTCGCTGTAGGTTATGATTCAAATGCTATCCATCATTCTATCTAGCTAATAATAGGTTGGGGCACCTCCTGCTCATGGCATCCATCCAAGATCAACTATGCTCTGCAGTAGATTCACTAAGGCCACTCACATGGGGCAGATACTCAGTACAGACTGTGGCTGACTGCTCATGACACATGCGGTCTCTGACCACATCTGAGGATAATACCAGCAGCATGGCCTTTGCCTGGGCTGCATAATTACATTCACGTTGTATATGGTTCAGGATGTGACAAGACCTTTGGCGGTCTCTGTCCAGACTACATCATGCAGACAGCTGTGGAGAAAAAGGTCTTGGACCTTGTCCTGAAACCATCAGAGTTCCCATTATCAACAGCTATCTCTGTGCCACACTCACCCACTCACATGTACTCTCCTGCTTTCTCTTTTTCATGTCCCTTCACAGCTTTGCCTTATTTATCAACCCCTTAGTGTTTCAATAGAGATAGACACCTCATTTACATTTATTTAAAAAAAAATCATTGGGAATCTACTGTAAGCCATGTTACTGCCAGGGCTACTGATGTAAGATCAAATTTCCAATATCTATGGCCTTATAGTATAGGAATAAAAATAATGAACAAAAGACAGTATGTAGTAGTATTCAGTCAGTAATATCAATGAAAATTCAAAATGGGGTCAGAGGAAGTTAAAGAAGTTACAAACAGGCTATCAGTGCAATGTTTTAAGTGGGGTTCTGGCTCCAATCAGAAGCTGTGTAGACTGTGAAAAAGCAAAGATTATAATCAATCACTCTGACCAGAGTTAGAATAAAGATATTTAGACTACTATGGAACATGCTGAAGAAGACACTGAGGGCCAGGCTACAGAGTATTGATTTTATTTATTATGCATTTGGGGACCTTTTGTGGTTTTACATTAGTGAAGTTCTATTGTCAGAACGATGTGTTAAGAAAATTATTCTTTTGGTAGGGAACATGATGGACTGGAATAGAGGTGAAACTAAGGAAAAGTAAGAAACATTAATAAAATAAATACTTACTAAGAATTTACTCAACATGTGACTATCAACCAATCATATCAACCACTTTATGGGGTATGTACCATTGTTATTTTATTTAATCAGTCTAACAAAGTCAAAGTTTGGGCTCTAGCCCAGCTAGTTCATGCCCCTAAATGCTAGGAACTTGGCAGAGTAATAAGGACAGTTTGAAAGTCAGGGTGATAGTAATGAGAATACAAGGAAAGATGAATGAGGCAGAATTGTAAAGGAAGAATGGATCGGATGTGTGGATAGATTGGATTTAGGGGATTCAGGAAAGGTGAAATATTTATCCACATTTTCATCCTGGATGAGTCTAGGAGAACAAAAAGTAACATTAAGACAATGAGGAGGAAAGCATTTTGAGAGGGAAGGAGAAGGTAATTTAAACTTCAGGTATGTTGAGTTTCAGATGGGAGTGGATGTAGATAATAGCAATGTTGGTGGTTCAGTGCAATAATTGATCCTCATCCAGGAAAGAACACAGATTTCAGCTCTTGGCTGGGAACACCCAGGTACGGTGCCCAGTAGGCAGTGGAAATGTGGGATCGGTAAAAGTATGGGAGTCATCTGTGTAGAGGTGACAGTTATAAAGTACAACAGTCACTAGGTAATGAGGGAGAGAGATAGAGGATTAGGGCTTCAGAAGAGTGGGAAAAGCTAGTGTTGCCCTTGTCAAGGGAGGACTCAGGAACCCACAGAGATGAAGGGTATTTTGTCCAGTAACATTTGTATACTTGTTGAAACCAGTTCTGAAAACACAACAGATCTAGGTCACAAGGAGAGGCAGACCGAGAGAAATGTGTGCATGTTGTGGGATGGGTCTAGAAGCAAGAGCGAAGGATGCCACTTGAGAAATGTGCCATGGGTGGGTGAGAGTTGAGAGCAAAGCCCCAGCTGGAGTGCAGACAAGGCACACACCTATTCTTCCTGCTGGTCCTCTCTCTTCACACTCTGCAGTCATGGTAATTCTACTTCATGAGGCAATCTCTCCCAAGTTCACACACTCTCACTTTCAACTCATTTTTTTTCTTCCTTTCCTACTTCTTGCTAAAGACTCCCCAGTCACCTCAGGAAAATCACACTTGCTCTCTTTTATTTTCATTGTAAGGGGAAAATGTAAAAGACTAGTCATGGCTGATCCAAGTGAGAAGAACCTGAGTGATGCATCTACTGCAGGAAAAAAACTCAAGCCTTGAATCCAGATGGAAAATTAGACACAATGGAGGTGGTGTTCCCAGTTCCCATAGCCTCCAAAATAGAAGTCATTCCCATTAAAGAATATCAGTCTAATCTGTCTCACTTCTTCTAATTAAGCATCTCAATTTCCAAACATCAGAACCCAAATGAATGCAAAGCTATTCTTCTGCATCTATATATTCAATAGACACCTCTTTTTTGCTTTCTACAGAAGAGCATATGATCTGGAGGCAGACAGATTGAGCTCAAATTCCAGCTCCACCATTTACTAACTAGTTAACATGGGGCAATCTTTCTGGTCTCGGTTTCTTCAGCTGTACAGTGGGGTTAGGAGAGCCTACCTCATTAGGTTGATGTATGGAATATATTAATTAATATATTTAAACTCTTAGAACAGTACCTGGCACACAGTAAGCACCACATTAGTGCTAGCAGCAACTGCTGTTACTGTTGAGCTATGCAAAGATGAATATGATGTGTTTTCTATGCTCAATGAACTCTCACAGAAACAAGACTGATTTATTTCTTTTATTTTCACATTCTGCTTAATTATTAGTGTAGCAGGGCCATAATAAGAGTATTTCAATAACATTAAGAATTAAAATTATTTTTCTTGAGCCAGTGGAAGACTCTGACAATCATTTATAGCATTATATCTAGAAAAATGCATACTGAGCTCCATACAACCAATGCACAAGGACCTACAAAGCTCCACCTATTGCAAGTTGGGGTCTGTTCCTTTGGCCAGAGAGGAGACTCATACATCAGAGTGACAAACCTACTCCTTGTAGGTTTGTGAATGGGAAGAGGCTCCCTTACCTTTCAAGCATCCCTGGCAATGGTTGAGAGCCCTGGAAAAGCAAGTTCATTACAGAGTCATCTCTAGGAATGCTGTCTGGCAGGAGACCTCAGGGATTCCCTCTAAGATGTGGCTTTGGAGTCATTACAACCTATAACATCTATGGGGGTAGAGGGTTCTTCCCATCTGTGCGAGGAGAGTTGTTCTTTAAGACATACATAGGATTTGGTCACTGGGGGTGGGGGAATGGCTATGGAAGGTGAGTTGTATACCATGGCACGCATGTACACCAGAAGCAGAGAACTGAGCAGATTGTCCTACTTTTCAGATGAAGAAACTTGATTTTGAGAGGTTAGGCAACTCTCTTCAAATCAGAAGCAAATCCTGGCTGTCTGGCCACCATAGAAAAGATCTACATTTGGGAGAAGGGCAGACAATAAGCTTACAAAGATTCTCTTTCTCCCACATGGCTACCTTGATTGAGCAGAGGCACCCTTACTTGCCTGCAAAGAACCATGTTTCAGCTTCTTGGTGCATGTAATTTGCTATTTGCAGACCTCTCCAAAATGTTCCCATCTTACCTGGAGGTCAATTTTTTGGCATACTTACGAGCCCCTGATGTTGCTAGAAAGTGCAATTTGCTGCTAAAATGTGAAACTTCATCCTAAATGGAAAGGGGAGGAATATGAAATGACCACAACATTTAGGTTCTTTTTCTTAGGCAGAAGATAGAATGTTAAGTTGCAGTGAGCCTCCCTGAAGAGCAGGACATTGGCCTGTTTCACGTACTCTTAACATTCCGAGTAGGTTTACAAGAACAGCATGACATAATCATGTGATGATACACCACACTCAATCCTATGAATCTGACAGATATCAGAAGCAATTTGGCTGGCATTATAGTAAGTCTTATGAAGCATCTAATGGGTGAGAGCCATCTTGAAATCCTTGACATTCCTTTTATTCATCAGTCAGTCCTTCTAATTTAAAACAAACAAAACAGCAAAGAATATCAATGTAATTAGGAGTAAAATTGTTGAATCCATATTGTTCTTCATTGTGCCTAAGTAAAATTCCAGAATAATATAAACCTCAATTTTAAGCAGAGTTAAAAAAATAAATGAATAAACAAATTAAGAACACCATTTATATGTCTCGAAGAAGATTCCATATCTTCCCAAAAGAGTGAATGCTTTTTCCAGGCAGAATAGTGGATCAAGCTTGAACTCATTAGGAAAAACCAAGATTAGAAAAGTTTTCCAAGAGAAGCTCATCCTAATATTCTTATAAAAATATTTCTCTCTCTCCCTCTCTCTCTCTTTGGAACATTTCCACAAGTACCTAAAGCTTCCTGTTGTTAAATGGGCTCTAAACCAGTGATGACAAAATCATCCTTCACATTAATGGTACTTTTGGCCTTTTTGGTCTGGAAATATGCAAATTCTTTTGAGGACATCGGTCACAACGGTTTCCCCAAAATAGTTTACCTTTTTAAAGGCAGATTTCTGATAACCATTATCTTTTGCTAAAAAAATGTCCCCTCCCTATTCTCTCTCCCATCCCCTCAGAGCTTGACTCTCCCAGACCACATGCCCCTCTCCCTGGAAAAGCCTTCGTTCTACCTCCACCCCTTGGAAGCCTACCTGACCCACAAGGAAACAGCTCTATTTTTAATGTTGGAAGATTCTAAGCTGCCATCACCTCCTGGTGTGCTACCAAGCCTTCTGTATTGATCTGGAGGCTTGGTGGGGCCTTTGTCCCAGTCTGCCTCTGCAGTGCTTGTAAACTCCCCATTCAAGGCAGTGAGGAAAGGACCACAGGCTTGCCCAGACGAGAGCTCCTTCCACCTTGTTTGAGGGTGAGTTTGAGTTTGGCAATACAGGCTTCAACTTCACAGTCAAATGCTTTCTTCCCTCCCTGCCCTTGCCTCATTCCTCATCATGCACACCATCCCAAACTCTTACCACCCTACCTAGCCTCACAAGAGCCCTTCTTCACAGATAGAAATTAAATGGGTTTTCCTGTATGCATTATTAATTTTTCTTACCTGTCTCCTTCTCTCAGACACTATATCCCTGAGCATCTGCAAATGCCAGTAATGAGTTTCTCATACTAAGTAGATAGATCCTTAGGTCTCTTGAATAAATGTGGGTGAGGAACAATCAGAATTACTCTGTGAAGAGTAATATGATATTTCTTGGTCAATATTGCTTTTTTGTCCCACCATGGAATTCTGCAGCTGTTGTAAATGGCAAGTTTCCAACTTGGGTAATTACATTCTGCTTACCTCTGTTTCTCTTGTGGTTCAAAGATAACTTATTTTTCATGTCCTTTCCTAAATAAAACAAAGAAGCCTACTTGTGGTATGGCTATTTGCAGAGGCAGTGCGGGTGGAGAGAGGTAGCAGAATGGAAAAGAAAAGTGCTTTCAGAGCCAGGGGCACAGGATCAGAACCCTTAACATTGCAGAGCCTCAGTTTTGCATCTGTACTTTGGGGATCTTATCCTCTACCCTGACTGTTGCAGGGATTGCATAGGATAATGCAGGCAACCAGCTACATAGAAAGTTTGACATGGTAGGAAGGGGTTTAGCAGAGCATTTCATGCAAGTGAGGAAATCCTCCTTTCATCTGAAATCTGAGTCCAGTCTGTTAAGAAAAGTACAATGCTGTGGAGGGCAAGGAGAGTAATCATCATGGTCGCCTCTTGCTCAAGGAGCAAGCTAACACGGTGGAAGGAGGACCAGTGCAGGAGTAAGTCAAGGGGTTTACTTCTGGTCGACCTCATCTGCTGACTAGCTAACCACCACTTAATCATAGGGCCATTAAATTCCTCCCTAACAAGCAGGGGTAAATAACACTTCAGCTGTTATTTATAGTTACAAATATTGTTGTGAAGGTCAGAAGCACTGATATAGGCATGTGAACAACTATCAAATGTAAGTCCTGTGTATTCATTAAGCAGAGAGGAAGGTCAGCCTTAGCAAGTTAGGTAACCAGTAAGAGCAATCCCTTTCAGAATATTTCTTCCAGAAGTTTCTTATAAGCAATTGTACCATTCTGTGCACTCCACTGGATTCTAAAATGAACATGAGGCTGTTATTCAATAAAAAAAGAAATCAGTAAATTTGGATAAAATGTGCAGTAGAATATTAGCCAAGAAATGAAGAGAAGGCAGATTTGGAAACAGAAAAAAAAAAAAAATTCGGGAAATACAGGTAGAGCAAAGTGACTACAATTAAGCAAGAAAGCTCTGATCAAAGAACCTCATTGGTGATCTCTGCCCCTCCTGGCACAGGTAGCCCTCCCTCCCTCCTCGCCTGAGTGGCTGGGTTTAGGGAGAAGAGCGCCACCCAGCGATACCAGCAGAATGCTGTCTCATCTCTGCTGCCTTCACAGTCAAAACAGATTTCCCAGTCAAGCACAGAGGTCGAACACCAGGGCCGGAACGCAGGATGGAGGTAGTGTCCAGAGAGGAGCTTCTGGGCTGATAGGACGGGGCAGGAAGAGAAGTCTCGGAGTCAGTCCCCAGGAGTGACCCATCCAGCCCTCCTTCTCCTCCTGCCTCCACTGCGCGAGAAACAAGAGCGCAGGGGGCGAGGACACCCCCCACCCATCTGCCAGGTCTCCCAGGGGAGGCCTCTCTGAGGTTGCGCCTCACCCCTGAAGAGCCTGCTTCTCTTATTTTATGTGGATTTCATTTTGTAGACATTTAAATCGACCTGCACACCTTTCCCTAGTTAAGTCTGCAAGTGGGAAAGTTAAGCAGGCTTTAAGGTGCGCGCTGTGTGAGCAGGAGAGGGGTGTGGGGGCGCTGCAGGAGGGGGATGAAAGGCCCGCGGGAGCCTTATTAATAGTTAAGTGGACAGGGCTGATAATGGGATATCTTTTTATTGTCCCAACAGATAAGTTATAATACACAAGCTTGCAGGCAGCTCCGGTGATTTGCATTGATACAATTCAGGCTGAGGTTTTCATTATATGGCAGGGATGATACAGGAGCCTGTATTATCAAAGGCAGCTGAAAAGCGCTCGGCAGTTATCTCTTATTCTGTGTGTGCGTATTCATTAACGGTTAGTAAGGTGCTTTGTCCCGGGTGGTATTGGATGTTTCATGGTGAATCATTAACAACTTGAACAGCTTCATACATATGTCTTATTGATGTGTAAAGTTATTGCAACCGAGGCTCTTTTTTTTTTTTTCCCCTTGCTTGCTTTCTTTTTTTTCTCCCCCCTGGAATGAATTCTGCTTTACTCCAGATTTTGCGGAAAGCCTAAGCGACACTTTCATTAAAGATCTTGTGAACCAATGAGGGACTGCTGTAAGGCAAGCCCCCTCCCCACCCCACCCCACCCCCCAGGAAGTTGGCTGTCTGGTTGAAGAGACAACAGGTAGATAGATTTTTAAAGAGAGAGTGTGGAGCAGATGTCCTCTAGCTGTCCCTCAAGGGCAATAGAAGGGCAGAGACTGCATTGCCCAGGGGACAGTATAAAAGGTAGTCTGTTGCTGAGGGTAACCGGTAGTCCTTCCGGACAGAGGACAAGGTGGGGAAACAGAACGGTAAGCAGCCTTAAGGTAAAGGAAGGACTGTGTGAAGGGGGAGTGAAGTCTCAAGAGGACGGAAGAAAGAGACAAAAATGCTTTAGCAGCTGACAGTAAGAAAATTTGGAAGCTAAAAACAAAGGAGCCAAGGCAGCTTTTCCTGGCTGGGGATGGAAAGAATAAATGGGATCAGAGTTAGAAACTAATTATCTCTGATTGCACAATCAGGACCCTGCTTCCAGCCAGGCTCCAGCCCCACCACCACCCAGGGGCCTGGGGCCACCTGAGAATGATGTCAGATCCCAGGAACTGATCCATCCTATTTCCTTAAGCCTGGATTAGCATTAGGCAACATTTGGGGGCCATGCCTTCTGAGTTCTAACAAAGCAGAGAATTTCCTGGCAGTTGTCAGAACTACTTTTTTGGCAGAATTTCAATTTCTGAGTCATTAGCCACCAAACAATCCAAAATAAATTTTCTGATTTCCCTGACTTTTGTTCTAAGCCCTCACAGAGCTTCCTCAGAAGTGCAGTACAGTGGTCCCTTGAACAACACAGTTTTGAAATGTGCACATTCACTTATATACAGATTTTTTACAGTACTGTACTATAAATTTATTTTCTTTTCCTTAAGATTTTCTTTTTTTTTTTTTTAAGATTTTCTTTTTAAGTAATCTCTACACCCAAAGTAGGGCTCAAACTCACAACCCTGAGATCAAGAGTCGCATGCTCCACTGACTAAGCCGGTCAGGCGCTCCTTCCTTATGATTTTCTTCATAACATTTTCTTTTCTCTAGCTGACTTTATGGTAAAAATACTGTATATAATACATATAACATACAAAATGTGTCAATTGATTATGTTATTGGAAAGACTTCTGGTCAATAGCAGAATAGTAGTTGAGTTTATGGGGAGTTGAAAGTTATATGCACAATTTCAAGTACATAAAGGGTCAATGTCCCTAACCCTCATGTTGCTCAAGGGTCAGCTATGCTTTATGCTAGCCCTAAAGCCACTGGCCCCCTTATCCCATATCTTTGACTCACTGAGTACCCTTGTGACTAATCTGCAATAAGCCAGCTTTGTCTTCCTCCCCTGTCCCATCCCAGCACATGTAGCCTAGTGTAAAATCCACAGAATTGCTTCATGGTCTGTTTGTTGTTTGTTGCTGTTTTGTTTTGTTTTGTTTTTAACAGTTATATTGAGGGTGGCTCAGTCAGTTCAGCAGCTGACTCTTGATTTCTGCTTGGGTTATGATCTCAGGGTCCTGGGATTGAGCCCCACCTTAGGCTCCGTGCTCAGCAGGGAGTCTGCTCAAGGATTCTCTCTCTCCCTCTGCCCTTCCCCAGTGTGCGTGCTCTCCCTCTCTCTCTCTAAAGTGAACAAATAAATCTTACAAAAAAAAAAGTTTTTATTGAGATTATAATTGACATACAAGAAACTTCATATTCAAAAGGTACAATTTCATTAGTTACAGCAAATATAAAGATATCTATCTATCTATCTATCTATCTTTGGGAATGAAATCATCACCTTCAAGGTAATGACCTTAGAACCCCCACAAGTTTTGTCATTTCCCTTTGTAATCCCCTTCTCAACCCTAGAGAAGTCCTGATCACATTAAATTACATTTTCAATATGTTAAAATATTTCATTTATTTTAATAATGGAATTGTGGAGTATGTATTCTTTTTCATCTGGCTTCTTTCATTCATTCAATTATTTTGAGACTCAGCCAGATGTGTGTGTTAATATGTCATTCCTTATTATTGCCAACTAGTATTCCACTCCAGAGATATACCACAGTTTGGTTATCCATTCACTTAGTGATCAAATTTGGTTTGCTTCCACCTTGGGGCTATTATAAATAAAGTTGAGATGAATATTTGTGTACAGGTCTCTATGAAAACATACCTGAATTCATCTTGGATAAATGCCTAGGAGAGGAAAAGCTGGATCATTTGATAGGTGTACATTTAACTTTTTAGGAAACTGTCCAACTATTTTCCTAAGTGGTTGTACCATTTTACATTTCCACCAGCAGTGTAGGGGAGTTCTAGATCCTCCAATCCTTGCAGACACTGGTTATAGTCAGTCTTCTTCATTTTACCCATTTGAATACGTGTAAAGTGGTTCTCATGGTGGTTTTAATTTGAATTTTCCCTAATGACTTAGGGCATCTTTTCATGTGCTCATTTGTCTTCCATATATCTTCTTCCGTTAAGTGTTTTTTAAATCTTGTGCCCATTTTTAAATTGGGTTGTTTATTTTCTTACAACTGACTTTTGAGAGTTTTATATTTTCTTTGATGTAGGGAAGATATTAGGGTTGGAAGCTGATGGCCAAGAAAGAATTCTTGAGACATCTTTGGTGCAAAAAGGTGGTTTTATTAAAGCATGGGGACAGGACTTGTGGGCAGAAAGAGCTGCAATGGGGTCATGAGGAGTGGCCCATTACATACTTTCAAGTTGGGAAGGGGTTAGGGATAGTATAAGTCTCTAAGGAATATTGGAAGCAAGGTTTCCAGGACCTTGAGGGGGCTAGCTATTGTTGGGAAAAGATCATTACCTTCTAATAAAACCTTAGTCATGAGACCCTTCAGATGTATATCATGGGCCATATGCTTTGGGGATGATTGCCAACATGTATCTTAGGGAGTTTAGAGAAAGAGGAAATTTCTAAAGGAATTTTTATATGTTAAAGTAGGCTTACAGGGTCCTGGGCGGTTGGGCTAAGGTTGTCTTTTGCCCTTAGCAAAGTATTAACATCGAGGCAGTTGAGTCCCTAGAGGAATGTCACTCTGCCTGTGTGAAGGACTTGTCAGTGGGCTGTGGGGAAATGTAATAACTTCTCTTCTGCCTTCTGCCTTTGTTTCCCACATCATTCTTGATATGAGTCCTTTACTAACTACATAATTTACAAATATTTTCTCTCAGTATTTAGTTGTCTTTTCATTCTCTAAATAGCATCTTACAAAGAACAGTCTTTAATTTTAATGAAGTCTAACTTATCAATTTGATCTCTTACAGATCCTTCTAAAAGTTTTATGTTTTATATTTAGGTCTGTGATACATTTTAATTTTTGTATGTGGTCTGCGATATGGTGTGAAGTCCATTATTTTGCATATGGATATGAAATTTTCCCACCGCCATTTATTTGTTGAGAGGTGTATTCTTTCTCCACTGAATTACCTTAGCACATTTGTCAAAAATCATTTGTCCATATATGTGTAAACCTACTTCTAAACTCCTTATTCTGTTCCATTGATCAATTTGTATGCCTTTATACAAGACTACAAGGTCTGGATTGCTACTGCTTTATTATAATCTTGGAATTAGGATGTGTTAGTACTCTGACTTTGGTCTTGTTTTTCAAAGTTCCTTGTTCATGCTAGGTCTAACATTTCCATATACATTTTAAAATCAGTTTGTCAATTTCTAATAATAATTTTTTAAAAAAGCACCCACTGGGATTTTCATTGGAAATGCATGGAATTTATTTTAAAAAATGGGTAGAATTGGCATCTTCGATTAGTTTTGGTGTTGGGCTTAACTCATAAATTGAGTTGAGAAATATTCTCTCTTTTTCTAATTTCTGAAAGAGTTTCTGTAGCATTGGTGTTATTTCTTTGCCAAGTATTTGATAGAGTTTACCCCTGAAGTAATCTGGGACTGAAATTTTCTTTGTGGAAAAAATTTTAACTACAATTTTAATTTCTATAATATAATAGTATTCAGGTTACCTATTTGTTTATGAGTGACCTATAGTAGTGTCTTTGAAGTATTTTTTTTTTATTTAAGTTGTCAAATTTATTAATACTTGTTATAATATTAAAACTTGTTAATAATATGCCCTTACTATCCTTTAACTATCTGTAGAAACGGTCGTGATGTCACTTCTCATGATTTGTGTCATCTCTCTCTCCTGTTACTCCCTGATCAATTGGAATTTGATCCTTTTGGGTCTTGCTTTTAAAATTAGTTAGGCTGAACTGGAGTCACGTGCCCTCTGTGGCTAATTGCTTCCTACTACTAAAGATGGTTCTGTGTACTCTACCCAATATCCTTGGAATCCTGTGGTTTTTCCAATTGTGTTGTTACTGCTAATCACTTTGAGTAATATTTTTCCTAGCCTTGAGTACCTTACATGCAGGTTCTGATCAGTACTCTGCTAGGAACTTAAGGGGAACTCTTTGAAGGTCTCTAAAATTCCCTCTCTGCATAGCTAGCTCTCTCCTCCCCAGCACTCTGTTCTGCAAACTCTAGCCACTTTGGTCTCCCCAGAATCTCAACTTAGTCTCTTCATCTTAGAGAGACCTCAAGGCTCCATCTATTTCCATAGCCTGCATACTCTTCTAAGTCACTGCAGGGGTTACTATTTTTTTTTTTTTTTCAATCTCTCATGGGTCACTGTCTCTCAGTGCCTGATGTTCAGGGCCTCAGAAATCATTGTTTCATATATTCTGTCTGTGTTTTGGTTGTTTCAGTCAGGAGGAAAAACTGGTCCCTGTCACTCAATTGTGGCCAGAAGCAGAGCCCTTTGATACAGAGAAAACTTCCCAGGGCTCTGAAGAGAAAGAGGGCTGCACTGTTTCATTCTAGCTGGCATTGCTTTTCCACTCTCTTGGCCCTCCTGACAGCCCTCCCTCTCCTAGTGTCCATGAAAAGCTGGTTCCAAAAATGCAGATTCTCTAAGGAGCTGTGCTGATAGACCTTCCCCACCCAGGAGTTTGCAGTCAGTCAGCAAAAAGCCCCCACCCACAGGAAGCCCGCTTAAAGCCTGAGCTGTGGTAAGGCTCTTCCTCTGACTTACTTTTCTGAGATACCTCAGGTGGTTCTTTTCACTGCCAGGGATTACCCCATTTAAAAGTCTGAGCCTTCCCCTCCACAGGGGGGAAAACCTCATTTTGTGGAGCAAAGAGTTTAGAGAACTATACATAAAAAAAATTGACTTTAAAAGGAACAAAAGGAACCATTCTCCAGGGATTATGCCCCTCCCCTTTCCTCTCTTCTACTTTTTACATTTGAAAGGGATGGGTAGGCGAGAAAGGCATCTGTCAGATCCTTCCTGCTGATTTTGCAAAACCAGAGTGGGCTGTGTGTAAAAGCAGCAATAAATCTGGATTCCACCTCCATAGGGATGTATGGAGAATCTGTTGTGTACAAGTTTGGGGGGGTGCCAATTGGCATTCTCCATTAATTCCTTCATTTTATTAATTTGTGCTATGTTTTTACATCCACCAGTCACTGCGAGACGCTGGAGATAAATGAATGAGAAAACCCGGGTAAAGGCAAATATCAAGAGTCAGGGCACAAAAGACAAGTTTATGGAGTTGCTGGAAAAGTTCAAGGGAGTTACTCCTGTTGTGCTAATATGGACTGATGGTCATTTACACTGCAGAGCCAGCATGTCCTAAAAACCACACTGTCTTCTGGTATGGAACAAAGCACATGGTCATCCCTTTCTTCTCTTGACTGATTCCACCTGTTTCTGAAGACTCAGTTTTGAAGCTTCTCCTGTCTCTAATGTCTAGATTCGGTGCCTGTCCTTGATGCTCGTGTAGACCCTTATATTTCCCCTGTAGTAGAATACACTTTAATGTTTTGCCATTCCTTTTTTTTTTCTCAAATAAATTATAAGCTTTAGGAAGCAGCAATTTGTCTAGTTCATAGCTGTATCCCCACTGCTAGCACAAGTCTGTGCACATGGCAGATAGTTGGTAAATATTCCTTAAATAAATGAATGTTGACTCATTTTTTCCCCTTCAAGTGAATCTGTGAGATAGGAAGAGGACCTGTAATTATCATCATTTGACAGATATGCAAAAGAGGCCCCAAATAGTTAGATCTTGAAACCTTAGAATAATAACATTTTAAATTCCTGGGGATCTTGAAGAATGTTCACTCCAGGGCATGGCAAGACCCCTTTGAACTTAGAGGTACAAGATGATGAATCAAAAGAGAGAAAGGAGCCACATCTAAGGACAGCTCAGGGTCACCCTTCCTTTCTAGTTTCACAGACATTACCATATTCTTTTGAAAGTTCGAAGATGGGAAAAGAGGACATGCCAATAGAGTCGGAAGTACAGTGGAAATATGGAAGGCACCCCAAAGCACTATCCAGGCACTTTTTCAGAGCACTGACTTCAAAAGAACCACATCTCTCCTCACCTACCACTCTTCCAGGCGCTCTCTTTGCTGGTGATGATTTTGTATCTTTTCCATTCCTACCCCTCTGTCAACCTCCTGCATGTGCATGCACATGCCCATGGCTCAGACATCCAGAAGGGAGGTGGCATTCCAGCTGGGACTGGAACGGCAGCTCCCCCACATAACTGGGTAGCAGTGGACAAGTTATTCAGCCTCCCTCAGCCTCTCTGTTCTCCACAGAGAAATTATAAAAATATGGGGAAGAAGGATAAGTGCTACCTTCAGGATAGTGGCTGCCTCTGTGGGATCAGGGGGTGAGATTCAAAGGAGATTTCAACCCTCTCTGTAAGATTTCTTCGTTCTTAAAAAATTATGAAGTAAAGGTGGCAAAATGTAATACTTCTTAATTTCTGGTGGTGGGTACATAAGTATTTGTCCATTGTCCTCTGTACTTTTCTGTATGTAGTTCACATAAAAACATTAAGGGGGTGGCAATGGGATGATATATAAGTATCTTGCAGAGTTTGGGGGAAATTAGGGATTCTGTATGTAAAACATGAATATCTAGCTGACACAGCAATGGTGGGTGGTAAGGGAGAGAAAAAAGAGAGTGAGTTACAAAGAGGTCAGGTAGGTAAAACTCAAACATAGACACTGGGAATGGCCTTCATCCATGAACCACAGATTAATCCAGGGAAGGGATTATTTCTCTTATTAAAAATTAGTCTATGGTGGATTTTTTTTTAATGTATATTTAAAAAAACTTGTGCAGGGGTGAGCCCTTTGACTCCCTGGGGTTAGCTACTCCCTATACATGTCCTTAACATCAAGAAAGGAGCAGCTCCCGTTACTGTGCTTCTAGTAACCAGGAATACAACCAATTGGCACATCTCTAGTGGTTACACCTTCCAGTTCCAAGAGGTTGTTTAGACAACTGAGAACTCAGACCACTGGGCCCTTTTGTTCTTATTTGCATCAATTTCCGGCCCACAGAGGGTTTATCCAGAGCCCACTGACCAGTACATCCAGGTGTGCACAGGTATGAAATGGTTTTTGCTGGGTATCCGCAGGAAACACCTTCCTCCCTCTGGTCTCTCCTGTCTCCTGCAAAAGGCCAGGTCAAAAAGAATTGAATGAGAGGGTTATTCAGATTTGCATGCTAGTTTGGAACAGACCACAGGCAAAGTTACTGTTTGCAAGGAGATGTTGGAGAGGACGGTGGTGGGGAGGACATAGGTGAAGAGAATATTTCAGGCTCCCAAATGAGAAGGGTTCTTCAGAGGCACACAAGCTCTTCAGGGCTGCAGGAGGTGGGGCCTGAGTGACATTGAAGATGACAGCTCAGTCTCAATGCCACCATGCTGCCTGCTGGGCCCTGCAGTGGGGCTCTGTGATTGGAACGGGAACCTTTGCCCTCTGGGGATGCTCAGCAAATGTCAGGCTTTAATGAGATTTCCCATTCTGTCGAGGGGCTCTTGTGATGTGTGTGCCACTCACTGCAAGTCACCAGCTGGAGGTTACATCGACCTGCCACTCTGGGAAAGGTCTGCTGAACCTATGATGAAGCAGATAAACCATAGAGAGGTGCCCAGGGCCCCTGAGCAGAGGACATGTCCAAGAGTCCATGCTTCCTTCTTAGGCTATTCCTGAATTTGCTGAATGCTTTGCACAGAGCCCAGGGATGGAGAATTCTGGGGCAGAGAGAGAACTGTAAAATGTCACACTGCTTAACCTCCTGCCTTCAAGAAATGCTGTACTTGAAGGGAATCAGAGAATACATGCACTTTCTTAAAATGTCTTTTTTTTACATGCCCGTTGAGGGCATGACTTAAGTTCTGGGGAGAAATGGACTAATTCTCCCTCTCATTTGCACTCTTCTTTCTACATTTCCTTCCCTCTGAGACCTGTAAGCCGTTGGGCTACCCACCTGCAGAACAGAGATAAGACCACTTTCTGTGTCTTGAAGGCGTGGTAGCCATGGTTGCCATCACTGTTGAGGGACAGCAACCAAATTGAGAACCTTCAACCTGAACGGTGTGCGCTTGCATTGGGAGCTTGCTCTGCTTTCATCTGGTAAAGACCACTCAGCATACTCCGTGTCCTCCCTTCAGATTTGTTTTCTGAAGCCTCAGATGAAATAGCAAGGTTGACATCAATGATGTTAGTACTTAAAATAATTATAATAATACATTAATTAAAACCCCACAACCCCTGAAATCGCCAGGGTGCTGACTCCAAATGAAAAACCACAGAGAGAGAAACAGGAAGGATGCTACTCTGGTTGAGGTGACCTTTTGGCATATGGTGACTCAGGGGTTGGGTGCATTGGTTTTTAAAGAACTCTCTAAGAACCCATCCATCTGGACCCCTGTGTTGCTCTTCCAAGCATGCCGAGCTGACCAGATGGCCCTTGATAAAGCAGCTACAGAAGAGGGAGGCAGGGAACCCATCCAGAATAGCTTGTCATTCTCAAGGCATGCTGCCCTTGGCTCAGGCACATCCCTTGTTTAAATCTTAAAAGGAGAAATATAAATACATAAAATAAAAATAAATTTAAAAAATATATCTTAAAAGCAAAGTTTGTGTGTTTGTTTGTTTGTTTACTTTTCTTGTATGTGTTGGCAAACAAGGGCAAACAATAAAAAGACTGCCCAGGAAATATACATCTAGGTAAAACACAATCAGACCTTAAAAAACAAGGATATGGTCTCTAGTATGAGAATTTCGCCACTCAGGACCTCTATTTAATATGCATAATCTTTTCAAAAATTGTTTAAGCCTGTGAAATACAAGGGTAATACAAGGGCAAGAATTAAGGGCGCCTGGGTGGCTCAGTCGTTAAGCGTCTGCCTTCGGCTCAGGTCATGATCCCAGAGTCCTGGGATCGAGCCCCGCATCGGGCTCTCTGCTCAGCGGGAAGCCTGCTTCTCCCTCTCCCACTCCCCCTGCTGTGTTCCCTCTCTCACTGTCTCTCTCTGTCAAATAAATAAATAAAATCTTAAAAAAAAAAAAAAAACAAGGGCAAGAATTATCACCTAAATGGGCTAGCTGATCCAAAACCATATAATCAATAAAGTGTCTGGAATTGAAGGAATTTCTTACTGAATGATGTCATAGGTGAAGGTTCTTCAAATCCATGTCCTTGGAGTTGTCATAGTGTGCACACTGGTCTGAGAAGGAATTGATTCAATAGATTGAAATATATTTTTTCAGGTGATTTCTTAGGAAGTCAGAGAGAAACATAATTTCTGCTTTAAGAAGCCTCTAAGAACACTGTAGAACATCTTCTTCACAGTATTTTAGACACACCTTTGCTAGTAATTTCTAAATGAAAAGATGCTTTAAATACCTTATAGGGAAGAAAGCAGCTGGAGAATGGGAGAATTACACACTGGTCATTGGGTAAAATGCCATAGTAGTGTCAGTGAGCCTTCTGCCAAGTTGTTGAGAAAGACACTACAGGTTCCAGCATACTTGTGGAAGCGTGTATGTTATATGGCCTAGCTGGGCTTCTTTGAGGTATGATTGAGGTGTGTGCCAAAATCATCTGAAAATTGATAGGTGACCAGCGAGGTGAATCAAGGCTGAGTCATGCTGGAGAGAAGAGGAAAGGTGGGAGGAGGGCAAGTGTATGTTGACTAAAAGATCCTGGGCAATTCTAACGTACCCTCTGCACACCCCACCTGCACTCTATGAGGAGCCACCATCCAATTATAATAAATGCACAGGAATGTGATAAACCTAATAAGTCCATAAAAATGAGAGGCTTCCTGCCCAGAAATGTAGGAGGAACTCAGTGCAAATATTTTGGAAGTGAATCAGAAGTCAGGACACCTATTGTCTAGCACCATGTTCTTTTTTTTTTTTTTTAAAGTTTTTTCTTAGATTATTTATTTATTTATTTATTTGACAGAGAGAGAGAGACACAGTGAGAGAGGAAACACAAGCAGGGGGAGTGGGAAAGGGAGAAGCAGGCTTCCCGCAGAGCGGAGAGCCGGATGCGGGGCTCGATCCCAGGACCCTGGGATCATGACCTGAGCCGAAGGCAGACGCTTAACGACTGAGCCACCCAGGCGCCCCTAGCACCATGTTCTTAATAACGAGCAGGATGACATTGCAAAAACCCATTTCAAGGAAACTGAAGTCCCTAGAGGATTCCCACCCCCTTTCATCTGCTACTTCTCAAGGTCAGGCACCCCTTTAGCAGAACTGGAACTAGAATTCAGGATTCTCCAACTCCATTCATGCTTATATGATTACCACCATACATGCTCTTTTCAAAAGTACATTGCAATGAACAAGGACAGCTCCCTATAATCCACAAGGATTATCTCTGTTAGTACCAGGAATAATAGCTTTGCTATTCCCAAATTGCTTTCACAAATGTTATACGGATGAATATGAGGATGTGGGGAACTTGACAATATGGATCTTTGAATAAGCATTTGAACAGGCCCTATATCAAGAAACACAGCTTTAAAATAATCATAAGGAAATGGCACTAGTATTTTGTCATTTCTAAGGGTCAAAACAAAATGTAATTATACATGGTCACTTTCCTGGGAATGGAAATATTAACATTAGAAGTTCCTTGGAGCATTTCTTTGAGACCACTTTTATTAACTATTTGTACTCATAGAAAAGTTTTCTTTTTAATCATGAAAACTTTAGGTCCTAAGGATTGTTAAGAAATTAAATGGTATTCATCTGAAAAATGTGCTGGCAGATTTCAAGAGCTTTAGGTGGGTAGGCAAGGAAGCAACTTTAATGTGATCAGGTGTAAACTAATAGATCTAGGTGAATGCAATCTAATATGTAAACTGTTTTCCTAGATCTCATCATCCTGGGGGTAAAAATAAAATTGTATGAAAAGTACTAAACAAATACATGTCTTTACCTCTTGCTGAGCCTTGGTCAGGAAACCTACCAATGTCCTCCCCTCCCAGGTATTTTAGGGCAACCTAATGCCAATTAATCCCTGCCAGACACTTACTAAAAGGGCAGATGAGTAAGTATCCCAGGTTTTGATGATTTAACAAAGTGGAGACCTTTCTAGAAAGTTCCTGCCAGCCAGAGGAAATGACTCCGTGTAGTTGCAGACTAATTGAAATGCTACGGTTTTCTCCATAAATGCCATATATAAATTAATACAATGGGGTATTTGGTGAATTATAATAAATAAGTGAAATTGTTGGAAGTTATCAGAATAATTGATGGCACTTAGCATCTTCCTAGTAGTTGGAAGCTCTGGTCCTGGGAATAGACCATCTCCCATCTCCCAGGACATCATCCACTGCCCTCCCCTCCATCCCTACCTGCTTGCCTAGCTCACCTTTCTCCACTGCCCTCTCTGCCCCTGTGCACCTTGTGTGATGTGAAGGTGAACCCAGCTTCCCCTAACCTGACTCCTGGCCCTTGGGCAAGCTGTTCCTTTCCCTCGCTTCTCTGACTGGCAAATTTCTCCTCATTTGGGATTCAACTCTGTTGCCTTTTTATATTTTCCTCCCCTCCCTTCCTTGGGGAATTTTATCCTTTGAAAGTGTCCTACAAGATTCTGTCTATACATTTAATGTGCCCTATGATATTTTGACCTGTATCTGTTTCCACGTTCTTATGAGTTTCTCATATATATTCAAGTATATTACTCACCTGGGTGTTCTGATACCTCATTTTTGGGCTTGGTACCAAGAAGTACTTGGTGAAGTTTTGCCGAAGGAACATTCGAGTGAAAGGGTGATTGCATTCCTGGTCCCACTGGCCAGTCACTATTTTTAACATGGTTTCCTACAGATAGGGGCAAAGGGCCTTTCTGGGATAGTATATAATTGCAAATGTATCTTCTACAGATATAGAAATTTTGGCCCCTGGTAGCTGGGTATAGGAACATGGATCTCCAATGACAGGCCATACCTGAGCCACCTAGGCTTCTTCTCTGGTGGTCTCCCATCCAGTACATTCATCTCAGGCTTGGCTAGAGTGACAAACTCTTTCCAGTACCTGGGGCATAATGGTGCTAGAAGTTGTCTGAGTTGATACTGATAAAAACTTGCCAAGCCATGGCATAGTGTGATATTTATATGCCCAGTTGGCCTCTTAAAAAGTGATTATCTGAAAGAAGGAATTGTTTAGAACCTCACACTGAATTCCAGTCTTCCTTTGGCCTTCAGGGCTAACATTGCTAATCAGTGCCAAATTACAGCTATTTTAATACTTGAATTAAAAAGAATGCTAGCCATTTGCTCAGTGGGAGGTCTTAACTGGACCAAGTCCATGCCTGGTTCTGTGCAGAAGGGCACTTTTCTATATTCCTGGTTGCCAGCGAGGACTTTGTAGAGAGAAGAGACAAAGCCAGGAAGATTGCCAGCTAGCTGCCTGCCTCCCCCCACCTTGTCTCTCCAGCCGCAGACCCTGCTTGCTGGGCGAGTAGGAGTTCCATGCACAGATACTGTGAGTGAATTGGAAATGAATTTTTTTTTTATGATAAAACTGCATTTCATGTGAAAAGAGATTTTCTTGTGAAGACAGATGGTCACGAAGGCAGCCTCTAGGAGGCTACTTCTCCACCTTGCATCCCCCTTGCTTTTCATGCCTTTGTGATTCTTGCTACTGACCTTGTCTCTCTTCATTCTGTCTCTTTGACCAGAAGATGGTATAAAGGGAGGCCCTTTCAATCTCCTTCCCAGTTCCCTGTCCACTTTAGTCAGGGCCATTGGGTAAATGTCATGAAAGGAAAGCCACCCCTGATGTTGATAAAGACTCTAGTTTATTACTCTCGCTATTAAGAAAATTAAATGCCATTACTCCAGCCCTGGGCCCTGAGCTCTAAAAGGAAAAACTTTCCTTCAGAAGGGCCTCCCTACAACTTTGATGGTGTGAACAAAGCCCAGGACATAGGTATGTCTCAGATATGTCAGATGTAGTCTCCCAAAAGAACAAGGCAACTTAACTATGGAGACAGATGTCACACCACCATGTATAGAGACATATTCAAAGGCAGTTAGTGTAGTCCAGATTTTTGTCTGAGTTACAGTTAGTTAACAAGGGAGCTGGGACTCACACTTTGACACTTTCCTCTTTTTTGTTTTGTTTGTTTTGTTTTGTTTTCTGAGGAATGTTTTCACCTGCTGGAGAAACATTGTTCCCTTATAGGCTTAGGTAGAAAATAAAGGCTGTTATTTGGTAACGCATCCACCTCCAGCTCTCCAAGGATGGGGGATCTTGGACAGCACCAATTCCCTCCTGGAAATACCTGTTTGCATATTACTGCAGAGTTGACTTGAGAAGGTCCTGGAAAATGTTCCAGTGATGCTCTATTGGTATTGTTATTATTACAATCACTGAGCAGTTAGAGCATAGTCTGCTTGTGACCTAAGCAGTTTCTCTAGCTTCATCTTCCATTGCAGTTGTACCTTACTTTCATTTTTATCTTCTGCAGTTGATAATAGTTGCCTTTTACTTTGAAAGTGATTATTAGACTGGTCACTCTGAGCCCAAAGACAAGGTAAGTCTCTAGTATGCGCCAACAAACTAGGTTTAAAATTAGGTTCTCACCTGAACAATTATCTGGTTAAACAACTTCTCATGTGAGCATAACATCAAAAAGCCATCTGTGCTAGAAATGGGCATGTGGGAAGGAAAGAAGGAGGGAAGGAAGGAAGGAAGGAAGGAAGGAAGGAAGGAAGGAAGGAAGGAAGGGAGGGAGGAGGAAAAAGGAAAAACATAAAAAGGGAGGTAATGAATAATGCAATAGAATACTAAGCTAGAGAAATTGCTTAGATCAGAAGTAGACTATGCTCTAACTCTTAGAGAAAGAAAGAAGAAAGAAAGGAAAGAAAGAAAGAAGAAAGAGAGAAAGAAGAAAGAGAAAGAAAGAAAGAAAGAAAGAAAGAAAGAGAAAGAAAGAAAGAAAAGAAAGAATGGATGGATGTGATAGGGCCAGTTTTCTTTCGTCCCTTGATAGCCCAACAGTAATCTTCTTTCTTTTCTTCGTTTTTTTTTTTTTTTAAGATTTTTATTTATTTATTTGACACAGAGATAGAGAGGCAGAGAACATGAGCAGGGTGGGGAGGTGGTTGGCAGAGGGAGAAGGAGATGCAGGCTCCCAGCTGAACAGGCTGCTGGATGCTGGGCTCAATCCCAGGACCCTGGAATCATGACCTGACCTGAAGGTAGACATTTAACTGACTTAGCCACCCAGGTGCCCCAATAATCTCCTTTCAAAAGACTGTGGGAATCCTGTAGGACCATGGTTAATGAGAAAGATTAGTGAAAGCTCTGATTCATCCCAGGCTCCCCTTAAAAGTAGCCAAAACTCTAAAACTTTCAAGTTAATGAAATATATGAGGTGGGAAAAACCTATACAATCTACTCAAAAGTAGCCTAAACTCCTTGCAGATGTGGATGGATCCAGGACTGAGGTAAAAGGTCTACAAAATGAGTCTAGAACATTTTCATGGGCCACAAAATAAAGAAATGCTCAAAAAACAATTGGAACATTTAAAATGACACAAGGAGGCAATTGGAGCAAAAAAACAAACAAACAAACCCCAAAACTGTGTTTAACAGATTATAACATAAATAAAAGATTTTAATCCACTGAATAAAATAGAATCAGAGTCTGTATAGATTTAAATAGAGGAATGAATGCATGCATGCATGCATGAATGAATGAATGGGAAATATCTTTCTGGCAGTATAATTCCAACTCATCATGCAGAATAAAAGAAGAAATTAGAAATTAGCACCATTTGCAACATCCACAGAAATAATTGATACAGGCAGTAATCAACAGTGGTACTAAAACTAACAGATGAAAGTTTGATGAGGAACAAGATGTGGATATAATTTTAAAGTATCTTCCAAGAAATTACTTATAATTTACAAAAGGAAAAGAGTATTCACTTGACATAATAGAAACCTGCCAGACACTCCCCTAACCAAGTAATGAAAATGTTATCACCAGGGATGGGTCAGACCTGTCTCACATACCTTTATAATGAGATGCATTAAGAAGAACATGCTATCACTTCTGTGTATTCCTGTCAAAAATGTATAACCAGAATCTGAAAGGAGAAAACATTCAGCACACCTACATTAGGGACAAATCTGCAAGTTCACTGGCCAGCATCTTCAAAACTACAAAGGTTTGAAAGAAAGAAAGTTTGAGGAATGGTTCCAGACTACAGCAGACTACAAATACTTGACAACCGAATGTAATGAATATTTTCAGATTGGCTTCTGAACCAGAAGGAGAGAAAACTATAAAGGATATTATTGAGAACACTGATTTTAAAATGATGCATAGATATAGAGAGAAAACTATAAAGGATATTACTGAAAACACTGATTAAAATGATGCATTAGATATAGAATTATGTTAATGATAAAATTCCCTGATTTTGAAAATTGTGCTGTGGTTTTGTAAATATTCTCAATTTTAGGAAATATACACTTAAGTATTTCAGGGGTAAATGGGCATGATGGCTCAAATTTATTGTTTACTGTTAATAAAAATGTAAGAAAGCAAACATGTGAGCACAAATACTGTGAAAATTAGGCAAAATCTTAACAACTGGTGAATCTGGGCAAATGTATTTGAGAGATTTTGTAATTTTTTTCTCTAAATTCAAAATTATATAAACATACGCCTACAAAAATAATTTTTATACTGTTCAAAGAAGACCTGTTCAATTTTTTTTAAGATTTTAATTAATTAATTATTTATTTATTTTAGAGAGAGAGTGCATAGGAGCAGGGGTTGGGAAGCGGAGAGAGAGAAGGAGAGAATCTCGAGTAGACCACGCTACGCATGTAGCCTGACTTGGGGCTTGATCTCATGACCTTGAAATCATGACCTGAGCCAAAATCAAGAGTCTGATGCTTAACTGACTGAGCCACCCAGGTGCCCCGACTTGTTCCATCTTAAAAAGAAATTTTAAACTGTTCAAATCAGACTATAACAATTCAGCTAAATTTAGAGTCCCTTAGTCTTTAGCCATCTTATAAGGCTGGTTTTATCACTGATTTTTAGCGAGAAAATGGAATATTTATCAAAGTGATGCAGAGCAATGGATTTCTTATGTCTCAGGGACACATGTGGACATTTACAAGACTCTGCATATTTTTTACTGCTTTAGACCTCAGATAGATCTTTTCTCTTGTCAGGATGGCTGCAGTGCAGAAATTCTAGGTATTGAAAGTCTGTTCCGGGGGAGGTCACCTTCTCAGGCGCCCTCATTTTCCTCATAACTCCTTCCTGCATGGGCTGGACCAGCAAAGTGGCAGATCTGCAAAGGGCTTAGAGAAAACCCCCAGGAGGCATTGTTGCAAGGTGGGCAAGAGTGCACCTGCCCTCCCAGCCCCATAACCTGACCAGCAAAGAGGTTCCATGAGCTTAGACCAAGAGAGTAATTTCCCTTTGTGAATGTGTCAGGACAGTATGTAACCATGTTGAGGGGCCTCAGACCAGGAATGTAGATTGAATAGCTCCAAACAAGGAAGTGACTGGTATGTGGGCAAATGTCAGTGACAGCTTGGGCTATGTTCTTCAACCTCCCACTTGATGATATACAAATAATTTGTAAACAGAATTTAACTGGGGCCCTACATGATCCAGCCTTTGAAGAGTGTCAAGTCAAAGGCACAGTATACTGAGAGAAAAAAAAAAAAAAAGAACTGAAAGCAATTTCAAGTTTTATTCAGTCCTAAAAAAACATGAAAAGGGAAGGAGTGTCTTTAATGTACAACAAGACACCTTAATACCCTTTACTCCTACCACCACTCTCTCTGAAATTCCCGATCTAGTCTTTGAGGCTCTTAAGTCAGCCTCCTTATTCATTCATCCAACAAGTATTTATTTAGCACCTACTTTTTGGGAAGTACAATTCTTTGCCATGAAGACACAGTAGTGAAAGAAATAGATACAATTTTCTGTCTTTGTGGATTTTGTATCTGGTAGAAAGACAGACACTATGTAGCAGTAAGGGACAGACCATGTATTACTGAGAATTAAATGAGGAACTATTGCAAGTTTTGAACATGATCTGGCTTAGACCTTTAAAAAAATCTCGCTGGCCATGGGTAAAGAATAGGCCTCAAGACAATGGGGAAGAAGAGAATGGGAGACCATGGTGTGGTCCAGTGGCAGTGAAGGTAATGAGTAATGATAAGATTCTGGATCTTGAAGGTCGAGCTAGCAGTGTTTGGCATGGTTGGGAATGGGATATGAAAAAAAGGAAGTCATCAGAATGTCCACAAGATGTTGGCCAGAGCCGCGGGAAAGATGCCAGTATCGCTTCCAGAGGCTGGGAAGATGGTGGGAGGAGCATGCTGGGGACGCCCTGAGCTCATCTCGGGTACCTCTTAGACATGCACACTGAGAGAGCAGTTCAGGGGAGTAAATGGTGCTGGAGACAGTGCACATAATCAGTGTAAGTCTGTCACATAAGCTTTTTGTGGACAAGATGATAAAGCAGGTGGAAATTCTTTAACAGCTGTAAATATCAGGAATTATTATTCTCTTTATCTGATGCTTATTGCCCCATTTCTGATAAAGACAGGGAAGCTTGTATAGACACTGGTGTGTATCATGGCCTCTTCCCGAGCATGGGTCCACAGTCCCACAAAGATCACAATTTGGTCTAAATGCTCGCCCTGGTTTTTATAAAAATGAGGCTTTCAGTGAGGGACAATGCACTTAGTTTTATGCTGATGAGGAAAGAATCCAATTTGTGCTTGAAACTCAGAAGTCAGAGCACTGAACTGGATAATAAAAATGAGCAGCCTTATTCACACTCTCCAGGAAAGAGTCATAAAAACTTCCTTATCTATGAAGGGGCAACAAGGAAAATCCTAAAATTTCTTTAGGACTGGTTTATTCTTCAGCTCTTAGTCATTAGTAAAATTGCCTTATCCTTTAACAGAACAGGAAATCAGTTAGCTATTGCCAGCATTTGGCTTCAGCCTCAATTCAAGTTTCTTGTTTCTTCTTGAGCTGTTTTCTATTGTGAAAAGAACAATGAACTTAGAATCAGAAAATCTGGGTGTATGTCTGGCTCTGTATGACCTATGAGCATTAGTTTCTTGGGTATGATAAAATTTGATGTACCTATCCCTTAATGGTTTTGAAAGAATTGAATACCGAAACATCATAAAAATGGATGTAGTTCTATTATTTTTCTCTTCTTCCTCCTTGTTTCTCCCTCTCTTGTTCATATTTCAAAATCCTCAGGTCTAAAACCATGCTCTAGGCAAATAAAAGAGAGAGTGACCAATTTGATTGATTTAAAAGGTTTTGTTTTGTTTTTTTTAAAGGTTTTATTTATTTATTTGAGAGAGAGAGACTGAGAGAGAGAGCACATGAGAGGGGGGAGGGTAGGGAGGGTCAGAGGGAGAAGCAGACTCCCTGCCGAGCAGGGAACCTGATGCGGGACTCGATCCAGGGACTCCAGGATCATGACCTGAGCCGAAGGCAGTCGCTTAACCAATTGAGCCACCCAGGCGCCCGTTTTGTTGTTTTTTAATGAATTGCATTTTCTGAAAAATCTCCATTCCACTTAAAGAGTAATTCAAAAAGACAAAACCAAACCATGGAAAAATGGCAAAACAGATACAAAATAAAGCAAAGGGAAAGAGCTGGGAAAAAAAAATGTTTTATACCCATGCAGTTTAGCTCTGGGCAGACAGAGTAAAAAAAGCCTTGTTTTCCACATGGTAACAAAGGGCAGACTCACCACTGTCATTGGACTTTCAATGAGGCATTAAAAAATACAGTTGGTGCATTTTCAATTTAGCTGGGAGAGCTAGAAGGTCAAAGGGGCACATATATACCATAATTGCAGATCAATCACAGGTGGGAATTACAAATACCAGGACCTGCCCAGATCTGGGTGGAGGAAGGGAAAACATGTCACAGCATCTTCCCTCAGGGGCTGCTGGCTGAGGCAGACACAGTGAAATCCCCCAAAGGGCAGGAGGGTGACAGTTGTCTCTTCTTGAATCTTGTGTAATAAATGAGTTCCTAAGTGTCCTTTCACTGGTTTGCCCTGGGCTCACATAAATGCTTGCACTTGTCCTGAAGATAGCAGGGCTATCTGCTTTACAGAATGGGTGGGGGTGCTCCTGAACCGCAGCAGGAAAGTTGCAACTTATCTCTTCCTTAGCTAAGACTTGATAAACCTGGGGACATTGATCTATCCAAAAAATGTGAGGCAAATACCCCTCATCTCAGGTCTGCTCTTAGGATACCTATTATTCTAAAAAAAAAAAAAAAAAAAATCCAATGTCATTCTTTCCTCTGAAAAAATAAAATAAAATATCTAAAGGGCAGCTCTTTTTGCCCATGTCCAGAGAAGTGTTTGAAGATGTTCTAATATGGGAAAAAAAACCAAGAGTGATCCAGTTGTACTTTTTATTAATTACTTCTTAACTTTCTGTTATACACTCAGCATCACAGTAACTGATTTTTAAAATCAACATTCATTTTTATGTATTTATAATCAACTGCAGTTTCCAAGTAATATGAGATACTTTGTTGCTCTTAACAATTTCTTCTCTTCTTTTGACAAAATGTAGATAAACGTGAACTTCAAAAAGTCTGAGTCTTATTCAAAATTCTTATAAAGTATAAAGTCTAATTAAAAAAAAGATTTGGATGAAACCATACTCTCAGGATTAATATAAGGAATAAATATGTTTGTCACCAAGGTGTCTATCACCATATCAAATGAAAGTAATGAAAGTGCATAAATGCATTATTTGAATATTACACACAAGATTGGCAATATATTTCCTAAGAACCAGCACGAAAGTGGATGTACAGGACAATTTCCCCAGTCCAGTGTCTGTAGATCTATAACAACATCTTAGGAGAAAAAAATAATATCCTCCACTGCTGCCCTTGAGTGACAAAGCTGATGAAAAATAAAGTCATAGATAACTCTGGCTGACAATATAAGCATCCCCAACCCATCTTGCAGGTTATTAACAGGTGTCAATCACAGGTGGGAATCTAATCAAATATCAGTGTAATTCCCTAGGCAATGATAGGACCAATATCACCTATGAAGGATCAGCTCATCCCCCTCCCCCTTCCAAAAAAATGAAAACAGAAACAAAAAACCTTTCCTGTCACTGTTTTTTTTATGGGACCCCTGCCTGTCTAGGAAAGAAAAGTCACAAGTTCATTGTTTTCCTAGGCAGTTTGCTCCATGAGTTTAAAGGGGGCTCCAGATGGGCAGAGATGATGAAAGAATCATCCAAGTGAAACACATCCCTCCTGGGTGTTAAATAGTGCATTGACTGTGCCGTGGAGCTTTGAAGCCAACAGGGCTAGTGACAGAGTTGGTATCTGAGAAGGCTTGCACTAACTAACATTGGGGAAACACACCAAGTGACCTCTTAGAGGATGGGGACAGAGGGAGTACGATCTTGGAAAAGCCTCTCTCCCCAGCCATAAGCAAAAGAAAGGGATCAATATTTGCTCAGGGACACTTGAGTTTCCATCTACATCACAGTGAAGGGACATATGCAACCAGAACAGACAGAGAAACCAGCTACAGTGCCAGTGGGTAAATGATTTGCTTTTTACTATTATATTGTGAAGGGCCCAAGAGTATTCTGCTGGGATTATAGATCTGTGTGTTTTTTCCTCACTCACATGGAATTAAATATATTACCCAAAACAATGTTCAGCATTCTCTTTTTTGCAGAGATCAGACTGACTTAGGGGAGGAAAATAATATTACTAACCTTTGACCCAGAAACCAAATCACATTGGCTGGTGCCATTTACTTAGCTCCTTACTTGGGGATGTATTTTTTTTAAGATTTTATTTATCTATTTATTTATTTATTTGAGAGAGAGAAATCGCAAGCGGGGAGCAGGGGGCAGAGGGAAAAAAAGAAGCAGACTCCACACTGAGCAGGGAGCCTGACCAGAGGGTCAATCCCAGGACCCTGAGATCATGACTTGAACCAAAGGCAGATGCTTAACTGATTGAGCCACCCAGGCGCTCCACTTGGGGCTGTCTTAAACACTTTTTGCATATATCTTAGTTTTTTCTGCCAACCACCATGTGGGTTGGTGTTATTATTTTTCCCACCTCATACATGAGGGAACCGGGAGCTACAAATGTTAAATAACAGCCCGATAGCATGGAGTTAATAAATGGCAAGAGTCAAAATCCTGTCCCGGTATGACTCCAGAGTCCATGATCTTAACCATTGCACCAGATTTTCCCCAATTAATTTATGTGTTCCACACTACCTCTGCCCTTCTTACTTGGTTCTGCTGGTAGTACCCAATTCATAAAAGGAAATGCTATTACATAGCTTGCTTCCCACCTGTCCCACCATAAGAGAGTGGTGTTGGGGAAGTAAAAATAATCCTATAGATTATCAGAGCTGGAAACTTCTACCTTTGAAGTGCAAGGTCACCATCACATTTAATTGATGAAGAGGAACCTGAACCCCAGAATGGAGAAGACATGGGTTGCTCTGGGTAATGTAAAAACAAACAAACAAAAAAACAAAAACTTGCAGCTGAGCTGAAGAGCCAGACCTCTTGACTTTTAGGTCAAAACCCTTCTCAAAACCCTTCTCTGATATGGGAACTCAGTTTATGGTCTCCAAATAAATGTAAGAGCACTCACAAAGACCTGTCACATCTGCTACATACTCAGAACCTGAGTGACCTAACAATGCACAAAACTCATGCCCTGGGAACACCAGGCTGAGACAAGATTCAGGAGGCCATGTCTTTTCTGTACCTGATGAATATAAGGTTTTTTGGTTTCACATTTACTCATTACTATTTAAGCATAGTCACATAATCTTCACCACGTAGGACGCCCATTATCCTCAAGTTCTTGCTTTGTGGAGAATATACTCCAGAACCCAAATTGTAAATTGTATCTTTTTCATTCTATCCTTGTCTATGGGCTTTCTGTTCCTTAATTGACTAGAATAGGGTTTTTCCACCTTTGCATTATTGACTTTTTGGACCTAATAATTCTTTACATGTGTGGGCTGTCCTGTGCACTGTAGAATGTTTTGCCTCCCCAGCCTCTGCCTACTAGATGGCAGTAGCGCCTCCTACCCAAGTTGTGCCAATCAGAGCTATCTCCAGACATTGCCAAATGTTCTGTGGAATGCAAAATTGCCCTTTGTTGAGAACCGCTGGGCCACAGGCCTCCTGAAATTAAGTTCCATGCATTCTATTTGCTTTCTATTTCTATTTCTCTTTCTTCAATTGCAAAATTGGATTGGATGAGACAAACTCTAACTTACTTTCCCATTTTCAAACACAATGACTCATCTCTTTTGGGATCTGATCGTCTAGTGCTCAACAATGCTTCCTGGTGGGGCAAACTCATGGATAAGTTATTGGGTAATGCCAAGGTCAGTTTACCAGGTGTACCAACGGAAAACACTCTTTAGGGGCTAAAAGGGTGAGTGATAAGGATTTGCCTAGAGAACACAGAAGGAAAATTTTGTGAGCTAGAGAGAACCAATTAACCCAGGTAGAAGATAGAAGAGCAACCAAAAAGTCAGAGAAAAGAGCAGGCAAGTCACAGCCTTCTGAAGCAGTCAGCTTGGATGTAAGTCTTCCTAAGGACTAGAGGCTTACAAAGGACCTAAAGCAATAAAACTGCAAGACTTTCTGCATGCAAAGATACATATGCAGGAAATACTCAGTAAAACATTTCCCCATCTGGTATATTTAGTAGAATGTGTTTCATTGTGTATTTAACACATATTTTTGATCACATATAGCTTGCAAAATGCTGTCTTTGATAATAAGAAGATATGAAGATTAATTAAATTTGCTCTTTGTCTCAAAAGGACTTAAAATTTAGTGAAGGTGATATATTTGTATTCAATCCATAGAAGAGAGTAGATGGTAACCAGAGGAAAGGCAAACAGATGCTCAGTGTAGGCTCATTATGGAAGAGCCAGTCATATGTATAAAGTGAAGTCTTTGTTAGAACACCAATGTTTCCATTTTACCCCACTGGATGGGGTGCCTGGGTGGCTCAGTTTAACCAAAAACGTCTGACTCTCAATTTTGGCTCAGATCATGATCTCAGGGTTGTGAGATTGAGCCCCACATCGGGCTCTGTGCTGGGCACGGAATCTGCTTGAGATTCTCTCTCTTTCCCTCTCCCTCTGCCCCACCCCCTCCCCCTATACCCCTCCCCCCTCGCTTGTATACCCTTTCTCTCTCAAAAAAAAAAAAAAAATTTACCCTACTGGAAAGCTCTAGTACAGAACATTCTAACCACTTCTGGATAGTAGGCTACAAAGATCTTTCTTCCTTGAAATATAATAAATTGAAATATAATAAATTATTGACTGTAATTTTATTAGGAAGGATTGAATTTTCATTATGTATTCTCAAACCAAAGATCTAATAATAGCCCACCAAGTAAATATGTAGCGAATGCTCTGTGTACCTTTAATTCTATAACTTAATAATGTATGGCCACTTAGAAGACCAACAACTTTCTAAGGACAAGACTAGAGATAGAGTTGCATCCTAATTCATAGCAAATTTGTCTCTTGGCCCAATCTGAAAATATACCTCAACACTGATTAGCAAATACATGACAGCTTTGACTCTGAAATTAAAAGGAAAAAAAAAGTATTTCTCAAAGCTTATTTCTTTGTTAATATACTTCTGTCTTGATCTAAAGTGAACCCTCTCCTGCTGTAAACAAGAATAATTTGGCTGCTGTGCTTTTGTGAGTCCTGAACCCTTTCCTTTAACAATCTTGATGAGCATGTGGGGTTGTATGCTGCATACCAATAGCCACTCCAAGCCTGAAAAAGAGGTAGTCAACCCAACCCACACCATCTGTGGTCTCAGCTAGATTTGTGGCATGTCTCCCTGAGCTGAAGCAAACCTCCCTCTGTCTCAAGTACATTGAGAATCAGAAATAAAAAATAAATTAAGACAAGTAGGCAAACATTAAAATGAGTTGTTACAGAACATTTGTGTAGATTCCAATCTTCAGTGTCAAGAGAGCATCATTCTGCTATAATGACATCTTTTCCTGAAAGCACCTCATGGCAGTCAGTCATAAATAAGCAGCCAGTGAAACAAATGATAACGGGAAAATGGAAACTGAGTCACTGAGGATCTTTATTACCATTTAGACAAAGCATCTGTGACTATGAAGAGGGGAAGGAGAACAAAAACAATGAAGAAAAGAAGTTACCACTATTGTATTGCTGTCTTGTCCATATCAACAAAAAAATCTGGCTCTGTTAGGCTGACAGGTTGTTGGGATAAATAGGTTAGAGCCAGAAGTGCTCATTTGTGGTGAGAAGTTTCTTCTTACAGAAGAAACTGTATCAGGAGTTCCAGAAACACTGACGAGGACAACGATGGCTCCATAAATCAGGGAGGGCATTCTGTCTTTTTCAAAAGTATTATCTCAGCATTCATCTGGGCAATTTTGAAGGTCTCCCTCGCTCCCTCTTATCAGAGAGCAACAGCTTTAAATGCAGATAGACACCCTCTAATACAAATGCAAGCAGAAGTCTTCAATCCTCGTAAATTCTGGTTGATAATTTACTTATATGTACATTGGCATTTCTATCTAAATACAGAGTCATTTGTGTACCACCACCATTCCAAAGTGGCCACAATTCTACCATGGGACTGGTGCCCTTTGCAATCCTCCTCTTGAGTGGAGGAAAGAAGTCTGGCCTGAGGTTAGAGTTTTCGGTCTTGATCCAGGCAAGATTTACCTACAGACCCTTGGCCTTGTTTTCCACCATTTCCAAAAGGGGATGCCTATGACTGGAATATATTACAAGGATTTTATTACCTACTGAGTTACAGGTAACTGTTTTGGAGAGAGTTTTCTCTGTAGGGCAGTTTGCTCAAGAGCCCATCTCTTCCTCTGATGCAGTGGGTGGTTGATAGTCTCTTTCATGTTGAGTGAGGTTAGGCCAAAGGAGGCTTGGAGGCAAGTGTGGGGAACGATGACTGATCTGAAAAGCACTGACTGCTTTTGATGTAGTATCATGCATTTATATTTATGTTTATGGAGTGTATATTTACTTTTTATTTTTGTCTCCTCCTCCCCCATCCCAAGCAGCTGACTTTGACATGTGCTCTATTGTCTGGTCCTGGATATGTCATTTGTGCTTACATTTGCTTTGCGGTTTGCTATTTGAAGTATCATTAGTTGCTTCCTCATCCTGGCTTCACCATCATCCCATTTGCCATCTGGATGGAGCACATTGCTTTAAGCACTGCAGCCCCATATACACAATTATGTAGTTCCTTACACTGCTGGGGGGGTTCGTTATTTCTTTAGAAAACAAGGATGTGATGTGCATAAAAGCTTTAGCTCTGATTTTATCATCTAAAGCATTTGATAAATTCTTTGAGACTATTTCTAGTTGCCATCATCATTTCTTGCAGAAAGTCTGCATTTATGTATCTGCATGGTGCTCTCTAGACTATGGCAGATTTTGCTAAATGGGTGCAATGCTTGTCTTCCAGAAACCTGCAGTCTCAAAAGGACGGTATGAGCAAATGTTGGTAAAGATACCCAAGTACACAATGTACAAAGCATCTTTTCGCCAGGGAGTTTTTTCTGATGTAAGTTGGTAAGACTATTGTTAAATTGGTGTAAGAGTATATATGTGCTACATAACAATTGGAACCGCCGTTCAAGAAAATGAAGAATTTAAAACATTATAATATTTCAGTTTAGCAAGAACCATGTTGGATCTAGATAAAATATTGTTATTTGAAAATAGTGCCATTGAACATGATTTTTCTACAAAACCATTCTTTTTCTATTTATGACCCAATAATTCCTGTTGCCCTGGCTAAAATACTCCAAATCTTCTTTGAGTCATTCTTCTTTTTCTACTAAATCAAATCTGTCATCAAGTCTTTTCATTCAGAATGTGTCTTAACATTCACATTGTTTCCATCTCTATTTTAGACCTATTTCTGAATTTTGGCAGCTATCCCTCAGGAGATCTCCTTACCATTGGTTTCTGCTTGTTTCAATATATCTGCCCACTGACACTAAACAATGGCTCTGACATGCATGTATCACCAATGATTATACATATCCACATCTTTTCTTCATTTCCTGAACTTGGAAATCCCTTCTTTGTACCATTCAGTTACACAAATCTTATTTATCCTTCATGACCTCGTCAACGAAACTCTCAGCAACTATGTTTGGTCTGAATAAAACTTTCTCTCTGCCTCAAAATTTGTGCTTCTAGTCAGAACCACAGTTACGTAGTTAATTGTTTTCCTAATAATTTCATGTATGCAGTTATCCCTATATTTTAGTTCTAGGTCTTACATTTCATTTTAGTTACCACCTCACTAAGCATAAAGTTGATAGAAAAAAAAAAAACATAGTAGGTGGACAAGCAACCTTTGGTTGTTTTTCCAGGCATATCTCTGAACCATAAAGTTTAAAGACACATAGAAAATTCTTAATGTGTCTAACAACCCATTATACACCTATAGCATATAATTTGTTCAAAATTGTTTTGGCCTATTAATATTTTGCTTTATATTACATCTTGGGTTAGCTGGCATTAATGGCTGAATTCTGACTGAGAGTGACCTTTATAGGAAAATTATTCCCACAGTTCCTGATCTTGATTTGGGTCTTTAATATTTTTCTCTATAGCGTGGTTGTGAACCATGTTTCATTTAATTAAAATCCACTTTTAGATACAAAAGAAATCAACAATCTGAAGAAAAGTGAAATGTCACATTCTTCAACCCTTTCCCTTGAGTGCTCTGAATTTTTTCTTGAAGCATTTGCTGAAGGCATTTATAGGCCCTTTTCACCAGAAATAAAACCTAACACCAGCTGAGTCAGAATCAAGATTAGTTCAAATCTTGGACATGTTTTAATTTCAATGTTTTTCCATCTTAGCAGCATTATGAGAACATGTTTTAATTACCATATGTATCTAGGATGTATACTTTCCAAAGCATAGGGAGATAGAATGCCAAACTGCCACCAAATGGACAAAAGCCCAAGCAATTGGTAAGTATTGCTAAAGAATTTGTTTTATGAAAATTTTCTCCTTTTGCCAGGATCCTCTGAGGTTAGGGTACGTTTCCACTGAGTAACTAAACATTTAGAGGCTTTGGTGAGCTAGACTGTGAGCTCCTTGAGGTCTGTGGCTCTCAGGCAGGCCCAGCCCTCTGTCTAATGAAGGGAAAGGGGGAGAATTTATGATGACTCTTCAGTACGTTGGACAGCTCCTGATGCCAGCCTGCTGTGGAAAAGCTTCATCAACGGATTGCTAATTTCCCTCCTTTCTCCCTGAATAGCATTATGCCTTCTGGCAAGAAGCAGTGTGTTGCATCCATACACAAGATCTCACCTGTGGACATGTGAAGCTATCTAATGGGCTCCTGCTTTTTGCCCCACTGGGCTGTGACTGAGCAGGGAGACAGAGCTGCCCAAGTTGCTAATTGTCTCAGCCTGTAACTCTTGAATGATGAAAAAGATTAAAAGGGAAGGAAAACAGCTATTATATCTCTTTCTTGAAAAAACTTGCACTGTGAAAGGCTCATTAACATCATTAGTGTTCCATTAACCTCTAGCCAGACAAATAAACTGGAGGTAATTTCAGAGCACACACACACACACACACACACACAGAGAGAGAGAGAGAGAGAGAGAGGGAGAGAGGAGAAAGAGAAAAAGGAATTTAAAAATCATCCAGGTCTAGGTGACATTTTCCAGCCACCTCGATTGAACATTTGGACAGATACCAGCAACTTTACTTACTTTAATGCCAGACTGGTATTGGAGTATAGCCAGAACCCTGACTGTTAGGACAGGCTGTAGGTAATAGCAAGTGGGGAGATTGATTGATTGGGACAAAATGAAATTCATTTTAACACAACAACACATGAAATCTTGCAAAGGAACACTGTGTGATACAATACAAGCTTAAAAAACATCTACCACAAAATTATGTTTCATTGTATGAACGAAAGGCTTTTTCATCTTGTAATGTTTCCCCATCACATTTTGTTTTATTCTAATCACACCTCCCTATCTGGCTCTCCTCCTTTTATCCCCACTCTCACATAGTCTGCTGCAAATCTGGAAGTTGAATGCAAACATTGCAAAGGCCGTTAATCTTTAGGTTTCCTGGGATAGAGTGCAATTTTTTACATGGAAACACATCTTAGAGTTTGTTCTTGACTCAATCTCAAAGTACAATGTAGATTTTGTTGACTGTATTTTCCCTTCTATAAACAAAAGATCTGTAAGTTTTCTTGAGAACTCTGTGTGAAAAATAATAGATGTGTAAAGTTTGATCAAAGCGGGATAAGTAGTAAAACTATAGTTTCACAGTTACCTGATATAAGCCTAAACAAATACATAAGTTAAAATGTCTGTCTCAAAATAGAAATGTTCAGATCACTAGTAGAATAAAATAGTGTTGTAGTTTTTGTGTGTGTGTGTTTTTTTAAAGATTTTATTTCTTTATTTGACAGAGAGACACAGCGAGAGAGAGAGAGAGAGCGCACACAAGCAGGGGGAGTGGGAGAGGGAGAAGCAGGTTCCGGGAGCCCGATTTGGGGCTTGATACCAGGACTCTGGGACCATGACCTGAGCCGAAGGCAGATGCTTAACAACTGAGCCACCCAGGCACCCTAGTGTTGTAGTTTTGTTATTAATTTTAGACATAGCAATGATTTTCATTATGTCCTTATTTTTGTGTCCAAGTATGAAAAGTTCATGACAATAATTAAGATAATTTCACCAGGACACTTTCCCCAGTAGTCACTGACAATCCTCTCTTCTAATCCCCAGAGAGGGGATGCTGGCTGTCTGCTGAGAACTTGATATGGCACCTGAGACTTTACTCCTGCTTCATAGTTATGGATCATAAACCTATCTCATTTAATGAGATTTCAAAGTTTGCATCATACAGACATTTACCTTGGATATTCAAAATCAAAGTTGGCTTCGTCGTGGGGCATGTACTTCTCCATATAATCCTTAAGAGTCTTTCTCACGCTCTGAACAATTCACTTAGCTTTGATGGAATGGGTTAGCCTTTTTGATTATAACTCAAGGCCACTGAATCAGTAGTTACAAATTAAATCTTTTTCATTCCCATGCCAGATACATTTTCTCTTCTCACTTGAATCTAGGAAGTAAACTTTGAACTTATCTCTACCTTAGGAGACTCAGGGTAAGGTCAGATCCATGAACAGATAAGCTTTCTGAATTCTCCTCTGAAGCTATTAAGCCCTTCCTTTACCGTACAGCTGTTCACTTTCTCCTGCCCTAAAAATGGCTACTAATTATTAGGTGATTTGCAAGACATTAATGATATAAATATCATGGGTTCCCTCTAATTCCTCCCCATGACCCAATTCTGAGATGATCTCACTCCTTCTTTTTGCCTTCTTAGGTCCCATGGTCTTTCTTCTGTCCTGTTTCCCCTGGCCAGAAACAGATGTGCAGTTGCAAAAAGCATTTACATTAAAATATTTTTAGCCTCAGCAAATCAGGCCAGGAGGGCTGTTTTATGGGAATATATGGCTAGAAAACATCTTACTCACCAGATGAGGAAATGCATACAACTCAGTATATATTGATACAGTGAGATACTGTTTGGCACCAATAGAACAGCTAGATAAACCGTGTCCCAATGTTGAACGCTGACACAACCATAACATGTAGCTCTCCTGTATCTAATGACAATGTTGATTTCCCCTTGGAAATATAATATACTATATGACAGGATACTTTGGTATTGGTGCATACATAATTGAGCTTTATACCAAATACCAGCAACCAGATGAAACATTTACACAAAACTGCTGGTATTTGAATGCCCAGCATCACTAAGGTAAAAATTTAATATTATATCCCAGTACTCTCTTTATATTCATGTTTTCATGAAATCTCCTTCCCAAGCTCAAACATCTGCTAGATACATGCTTCAAGACACTGCTGTTGCTAACTCATTTCCAGCATCTCAAGAGAACTTTAAGGCAGGTGTTTGAATGTGTAAGCATATAGTTCATTCCAGACATTGATTCCCTAATACGTTGTCATTTGGTACCATCTTGCTCTCTCCTGCTATTCCTTGAATAAACAAGAAATCGTCCTTAGTTCTGGTGATTTGATCATTCATCCAGACCCTTGCATCAAGACAGAAGTAGCAGATCATTGTCTACTAACAAGATAAAAACTTGAAAAATGTTTCTGAGAAACTTGCTTTTGTAGTAGCATTAACAATGCCATGTGTCACCTGCTGTCATTCTAAGGGAAGCATTGCAAAGAGCTAACAAAGGATAGTGATTTGCAAAGGTTGCCTTGGGCTCTTTCAGGAAATTATTGTGAGTTGAAGACTTGAAAATAGTGCCTGAACATTTGCCCCTAATTTTACAAATTTTTATTCTGGAATTTTCAGCATCCTAAACCTTGTCTGGTAAATGTGGCCTGTAAGCAAACAGACTTTAACCAAATGCATTCATTCTTGCATGGGTGCTTTCTGTTAACTGTTCTCTTGTAACTAGCCTTCTTGACTGGAAAAAAAAAAAAAACACTTCTCCATTTAAAGAAACTTTTGATCTAAAAGCCTCAAAGGCAAAGTAATTAACAGCTATTCTCATATCACCCAGTGCAGGTAAGTAATTATAGCCACACCTATATTTTTTCAGAAACAGTTTATCCCAGATCCAGGGAAGTAGAATAATATTTAAACACACAAGGACTCCTGATTTCTAGCACTCAGATCACAACAAGCAGACATGAAGATCACCCGGCCAATGCAGACCCTGGACTTATTTATCCACTGTATTATTTTTTTTAAAGATTTTTTATTTATTTATTTTGACAGAGAGAGAGGGAACTCAAGCAGGAGGAGTGGGAGAGGGAGAAGCCTTCCATTATATTCTTGACTTTAACTTAATTATGTATTTCCTGTAAGAGAAAAATTAAGATTTGTCTATTTTTTTAAGTGGATTGAATTGACTAAAGTTAATGCAGAGATAGCATTTTCATTATGAGTCCTTTTACCACCACATTCAAGAACTCTAAGGGTGGTTGTTAAGAAAGTTAAGTGCAGATTCCTAACCTTGGCATAAAAGACTCTAGTCGGTATTGGTCTGCCACTTTCCCTGGAAATAAGCCCTCTACTCCAATAAATCTGTATTTTTTTAGAGCTATTTTTTTTTTAATTTTTTTATTCTTATGTTAATCCCCATACATTACATCATTAGTTCTAGATGAAGTGTTCCATGATTCATTGCTCGTGCATAACACCCAGTGCTCCATGCAGAACGTGCCCTCCTCAATACCCACCAC
>NC_138379.1:70385133-70413500 GCF_054177405.1 Leptonychotes weddellii
AGTGAGGTCATATGATACATGTCTTTCTCTGATTGACTTATTTCGCTCAGCATAGCACCCTCCAGTTCCATCCACGTCGCTGCAAATGGCAAGATCTCATTCCTTTTGATGGCTGCATAATAGGGAATTGCTATTTTTAAAGCACAGCTTAGAAAATGTTGGTAAATGGAATAAAAATGTCGAAGCAGAAATATAAGCAGCAACTAGATGTTAGGCTGAGCTCTCTGCTAATCAGCAGTGTGACCTTCATTCAGTCACTTAACCTCTTTAGGTCATAAGATCATCCTGTGTTAAATTATAGGTTTGACTAGATGCCCTCAAATGCACCTCTCAGTGCTAACATTTTTGATGCCTGACTCTAAGTGCAATCTCATTTGAGGCAGGTTCAAGTGTATACTTAGGTTTGAGGGTTGAATGTAGCATCCAGAAGTGCTTTGATTCAGGAATAAGCTCAAAAACAGTAAAGTTCTAGTTCATCAAGATATATTAAGGTGGCACTTCAAAGACACAAAGGAAGAATATCATGGCCCAATTATGGGGACAGGAATGGGGAGCAGGGAAGAAGGAACACAAGGAGCAGCATAGAATCTTCCCTTTCCCAAAGGAAAAGGCAAGCACAGGAACTTTGGCAGAATTTTCAGCTGCAAGAAGGAGATGGAGTAAAGAGGAGGATATTTATCAGACAATAAATTGACTTTTTTATTGCAAACTGGAAATTGAACTTATCTGCATTTCTTCTGTTTATAATATTCTCCAAGTTGTAGGAAGCTCAGAGGGAAAAAAAAATACATAAAAAAATTGATGTCCCTTGCAAAGTTTAAAAAGAAAAATCACATCACATTTTATGTTAGGCGTTTAAAATGGGGGAAAAATAATTACACCTCGAATTGAGAACATTGTTTGACTGTAATATCTCTTTTCAAGTAGATTCTACTAATTCCAGATTTAGAAAATGAAAACGTGTTCATAGAAACTATCAGAGCAAGGCAGATGGAATAAGGTATTTGAAAAATCTTAAAGCTGTACTTGAATTATCACCTTTGGATCTGCATATTTGAAATATATTATTAAAAGCCTTTCTCTAGTACTGTTTTATACCATCTTCTGAAATGTACAGAGGGGAGATCATTAGCTGTCCTCTATCTTCTCTGAGGACTGAAAAAAAGGAGGAGAGGTCTTAACAGCAGCAGGAAGGAGCAAAGTTAGATATTAGATGAACCGACAGATTAATTAAATGATGCAACTAGATAAACATATGTATGCTCTAGATTGCCTTCTATTTCTATAATTCATTCTCAGTTTGGGTTTGCAAAAGGACCCAGAGAGTCTCTTTTTATTCTTCTACTTCCTTCCCAACCTGGAATACCGATTTAGGTCTTTGCCCAAATACCAACAATTCTTTGAGGTGCACACAGATCCTGCCTTTTTTTTTTTTTTTTTTGATAGAGGTGGTTCTTTACTTCCTGTAACACTCTATTATGTATTGCTCTTTATTTTACTCATCAATAACATAAGCTTTGGTACTTTATTAAAGGAGTATGTAAATCGTGTTACATAGGCTTCAGCACTGACTTATTAGTTAATTGCTACGTATGGCTTGTCTTGCCAAATGTACTGAACGTTCTTTCAAATCAATCCAATAAAGAGTGTCTGCTCTTTGTGCTGGGTACCAATGGGATCTTAAAGATAATAAAAAAGCTGTCCCAGATCTCCAGGGGCTTATTGTCACCTGGGGAGTGGCATACATGCAGCTGATTAGAACACCCACCGAGGAGCCTGGAGCATAGGTGGAGGAGGCATTTTCTGGGAGGTAATGAGGGGAAACTTCAGGCAGGCAGATTAATCCTGCTATGCAACACAGTGTCTGGCACAGACTAGGTACTCAGGATATACATTTGGTTGCATGAATGAATGAAGAGATGAATGTATCATGATAGACAAAGACATCAGGGAAGTGAAATTTAAAAGGAAGGACAAACACGAACATTAAATAACAAAGAGTTCATTTGACTGGCTTTTCAGTAGGGAAGGGAAGGTAGAGGAGATAAACTTGGAAACGTAGGTAGGAACAAGACATTTGAGTGTTTAAATGACACCATATATGGTTTCTTCTTCGTTCTGTAGGTAATGAAAAGAAAGGTGGACTATGAGCAGAGGACTGATCTATATGTAGAAGTACTGATTATATATATATATATATCTTATTATTTATATATGTATATCTTGAACTTACCTGCTTTTATATCATGATTCTTATAATAAACGCATAACGCATGGTAGGTGCTCACTAATGCCTGAATTACTGTTTTGAGTTCTAATAAAAAACATAGCAAGATTTTAAATAGAAAATGCAGGAGTCACATCTATAAAAAAACACTGATCTAGGAGGCGATCTCACACTCACTGTAGAGGAGGCTGTGGAAGCCCAGTGAGGCTCAGCAAGAGCTGGGATCAGACCCAGGTCTCCTACCTCCAGGCCCAGCACCAACCTCCCACTGCCTTAGGCTCCGGAAGGTGAGCTACCCATACCCACAGAGGCTTCTGAGCAGAGCCTAATCTCCTTCGATTTCATTTGAAAGGATGGAATGCTTCAAGTTTCAAACTTAGCCACCCTCGACAGGTACCCGGGTGAATATTTGCCTCCCAGGTATGAAGTTCTCTGTGTCTAAACTGCATCTTGCTGCTAAAGCTTAAGACCAATTTATGAAAAACTAAAACTTGAATTTGAAAACTGACCTTCATCAAATTTTAATTTTACATCTTAAAACATTGATGGTTAAGAGTAAGAGTCAAGCAGTGTTTATCAAGTGCATCGTGTGTGCCAGGGTCCGTGGGGTGGGCTGGAGTGGAGCCTTCCAGGTGTGAATCCTGGTTATGCCACTTACTAGTTGTTCTTACATGAGCTGTTGCCCTCCATTAGTCACTTTCCTTGTCTATAAAATGAGAATAATAAAACTGACTTTCCAGGTCTCTTCTGTGGTTAGATGCAGTATAGAATTTGGTCTTTGCTAGCCAGTTAAAAATAGCCAAGACAGGTCTCCACTATCAAAGAATTTGCCTCTAGTTAGGGAGACAAGGCTGGAGCATGCAAAAAGTTAATTAGTAACAAAAGATTAACATAACAGTTCCGGACAATAGGAAAGATGTCACAAGGCTGTATAAGATTAATTGCCAAATGAATTCTTTACACAATAAGAATCCAAAGAAAGAGTGAATCATTTAAGATTAGGAAGTCTATCAATTTCATCAACCCCTCCTTCAATACTTTTCCATGGGGGGTGGAGAGGGGAGTGTTCCTGCACCCAAAGTGAACAGCCCTGGATGCTCAGAGCCCACGTGGGACTCTTGGCCTGGTCTTCCCCTGAGTTGGGTACCTGATCTCATCTCCCCTAATAACAAAGCCATGTTCATGCTAATATTCCCTAGGGTACCTAGAACATAAGATATTCCATTAAAATGCATTACCAGGTCTTTTTTGGTTGCAAGTGGCAAAAATGCAAGTAACTCAGTCCAGCTTTTTTGAATGTGAATTTATTGGCTCAGTGGCTAACAAAATAGAGGGAGCAATTCCTGGCTCCAGGCACGCCTGGATCCGTGGTGCCAGGTGTCCTCAACAGGACCCTGCCTCTCTTAGTCCCTTTGATCTGCTGGGGGAGGGAGTGGTTCCCCCCTCAGGCAAGCTCTCTCCACAAAGCAGAGTGCACCTCATCCCCATATCCTAACAACTGCTAACCACAGAGAAAAGAGCACCAGCCATTTCTCCATACTCAGGACCAGACCCTTCTAGGTGTGGCTGGGTGCATGGGAACATGTAAATGACCATTCCTTCAGAATCACGGAGACGGGTGTTCCCCAAAGGAAAAGATTCAGGGCTGACAAAATAGTGGTACATGGCTAATTCATGGTAAATTCTAAGCTTGTTCGTATTTTCCATATCATTAGAGATAGAAGAAAAGCTACAAAGTCATGCCTTGATGAGTGTGCCTACCAATTCATTAGTGTGTGGAGTGTGTATGAGTGAGTGAGTGTATGTGCAAGTGTGTGTAGCAGGCGGGGAGGGCCGATGAGGAGCACCAGCATTGGTGCTCAACTTTTCCCCTCACACAAGACTCACCTCAGGCTCGAAGTCCTTCTGATGGGGAAAAGATACCATAAACTCATTGCCATGTTCCTCTATTATTTCTTGAATCCCCCACCATGTTGCAAAGAAATGCCAGGCTTGAATTTTCCCAGGACTACGAGAAGTCTCTATGGATTCCCATGTGTCCATTAGGCCACAGCCCTGGCTAGTTGAACTCGGGGGCTGAGGTGGGGGGTAGGGCTCAGTGGAACAGAGCCCCTGGCTGCAGCAGGAGAGCTGTGGACGGAGCAGGCTGCACCCACTCTGCGGCCCTGTGCTAATGCTCAGCCCTTGGGCTTCTGCTTGATTGACTCACTGGTGCCTGTCCAGGCCATGCTGTCGTTAAATTCCTTGGCCACGGTCCTGTTTTGCTTTTGGCTAGGGCCCTTGTTTTTTAAAATGGATGCCTGGTCTATAATGAGCTGCACAGCTCAAGGCAGGTTTAAAGACTTTCCAGGTTAGTGGGCCAGAACGAGGTACAGAGGTGAGGCACTGAGTGCAGAAAGGGTGGGGGCCCATAGAGCTGCAGTGGGCCCCAGACACAGCCAGTGCATGGGTTTCAGTGCCAGAGTGACGGGCTGCTGGGAGGATCTGTCACCCAGAGGGGGTCTTGCAGGTGTAAGACAGCTCCCCTGCTCTCACACGCCTGGCTGGAGATGCAGTAATTAGTGCTATGGCTGAGGGAAGGTGAGCTCTTCAGCTGCACTGACAACCTAGGGTAGGAGGGGAGGTCCTCCAGACTGGGGAAGACCCAGCAGGAGGCTTCAAGGGGTGGGCACCTTGAAATGCTTTCCAAGGAAATGAGCTGGAACAGAAGAAGGGAAGGCTTTCTAGGCGGTGCTGCATCACAGACTCCTTCTGAGGGCACGTATTACTTCTCTCAGACCCCACAGAGCAAAGAGCCAGCTTGCTGGCTGCTTCTAGGACTCCCCGGTACCCTGCCCTCCTGTTTTGGAAGAACTTTTTGCTTTCTGCGTTCTAAAGCAGTGCAGAAAACTCCAGGCAGAGTTTATTTAGATGCAGGGCTCCCTCTAGGGGCTGCCTTGGGAACTGAAGCACTAAGCAGAGGGCAGGCTTGTTGCTCTCCTGGGCTTGTCCCGGAAGCACTGTGCTAGGCGCTAGGCATGCCAGGACCAACCAGACATAACCCTGGATTTCAAGGAACTCTTAGCAGAGGAATGAGCTCCAATAAACAATTGGGCACAGTATGATAGGAGTAAAATGGAAGCATGTGTTCATACTCTGGAGGAAAGAGCCAAAACTCCTTAGGGATCCCAAGGGATGCTTCCCAGGGGATGTAGTACTCTAGGTGGGGTTGAAAGATGGAAAGACTTTTGCTTGACAGAGAAGAACATTCCAGCCATAGAGAATGGCCTCTGCAAAGGCACAGAAGACAGCCTGAAGCTGAAGAGAGGTGGGCTCAGTTGGATGGTAGGGAGTGTGCAGAAGGACTCAGACCTGAGCGGGGTGTAAGAGACAGTCCAGGACTTTACACACTACGCTAATGGCTGGGTACCAGATTCTTCCTTAAGCCTCAGTTTCTCTTCCTAAGAATGAGATTCTTGACTGGGTAATAAGCACGCTTGAATGATGCTTCAAAACCTGGACTGTCCAAATTTCTCAGCTTCCCTTTGAGGGTGAGGGGATTCCTAGAGAGGCCCCACAGCAGGAATCCACCATGGAGCCCCACTGTGGGACCCCACAGCAGGAACACACAGCAGGATCCTACAGCAGGAATCCACCACGGAGCCCCATAGCAGGACCCCATAGCAGGGACACACAGCAAGACTCCACAGTGGAACCCCATAGCAGGGGTCACAGTATGACCCTGCAGCAGGAACCCAAAACAGGGTCCCACAGCAAGGACCCACAGCAGGATCCCACAGTGGGACCCCACACCAGAGCCTCACAGCAGGATCCCACAGCACAGATGCATTGTATAAGTTATTGGTCCTTTCACGTCTACCTGGGAGATTCTGACAGAGGCTACCATCTGTCACCTCAAGAAGAGGTAAACGTACACCAACCCCACATGTCAAAGTCAAGAGATGGGCTGTGAACATCCAGTACATTACTGTGTGTCAGAACACTTCATTCCCTCATCCCCTCACTCACTCATGAGCTCAGGCGACTGTACCTCACAGAATAGGTCAGTCGGGTATGAGAGTACAAAGGAAATGGGACTCGGGTGCTCAGTCACAGAACCTGCAATCTTGTGGGAGTTATTCACTGTCATGAATAAGCAGGATGCAGTGTCCAGTGAGATGTCCTCCACAGTGTGAGGACATCCTTGAGGAAAAGGGAAGAAGAACTCTTCACAGAATGCCAGGAGGGGGGTCGGAGAAAAGCTTCCATCAAAGAAAAGTTCAGTGGGTAGGCTTGGTCTTTGCAGACAGAAGCACTGACTTCTAACTTCATGCACCCCAGATGGTCTCTCCCCCACCACCAGTGGTGACAGAAGGACCTGTAGCCCCGACATTGTGAGCACAGCCTGGGGGATGCTGTGGGAAGGTCCTAAAAAAGGATAGCCACATCGACTGTCTGGACTTCGATCCCTCTGAGTCTGTTCAGGCTCCTAGAACACCTGGTGGCTTAAACACGGCATTTATTTCTCACAGGTCTGGAGGCTGGGAAGCTTCACGACGGAGATGCCAGCATGGTCTGGGGCTAGTGAGAGTTCTCTTCCCACCTACTCACTGTGTCCTCATCTCAGCTGCTTACCTCCCGGAGGCCCCATCTCCAAATGCCATTGCATTAGCATGTGATGAATTTGGGAAGGACACAAACATTCAGTGGTCCTTTCCGATTCTAAACCTTCTGATTTATGCTTTTTAATAAACCGTTGCAAATCGTTCCCTCCAAAAGCTAGGTGGGGTCTCATGCTTATGCCCCTCTCTGCACCCACACTCTCTCCCACTCCCACTCCCTCCACCTCCACTGTGAGGTCCATGAACAAGTCTTGTTCTGTGCTGAAACCCCACCTACTGGGCCAGCATCTGGCACACAGTAGAAGCCCTGAATGAGTGGGTAATGAATAGACAAATATGTCTTCAAAGGTCTTCAAAGGATAGAAGCAGTGAACACACCCAGGTCCCTCAAAACAACATGAGCTTTTCTCCATCTCAAGGCACTCAGTGGCTCTTCCCAGTGAAAAGACATGAGCCCAGTGGGGGACCAGGTACTTGGCCGGCTTCCGGGCAGGGAGGAGTTTGCTTAACGAGATCCATGAATATGGAACCCCAGGCTTGGGGGTGTCCTCCCAGCCAAACCCCAGTCTCAGGCAGGGTTACAGCTAAAATATTCCACAGAAGAGAGGAGAGCCTGTTTTAGGGAAAGCCATTTCCATAAGAAAATGAAAGTGACTCCTGGGTCCCCTGCGCACATAGATTTCATCTTCCCTCCTGGTCCACACAGCAGTTGCAGTGGCCTTCCTTGGGGCCTTAGAAATGAGGGGTCTCAGGCCCCATCCAGACCTACTGAAGCAGAGCCCGCATTTCGACAAGGCTGCCAGGTGGGCAATCAGTGTGCATCGGGCCTGAGAGTCACTGCCTGACGGTCCCATTTTGTGGACTCAGGGTCAGTTCCGCTGTCTGGCTGTCTGCATGTCTGGCTGGGATGCTGGATGCTGTAGTTCTTGGTGTGGGTGGGTGGGGACCCTCTTCACAGCCCGTAATGAGTTTTCCTCTCGTGGCATTCCTCAGCTCACACTCACCTGCACCTGGGCTCTGACACCTCTTTAAGATGCTTGCCTTCATGTTAAACTAATTCTGTGAAACTCTTTTGCTAACATGGTTGAAGTTCAAAGGCATTCCCAATGAGCTGCTTCATTAAGAGGGAAGAGCAGAGCCTCGTTTCCTGTCCTGTAGGAGAGGCATCCCAGCACACCTCCAACATCTTGGAGGAGCAGAATCAGACTGCCGCAGGCAGGAGAAGTTCAGGAGGCAAGAGGTGGAGGGAACCTTGGAGAGCTTGCCATTGCTTCCAAACGGAGGGTGGTTAGGGAACTGATGAGCTCACTCATCACCTGGGCTGGGGGCTGAGTGGGAGCCAAGCCTGGCCAGTCCCTGGCCTCCCGCAGTTCCCGTGGCACGTGGCCACCCCTGTCTGTGCTCTTTGCAGGCTTTCCGTTTTCTCTTCACCCGAGGACAAGTTTAGAGCACTTCAGGTACATTGTTTACTTTCTCCCTTTTCATAAAGGGGATTTAAATTTATTTTAAAACAAATCAGACTGGAGATCACAAGTTGTTTCCACTAAGACCAAGAACAAATTAATGGTTAGAAATAATGGTGAATATCATGTACCCCAGCTGCCCATCAAAAATGTGGGCCCTCTCCACAGCACTCCTGCATCATCCATGTCTGGCCTTGAACACTTCCCAGAGAAAGGAAAATTTATTCTGGAATAAGATAACCCCATTATGAGCTCCAATGAATCATATGGTCGGTTACTTTTTCCTTCCGTTGAGCTGAAGTGTGTCTCCCTTGACTTACACTAGCACAGATGTGTCCCAAAACTGTCGGCAATGCTGTGTTTAATATTCTTGCCAACAACCCCAGTGTTCATCGTGAAGCAGGGCCAGGAGAGCAACTGAGGCAGAGGGGGAGGCAAGATAAGAACTGAGCGTGGCCAGACAGAATCCTGGAGTGGGGATGAGCCAGGATGACAAGAAGAAGAACAAGCATGGCATATCTGCAGGGATGTAAGGAGACCAATCCACCCAGTTCAGAGGTTTTTCTGGCTCAGGACTTCTCTTAAATCTGTTATTCACAGCCCTGTAATAAGTGTGCATTTGTCAGGCAGCGAAAGAATAGCATAGAATAAAGGATGTATCTGCAAATGTGGTGGCGAGGTCATCTTCCAATATGAGAGATTTCTGGTTTCATAGCTTAAGTTTGGAGTGACAGCCAGGACTATGAAAATCCACTGGCAGGCAGCGCCCTCTTGTGTCCTACTGGAGTCAATACAGGAAGTGACACTGCGCTAAGGAAAAGAGCTTAATGAATGCCAGAATCTTGGACTGGGGGTGATTTCAGGGGTTGTGTACTTCCTTCACCGCACAGAAAAGGAACAAGGGGCCTGGACAGGAGAAGTGGAGAAGCACGGGTAGAATGGAGGTCTCTAAACTTCCAAATCCCGTTGCCTTTCATTTTATTGCTTTTCTTTTTCACTCAGGCGCAGACCAATGAATCCTACTTCTTCCATTCTGGTAGGTCATCACTGGGTCTTGCACAAGGACCCTCTCATTCCTCACTCCTTCTTTTATTTCCTCTGATCCTCATCCTCCACTCCAATCACTGCACACAGGCAATGTTGCTCCTGTTTGCACATCTAGTGTAAAAATGTAGGTAGACATTCAGCTGTTGGCAATTAGGTAAGTGATGCTGTTTGGTATCTTGTTCCCATGTTTGCCACCTAGCATCATGTTGTTGCCCTGTGTGTTCTGAGTTCATTGCTTCTGATCGCTGTTCTGTGCTATGTACGTGCACAGCCTCCTGCCCCTTGGCCACCCAGTTGACATACGCCATGAATGTCTCCAGCTCCCCTCCACTGCACCAGCATGTCGGTGGGCACCCTCCCAGATGCACCCTTAAGGACATGCATATCAGGAACTGATCTGTGCCCAGAAGTGAAATTTCTGGGTTACAGAATATCATTTATTTAATCTAAGTGCTTCTGGATCTCTCTTCAGAATAACCGGTTCCATAAGGTTTCTGATATTTCCTGTTTCCCCTACAACACTTGACATTATCCAGCTTTCCGATATTTGCCAGTCAATTATGGGTAAAGTGATTTTATTCCCTTTGCTCATCATTTTAATCTCTATTTATCTGATCACCAATGAGCTGAAGATCGCTTCCTATAGCGATAGCCATGTGAATTTCATCTTTAAATTGTTCATCATATCTTTTGCCTATCTTCCTTTATAATTTTGTTCTTTTTTTTAATGATTTGAAGAATTTCTTTGTAGAAACAAGGTACTAATTCCCTGGATTTTTTTAATATCTTCTCCTAATAAGTCAACTATTTTTAAAATATTTCCTTCATTAACCAGAAATCCTCAATTCTGACACACTCGGAGTCATCAGTTTTCCTTGTGCTTTTTGCTTTTGAAGTTATTTATAGAAATTCGGAAAACTCTTCCTCAGTTCTAGTTCACAAAGACAAGCTCCAACATTTCCCTCTATTGATTATATAATTTCACTTCACATTTCAGTTTTTAAATCAAACAGAATCCAGCCTTGCAAGTGACATTAGGTAGGGAGGGAGCTTGCTTATTTCCCTCTCGATTTCAGACAGCTTTCTACTTCTCCTCACTTCCACGAGCTATCACATCAAGTCTGCAAGGAAACCACAGGCAGATCTGTAAGGCTTGGACCCAATTCCATGTGCTCCACTCCCCAAGTCGAGGAGGGATTCCCAGAAGCTTTTCCTCAGGATGGGCAGAACCCGGGATCTCTCTGAAATACCCCTAGCCATTCCCAGCCTTCCAGCTATCCAAACAGGGGTGGGTCCTTAAAGGCTCTCCTTGCTATATGAGAAGCTCAGAAGTTGACTTTGTCTGATTTTTCTCAGTGTCACACTAGGGAACCTAGGACTCAGGCAGAAGCCTGTGTCCAGAAGCCAGTGATTTTGTCTGTTGCAGGGTTCTCTCAAGGAAAAGGTACCAGCCACCTACTGTAGGTAGGTTCATAGGGAAGAGCAAAATAAGCCATGTGTTCCCCCCCACCCAGTTGTCCCATGGCGACTGTCACTACTGGACAGTATTTCCCCACACTATCTTTTAAATGGTGTGTCACTAGTAGTCATTCAGAGTTGACACAAGAATTGAAATCTATTTTGTTTGGGTTTCACCTGCTTGAAGGAGGAGGCCTGGGTGAAACTCGTGTATCATAATGTAAAGGATTATGAAGTGGGAGGCAGGAGATAGAGTTTCCATCCAGCTCTGTCACCAACCTGAGCACTGACTTCGAGTCACTTAGTTCTTCTGAGCCTCAATATTTTCATGATGACGACCATGATGATGATGGTGGAGGGACCTTGCATTCACACGTTCTTTCACAAGAATGAGCCAGGGAAGGTGACAGCTTTGGAGGGCTACAGCACAGAGAAATGCAGAGATCCAGTGATTTGTCCCAGAAATGACCCTCTCCTCGAAAACCTGAGCATTAAAATGGAAACAGTTTTGGAATAGGGGCCTGGGGCAAATTATTTGGAAGAGTAAATGCAGAATTAGAGAAAAGTAGCCAATTTGTTCACCAAAGATATACATGTTTTGACTTGAAATGATATCTACAAAATATTAAATAAATAAAGCATAAAATACTATAGTATTCCACTCCCATCTATATAAAAAAACAAGAAAGGTGCACAGATTATATATACATCTTTAGATGCAAAGAATAAATTATGGGAAGAATGCACAGAATTTTTCTGAAATTCTAAAAAGTAGTAATATGAGTATAGACAGGAGAGGCAGAGATTTTGGATTTTACATTAGATTTTTTATATTTTTCAAGGTATTTCAATGAATATGCATTAGGTTGATAATTCAGAGAACAAAAGAAGCTACAGGATGGTTGGGATTTTGGAGGTAGATTCGATTGCTGTTAGCTCCTTCCAGTTCCCACACAGATTTATACGTCCTGGAAGAATCCAGGCCTTGAGAGGGCCCCACTCTCCTAGGCCTTATCTCCTGCTTTCTGTTGCTCCCCAAGGTCAAGAGTGCCTCCCCTGTGAGGCAATGGGAGTCTTCAGCGTCCTGGACTTGCCCTAAAGAATCTCCTCCTCCCGATTAAGTGGTCAGAATCTCCAGAGAAAACAGGTTATGTTTTATCTTGACCAAGCCTTTTAGGGCCTCAGGTGTAAGAGTCAACACTGCCAACAAAGCAGTCTGTGTAGTAAGTGAGGGTGTCCAGCTTTGGAGCAGAACAGCCTGCAGCAAATAGCAGCAAACCCAGGCCTTCCATGCAACCTTCACACCCCTGCAGGATTCAACAATATCCCACAGTTTTCTCTGAACACCCAGCACCTTTTAGAAGTGTCATCCATTCTTTATAGAGGCATAGAAAGAATGAGGGGATTCACCTGTTACACAGCCTTGCCCACTTCTGTGTCTATGTTTAGGAGAAGCTCTGAGACCCAATGAACCTGTTCTCAGGCCCAGTCTTTGGAGGAAGTTGGCTTCTCTACGACCTGGTAATAAAAGTTTGATGAGCATATAGCAGATTGCCAAACCAATCCTGACAATGTCATAGAAATATTGATCCTATAGTCACCTCTGATATCTGTCAGTGTCAACATTTTGTATCCTCATGGCTACTTTAAGAAAGAGAGAGAGAGAAAGAGAAGGGTGCTTTGCTGCATTCCTCTGTTCTGTCTGACAAAATGTTTCTGAGGCTGACAGGAAGGAGCAGGGGAAGTTGGGAGGTTCACATTTCTGCTTTTCTCCTCTCTCTTTTGATCCTCTTGTCCTGAAGTATTTGCCATAGACACCATTTGGCTGTGAGCTGAAAATGCCTGTAAGAGGGTGTGGTGCTGATGCGTAGGAATGAGGCGGTTCTGTGTATGATTATGAACTCAGTCCTTCACTGTTGATAATTTTGAAAGACAACTAAAAGATACAGTTCCAATGGCTCTCTTTCCAACTGTATCAGCATTTAAAGCACTTAGAAGCTTGGGTTGCAAAGAGATTGGATAATGATGAATAATCATGGATACAGTCAGATTTTCTGTTACTCGTATTTTTCTGAGAGTAAATAAACAAATTAGAACATGAGCGTGTTCTATCACTCACCCTCTGCAAGGCAGTGTAATCTGGCTAGTTTTCACAGAGATCTTGGGCTCAAGAGTCCCACTCAGTGTTGGTTATTGTTTACTGTCCCCAGCTCTCAGCTTCCTGCTCCTGAGAGCTTTAGTAAAGGGTTTCTAAAGTTAGGTGGCAAAGTTTGCTTGTGTCCCCCTCAGTCTAAGGGCTTCCATTTTCTTCTCCACCTAAAAGGGAGGTGGAGCACGCAGTAACGTATTATAATGAACTAATACCAGAAATATGGTTAAGTAGAGTTTCTAGAACTCTGAGCCTCCCTCTTGCCAGAGTAGAGACAGGGGTCACCATTGTACTAGCATCAGAAGAAGAAGATGTCTGAATCAGAAAGGAATTCAGAGGTCTTGTATTCTAGCTCAAATATGATGCACAAAACCCTCATATGACATCTCGGGCCAGATGTCAGGAAGCCACGTAGATCTGTTACTTGGTGGTCTTAGAAAAATGCAAGATTATCATTTGAAATGAGTTCTAGAAAGATATAGATGTTTCAAGTGGATTTGCATATTGAGAGAAAGAATGTGGATTGACTTATTCTGTAGGGCCCCGAGGGCTCTGTAAAGATTGAATAAGCTATCTCAGCAAATAATGAATGAGATTCCCATTACTGGAGTCATTCATGTAGAGAATAGTTGGCATGGGATGGAGGATAGATTAATATTTAAGAATATACGTTTTGGAATAAGTCAAACCAGTTTTGAATTCTGGCTGTGCTAGGCACCATCTGTGTGACCTTGGACCACATCCTAAGCCTGTTTCTTTATTCACAGAGCAGGTATGGTTATTCATTGCTCTTCTTTTAAGGGATTTTGTGAGGTTTCAGTGAAATACCATATATATAGTACATAGCATTGTACTTGGGTCAATAAATGGTAACTTTTTATTGCTATTGTTTGTAAATGGTTGGCAAAAGCATTGTTGGGGGTTAAGCTGTCAAGACCAGAAGATATTTCACTTTCCTCCCAATCCTATGACTTCATGCTCACTAGCTGTTTATTGAGAACTTGCTGTGTGGCCGGCACCAAGAGATGCATGCTGAGTGCACAGGGTCAATGAAGTTGACATAGTCCTCGCCCTCATGGAGCATGCAGTCTAGATTCTGTGATGGCTTGTGTGTGTGGCAGAAGAAATACCAACTTCAGTTCTGGGGGCAGTGATTTGATGGGCTGAGAACTCCCCGGATCACATGCATCTCCTGCGAGGTCTTGGGTTCCCCTCGTTAGAATCTTGCTAATAAAGTCATTTGGCATTGCTTCTCTTTGGTCCCAGAGGTCTATGGAAACATACTGTATCTGACACCTGCTGTGACCCAGATCACGTTCTTTCTCTCCACCTTTTATTGCAGCCAATGCTGCAATGAGAAGCTCCCACAGATGTAAATGAAAAGCACTTACTTCAGCTGCACCTTGCCTTTCTGCCCCAGGGCATGGTTGGGCCTAAGGGAACCTTCTAGGCACCCAGACATTAACGTGACTGTGAGTGAGTTAATAAGCCCCTGAGCAACCCAGAACAAATGAGGAAGTGGAGGGGAGGATGTGCTCTTCCCTCTCCAACCCTCAGGCAGGTAATCCTGAGGTGCTTTGACAGGGCTTTTTAGAAGAACTCTGCTTGATTGAACCTCACCTGAACCTCAGTTTAGATTTAGAGACTAAGTCAAAATCTCTCTTTTGTATCAGCCTTTTCTCCTTCTGAGTTTCACCCTTCCCAGTCGCCGACACCTGTCCCCGGGGATCACTTCCACAAACCATCTGTCTTTGCACAAACCCTTGTCTCTGCCTCTGCGCTATGGCATCAGGGAAGTCTGGATTCCAACACTCAGTCAAGGTCCCTACTAAATCTCTGTAACTCACCCTCTGGGGTGCCAGGCTGGCTCAGTTGGAAGAGCCTGTTACTGTCGATCTTGGGGTCATGAGTTTGAACTCCATGTTGGATGTAGAGATTACTAAGAAACAAAAAGAAATAAAGAAACTCTTGTACTTAGAACCCAAATGTTTTTTGAGGGAGAGGATGTGTCGGTAATGCATCCCAGGCCCACTATGGAGATTCGTCTGATTATTCCAGGCACACTGCTGTGTCTCCTCTTCAGACCAGCATTATACCAGGGAGTTCGCTCACTCCCTTAGCACTTAATTCTTCTCTAGTGAATTATGCTTTCCTAGTTGGTAATAATATAGCAGTTCCAAAATATAGTTTATGCTTTATAAACTTATTCCACCTTTGACCGCTAAGCAGTTCCTAGAAGTAAGTACAAGAATGAATTTTCCTTGGGGTGATATCCCATAGGTAGAACTCACCATAAATTTCTTTTGGTGTGGTTACTCACATCCACTTTTTCTACTTTCCTTTCCTAAATGCTTTTCCTGCTCCCTAAAATTCATAGGAGGATTATGCTGACATTACTTTTCAATTATAGTACATGTTTAGTCTCCTATTTATTTCCTTAAATACAAAGTTTTTTAAAAGCATTTTGAACAACTGTCATAGGAGGTTTTTAGAAATTAAGATATAATTCACATACCACAAAATTTACCATTGTGAAGTTTACAAGTCAGTGGTTTTAGCATATTCACAAAGTTGTCCACCCATCACCATTAGTTAATTCTAGAACATTTTGGTCACCATATAAGAAACCCATACACATTAATAGTCACACACACACCCCCACCAGTAGTTTGCTATCTCCTCACTGCATAACTTTATTTTGCCCATTCCAGAATAAGAATCCTAAATCAGTGCACAATGTTCTTTTTCTTTTTTTAAGATTTTATTTATTTATTTGACAGCGCGAGAGAGAGACAGAGAACAAGCAGGGGGAGCAACAGAGGGAGAGGGAGAAGCAGACTCCCCTGCTGAGCAGGGAGCCCAAGGCGGGGCTCGATCCCAAGACCCTGAGATCCTGACATGAGCCGAAGGCAGATGCTTAACCGACTGAGCCACCCAGGCGTCCCCAATGCACAATGTTCTTTCAGGAATGCAGAGTGATTGGTGACAGAGGGCTGTACTCTATGCACAATCTTGACTTAACTACTTACTAACTCTGTGACTTTGGACAAGTATTTTATCCTTTCTGAGCCCGTTTCCCACTTACAAAATGAGAGGATTGAGCTATATAATGAAGATTTACTTTTGGATTTGCAGGATCTTAAGAATAGATGGCCTTATAGGGAGCCGATGAGTGCAAAGTCTCCAGAATTTTTAATGAATGTTGATTGATGCATTTTTCTGGAATCCAGACATTTAGCAAAACTTTGAAAGAGTCTAGCACCCTCTCCACCCTTTAACAGATGAGCAACTAATGGACTTGCCGATAAAGCACCTGTTGCAGCTCTAACACCTCGGTATTGTCCATCTCAAATGTTTACATTTGAGAAAGAGGTGTTCGGGGAGTGACTTGCCCCCATCACACAGCAGAGCACACGGCACAAGGCTGAGTCCTGGGCCAGTGATTTCTGGAGGTCCTTGCTATTCCTTTAATAAACTTTGTGCTTCAGAATCAGAAAGGTCTCCAAGTCTCACTTTCTACATCTAAATATGCAATGAATGCTATTCATCTACTAGTAATACTATAGTTGCCCCTTATAGAGACAATAGGAGGATTTTAAAAAGAACTTTTCAATGTAGTAAACACTCAATAAATCACATTTTTATTCTCATTCTGCTTGTGAGAAGGAATCATGGCTACCCATCTTACAAAATCCTTTTCTGAGCTAGTAAGAACCATATATATATTCCTTCCCCCAACCTGCCCCCGCCGGCTGAGTTGTGGAAATGTGCCTGGATGTCTGAGCTCTGCGTTGGTTCTCTTGAAGCACAGTAAAGCTTTTGGTTGTCCCAGTCCATCTCGCTGTGCTTGGATGGGGCAAAGCCATCTTCTCTGGTAGGATCTGAGGAGCCTCGAATATGCTGCCCGTCTTGCGCAATACTTCACACACACCAATGTGAAAGATTTTCTTTCTCGCAGATGAAACATACCTGGGTATGTTTAAAAACATCCTCTCTCGTCTGGCCCTTTGAGAGTGTGCACGGCAGGGAGAACCTCTGTTCTCTCTCCTCGTTCCTTTTGCAGGGAGCATCCATATTCACCTGGATGGGAAGAAAGGAGCCTGGTTTGTTGGGGAAGGATGTGTGGTGCCTCTCAGGAGAATGGTGGCTGCCACTGTGCTTGCCGAAACATGGGAATTCGGATGTGACCTCACCTGCCCACCTCCTGGTCCTGACAGAGTCCTGGGGACTAACACCAGTCAATCCAAAGCCCATGCCCTCCAAGTTATGCCTGGCACAGCTTCATCCTCATCCTTTCCGCTGCCTGCCCTGACCACCCAGTCAGCGTGAGCCCAGGCAATGGGAGCTAATTATAACATCAGCTTAGACACAACATAATTATAAAGGAAACTTTATAATTATGGATTATAAACAACATGGATTTATGCATTCCAAAAACCAACTGAATATTACTTTGGGTTGTATCCTCTTTAGGAATTAACCACATGGCTAGTTCTCTCCATAGTGTTTTAACATCTGAGAGTAGAGAGTGGGTGTGTGTAACTATGTCCCTTTGTCCACCTGCAGGAGAACTTGGGGCTGGGCTGCTGGTCACCCATGTCCCCAGGTGACCTGACATCCACTTACACCCAGGGGCTCGGCAGAGATTATGAAGTCCTGAGCCTAAATTGACCAGTAGGAGAGAATTTAGCAACTGGCAGAGGCAGGGCCAAGGGATTCCAGGAGCTTTAGACAGAACAGGGACAAGCAGCAAAGCACAGAAAATTGACATTGAAAGTTGCCTGTTTGAAAGACACAACAGCCTTTGCTTACTGCAGAGCTAATTATTATGCAAATTTATGCTAATAAACTCTGCCTTGAATGTTGTTGAGAAGCTGCCTTTTCCCGTTAACATAGCTGTAATGAGAGGTAAATTTGTAATGCAGATGCCCGAGGTAATATATCCTAAATCACTTTATGGTGTAACGGACTCTCTCTCACCCCACCCAACACAAATGTCAATTTAAATTAGTTTTTTCTTTGCATATTTATTGAAGCTTTATTTATTGTTAATATGTACTAAGGACACCAACTAAACAGCCCCCACTACTTGTTAGAAGTTGAATTTAGCAGAAAGCTGGGGATTGGCATTGGTTCATCAGGAGATGGTAGATTTTTTTCTTCTCCCAGCCAGAGCTGCAGCATCAGCTTGGATGGTGCCAGAATTGCTCACGTGCCTGCATCCTCCTCTGAGCTTGCTATCAAATTGGGTTCTGCAATGAGCGAGCAGATCTATGATGGTAATTATTACAGGGCACTTCTAAGAGTTAATAGTCTTTGCACCTCTACCTTTGTGTTTGTGATACCACCCGGGGAGGCAGAAACTGGCTCCTGCCCAGGAAAGGGAGTGTGGTTGAGGCAACAACATTTGTCCCCTTTAGAAGCTCACACTTTTGTGTGTGTGTGAGCATGTGCACACATGCGCTTACACATACACACACGCACACAAGCACCTAGATACACACGCCCTCACACACTCCTATCTACATGTTAGGGCTCACATTCAGCGTCCTGCCCCTGTTCCCCCATGCGTGCTCACTCCCATTTGTGTAGATCAGGTACACTTTTCTTGATAGTCTTGCACACATTCTCTCTTGTTGTCTACACCTGGGTCCAACACACACAAACCACCACTCACCATGCACCCCAAGTATAGTCTTGGGAGTACCAGTCTGACTCTGTTATGAATAGGAGGGGATGGCAAATGTGCTTGGAAAAGTTCCTGCAAGTAATTCTGCTATGAACTTTCCATGGCTGGGGGGAAGAAACAACACTAAAAACCATGAGTAATTTTCTTCTAGTTCTCCTTCTGTCCCTTTTTAAAACATAAAATGGCTACTGTGTGTCAGTCATAATGTTAAGCATTTTACTTGCATTTTCCCTTACAGTAACTTTTTAAACACTTGAACTACAGTTGACACAGAATGTTACATTAGTTTCAGGTAGACAACACAGTGATGTGACAAGTCTATATGTAATTCTATGCTCCCCAGGAGTGTAGCTGCCTCTGTCCTTCTACAACACAATTACAGTACCATTGACCATATCCCCTGTGCTGTGCCTTTCATCCCTGTGACTTATTCATTCCATACAGTGACTTTTAAATTAGCTATTAGTATGTCTGTTTTGGAGATGGGGAGACTGACGCTTTGTGGGTTTAAATAGCCTTCCCAAGGTTCCCCACTGATTACACATGGTAAATTAAATCTACACATATGTTAACAGGCTCCAAAGCTCATGTTCTTTTCACTGCACCATTCTGCTTCTTAGCTAATATCTCAGTAAATTTATGTTTCATCTCCCTCTATAATTTAAGAAGTTGGTTTTGATGATCTCAAAAGTTCTTTGATCCCTCTAGCTCCAAATGATGTTATTCTATGATAATGCAAGTAATTATCTCCTGACTCTGATCAGCTCTCTTCATATTTCATTGTGACCTAAGCGTAAGCTGGTTACTTGCTTAAAGATTCTTGACTGCTGTTACCTACCTTTTTAGTTACTTGTAGGTTTCTTCTAGGGTACCTTGACCCTCAGAGTTTCTAACACCAGCATGGAAAATAAGCAGATAAAGAATCTGGACTCACCAAACACAATAAGATGTCAACCCGATGTATTCATTTATGTATACATATATTCAGAGAATGCCAAAATAGCCATCTGCTAAGAACTGTCTCTAGCACTTACATGTCAGTTACCTAGAATTTTCTTCATTAGCATCACTCCCTTGAATCAAGTTATTCCAGTAGGCCCCTTTGGGAACATGCAAATCCACATGACATGGGACAACATATCAATGTTTGTGCCAGGTAATTTGCGAGCATGTGTTCATCAGATATCAGAACCTAAATAGGAGACATTGAGAGAACAGACACATGAATTTTGATGAAGATATGGGCTGAGAATTGGCTTTCTCCGTTGCCATTTCAACATTAAGCAAGATTATTGCTGGTAGAAATCTCCCCTCTGTAAATAAAAATCCAACTAATCAGAATTTTTTGGTTCAGATCTATTAAGGAAAAAAATCATTTTGTGGTAATTTAAGGCAAATTATCCAAGTAGGGTTTAAGGGCTTCTTCATCTCCCAGTACCCATGCCCATCTTGCCCCCATCCTAAGCTCTATTCCCAATAAACCAGAATGTCTTGATTCCACATTAGAGTTTCAGTTTGGCTTAAGGAACTACACTATGTTATAATGCTGAGTTGGAATCAAAACAGAGACTGTCAGCATCAATCTTTGATACTTTAATATAAATAAGTTTATTAGATCAATTTTGGTTGTGACAATGTGCTGAAAAAAGGCTTTAAAAGAGGCACATTATTTCATGTTTAGAAAGGAAATACATTTTCTTTAGTAAAAATCCCTCAAAAAGTGAAAATAGTGAACAATACAGAGAAGAGGATAACAATTATCTATAACCCCACCCTCAAAAATAACCATCTTTCAAGTCTCTCTATAGACCACTGGACAGAGTTGTTAAGATATTGTACAGATATATCATGAACGTCTTCCTAAAGGAGAGCAATTTTGAAAGGCAGGATGTACAGCCCCTCACTCCGGGAATGGGCAGACCTGGGTGAGCCACACAGAGGATCGGGGCTGACCCTGCCAATCCCTGGGACCAGGATAGCAAGACAGCAGCATGGAATGGGGCAATGAGAGGCTACAAAAGATACCTCTATCCACCTCACCATTTTGCCAAGGTGCACTTGGATGTACAATTGATTCAAATCCCTCTGCCTCTCTGGGTCTGTTTCCTCCTTGGTGAATAAGAGAGTCTGATTCACGCATCTCTAAAGTTCTCTTCGGCCTAAGGGTTTGTTCCACTGGAAAAGGGAACTGCAATTCTGCTGACCCTGAGATCTTTCAAGGCTTCAGCCAGAGTTGAGCATCAGAGCTCCCAGACTCAAGAGTCCCTCATTCCAACCCCAGGGAGTGCCCCCAATAGACTAGAATTTGTGGCTATCAAAGGGAATATTGAACAGTGATTTGCCTGGAATCTGGATTCAGAAGTCCATATTCAGTTTCAAGCTATATCCTTTACCGGCTATAGACCTCTGAACAAATGACAAGGTCTTCACCTCTTTGAGCCTGAGTTCTTAATCTGATAAATGGCACTAATTATACATACTTTTAAAAAGGATTGGGAGAATGTCTACTCTATATATTTATATGGCAGCAGCATTCTGCAATTTCTAAAGCACTTTATACCTTAATTGAGCCATGAAATAGAGAACAAGAACTGGGTGATTCTTTAGAACCAGTTGTATAGTTCATTATTAACAGTTTTTTCAGTTTTCTTTGTTTAGTGGTTTTACTTTTCAGATGACTTTTATCTGTATTTTCTCAATGCAACTTTACAAGGACATGGGGGAGATACAGAGCATGATGTGGCAGCATCATTTGATGGACAATTGGAACTCTAGGGAATTCCAATGGCCTGCACAAAAATATGCAGTGACTTCCTTGTTGCTGGATACCATAGTTGGAACTTGGAACTGGATTTAGCCCGATGTGATGAAAAGATTGCAAGACTTAGGTCATCAGGCACTCTGAGTTTGGTTCCTTGAACTAACAAGGAACCTCGATCAAGTATTATACCCTCTCTGGACCTAGGTAACATCTTCTGGAAAAGGATGGGGGTGGGGCAGGGACTGGCATTTTTTTTTTAAAGGCTCTTTCCAGGACTTTAGCCCATTATTTTGAGTGTTCATGGAGCATTTCTACTGTTTGGAGAATGGTTGTGAGTTAAAGTTTCAGTTTGTTCATCGGTTATAAGATTGGTTTCCCCTCCAAGGGAAATGACCATTGGCATGAGTGGAGGTGAGATAAGCCAGGGTCTCACTCACTTTCCCATTCACTCTGGACATGCTCCCAACCTTGGTAGTGCTGTAGACAGGGGGCTGCTAGCATCCAGTCCTGAAAGGGCAGAGGAAACGGGATGCTATGCCTTTCTGGTCTTTATGCCTAGCGGGTGGTTTTCTCCTGTCAGGAGGTAAAGGATAACTAAAGAAGACTTCCCCTCAAGCAGGATACACTCAGTTTGGGGAGAGAGGAGGTAGCCACAAGAAAGAGTGCATGAGAGAAGATGGAGTGCCAAGCTGTAAGTGTGGGGTTCAGCCTGTGAGCATCAGCGTTAAGAGGAAGCTCAAGGCAGCTTTCAGCTAGGATTTGAGGGATGAAGAGTTTAGATGGATGGATGGAGGGAGGAGGGCACCCTGGACAAAGTAGCTCAGTCAGGAGCGTGAGTGCATTATGGCAGTATGTCTGCCTGTGAGCGTGCAGGAACCCTGGCCTGGGGCGCGCCCTGGGAGTCTGCACATACCCTGCTCTAGATGACCAAGGCAGTGTCTGAACTTTAGCTCTGTAATAGTTCATACTCCACCCTTCTGAGTCCACTGAAAGTACCCTGTCCACACTGAGGAGACCCCTGGGGAGAGGCTGACAGAGGGCCTTTGTGATCCCAGTTCCCTGTCTGGAGAGACTGCAGACAAGTGCAAGACTGTCATGGCCCACAGGGCTCAATGGTGGGGTTCATTGCCAGTGCCCTGTACAGCCAAGTTGGCCACTGTACTGAGAGGAAAAACAACAGCATATCTACGTAGGAGAAATAACATAGAAGCCCTCACTTGTTGTCAGCAGGGCCAAACGCTCCGGACACCCCTGTGCTGTGGGCAGTGCTGTGGAGATGGCCCGCCTCGGGAAGGAAGGCTGGCTGGGTGGCAGCCCCCCCACCCAGGAGCACCGGCAGCAGTTGGGTGCATCCTCTAGCTCCTGGCCATATCGCCAGCTCGCCTTTGAATGCCACATCTCCTTTTAACCTTGTTACCTTGGTGGGCACTTGCATCCACAGTTGAGAAGTGCACTTCCCCATTTGTCCTGTCTTGTGGCTCAGCTTCAGCTGTCTGGCCCGGGGCTCAGCACAGGGAGCCACTTTCTTTCATAACAGTACCCCTGCTGCCCGGTGGGACTTCACACCCCCCACGTCCGGCATGCACACAACGACTCTTTTTCCAAGCAGCAGACTGGAACTGTTTCCCGTGCATCCTACTCTCTTCCAGGTCATGCCACCAGCTATGTCCATCACTGGGGATATCCGGCCTCAACTTCACCCCACTTGGGACCCCTGGCAATTCCCTCCCCTGCTTTTAATTTTCTCCTTGTGCTTATCACTATTGAACATAGATATTTCACATATGGATCTTGATGAATGTCTACAGGATGAAGATAGGCTCCAAAGCAGAGATTTCTATCTGTTTTGGTCTGTGTGTGTTATATCTTCAGCACATAGTAGGCTTCCAATAAATGTTTTTCGAGTTAATGAATGAAAGCATTTTTATATTTCTTATATTATATGACATTCACTTTCTTACATTGCCATGACTATCTATTCCATGTCAGGTGATGTAATTACAGAGGCAAAGAAGATTCTGGCCCTGCCCTCATGGGGATCTATAGTTTGTGAAGCTCTTACTAAACATGTTCCCCGATACAGCCTGACGTCGTTCATCTGCTCTTAATGAAGGACAAGGTTGGTGCCAGGCCATCCCAGGAAAGCATTTCACGAAGCATACCCACAGCAGAGAGTGCATTTCCCCTTCCCATGGCCAATCTAAAAGGGGGGAGGGGTACCAAAGAAAGATGGCCTCTGAGTGGCCACACGGGGACTTCTAAGAGACACAGGTCCTAGTGGAGTCCAGCTTGTAGCTCTTTCCCTCCCTTTCAGCTCTCCACACTTCTCCCTGCCACCGGCAACATTGCCAGGAGTTGTATAGGGGCAGCAGAGGGGACTTCCGCCCTTCCAATATGGCAACGCCCCCCCCGCCCCCCCCCTCCCGCATCGTCTGGCTAAGGGAACTGACTCTTTGTCCTGTGGGGGAACACCAGCTACAGTCGGGCTTCCGGCCAGGAAGCTTGGAAGGGTGGATATGCAGTGCTAGGGATTGCCCACCAAGTGGAGACAAACCTCCATGAATGAGCTAAGCAACCACGCTCTGACCAGCCATCATTTCTCCAGCTCCTCAGCCTTCTCATTCCAGGAGTCACCTGCTTTCCCTGTTCCCTGCACACCAGGGCCGTACCCTGCCCCCCTCCTGGTCCTGTCTGACTCTCTACCTGAGCCCCACCTGCCCTTCTCCTGGTCCTGTCTGACTCTCTACCTGAGCCCTACCTGCCCCCTCCCGTCCCTGTCTGACTCTCTACCTGAGCCCCACCTGCCCTTCTCCTGGTCCTGTCTGACTCTCTATGGGAGCTCTACCTGCCCCCCTCCTGGTCTTGTCTGAATCTCTACCTGAGCCCTACCTGCCCCCCTCCTGGTCTTGTCTGAATCTCTACCTGAGCCCTACCTCCCTTCTCCTTGCCCTGTCTGACTCTATACCTGGGGCCTTATTGCCCCCTCCTTGCCCTGTCTGACTCTCTAGCCAGGCCTTATCTGCCCACCTCCAATATCCTGGCTATGCACCGTTCTTCCCCTCCTTAGGATCAGGGCCACTTCTATTTTTTGCCTCCATCCCCTTCCCTAAAATAGGCCCAAATACAAGGGGCTTCAGGAAACCATTTTGTGAAAAACGATTTTAAAGCAGTATCTTGCCAGCCCTGTCTACAACTGACACGTTCAAGTGATCAAATCCTGCTCACGGTTAGCCCGTTTGACAAAAACATCCAGGAAATTTTTCTCAATTCAGAAACTGCTTTGAAGATCTGTCTCATATTAATGATCACAAACTGCTCTGTAAATGACCTTTTTTTGAGAATGAGGCTGATGAAAACCTTACAGCATATAAATAGGACCCAAAGTAATCATTCAAACCCTATTAAAATGATTGCTAACACAGACATGCTTCACAGTCTGAATTGCATGAACATCACTGAAAATCTTACAAAGCCCATGGAATATGGAACCATAAGACCTTTTATAAGAGTACAGTGTACCTTTTCTCTTTTTTAACACCGTGAGACACTGGCTAGTTCATTGTGCTTAACAAAAAAGACGTGATGGGTAGAAAAGAGACCTCTGGGTTTGCCTGGGTGGCTCAGTTGGCTAAGTCTCTTGTCTTCGGCTCAGATCATGATGCCAGGATCCTGGGATCAAGCCCTGCATTGGATTCCCTTCTCAGCAGGGGAGTCTGCTTCTCCCTCTCCTTCTGGCCCTGCTCGTGTTCTCTCTCTCGCTCACTCTCTCTCTCAAATAAATAAAATCTTAAAAAAAAAAGAAAGAAAGAAAGAGACCTCTGGAGGGTAGCCAGAGCCCAAGAGGACCAACCGCTGGGTTCTTTCTCTCTCCCTTTGCATGACACTTAACTGTCGGCTCTAACTCAGGGCTTTTGCCACTTTGGCTCACTGTTACAGACTGGAGCCACCAGAAAGGCACGGGAAGGATGGACAGGCCCTGCCCACTGGCATAGCTGGTGTCTGGACAGACAGATCTTGCAGCATGTACTGAGGGAGTAACTAGAATATAACAGGGAGACAGCATGATCTCTAAGAACCTGGAGAGGTTCACTGTGCTGATGGACACTAGGCAGGTACAAGGATGGGGCAACTGTCTCTACAGACACTGGGGACCTGCAGGGGCATCTGAGAGCCGCCACACCAGGGGAGCCCACTAGTACCCTCCTTGCAGGCTGGCTACACGCAGTGGTGATAGAAATAAGACAGAAGCCCATTTGTAGAGAGACTCGGGTGGAATACAGTCTACCAAAGCAGCACCTAAGGCACAAGAATAATGCCTCAGTATAGTTAGCAGAATTGGTGTCAATGGTGCAGTTGCCAAGACAGCCCCCAAACAGGACCAGGACAGGAGGTCATGCCTGAAGTAGCAATAAGAGTGATGTGGTGTCTCTTCCCAGGAGACTGCTCAGTCAGCCCTTCCTAGGACACGTCAATTGTATAAGGAGGGTCAGAAGACCTCATCTAGTGAGAAGAGGGGGTACAACATAGGGGAACAGGCAAGGCATAACATTTTGGGCCCGGAGTTTCTATGTGAATCTTTGGCATGGAAATCCTACACTGGAAACTAATATGTTACAAGAAAAGAAGATTCTGTGCCCCCGTTTTGTTAGATCCTATTATTTGCAAATTAAAATTTTCTGGGAAAATTTCTCAAGCCCATGTGCAATATTAGTGGTGTCGCTGTTCAGGGTGTAAAGAGAAGACACTGATGCTGACTTTGCCTGTACGTGGATGGTGAGGATCCGTGAGATTTAAGATGGTGAGGTTCAGCAGGTCATCGTGAACCTCTTTGCACTCAGGTTTTGGTCAGCTTGGAAGAGAAGAAGACAGGCAGTGGGGATGAGATGTTCAGAAACACGTCTGCTGTTGGTAAGGGTGGGTGTGAGAAGCTTTTCTGCATCTTGTTGTGGGTGGACACCTCGGCCTTGGGCACCATTGGGATTAGCAAGACATAACCTTGGAAATGACACTGACCAGAGGCCGGATTAAAGGACCCCCTTTAAAAGGGGTCTTCAGACCTATTTGTAAGATTTTTTGTGTGTGAAACTATTGTTCGTGTCCCTTATTGAAGCTAAATATTAAGACCTCATGTCTTCCTTCCATTGGGTTTCCTCTAAAGTTTCATTGAAATTCTCATTTTTAAATCCCCACCTTCCCTTTTGATTTCCTTTTTTTGTGCCATTTATGAATGTACCTAATGATCATGGATGGAAAGAAGAAAAGAAATGAAATCAAGAACTCTGCCTACTTATACTTGTGGAAAAGTTATCAGAAGAATAGGTGAGAAGATCCCTTTTGCATAGCACATTAAAATAATTTATGGAGAACCTCTCCCTTCCAGCTAAGGAGGTGGTCAAGATGAGAGGATAAATCTTTAAAAGAATAATGTTTTCAAAATCAGATTCCTTGTCCTTAGATCCTTTGATGTATGAATGTAATAGTAGGTAGGACACGTAGTGAAATATACATGAGATTGTCTGAAGGAGCAGAGTGCAGTGGAGGAAATATTAGTGTTTACATCAAAACTCAATTGGAACACTCATTTCAAGACGATAGTTTGTTATGTCGAATGCAATTTAGCTCCACAAGGATGCATTCTTGCCCCAACCCTGTCCCCACTTCCCCCCCTCTTCCTTCCCCGTATCTACATATAAAGAAGCAAAGCACATCCACCTTGTGATTTGTTCTTGTAGCCGCCAGACTGAAAAGAGAAGGAAGAGGAGGAGATAGAACCCTTGGACATTGCCAACAATTCTCTAGACTTGTGGAGACTTAATCAGACCGTTTTCAACAAAGAAGACATTAACACAAAGAGGGTGCTTTCCTTGTAGAAAATCAACTGAGGAACCTAGCCCCAAGCAAGAATCTCTTCCTCCTCTCTTTCTTCAGCTCTATCCCTCTCACACACACTTTCAGGGAATTCAGCCAGGCAAAGGATAAGTGATGGCAAGACTGACCTTGTTGGGAGAACCAGCTTGGTAAAAGCAGCTTCTACAGCCTCCGGAGGCCGTGGTCCCACTGGCTAATGCAAACTGGGATGCAGGCAGAGAATAGCATGACCATCATTTCTGCATGCAGCCAGTCCCCCAGTCAACAAGCATTTAGCGAGGAACTGCTGGGCACAACCTTTCCAGACCTCCGTGTGGGGCCCAGAGAGGAGTGCTTTTAAAATGTGGTAAGGCTTTATCAGCATCCTTCACGTAAACTCTTGAATGGCGAGGCTTTCTCCCTAGCAGGATGCTTGTTTTTCTCATCGGGCAGTTCCTGTCAAGCTGCACTATGGGATGGCTGCAGGTGTCTTGGCATAAGGGAACTGGCAAATCTAAGGCATGGTAGCTGTTTCCTCCCCCCGACACCTGGCTCTCACCTAGCATCTCCCTCTCGCCTTCGGTGTGACTTTGCCCTCAGCAGGGAACAGACAGGTCTGAACAGAAACCTGCACACAGGTGCTAAGTTATATTTCAAGAGTGGAAGAGAACTGCCTTTCTGCATGCGGCTGGCTATATATTAACATGTGGTTACTGTGGTGTGTCAGAATCTTTTGTTTCCAGACTCTGATGGTGCAGGGCCCTGTGATAATGAGGGAGAGAGAGAGGTGATTCGCCTCTAGAAGTTTTGTGGTCTCTCTCTCGACCCTGGTAGCAAATGTCCTTTCTTCTTTCTGAGAAGCTTAGAAGCTGTGAAGCCTGAGTAAGATAGAAGGAAAAAAAGAAAGGACAGGACAGAATAGGGAGAGAGTATAAACGTAAGAATTAGAAGTCACTTCAAAAAATCCTTTATCTTAACAATTTTTTTTTTTTTTGAATTTTGGAACGTGAGAGCCAGAGAGGACTGGTTTAACGGACCTTGTATCGATAGCTGGTGACAAACCTAGAATTCAAAATCTTGTCCCTTGACTGTGTATGTGACCACAGATCTCATTCATGAAGTATG
>NC_138379.1:70414000-70501578 GCF_054177405.1 Leptonychotes weddellii
ACCCCCCTAATTCCATGATAGTTGGTCTCATTGAGGACTTTGAGTGTTAAGTTTTTAAAATTATTATTTCTTTTACAACAAAGGCAGCTCACCCAGGGGGTAAGTCACCACTTGAAAGCATGTTTCTCAACTCCAAGTTTGCAGAGTAGGCTAAAAGGAGGCAGTTGAACTCTCTGCGGTATTATGAGTAGAGAGAAGACTCAGACATTCCCCTGCTGCTCACTGTTAGATCTGAACAGGCCTTGCCAGTTGCTTTCAAATCCTTGTAAGTCTTTCATCTATGCTTATGTGATAGTGAGCCTCGCCAAGGAAGGCAGCCAACGAAGAGGTGAAAATAAATAATAAATAATCTGAAGAAAATAGAGCAGAACACAAGAAGGAGAGTGAATGCAGGTGGGAAGGAGACTTATTTGGGTGGCACGGTCAGGCCAGGTCTCTCTGGGGAGGTGGAATTCGAACAAAGAACTAGATGATCAGAAGCCAGCCGCAAGGAGACTTGGAAGCGGTGGGTGGGTGAGGACACCTGGGGACCCCCACGTGGCTGCAGTGCATCGAGGAGGGCAGGCAAGAAGGCAGGAGCAGAGCAGCCCGCGGGGCCATGCAAAACAGGGTCTCAGGGACATGTTTAAGATGTTTGAGTTTTATCAGCAGCTACTGGAGGTTTTGAGGCAGCAGAGGCATGATCTGACCTGTCAGCATTAGGGGGCAAATGTGAGGCATGGGGACCAGTAGGAGGCTGCTGGGTGTTCCTGTGCTTGGACTGGGGAAAGAATGGAGCAAATGAGATGGAATCAGATTCAGAACAAATTTAGTCAGAGCCTGCACCTGCTGATAGATCGGACGCGACAAAGAGGAAAAGAGAACCAAAGATGATGTTTAGGGTTTGGCCTGAGAAATTAAGAGCGGCGATGCCATCTACCAAGATGGAAACCGCATGGGAAAGAGCAGCCTTGGTGGAAGAGGATGGTGAAGCCAGCAGGTCAGTTTTGTTCCAGGTGCATGTATTTGAAAGCCCTCCTAACCATCTGATTGAGCGTGGCGTCCGGATGGCGAGATGAAGAGGAGAGCCTGGCGCTACAGGTATACATTTCAAAGCCCTGCCGTGGACTCCGTGAGAAGCCCCAGGACTGAGCGTAGAGAGAGACGGTGAGAAAAAGGAAGATGAGTCAGCAAAGAATGAGAGAGAAGGTGGAAGAAAAGCCAAGGGAGTGGTTTCCCAGAATCAAGTAAGGAAAATGCTTCCGGGGAAAGAATGCATGTACGGTGATCAATGCTACTGAAGGGCTGAGTACAATGAGAGAAATTTTAATCATTGTTTTTGGCAGGAAGGAGCTCACAGGCGACCTTGACAATAGCAATTTCAATAGCATAGTGGGAACAAAGCCTGATTGGAGTGGATGGAAATCAGAGGATAGAAAGTGAAAAGTGCAAAACAGAACATATGTGATTTTTTTAAAAAAGAATTTTATTGTGAAGGGGGGCAGGGAATCAGGGCAGTTGCTGGAGGGGAGGGCGTGGAGCCAAGGGAAGGATTTAATGTTGATGATGATGATTATGATAATAACCATTGTCATCACAGTCATAATGACTACCACTTACTGAGTGCTTACTGGGCGCCAGGCACTGTGCCAGGCATTCTCCACACATGATCTCATTGTACCTTTCAGCAAACCTAGCAGGAAGGCTCTGATGTTTCCACTTTAGAGGTGTGAGAACAGAGGAACCAGGGTCCTAAACCTGGTAAGTGATACAGTGGGGGTTCAACCCAGGTGTGTCTGAGTCAGTCTCTTAAATGTAGCGGATTGATATGGTCCCTTTAAAAGACCAGCTGAAAATGAGTGAAATCCCTAACTGCACTTGGTCAAGACCTATTTTGGTTGCAAGGGATAGAATCCCAGCTCAAAATGGCTTAAGAAAAAAAGAAAGTGAAAGAAATTTAATTCATGTATCTCAAAAATCCAGAAGTAGATCTGATTTCAGGTGTAACAGGATTCATGGGCTCAAACAGTGTAATTAGGATTTAGTCTCTCTATCTCTGCCCCATTGGGCTCCGCTTTGTGCTCCGCTGCCTTTATTCACAGAGAAGGTTTCCCCATGTGCTGGCCTCTAGCTGCTCCTGGCTTACTTCCAACAGTTTGGAAAACCCAGGTCAGAGTCACCTTAGGGCTTGGGGAGATGATTCTTATGACTTGTATCACCTCATTGCTGAAACAGTTGCTCATCGCAGGGGCACAGTATGATCTCCTGGGCTGGGCTGGGGCCCCAGCCCTGCCTCCAGAGCCACAAGGGCTGATGTGGAAACAGAGGTTGCTCTCTGAAGGAAATATCCAGGTGATATTAACCAAAACAGGGCTATGGGGCAGGCAAAAAGGGGCAGATGCCCACTAAACTATGAATGCATTCAGACGTTTCCTCTCTTACTGACAAAGATTTCTGAAATATAAATTCTAAGACAGAGGCCTTTCCAGTCTTACTTATCAAGATTAGTCTCTTAGCACCTGAATGGCACTTCATAGGCTCAGGTTTAAGTGTTTTTGTTTTGTTTTGTTTTGTTTTTAAATAAATGAGTGATCTCAAGTGTTTCTTCCATAATGCTGCCTCTTTCACTGGATCTATTTACTTAATTCTAGTTGGACAGCTCTTCATGTATTTGAAACACATCATTATTTTTCCTACCTGAAGTTTTCCAACTTTCCAGAACCCTTAGTTTGTTTGGAAATAGTATATTCAGTTAATATCCTACTCTTCAGAACAGTGTTTTTGATGTTATTTTATTCAAAGAGGGGGAGGAAACACCTGGGGAGGAAACACCCCAGTTCTTACTGTGATGTCCCCTGAGGGTAAGAACCTGAAGGTTTAGCCAGAATTGAAATACCCACAAATCCTAATGAAGCTTTGTTTTGTCTCTCCCCTGGGGTTTTATTTCCTCCCCACTGAGTCTGTAAGATGAGGCAGAACTCTAGGGAAAGACAGGTACATGACAAAAAAGCTTGTTTGGGTGTATTTGCTTCTGACAATGGAATGCCTATGGCAGAACTATCCATCTGGAAAACTCTCAAGTGGGCAGAGAGATGAACACTGCACTATCCTTGTAGGTGATTTGAAGTTTTGCATTGTGTGGAGTGTCAATGCACGGATGCTGAAGGCCCTTTAATTGTAGGAAAAGAAATTTGAATTTCGTGGAATGATTGGGGGGGAGCTTATAATAAAAAATCAGGAAGGTAGATCCTGTCCTACATAAACTGAATGTGTTCTTCTTGAATATTTAGAGAATTTTTTTTTTCCCTTAGCAAAACCTTATGGGGAGTTATATGGAAGAGAAGCGTGGCATAGTATCTTGGACAGGATCCTGAGTGGCAATTTATCATGAAGATAAAGGGCATGGGCTCCATAACTGACTGCCCAGCTTCAAACCCTAACTCCCCCTTTCTTTAATTAGCTGACTTCAGGCCAGAAGCTAATGATCTGCCTCTCCGTTCCCCTATTGGTAAAATATGGATAATAAAAACCACTACCTCAGAGATGCTAGACATCAGTTAAATATTTAAAACATTTTTTAAAAAGATTTTATTTATTTATTTGAGAGAGCATGAGATAGAGAGAGAGAGCATGAGAGAGGGGAGGGTCAGAGGGAGAAGCAGACTCCCTGCTGAGCGGGGAGCCCGATGCAGGACTTGATCCCAGGACTCCAGGATCATGACCTGAGCCGAAGGCAGTCGCTTAACCAACTGAGCCACCCAGGCACCCAAATATTTAAAACATTTAAACAGTGCTTGGCACATAGAAATCAATATATGTGGGTTTGTTTCTATTGTTATTATTTTGGATGGGGATGTAAGTATGAACATAAAAGAAATTATGAGCTTTGGTCCAAATATTCAGAGGACATCAAGTGTGAGGTGTGTGTTTGTGTGTGTGTGTGTGTAGGAGGAAGAGGAGGACTGATCTCATCTGGCTGTTGGCAAAATATTTTAACATTCTAGGAACTGAGAGCACCTGTTGGGTGTTTCACAAGTTTAAGAGCAATTGCTCTGTAGTCAGAAATGGAATTAATGTCATGGAAAGAACCAGAAGCTGATGTGAATAATTAAGCCTCCTAATGAGAGCATTAATATTTCCTCAATAGATTGATTTAGTGTTTCTCTTGCTGGGATTATTGCACAAACTTACCTGGGCTGGCCATCTATCTTGATTGCTCAGGAAAGACTGCACTGGCAACAAAATAAATAAAAAAATAAATTTAAAAACTGGTAGACCACCTAATTTCATACTGAAAACCCCAAGAATGTAGGAAAGGAGCACTATGCCCAGAAACTCATGAGCCAATGGAATGACTCTGAGCAGTAAAGATTTCCACACAGGTCATTTCTGGGTTTCATCTTATTATGCTTTATTAATTTTTACATGAAGATGGGCTTAGTTGCTCAGCCCATTCCTTCAGCATATAATGTGCCAGAAACTTGCACCTCCCAAGTTCACTGATGCCAACTTTGCTTTGAGCATGAGAACGTTCATAGTGAGAGTGATGTTACGCATTACAGGCAAACTACTGGACAAGCAGGCTAAGATGGGGCTTCAGTTAGGCTTTAACCGCAGCAGTGGGGCCAGGAGGAGACACATATGTATATAAATGGATTTTTCCAAGGAATGGCTTACCCAAACGTGGGCTAAGTAAGTCCAAAGTTCTTAGGGTAGGCAGCCAGGAAGAGAAAATCATGAATAGGCTAGAACTTTACTGGCATGAACTAAAATTTGTTGTCCTAAGGTGACAATCAGGAAGGAAGGTCTAGGGGGAAGGGAGAAGGATTGCTGATCCAGGTATCCAGGCTCCCTCATGGGGGGGGCCTAAGCCTTCCAGCCCTTAAGTTGAGCCCATACAGGGTATTCTTCCTTTTGATTGACTTAAATTCACCAAATGGGGACTTCATTCATATCAGCAAAATCCCTCCACACAGAACACCTAGATTACTGTGTGGTGGAACAACTGGGAGAAGATGTATGAGTGCTACAAGATGGCAGCTGCTTCCCCCTCTGATCCCCCTTTCTCCTGAGAGAACCTCCCTGTACCCCAGCTAATGGGAAACATAGGAGAACGAGAATTCTGGGGGCTGGAGTTCAGCCTGTCCAAGCCAACACATCAAAAAGCTAACACAAATGGAGAGCAAAGGACAGGAGTGAAACCAGCTCCTAAGAGAACTTTGACCTGCACATTGTGGAGGAACCAGGTCAGGTTTTGAGGTCACATTTATCCCAGTTTATACATTATTTTATTGATATCAACACCTCCCATCTGTGTGCTAGTTCATAGATTCCAAGCATGTTCACATCTGCAATCCGTTTCCATTCTACTTTGTTTGGCTTTGAGCTTTATCCAGCCCTTTCAAATAGGTGTTGTGGGTATCATTCTGTTTCATTTTACAGGTAGAACCACTGAGGGCCAGCAAGTAAGTCATGCAGTCAGTGTGAGGTAGGCCAGAGAAGCCAAGATCTTCTGACTCCAAATCCAGGGCTCAAACCATGCCTGAGATTGACCAGGATGAGACCCAGCTTTCTTGGTGTCTCGAGCTCTATCTCTTCCGACAAACCTTTCCATTACTGCTGAGTCTTTACAAGAATAAAAGAGCAGGAGATGATCCGAGGTAGTTGTGTCCAAATTTTGACTCTGAGCTACCCTTGCCTGTGGATAAATTCTGCTTTAGGTAACTGATAGTCTCAGAAAATTAAAGATCACACAGAATCGTAAGTTATCCTCCTGGGAAACTCCATATTCAAAGTACAGCCATTAGGCTATAAGCCCCATTAGGGCAGCCAAGTTTTATCTGTGTCCTTCACCGTTGTATCCATTGAGCTCAGAGTAAAAACTGTCACATAGCAGACTTTCGATAAATATTTTTGTACAAAGATTAATGTTAATGAAGCTATGAATCTTGAATCAATGGGGAATATTTATGTGTTACTGAGTTTTGGTAAAGTAAGATCATCTGGACTTTTAATATAGTGTGTTAATTAACCGTACTAACTTAACTTGCCACTTCATGGTCAAAATGCACATCTCACATGCTGAGCCTCCTGAGGCACGAGTTCTAAACATCTTCAAAGAGCCAGGTCCTAGAGTAATCCAGGAGAAGCCAGAGCTCCCTATCTTAATCTTGAAAGACAATGTCCCTCTGGGGCATAACAGCAAGCTTCTCATGGTATCAGCTGCATCTCTTGGAATTAAATAATCCTTTTTTCTGGGGTATCTTGTTGGTAGGAACCAACTAGGAGCCCATACGAAAAATGATAGTTTTTTCCCACATAAGTTTATGCCACAGACAAAGGGAAATTCTACTTCTTCTAAAGGCAACACCAAGTCACAAGATTAATTAACCTGCAATAAACTGAGAACTGCTTTTATCCAGCAGGCACTTTCTGTCAGTTTAGAGTGTGTAGTTTCTCACTCCAAATGGTATGTGTTCATTGCTTTCTTTTACAGGATTTTAGCAATCTCTCATAAGCGGCAGATAGTCCTTGTGATGCCCAGTAGGGTGCAGGGGTTCATGGAAGCTGCTCTGTCATCACCCTGCTTGCCTTTGAAAGTTAATTTCTTTTTAAAGATTTATTTATTTATTTGAGAGAGAGCATGCACACGTGTGAGCAGGGGGAGGGGCAGAAGGAGAGAATCTTAAGTAGATTCCCCGCTAAGTGCAGAGCCCAAGGCGGTGCTCAATGTTGGGACCCTGAGATCATGACCTGAGTCGAAATCAAGAGCCGGCCGCTTAACCAACTGAGCCACCCAGGCGCCCCTGAATGTTAATTTCAAAGTTAGTTCACTTCTCTGATGAAATGGGGGAGAATAAGAGTATTTGCTTCACGGAATTGTGAGGATTAAAATGAGTTAATCATGGAAAGCACCTAGGATGATGGCTGGCCTGGCATACATTCTCTGTATCATAGGGACTGTTAGTATCGTAGTTGGCATCCTTATTGAATTAGCAGGACATAATATTCGGGGAAGCGGTGAGGCTGAACCTCTTTGGGAAGCCTGGGATCTCAAGCCTCACACGAGTGTGTGGATAGAGGAGACAGTGGCCCCGTGGCCTTGTTCCAGCAAGGGTGTTTGGGCTTCCAAACAAGGACAGTCGGGCAGGAAGCGCCCCATGGTTGCCTGGCTGGAGTGTGCAATACCAGGGAAATTGAGCACGTCCGGTTCTCAGAGGAAGCCCAGTTAATATCTCCCAGGGGATTCTTCACATTCAGAATTCAGACAAATTGCTGCTTTTTAATTAACAGAGCCCCAACAACTCTGTTATCTGTCTTCTCATGAATCTATTTTCTCTCTAATCCCTTCTCGCTTTCCCACCCTGTCTGCTGCTGAGCTGTAATCTTTCAAGGCACTCCCCGAGGAGTGGACGCAGGAAGGAAGGAGCAGAGCAAGGGTGGCAAAGTTTAGGCGAGTGATGGAGGGCTCGTGATCAATGGACTGCAGTCACTCTGTTTGCAGCTGCCGGAGACCCACGACGGAGACCCCCAAGTGAAGCACGTGGGCTCAGTGTGGTCCCCAAGCTGGGTGTTATTAAAGATCTGGTAGAATTCCCTTGACAGGACCAAGTGGAAGAAGCATTCAGGGATGTCTCCCAAATAGCCCATTAATTTAAGTTTAATAGGACAGTTATTGAATAATAAATAACAACCGAATCAAGGGAACATATTTATCAAGGACTTATGCCCAGATAATGCGATTGTGGCTACACCGGATGAAAAACCATAGTATTAATACCTGTATCTCTGTGAAAAGATCTCCCTACGGTTGTGAGAATAAACTCAGAGGAACACTCAGGGCTCTACCTTGTCTTGTCAACCCTCCAGAGTTCCCCCAAGAAGTGGCACGATCTGTTCAGGTTGAGGGAGCCCCTTTTGCTGAGAAGGTGGACCTATATCTTCATACTGGGCCAAGTGAAGCTGTGATCAGGTTCTGTTTTCCTGAACATCCACCATGAGGCCCATGTTATGGGAATGTAAGATATGATCACCTTGTCTCAATCACCATTTCAGATCTGTCCTACAACTCTGTTTGAGGCATTCTCCGTTTCTAGAAAATAGCTTCTTTCCAGCTCCATTCCCAGCGGGAATGGCTTTTGAAAAAAAAAAATTCTGAAGTTAAAAATATCCCCTTCCACTTTCCTGCTCCTAACTTATTAGAACAACGCCTAAGGCAGCCGAGTGTCATTGGCAGTTCTATTTGTGATGGGTCTGGAAGAGTTGATATGTTTATGAATATTTACATCTCCAAAAGGAGACTGCTGTTAAGTAGATTTTTGTTTAAATTCTGTAAATCTTCTCTCGTGTCATTAAGTGCTGTAAGCCACAGATAGGCAGAGGAAAGACTGCAAAGGAAAATAAAGACTGGGGTGTTATGTGCACCCCAAAGCATGCACTGCAAAGCCAGACACCCACATAGGAGGAAGGAGGACATGGGCAAGGTGGGTTGTGCAGTTGTGTTGTGATCCCTCAGCTTGGTCTTCATCTGATGAGTCTGATGCGTTCTGATGTTAGAGAAAAACTCCTGGCATTGGAGTCTATTCACAGAGGATGGGAGGAGGAAGGCCATGGCTTATTCATGCAAGGGCAGAGTGTAGGAGGTAGGAAGGCAGTCCTCTGAGTGTGCATGGAAGGGGCATGGGCAGATGTTCTTTAATCGACTAGCTACTTGGAAATGTAATGATCAGTCATTTTCAGGCTGTCCAGTATTAACCTCTGCTATTACTTATCTCCACACACACACTGCCTCCTTCCAAGGAACCTAGGCATTTACATTTTTGGAAAAGTTTCCAATGTACTCACCTGGTACAAAGTAGATTGCGATGCTCTCCTCCTAGTGATCCCAGAAAATCTAAATAAATTACTTGACAACATACAGCAAACTGAGAATCCAAGGGCATGCTGCTCCCCACAGTTGTCTTCAGGCTCGCCCTCAGGCTGGTGTCTCCATAGCGTGACAACTACAATAGCTTGGCTTTTAGTATCACGACTGGAGGAGAGCAGAGAATGGACTATCTTGCCTTTGCATAACCATCTTTCCGGCCAGCACCTTGATGCCTTATATGTTACAAGAGTAACTCCCACTGACTCAGGGATTTGGCTTTCCAGCTTCTTGGCTACAGGGGCCATCCAAAGGGGGTGACTATTGAGCCATTTACTGTGCCCTAATTTGCAAGTCACTTTGCAAAGATGCCTTCCCCTTGGCAGGCTGTCTCACCATTATGAAGTGTCTACCAGTAGGCAGTCCTGTGCACATCTTCCAGCTAATTTAGAGAAGCCCAGAGTAAACATCTCTAACACTCTAGAATGGTTGTGTCTAACCTGCAGACAACCACTGGCTGGTTCAGTGAATGCGGTGCCTGATTATGGGTGACACTTGAGGTTGGGGAAGAGGAAGGAATGACAGAGTCTAACTCACAGAGCACAGCTCTCTAGCAGAGAGGCTTTGTTGTGCCTTGGCCAGCCATGGGACCCTGACTCCTTATCTCCCACCATGGATACTAGATAGACTAAATTCCCCATTTCACTTTATAATGACCATGCTGCTTCACTAAGTCATTACCACTCCATTTCAGGGATCAGGTTCAGCAGCCATTGTATTTTAGGAATGAAAAAGATAAAGCTATCTGTGACCGTCCCTCTGAGATGGGTGGGTCCTTTGTCCATTCAACAAATACTTGTAAGTGCCTGGTGGAATGCAAGACCATAGAAACATGAACCACCCTACGCAACTGCTTTTCTGACATGGGAAGAACCAACCATCAAGTATGGGAGACAAACTGCATACATAGGAAATGAATCAGAATCCAACCTGTAAACAGGTACAAAATAATAGAGCACAGAATTGATGACATCATTTCTCGAGGGACCCCAGTCTAGCAGGCAAGTGAGGGAGGACATGTGATTTTATCTACTCCCACATTCTCAGTTTGTTCCCCATGCTAGACAGTCCCAAAACTTGACCTCAGCCAGTGGTATGCTGGAGTGGGCTCATGAGACCCAACCGTGCGGTCCCTTCCCAGCACTGTACCCAGTGACATCACATTGGTAGCTTGAAATTGGCCATGGTGAGAGGACAAACACTAAGGAAGTAGGCCAACTCTAAGAATCAGGACTTTTGTTCTTTCAGAGAATTTGTTGCTACATTTACCAGCATGCCTCTGCCCCAGCCTGCATCTCTAGAGTTTCACACCCATATATCTAAATGCTTAAAAGACATGTCCACTAGCTGTTCCCTGGATACTTTTAGCTCAGTATATTTAGTCCTAATTTATTTGTTTTCTTTCTCCGCTTATCCTTTGATTCTCTTCTGAGAAAATAGCACACACTTGTTCATATAGAAACCTGGGAGTCATCTACGCTCTTACTTCTCCCATACTCCCTACATGCTATCAGCCAAAAGTCCTATTGATTCAGATAATATATTTCTTCTTCTTTTCTCCCTCCACTACCCATACCCTAGTTCAAGACACCATCATTTATTTCCAGATTGACATTATCAGTCTTAAAAAAAGGTCTTCCTGCCTCCTAGCTAACCTAACTTTAATCAATGCTACAATCTGCAGCTAATGTAATATTTTAAAAAGCACACATGGAAGCATGTCATTCCTTGCTTACTGCTCCTCCCCCAGTGAGTCCTCAAGTATTTGTTAGAAGTCAATAATTTTTTACAAACTCTATTATAGCTTATAAAGCATTGCATGATCTGGCCATTGTTTATCTCATTTCTTACTATCTTCCTACACATCTTCTTTGCTTCTACACATATTTCTTGCCCATTTTCTCCAGCTCCCATCTCAAGCAGGAGGATACATATGAATGTACACCCATACATCTACATCCACCCCCACTTATATACAAGCATGTGTACACATAAGTACACACACACCCTCTTCACCTTGCCTGCTTCTACCAATTTTTGGCTTCAGCTTAGACTGGCTTCCTTGTGAAAGCCTTTCCTGGTCCTCTCCATGTGATAGCAGAAATCTTGGACTTCTTCAGCATAGCATGTAACACCCTACTATAAATGTCTAGATATATATCTGATTTCCCCCAGGAAAGCAAGCTTGGTGAGAACTGTCATCCCTATCCCCTACAAGCACAGTGCCCAGCCTCTGCAAGGTGACCAAGAAGTGTTTATTTATTAACTCAATGTATGCATGCATGAATGAAGATATCAAAGATGAATTTGCTCTTAGATATACTCCTTTTATTGAAAGTGTTTACTGGCTTGCAGTTATTGAGATCTATCTGCTATGAACTATTTGTCTGGATTTCTCCCATTATTTTTCTGGCTCTTTTTTTTTCTCTGTCCTTTTTGTAATTCATAATACAAATGACCTCACAAAATCACTCACAATTGGGAGCATCAGTGAATGGACAAGAATGCATGAGAAAAAAAATGCTCTGCATGGACAAAGACTGATTCTGTTTGTCAGAATGTGTATTGTCAAATCCCACACACACCAACGCTGTGGACTGGAGCACAGATCCTCCTAAAGCAATATCACGGTGAAGCTGGAAATCTATTTTCCTGGGTGTGCACAGCTGTCTCCTAGCACTTTGGGGAGCAGCAGGGGGTTCATGAAGAAGGCAGAAAGGGAAGTCTGGTTAATTTAGGAGCTGAGAAGCAGAGCAGCCTGGTGAGGTAGAGGCCCTTGGTCAGCCCGGCTTCCTTAAGGAAGGAGGTAATGAGAAGAATGTCTCCTTAAAGATGCTTGGTGGGGGTTCATATGTGTTCTCTCATGATCAATTCCAGGGGAAATTTAGGCAGGTTTCAAGTCAAAATAGGATTTCTGTAACAGGCAGAACAGAAAGCTGCACCTGAACCCACAATCCCAGCTGGGCTCTCTCCATCTCTTGCATCCTCCCCGGTAAAGAAGATTCTCCAATGAGAACAGAGTTGATGAGGTTGGAGATGAAAGAGAATCCATCTGAGGTTTGCTTGAGCCGTCTGGGACATGCAGGGGCCTGAACTCGTGTGCGCTGGGCAAGTCGGGAGTGACGGCTGAGGGAATGTGGAAGCTTCTTCACCGAGAAGAGACAGGGCTCCCGCAAATGTTTTGCAGGAAGCTTTTTCTGTGTGGAACGGTGCTTGAGAGGCACTTTCTTTCTCTCTGAATCTTATCCCTTAATTTTCTCCCTTGATAATTAAATTACAGTAACAGGTTGACACCAAAAATAGAGGGGGCGGCTTAAATGTCTTCAAAATTAAATTCATCCAGTGACAGAAATATGATTTGGCTCTACCGAGGCTTTCTGCTTCAGCGGGTAGCTAAGGGTTCCAGTGTTAACCTCGGCAGTTAAAGGTGCCCTCTGATGAGTTTGGAAACTAGCCAAGGTCTCACCATTTGGCTCCCCTGAAGAATGTAACAGCAGAGCCTTGGGCAAAATACAAAAGGAACAGTGCAGCAGTTATGAGAAAGGAACAACTCACTAATGGCATTCTTTGAGCTTCATGAAGCCAATGTGGGGACAACACTTGGGAATAGAACCCCTCAAACCAGACCATGAGGGTAGTTGTGTGGTGGACAACAGCAGTGGAGTTCTCTGAATGAAACACTGGCACTTGCATTTACTTATTGAGTAATTTCTAGAAGCTCTACGGCCCCATGTGTATAGTGGTGAATATGATTCACCCACTTAGCAGAATTGTTGAAAGGTTGAGTATGCATCTGTCAAAGGGCTTATAAGGTGTCCGGTGCTCAGCACACGAGGGCCACGTATTTATTTACTTTTTCTCTATTTTGCACTCACAAGGCCATTGCTATCCATTAGGATCCCATGGCCCTTTCTAATTAATACTGGAAAAGGCTGCTTTGCGTGGAAGTCTAACAGTGAAGGCATGAGACGGATGGCTAAGTTGGCATGGCCATCGGCATTCCCCGTGCATTGCAGCCCTGCTGCACCCTGGGAGCCTGCCTTCATTAAACAGGAGTGGGGGCCTCTCTGCCTTCCCTTGTCACATGTGAATGTGGACCTAATGGTGGTGATTAGTCAGTGTCCAGTGAGGGAACAGGTGGGCTCCCACTGCCCCCCACTTCTGCACAGCATGCTGAATGATGCATTCGATGAGGGGATGGAAGGGTCATTAGCCAACAGGACTGGATATTGATCCAAGGAGTGAGATCCTGGGATTTGGAGGCAAGTCACAGCTCCTTCTTGTGGAAAATAAGCCGTTATGCCTTCTTGGAGGGCTCTGAGCACCACTGCCATTTGGAGTTGGAGGGGCCCAAAGAGACCCCCTTTCCCAAACCCAAACCAGCCTGATTGAATAGCGTAACATCAGAGAAGCCTTGAATTCCAGAGTGTTTGGTCTTTTTAATACATTCTTTCTTCTTTTTCCATTCTTAATTCAAAGACAGTGGCTGTAATCCCAGGAGATGCTCTCCCACAGCGCTGTTAGAAGAGCATGTCGATCCAGCAGTACATTTCCTCTGAATCAAACTAAAATGTCATCCTAGAGTTAAGAGCAGAAAGTATATGTGACCCAGTGGCTGGAAGAGGGCAGGCTACAATACTTGGAGAGACAGGACATGATGTCCTTTTCCTTTCCTAGGAGTTGTTCCTCATCTGCTTTCTGACAATTGGTTTAAAGGCCATTGCCAAGTGCAGAAAGGAACTACCAAGGGTGAGCGAGGTGGTTGCCACCCTTGGAAACAGTAACAACTGCAGAGGAAAGACAAGTGGACACATTAAGAGGTAGATCCAAACCATAAACCTTCACTTCTGTTTCAAAGTTAATTCAGTCAATAATAGTAACATGACGCCATCACCTAAGGTTTACTGATGTATCGAACACTTAACCATGGGCCAAAAACCTATGCCGAGTGCTTTACGTGCATTGCTCAATTTTATCCTCACAACTACCGTAAGAAATGGTTGCTACTGTTATTTCCCCTCACACAGATTTAAAAAACAAAACACACACACACACGTGAATAAGTAACTGAAATGTAGAAAATCTCAGGAATTTCCCAAGGTCATCAGTGAAAAACTGCTTGGGGTTTAAGTAAGAAGCTGGGATTTGAACTTGAACTATCCGACATAGTTAATCCTTTCATCTGGCTCTTTTCCGGATAACTTGCAGTATTTCGCAGCCTTTTATAACCAAAGCCCCCACAAAGCTTTCTGATTCCTTCCCCGCTGATCTCTACCAGGTAAGAAGATATTGTGTCTGGTTGTACGTTCTGCTCTTTGTATTATGAAATCTACAGGTATTGTGTTTCGACTGCACAAATCACTCCCCAGAGTGCTTAATATGCTCCTCCCCCCTTTACTTCTCCCTTTCTCCTTCTATCCTGGTGGCATTCATTCATGTATTAATATGAGAGCATCTATTGAGTTTCTGTAGTGCCTATAGGGAGAGACAATCATATGGTGATGTGCTGGATGACTCCCTGCCCCCCAAGCAAGCAAGGGGTCCCCTTTGATGCAGCAGGTCTTCCAGGCAAGAGCAGGGCTGCATGTCCTCTTACCACTTCTAGAAGTGAACACCACTCATCGTTCCACATTCACTCCAAACCCTGCACCTCCGGGAAGCCTTTTCCAGACACCACATGCTTCCTCCTCCCACACACACACAGGAACTAAAATAAAACATTTCTATAGCAAAGCTGTTGAGAACCAAAGTTGGAAAGACAGGTGGGGCCGGATGGGAAAGGGCCTCAACTGATAGACAAAAGAGCTTGGCCTTAAAACAATAGGCAATAGGAAGTGGTGGTGGGCATTTGAGGAAGAAAGCAGCATTTAGGGAGATGGAAGTAGGGCGTGGCTTATGGGGCAGGTGGATGAATATCAGGAATGAGTTTAGGAAGAACCAGACCAGATCAGGGGCATGCAGTGTGAGGAGGAGGTGATGTGAGGCATCCTCAGACAGGAGGATAGTCTTATTCGGGGGGGGGTCAGATAGCTCCGTTAAGAACATGCAGTGAAACTCAACACCTTTCTATCCACCATTCAAGATTAAGGAGTTGACTTGAGGATGCCGATAAGTTCGGACGTTTCATTTGGCCATTTGAGGAGGGAAGGGAAGGGAAGGGAAGGGAAGGGAAGGGAAGGGAAGGGAAGGGTAGGGAAGGGAAGCTCTTCCCTCCCAGATCCTCATATGACTGATAAGCCTTCCTTTTAGTCTGTAACCTCTGCTCTCTGATTGGCAATTCAGGCTTGCTGGTCCAGATTGTCAAGAAAGACGATGTGGCTTACAGTCTGGGCTCCAAGAGTTCTGGCTCCTGTGCATGATGTGCTTCCTATAGACCCTAACCCAGGCGCTCTGAGCTCTTTTGTGTACTGAGAGCCCACCATCCACCTGCCTCAGGCTCCTGGCCTGTCACCCTGCCCAGGGTTGTATAGCCCCACTTTTAAAGTTCTGGGCGAGAAGACAGTGAGTTCACAATACATCTAACCCCAAACACCTCTGGTAAGTGCTGGAGGTCTCTAGAAAGCCTAAAGAGGAGGAACCAAGGGAAATGTAGTGAACATAAAACTATTCCCTGATTCCCTATGCCCCTCCCAAGATCTATTGAAGATGCCTTGAACATCGTGGTTCCAGCGGGCAGGAGGATGGCACCTGCTGGCCAGCCCAGGTGTTGCTGCTACCTCTATACTTACCTGCTCAGGGACAAAGATATCAGCACTAAGCTGTGGGGACAATAAAGTCTATTCCCCTTTCCCTCCCTGGTATCTCCGCTTCTCATCCTGGGCCTGTGGAATTCCCTGTGAAGGCACGGCAAAGGCCTTGGAGTTCTGTCCCAGCCAGCAGGGGAAGTGGGGATAGGAACATTTGCCACTTTCCTGCTAACTGCTTTGAAAGGAAAAAGACAGGTGTGGGTCCTGCTGATTCCTGAAACTGTCACAGATGAGAAGCAGCATGCAATGTCAGGACAGCTTTGTAGATCTCAGTCTGGCACCCTTGCCAAGATCACAGAGACTTGGGGGAGGAGCTGTTTGAACCAAAAACTACAGCAGGTTTTTGGGGTCTTTTTGTTTTTGTTTTTGGTTTTTTTGGCAACTTAGAGGCAATGTGAATCAAAAGGGTAAGAGGGGGAACTAACCCTGACTATTACAAACAGTTGTTTTGTTTTTGTTTTTGGTTTTTGTTTTTAAATGTGGCCTTGCACTCACTTCTTCAAACGGTGAAGGGTTGTGGGATCTTCTCCCAGCTCTGCCATTTGCTAGCTGTGTGACCTAGGGATTCATGCTTAACCTCTCTGGGCTTCAGTTGCCCATCCATACTGAGAGTAATAATACCTCCCACACAGGGATTTTTGAGAAAGTTAAGTTAGATATCACTTTGGCTTAGTGCCTGGCAATCCAGAATAGCTCAATTTTTGTTGCCGTTATTTAGAAAAAAATATTTAAAAAATACAAATCCTTTTATATAGGCAAAATTGTGGGTTGACAACCATGGACTGCTGGTAATAACCCATGTTGGTTAAACAATATCTGGAAGTTATTCTTCTTCCCAGATTTTATTAAAGAAACTGAAGCCCACAGAGGGGTGAGGGAAGGCTAGCAGACAAGTGTCCCTCCTGAGCCGCGAACAACCTCTGGGGGGAATGCCAGGGCATGAGAGAGGACTCTGGCCATGAGCTGGGTATGTGAGGAGACACAGCAGGTGCTCAGGTTCCCTACTCTCCTCCCAGAGCTCTTCCCACTCTCTTTGCTCCTTTGCCACTACCCAGGCAAGTATCTAAGGTGAGACTGAGAGGCAGCCACTGTCCCTATTTGCAGGGCATGGCCCCATAGTAAAATGGTCTCTAAAATCCTTCTGCTGAAACATGAAATTTAATATGGAGAAAGATTTCACATCCTCATCCTCATAGTTTGCATTGATTTGGTGCTTAAGTGGACCAGCCACTGCAGTCCAAGTAGGGCCTTTCCTCAAGGATTTGCCCTCAAGCAGTTAGAATGGCTATAGTAGATACTCAGACTCACCCATTATGATCAAAGGTTATCTTAATTCACACAAATACAACCATTTCAAAGTGTTGGCCCTTTTTCTGCTGGCTGAGAGTTCCAAGCAGCATAGCACAGAAGAAAGAGATTGCTTTTCCTTGAAGGTCAACGTTAATTACAAGGTGACCGTGACCTTGGCACATGAAAGGGTGATGAGTCTAGGCAGCTGGGTTCTCTTTTTCTTCAGCAGGATCTGAGTTTCCTACCCAGCAGCTGTGGGTGCCTAAAATTGACATTTGAGCTATGTATAAATTTCACTAGCTCTCTAAAAAGGTGGCAAAATGAGCCCATATATAGGAGCTTACACTTTCCACTCCAGCCTAGCTCCAAATTAAATAGAGTCCAACTAGGTTAGAAAAGAGTCCAAAATTTAGAAGCAACATTGGAGTTCATTCAGACCTACCTCCTACCCAGTGTAAGAATCCTCTTTGCAAGCCCCTGCAGGTGGTCTTGCAGCCTCAACTCGAACACCTCTAATAACAGAGAGCTCAGTACTTGGCAAGATAATCAAATTCAATTTTGAGCACTCTTTTTTTTGCTTAAACTGAATCTCATCTTGGTTTCCTATAACTCTTACCTGTTGAGGTTCTGCCTGGGATGAATAGAGTATCCTCTCGGTAGTGTCCTGAGTTGTTTTGAAGTTAGCTCTGTTGACCAAATAAGTTTTGACTTTCTACTTTTGTTCTTTACCATTTATTTAGCCATTCCTTATGATTTTCAGCCATTCGCTATCTATCCTCAATGCCCTCTGCATTGGGGTTGATGAGGGCACTGGGTGAACCTTGTATGAATGCTTTCCAATGGAGCCAGGCAGAGGGGTCAGTGTTGAAACCCTTTGCCATTTACACTGACTGGGGAGACAGCTCGCATGTGGGAAGGAAAACCAAGGTTGTGGTCACAAAGATCACTAATAGTATGAGCCTTACCAATGAAGCAAGCCTAGAAATGTGAGGGAGAAAGCGTAGCAAAGGGACAGAAAGAGTCAGAGAAGGAGATGCAGGATGGCTCAGAGATCTAGGTTTGTTCTCATGCTGACAAATCAGGCTCCCTCCCACTCCCCACCTCAGCAGAGACTAAAGCTGCTGGTTCTTTATCCAAATACAGAACATTATCCCAAATCAAGTTCACCAGATTAGTCTTGGACCATTTTCCCAAGAAATCAAGATCCTTTTGAATCCTGATTCTGTCTCCCTGGGTGTTCATTGTTTTTCTCAGCTTCATATAGTCCATAGGAAACATTAGGTTGCATTCCATGTCTTTCTTCAGGTCAATGTTTAAATTAAATATACAAGAAGACAGGGCCATGCGCAGAACTCTGAAACATATCCCTGTGTTTAGCATGTATTAGACATGCTGAACTATACCTATTGTAATATCTGGTGACTGAATATGGGTTAAGGGGAAGATAACAATGTAAAAGAAATATCAGACTATCTAATTACAGCATGTGGCCTTGTAAACAAATGCAAACAATAAAATTTAACATTTCTCTCACTAGACTATAGAGGATATTTTATTGATCTTTGTAATCTTGGCAGCTAAACAGTGCCTGACACATAATATGAATTTACTCCATGTTTATTTTTTTAAATGAACGCATAGCATACACTTTCCCATCATTCTGGGAAAGAATGGTAATTAGGGAGGTCCCCAGTTTATTTTTCTCATTTTAGGCAGGGACCCGCAAAGCAACCATAATTCATCATCCTCCAACCGCCCCTGGTGGATCTGCCTCTTCCTTATTACTCTCACCTTATCTGTGGATTTTGAGTTTTTAGTTTACGAAGGTCCCAACTACCTTGAGAAAATCTGTGCTTCCTCGTAGATGTGTAAGTCTGCTCAGGCTGCCATAACAAAATACCACAGACTGGGTGGCTTAAATAACAGAAATTTATTTCTCACCATTCTGGAGGCTGGAAGTCCAAGACCAAGATGTCTGCAGGGTTGGTTTTTCCTGAGGCTTCGCCCCTTGGCTTGCAGATGGCCATCTTCTTACTGTGTCCTCACATGGTCTTTCTTCCATGTGCACCCCTGGTATCTCTCTGTGTGCCAGTCATCCAAGGCCTAAGCCCGAAAGTGGAATTTTGCTGCAGAGATCCATGAACATGCACCTGCACTATTATTTTTGTAGTTGATGGAGTAGCAAGTGTCTCTAGGAAGAGGAAGCTTCGCTGCCACCCCCAGTAAGATGAGAGAGAGAGGGGGCCAGTCCACCCCGAGCACGCCTCCCCTGCAGGGCTAACTGAGCCACGATGAAGATAATCTATGAGCAAGAGTGCATGTCAGTGCTGCCCTCCTTCCATATAAATCAGAAGGGGCATCAAACTCATGGAAAGCAACACTCCCAGTGTGCCACTACTTCCCATCTGGGGCGTTTTCCATCTGGTGAAGGTCACATCTGACAGTGGTGAGGGTGGGGGACATGCAGGGGAGGAAGGAAGGGATGATAGTCCTTGCAAAGGGTTCCCCCTTCATCATGCCAAGCTTAACAGCCTGCCTTTGCTGGTATCTGTGGGAACAGCATTGTCAGAGTGTGGGCGACAGGTGCAAGATAAAACAGGGTCTGGGGTCCAATGGGAAGTTTTTCTAAGTTAACATTCAGACTATAGGTACCTCTTATAGGCTCAGTTCTTATACCTTGGTAACAATTATTTTAAAACTAACTTTATTAAGCACTTACTATAATTCAGTCACACTTCTCAATGCTCTTTACATCTCATTTAGCCCTCACAGTGCTCGATACAGTGGCATTCTTCATGGGGGAATATTGAGACACATAAGGTTAAACAACTTGCTTGGGGTCGCGCAGTTGGAAGGAGATAAAGCTGGAATTCAACTGCAGGCAAGCTAACTCCAGATCCTATGCTCCTAAAATGCTCCCTTCTTATGAAAAAAACCCTACATTTATTAAGCACTAGACATGTGACAGGCACTGGTCTAAGGTCATACAACTAGTAATTGGCTTTCCAGCATCACATGCATGCTTGTCTCTCTCTGCCTTACCCTCACTGTCTTACACACAGACATAGCTCCTCTTCTAGTTAGAATCAAGCTACTGGTCTTGGGGTAGCTGCTTGGGATCTACCCCTCCAAAGAGAACCCAGACCAAGGATGAGTGATAGAGACATGCTAGGCCTTTAGGATAGGCCAAAGTAAGCCTACTACCTCCTGGAAGAACATCCTTTCCACCCCCTTTCTCAAAATAGCACTGTTGCAATCACATATTGGCAAGCATGCTCTTTCACACTTATTGGATGGGAACTATGCCCAAATTAATTGCTATACTTATTTCAATCACAAATAAGTCATTTTTTTTTCCTTTGCATCAAGGAGGCAATAAAGGATGACAGTTTAAGACTCCTGTTTTTGGAGACAAGCAGATTTAGCCATGCTGCATCTTGTTGTATTAGAGAATTGGTCCCATGCAAATTTGATAATTTAATTGTTTTCTAAAAGGCAGTTTCCTGGTCTTACAGTGGGAACACATACCAACCTCAGGCTTGCTGTGAGGTTGATGCCCATGACCAGGCAGCTAGTAAGTTGCGGGGACGGGATTCAAATCCAGGTTTGTCTGATTCCATATCCATCATTATTAGTTGCACATGTTTTTAAACTTTCTTTAGACTGTTCCCTTTTATAAAATGGGCATACTTATTCTCCCCTCACTGATTTGTGATAATGAAATGATAAATATACCAAAAAAGGCAGCTCTGGGCACAACGGGTTCCATGTGATGGCCGTTGTAGAAAGATCAGCAGAAACTACAAGAAAAGCTTTATTCCCTATAAGTTGCAAGTAAGAAGATATTTATATATGATTATCTTCTTACATCTACTTTAGCTTTTGTATTTCAGGATATATGCATATGCATCTACTTTTTGATTTCAGAATGTATGGATATGAATGATACACGTAATTTTTAGAGTATCTGAGATTCCAAGTAGCCACAGGAGCTAAACCAGTAGAGAAGACATAACGAACACACAGTCCTGAGTGGGTATACATTTATTCTGGAATGTGACCCTGCTCATGTACAGAAGGACAGGTGCACTGGTTCTGCTGTGGGGATGGAGTTGTCATCTTTGGAACAACCAAAGTACTTTGTCTTGTCAGCTTGCTGGTAATTCATCAAAGAGAATAAATGGACAGAGTACCTTGTGTGAATCTAATCTCCCCTAACCTACCAGACTCAATCCCCAAGAAGGCAGGAGATGGAACCCAGACTACAACACGGGGACGGGAAAGATGAAAGGGACCTTTCTGTGGTAATATCTCTGCATTCTTTTTTTTTTCTTATGACTCTAGTTTTAGTTCTTGAACAAATGGACAAAAATAATTCTAACCATTAACAGCTAAAAATGGACAACCATTTCTGGATCAGGAGAGAGGCAGACTAATTATATTAATGTAGAGTAATTATATATATTTATGTTCAGTATCCTCACTGCAGTTCTGAGATGAAATTCTTTTCAGGAGGAAATTGGTGAAGTCAGAGAAGCAGTAGGGTACTAGGCGGATGTTTCAGCAATTCCAGCTGTTTGAAAGTAGAAGAAATGTCTGCATTTGAGCCCTTGACTTACACCAAATGCTGGTCAGAGTAGAGCGCTGGTCGCTAAGGAGCCTGCATCCGGTGATAACTGTATGATCCCAGCTGCTGTGAGAGTCCAGGGGGAGCCGCTTTTAATTCTCATCTTGCATTAGTTTCTTGGTTTAAAAAGACAGGGAAGTTCTCCAGCTACCTTATACATGGGAGGGGGGATTGTTGCTGGAAAAAGAAGATGCTTAAGTAGAATTTTTGGCCATTTATTGCTGCAAGTTCTGGACTGGCTGCCCCATATTTTCACATAGACTTGAGGATTCAGCCACCAAATGATGTCCCCAAGCTTTTACAGCCAAGACCAATGGGAGTATATGACAATTGCAATTCCTTTCTGAATCTTGTTTTGATTTCCAAGGGAGATATGTATGCTGAACTGGGTTCAACTTCACATTCTGTGCAATGACTGCATCAACCCGTGAAGGCAGGGTCCTGGGATGGATGCACTGGTTTGGACCTCACCATCCTGTGCAGGCGCAACAGGCAGGGTGGGACACTGTGGATGGGGGGAAGTGAGGGAGTTGTCTCATCAGTCAGACTTGGGTCATATGCTCAACTTAGGGTCCATCATTTGGGCCAGAGAGACTAGTAATATGACTAACTAGGTCTCGGTCATATGACCTCTGTTCCATTTAGAAGAGGACTAGTCCCACCAGAACCCAAATGAGCAGGAGAGAACAAGAGGAAATCTCCATTTTCAGAGCAGATTGAAAGAAGGGATGTTGGGCAAATAAAACTAGTAGACACCCGCTCTCACCTGTGATGATCTTGGGCAGAGAATGTAATCTCCTTTAGCTCAAGATAAATGATGATCATAATTTCTCTCTCATAAGGTTGAAGATTAAATGAGTTAACAGACATAAAAAACAAAGTACTGTGTTTGGCATAGAGTAGGCACTCAATAAATGTTAATTCCTTTGGTCCTAAATAGATACCTATATTTTAATACTTTTTAAGAGGTCTTGAAGTGCCAATTTGAAAGCTTGGTTCTAATGTTTCCGGCTGGGCTGTGATTCAGGGAGGAAACAAATAGGAAAAAAAATTTTTTTTTTTTTTACATACTGCCCTATATAAGTCCAGATCATTCCAGAATGTCCCTGTACCCCTCAGCAACCATCACTGAAACAAAAACTATGGCTATGCCTTATCATACTTGCCCTTTGGAAGCTTCTCATCCATCCTTCCACATCCATCCATCTGTCCATCTGTCCATTCCTTCAAGAGGTATATTTGAACACTTATTAAATGCCAGACACTGTGTTAAGTACTGATTATACAGGGCTGCTTTAAACAAAGCCCTTGCCTTATGGAGATGACTTTGGGGTCATCAGAATTGATGTCAAACAATCCTGTAGATTGTGGGGGTAGGGGGAACAGAAAAAGGGCCTTCCCTAATAGAAGCTAGTGAAACTTTCAGTGTGTAGTTACTTTGAAAAGAAGAAAAGCCCAAACTTTGAGCACAGTGCAAAGGTTAATGGAATGTTTTTGGATACCTCTGCTTAATAGAAAGAAATTTATTACGGAAAAAAGAGGCAGAAGTTCAAACTTCCCTGGATAGCTTTTTAAGAGGCCTGGATTATCGAAATCATCTCCCAAATAACCCTTTTAAATCTAAAAAGAACAGTCTTGCTAATTAAATGTTTAATGAATATTATAGCTAGCATATCAATTTTAGGTAAAATTTATGAAGCAGCAGGCTGAATATTATATGCTGCATTACTTTATGGCTGTTGTGAATATTAATACTATTTTGCCCTTTACTGTTGTGGTCTCAACATGGGTTATTTTCTCAGAGATTCGTGATGGTTCTGTCAAGTAGACAGGGCAGTGTGCCCTATCCTTATGTTACAAATTAGGAAATGAAGCTCAGAGACTGGGAAGAGATATGAGGCACACATTTTTACACACTTTGTAGACCTTTGACTATAACTACTCTAACGTCGTGTTTCAAGGATTTTATTGCCTTTATTTTTTTAAGATTTTATTTATTTATTTGACAGAGAGAGAAAGTACAAGCAGGGGGAGTGGCCGGCTGAGGGAGAAGCAGGGTCCCCGCTGAGCAGGGAGCCCGATGTGGGACTCGATCCCGGGACCCAGAGATCATGACCTGAGCCAAAGGCAGATGCTTAACCAACTGAACCACCCAGGCACCCCTCAAGGATTTTATTTGCCTTTAGAGCATATTATTAGTCATATCTAAGGTCTCTTTAGTCTTGAGACCTTGATGAGAGCATGAGCTGGTATTGCATTTGTTGTTAGAACCAGGTAATTCATCCACCCTGGAGGACTTTTGAAGACATCAATCTCTAAATCTGCCTGTGTGCTAAGGGAATGTCGTAGCAGATGCCAGGACAGGTCTCTGGAGCCAGTCTGCCTGGGCCAAGTGCCGGTGTCTCATTTCCTTTCAAGATTTTGGGGAAACTGAGTTATTTCACCTCTCTGTGCTTCATCCACTTCCTCTGTAGTATACAGATAATAGCATTTCCTACTTAGATTTTTATGGATGTTAAATGAGCATTATCAGCTGCATGGGGAGCTAGGGATTCATGGTGCTCATTCAGGAATCTCTCTCTCTCTCTCACACAAACACACCCAAATAACTCACACTTGCACACATGTTGCAAACAGGCTACAAACCTGTGCACCTCACAAGAAGTTATGTGAAGATTCTTGTCAGGGTGAATGGAAGATGGGATTTGTAAAGGATAATTATCTGAGGAAGTTTCTAGTGAGAAGATGAAACAAGAATTGGCTTTTGACGACTACCTTGAGGAGAGAGTGGTATGGAAATGCACCCTTTCCAAACATGTTCTTCGTAGCTTGTCACTGGGCATGAAGTTCCACCATTAGTAAATTATTCCTTGGTTCTTAGAAATGTTTTGTTTTTTCCTCTAAAGGACCCCAGCAGTACAATGTTTCTAAGAAGCCAGGTTCTCCAGGAGTATAACAATCAATGGTGCCTAAATTTGAAGAGACACAAGTAGGAAAAAAAAAAAATCTCTGGTTGAGGGGAGATGTGGGAGATTTTACAGTTCACACATAAATTCTTCAAACTTCACTTTTGTTCCTGAAGGAGGGGCTAAGTCCTCAAGTAGCTAGAAAGTAGCTTTTTCTTTTTCCCTTTTTCTTGTTGTTGTTGTTGTTGTTTTTAATTCATTCACTGCACCAAGGATTTGTAAAAGCACACAGATACACACACACCCCACACAACACGCATCACACACAAACCACAGACATTATACTATACAACACACAAGCCACATGCACACACACACCCCCACAAACACTACAAAACATACACCGCACGCATTGCACCACAAGCCATACATACATACCCCACACCGCCCCACACAACACAGACCATGTACCACACATCCACACACGCCACACCCTTCACAAACACACACCGCCATACACACCAAACATACAGATACTCCAGCTACCACACCACACACACTCACACACACACAGAAAATAGCCCATAATCTATACATCTTAATCCGTATTCTGTCATTTTTTGCTGGGTAACAACGCGATAGACTTTGAATAATTAAGATAACTAACGTCTTCCCTGCCTCCCTCACAGAACCGATGTGAGGGCTGGGATGCCATGTGCAAAAGTGCTTTGTAGCCACGCCGAGCTCTGCAGAGATCAGTCAGCGCCGTTCCTCACTGAATGAGGGGAGCGGGCCTTCCCCACAGGCCACGTCAGGGGCCATTGGGAGTGCCAGCCCCTCTCAGTCCACGCCCAGGACTGAATATGTGCTGGTGAATCGAATCACTGGTGGCCTGACCCGGGACGGGATACCACAGATGGGCCCAGGCGTGCTTTGGCAACCCTGCCCTGGCTACATGGGGAAACCCTGTTGTAGAGACGTGTCTTTGCTCTAAAGGTATCAGATGTACGTATCCCATGAGCTAAAACAACTGTCAGTTCTTCATTTTGCTTTGACCAGTAAGTCTTCGGCAAGTGCTTTCTTTTAATCTGTATTGAACTTAAGTCGTATGGTAAGAGAGAACTTTTACTCAGCACTTTCTTAGCACTTACGAGCGATTTCGTAACAACCCCATGGGATGCATAACATTACTAGTCTCTCCTACGTGAAATACAGGGGGTGAAACCTGCAAGGCAACCAACCACTTCCATTTACCTGGGACTGAAGGAAATGCAGGAACACGATGCTCTCAGTGCTAAAACTGTGGAAGTCCCCGGCAACCTGGGACAAGTGGTCACCATAAAGTTGAGGCCCAAGTGACCCTGCTGTTCTGTCGGCGGCCCCGGAAGACCGACTCCACACTTGGTTTCTAACTAAATGAGACTGGAAGCAGAAAAGGAACAGCTAAGTTGGCAAGGCGACAGGCAGGCTCACTGAATCCTACACGCAGACCCCAAATGGGTTTCACCATTATAAAGGCTACTAAAACAAAAAAATCTTCAGATAGGCCGTATTTCTTGGGAGTTATTATGTACAACAGAAAACTGTAACACATTCGCCCAAACTACTTGAGCTGCAATGAGGGAGACAATAATAGATTAAAAAATGAAATTAAATAGCACAAAAATACCCAAATAACCCACTCTTTTCCAATTTCCAGCCTTGCTTTCAACTGAAGAATCCAGTGTTCCTGAGAGAACCTATTGACTGACTTAGCAAATAGTTAAGGCCCATAAATTCTTAAATATAGTTATCCAAGCGCCATTGGAACCACAGATTTTGGGAGTAACTTTGTCCAACAATATACTTAAACCAGCAGACACCAAGCTGTATAATCAAGAACTTCATCAGAGCCATAGTCACCCACAGAAATGCCAACATGGAAAACAGTCCCAACACTTGGAAGTGCAATTCACAAGTGGGAAGGGACTGCATATATTTGCTCAAAGAATAATTTACATTTCTGTGAACTATAGAATGAGTCATTCCATATTTATATATTTATGCATCCCACTGGGGTGTATGTTGCAGCCTAATATTCTAATTACTTCTAAATCAATCCCATTCTTCTCTCTATGGAGGGAAAAGAGTTATAGGCTCATCTATGCATATTCTGCCTAGAGACCTCAGCGCATCAACCTACAAGTGTGTCTTAAAGTAGATGTTGAGGATTGCTTACTTCAGAATCATCAGGGCTATGTGATAAAATGTAAATTCACATGACCTGAACAGAGCAGAGGTTCAGGAATCCAAATATCTAAAATCTGTTCTCTACTTGACCTTTATCCACTCTAGTCTGAAGAATCACTGGCATAGAAGGTACGTGAAAGCAGGCTTTTTTTCTCACCAGATCACCTGTGGCAAGTGATAGAACTGAGTCTTGGAAGATGATTTTGCCCTCTAGATCTTTGACAAAATGGCCTTGCTAACCCAACTTCAAATGTTGGAGGGCTGGCAAAAATGCATGGAGAGTTAAGAATTCTCCCCCCAGTCTTTTATTGATGAAACGCCTTCACCACTGCCAGAATTGTCCGGGGAAAGTATGCAACTTGCCTGACATGTTTTGCGAGTTGCAATTAAGTATTCACAGAGCAAAAAGTCATATGTAGTTCTTTGTTGTACATGAATTACATGCAAAGGGTATATTATAGTAGGCGAATAACATTTCTTAAAGAGTACGTCTTATTGACTGTGAAATCCAGCCCACTCTGCCTTGTGAGTGTCTGCTCCTCTTCTCTGTGTGTGTGCTCTACCTGCATTTCTTCCAAATTCACGCCTCTCCAGAAGGTTCGCATTCTGATGAGTTAAGGGTAGTGGATACGTACATTGTTTCACCTGGTAAGAACACTTCTCCCCCAAAGCACCCTCCTAACTGCTATCAAAACCCCTCAACACACTTGCTCCCACAGCCTTCTCTTACTTTCTCCTTTTTGCTACCGACCTGCCTGAATTCTCTGGCAAATCTTCCCACCCTTCCTACCTTCTGTCCCCTGTCAAACAGCATGGGATGTCCCCAGCTTATATATGTAGGTTTCTGTAACACCTACTCATGTGAACTGGCATTTGTCTTTGCTTCCTCATGGGTCATAATGACCCCAAGGGATGGCGGTATGTGCTACTTCCTCTGTCATACCTAATGATACCCAATTCAACATTCTGCACAATTAGCTCTGAGCCTCTGTGCAGACTGGGTCCTCAGTCAGTGCTGCCAACTGACTGACTCAGTGATGGTTATTCTTCCTTCACCTTATGATTCTTAGAATCCCCACAGAACTAAACTTGATTTCCCCAAGCAGTCATTTTATAAAACCAGGGGAACCAAGCTAATATGAGCCCATCATTAGGAGTTCACCTCATAGCTCGGATCAAGTAAACTCATGCAGGCTTTTCTTTTTCTTTTTTTTTTTCCCCCTTCACAGCCTATTTTTCAAAACTCTCAGTAAATACATTTAATAATCAGTTGGTAGATTAGCATACAAAACTAGTCTTAACTAAATTCGAATTCAATCTTCATTTGAGGTAGTGATAGCTAATATTGACTGTTGCATAGAATTATGAGAAACCCCTGAATAGTCAGCTCCAGTGGGGCCTAGATCTATTTTTTAAAACCAGTTATTGATTTCTGCAAATAGGCTTTCCTTGAGGCTCCAGCAGATCATGGTCTTTAGGTGAAGTGTGGTGACTTGATGGATAACAAGGGCGAGTACATTTTCCCTTTGTTCATCTACATTCTTATTAATAATAATATCTTTCATTTATAACTCCTTTCATCCCTGAGCATTGAGAAGTGCCTTGCAGATGTAATAATGCTGTATGGAGAAATCCATCACTGAGCCTCGAGGCGAGACCCAGTGGTTGTTTAGCTACACAGCTCGGCTGAACCACAGCTGGGGACACCAGGAGGAAGTGAACATTCAGCCAAAACTATTTTAAGAAGACAGTTACCAGGTGCTAGATCAGGGTGGGACTAAGCCCTTTGGCCTAACAACTACCAGTGTAGTGAAGGACTCTGCCCCTGCTAATGGTACTGAATCCTCAACCACTGTTCCCAGGTCAGGGTGGCAATTGAGCAGGTTATCTCAAAAAGGTAGCCCATTTAAGAAGCAATGTCCCATTTCCCTTCCTCCCCCAAAGGAAGGACAAAATTAACTAGACAAGTCTGATGGGATGTAATATGTGTACAAATGAGCACCTGCCCTTCATCCACAGGCAGGTTGAGCCGTAATAGCATCTTATGTATTGCTGTGATGATCCCAGCGTGTAAACATTTCCTCTTCAAAGCTCTTGTTTCCGTCTCTCTTAACCGCAAAAAGCCAAATATCGGAGAATAACTGTCTGGGCTTAATGGGTAAACCTCAAAAAGGAGGTTTAGGTTACATTAGTTCACTTTGTCATTTATTGATTGTGTAATCTTAGGCAAGTGGCTTAACCTCTGTGCCTCAGTTTCCTCATCTGTAAGAAAAGAGTAACAATAGCATCTATCTCTTAGGGCTCTTTGAAGAGTGAATGAGATAATCTATGTGCAGTGCTTATCATAGTACATGTCCCACAGTAAACACTAATTGTCAGTTAGTATTAGCATTATTATTCCACAGATAAAGTCAAAACCCCATTCAAAAATTCGAGATTCATCTTTAAACCCCTTATGATTAATTTTTACCTAGATATTTTCCTCCAACTTGGTAGATAACACATTATAAATATTAAAAATATGTCAGTTGGTTAAAAAGCAAAATAAAACAGAGGAAAGGCATGCGTAGACAAGAATAAGATCATCCATTAAGCTTCCCTTCAGAGGAGTTTGCCATCAGGATTTATAGGTGATTTCTTTCAAATGTTTGTTGTATGAAGTCATTTTTTCTGATCATTTGGACATGTCTTGAAATCCACCTTCTCCAGGAAAACTCGCCATTTCAATCAGCAAGGAAATTTCCGCCCCTTCCAGCCCATATCAGATCACATGATGAGCTTCCCAGGTCCTACTGCTAATTAGCAACCCAGATTCTTCCCACTCCCAAGCAATCCATTGATTAAATCCTACATAGGATGTCAGTACCTTTCTCTCATGTATGGCTTAGTTTAATGGTTTTGCTTCACTGTGGTTTGACCTACCCATGTGCATTCAGATCACTGCTCATGCTTGGAAAGCAGACTCTTAGAGAGTAAGCATTCGGTCTGCTCCATTCTCCAGCATAGGGCCCAGCACATTATCATGTCATGGGCAAGTGGATGCTTAAACGTCCCTTGATGCCAATGATTCAGGTGGTGCTATTTTCCTGTGTGCACTGGATACAGATTATTTTTGACCAGCTCAGTAGCGGCTGTGGGAGCAAGACACTGGCTTAATTACCCTTCCTAATGGCTGATAAGGATCAAAGGATGGATGAGCAGGAATGCTGAGTGGCACCAGCTGCCATTTCCCATTTCCTTACTGTCCCCAGCCTTGTCCATGAAAGACAAGATTAGAAATGACATCCACTTATCGCCACTTTTTCTCCAATGACATGTAGTTCATACCTTTAAGTGAGTGAGAGTCTCTCCCCCCGCATGTGGCAAAGGGAGAAAGCTCTGTACTCCCTGCTCACTTGATTATCCTCTCTCCAGCTAAGATGCAGAAACCTAACTGCTGTTGAGTAAATCTTACCTACAGCTGAGCTGACCACACAGGACACCTGAGTTCTCAGCTAGGGAACCAGGATGCTTTATGGAAATACTGGGTAGGGCAACAAATCTTCTTCACTAGAGACACACACTGAGGGCTCTCTTTTGGAGTCATATTTGCCTTCTGAAGCTGTTGATAAAGACAGTCTCTTTCCTCTCTGGAGTTATAATTATTTCTAAGAAAATGTTCTGGCCTAAAAATTCGGAAAAAAATATTTCCGTATCAGAAGTCGATGACCTCTACACTCTATTACATTCATTCATTTACATAGATGTATCCTCTTACTACACTGTAAGCCCCATGAGGACCATGTATTCTCAATTCCTAATGACTCGGCCATGAAAGGTACTTGATAAATGTTTATGGAATGACTAGAGGAATAAAATAAGGAGTGAGTTCTACATTAGACATAGGATGAATACATCAGTGAATGAGCAAGGATATATATGCATTTTTGGCTAAATGTCCTGTGATGTTGGTTAGAACAATCTACACAAGGGACCCCATATGCCAAGTTGGGGGGATTGGGGATAAGGATTAAAATCTATTCCTTGCGCAGGTCACTAATACAAAGTTTTCCACAAAACATAGAAAAAAAAAAAGAAAATTTCTTATCGGGATATGTGGCCTTTGGTGTGCAAGGACCCAAATCTTATATTGTTTCTCCTTACCATTAAGTAGTTTTTGGACGCTGAAGTTTTTGTTCTCCTACCCATAGTTCAGAAAAATTACCATCTAATGTCCCTAGGTGCCAGCCAAGAGCTTTAGGAGTGAGTTTATTTTCATCCATCTGGAACATCTCCCTTTGCCCACTCCTCTAACCCTGAGTTCCCAGAAAAGGAAAGGAGGAAAAAGAATTCCAGCTGCTTGCCCTGCAGTGCAGGCAGCTCTGGGCAGATGAAACCACTACCAAAAGCACTCCTAAGGCCACCAACCCTCCTCCTTCTCAGGACACTTCCATTGGCGCAATCCTCTTGACGTGGCCACTACAGACAGAGTAGGAACGAGTTGGGTCAGAGGCAGCCACAGGGTTTGAAGTGGGCCTCAGAGGACAGCCGCCGTGTGGAGTGTTTATGGGGGAGGGATGGGAAGACAGATGCAGCTGAGATTCAAAAGCGTGGTGAACTGGCAATCCATTTCTAACCCTGGGAGGCCACACCTCAGGCCTGGCTCATTGAGATGGGCGGACTGTTTTTCGAAACTGTCTTTCTATGTATATTTATGTAGAACGGCCAGCATCCCTGCAAGGAGCTGTTGCTTGTTATTTTGACTGATTACAGCAGAGAGGCTTTGTTGCGATGGCAGTAGCCCCACATTAGCTCTGGCGAGCCAGACAGAAACCATCAGCTCATTCAGACCACATCCACCCCTGGAGGTGAATATTCAACAGGAATTGATCTCCTCAATGAGAACACAGCCCATGCTGCTTTGATTAGCAGCAGTGGAATTTTAAATAGTTAATTATGACAGAGAGTTCAGCATGTGCACATGTGTGCACTGGGGAGCATGCGTGTGTGTGTGTGTGTGTGTGTGAAGTTGACACACAGATGATAAGTGGGCACTAAGCCAGTGCCTGGGCCTGGAGCCTTACAGCATGTCCAGGGAGGGTGATGGCCAAAGAACAGCACCAAACCACTGGTGGTTGGAACAAGAGTGGCCCTGCCATCAGGGAAATCCTTAAGGGAAATGATTGATGATGTGCCCTTCACTCTGTGCCCATAAACAGTGCTTTCCAGTACATTCTGTCCAGAGCCTGTCCAATGCCCCTTTCCTCTGAGACGTCAGTGGGACCCATGGGATGATGAAGATGAATGCTATGGGCTAGGAGGACAGATCTGTCCATTCCAAACAAAGTAGCTCCCTTTTTCTAAAACTTGGCTGAAATGCCTCCTTCCCCAAACCCAATGAAGATAATTAAGCATAGGCTGAAATGGACAAGAAGACATGATAATTGATTGTGGCCTTTCTGCCTGGCAGGAGCACTTAATTAACCTTTAGATTCAAATATCAAGTGGTGTCTGCACGGAGAGACTTGGGGAAGGAGCCATCTGACCACACTTCTCTCTGCTCACTGAGGGGCTGGTTCAGAGGTCAACTTGGATGGGCCAAACCTCCACCCTCCACCATCCATCCCCGTTCCCACCCAAACATTATTCAGACACCCCAAGTTTCTTCTCCGATCATCCAGCTCGTGAGAATGCCTAACACATGCTGGTGCTATTGCAGCCCAGTCCGTAGCTTTGAGTCATAATGCCTGCAAATGGGAGTCCAAGACTTGGGCTCTTCTTAGCCAGGCCTTTCAAAAGGCAACCAAAGACGCAACCCACAGGCCAGATGTCATATGTCCAGAAAACAAAGGCATGACAGTCCTGCTCTGGTGGTTTTCATCTCACTAGCCTGTGGAGATCACGATCACTCATGGTAACATTCCCTTTGAGAACAAAGCACAGCAAACGAGAGAACTGCAGGTGAACACAGGGAATTTGGGACTCCGCTCAGACTCACTCAACAAACCGAAAAGACAGGAGTGGCCAGTTTCTCAGCAGCATCTGTGTGGCTCATGGGAGCTGGACTCAGCTTTGATTTTGTCAGTCCTCCTTTAAAGACTGACCCCACTGCAGCCACATCAGCTGTGCTGTCTTTGAGACATGTTGCTGGAGGACGACACAAAGTGTGCTTCAGGGCATGCAGGGCCAGGGTGATGCACTGTGTCCCCAGACTTCTCTGTCTTCTGGGATCAGGTGGAGGCTGGTTCCCAGCCCATGCACAGTTGGGGCTCTTTACTGTATGCTTCTCAAGGGCTGATGTGAAACCAGCAGCAGCACATGGACTGTCTGACCTCTAAATACAGCTCAGAGCACACAATTCAGGTCTCTTTTCCTCCTCTCTCACTGGCAATCTGGTTTCAAAAGAGGGTCAGGCTCTCCTGACCTGCAAAAGGGCATATCTGAATTGACATGAATTTGGGAAGGTGATGGTAGTGTTTCTGGCTATGCCTCGCCTGTCTTGGCTGGCCACGTTTAAAAGAAAAAAATGAAAGAAAAAAGTGAGAGAAAGAAAAAAAAAAAAACCTAGGAAATAAAAGAGGAAAGAAGAGAAGGAAACTATAAATTCACCTTTTTTCCCTCTTATTTCCTGCACCCATTTTTTGGTCTTGGAGATTTCTCTATTCAGTCCACACCTTAATGGTGGACCTGTTACTCCCCTCCAGCATTTTCTCAAAAGCAAGAGCAAAACAAAACAAAACAAAACAAAACAACCCCAGCTACCAGACTCTTCAATAAGAGGGTAATTATTTTTTTTTATAAGGTAATTCTATTTTTTTTAATGATTTTATTTATTTATTTGAGACAGAGAGAATGAGATACAGAGAGCATGAGAGGGAGGAGGGTCAGAGGGAGAAGCAGACTCCCCGCCGAGCAGGGAGCCCGATGCGGGACTCGATCCCGGGACTCCAGGATCATGACCTGAGCCGAAGGCAGTCGCTTAACCAACTGAGCCACCCAGGCGCCCAAGGGTAATTATTTTTAACAAAAGGACAGTTAAGCAAGCATACTGTATGTCACAACAAAGAGCATCCCAGCTCTCCAGCAGACAGCCAGCTCCCTGCCAGGCACTGCCCTCCTGTCATGGCTACCATTGTCAAGTATCTGGTGCCTTCCTTTCATTGTCTTTGGACCCGTTTCTAGTTTCTATGAAACCAAAACGATCATTCAGAATAACTCCTGGTCAGTTATTCATTGATCACTCCAAGAATGTGTGTGTTACTATTCCTCCATCTGCTAGCAAGTGGTGAGATAGCGGTGGAGTCAGCTATCTGCCAGACTTCAGGTCTAAAGAAAAGTTGGCAATCAACTGCACAATGGAACATTGACTGGTATCATGAGTAAGCACAGAAAATAAAAAAATATCACCTAAGGAAGAGAGGGACCCAGAGTGGTGGTTCTCTAATATTAAATTACCTAAGAATCACCTAAGGATTACCTTAAAATGCATATTGAAAGGCCCCACTCTCAGAGATTCCGATTTATCAGATATGAAGTGGAGCCCAGACCTCTGCATTTTAACAAGGACCTTGGGGTGATTTTTTTGTATGTGCTTCCCTGGTCTCACTTTTGACAGACATCAGTGAAAGTTAACAATGTATCCTTATTCTTTGTCTTTTCTGAGGACAATTCTCCAACATCTCTTTGGACCAAGGACATAGGCTTATAAGGGAACAAGGTGGACTGTTTTTCCCAGCATGTTCCAAAGTCTGTAATTATAGGTGAGGATGCTTATGTGTATATGTGTGGGGCAAGTGGGATGTGGTGAAAAAAGTTTTAGAGACTTCCTTTTTTTCTCTCTTCTTTCTTTTCTTTTTATTCTCTGTTGTAGATACTGAATGTGACAGGGCAAATTTCTAAAATGGCCTCCTAAAGATTTTTCACCCTAATTCCAGGTACTTGTGAATACGATGAGGTATCTGTCACTCCAGTGATTCTGTTATGTTATATGGTGCAGTTAACCTTAAGATAGGCAGAGTACCTTGGATTTTCCATATGGGCCCAATGCTGTCATAGGAATCCTTAAAAGTAGAGAAACTTCTCTAGCTGGTGACAGAAGGTGGTATCAGAACGATCTGAATCACCAAGGGGAGCTGACAGGCCTTAACTGGTTTTGAAGATGGTGGGTGCCACATGTCAAGGAATGAAGGTGATCCTTTGGAGCTGGGTGCCAGCAAGGAATCAGGGACTTTAATTCCATAACTTCAAGGAACTGAATTCAGCCAACAGCCTAAATGAGCTTAGAAGCAGGTTCTTCCTAGAGTCTCCACATAAGAGCCCAGGCTGACTGACACCTTGTGAGACCCTGAGCAGAGAACCTGGCCAAGCCCACCTGGACCTCTGACCCACACAACTATGAGATAACAAACAGTTTTAAGCCACTAAATTTTTGGTAATTTGTTACACAGCATAGAATACTACTATCCTCATGGAATACCAAATGGATAAAATATAACCCTGTCCTTCAGGATCTCATAATACAAGAGAGGCCAACAACACTCAACCAATTAAAATGTGATGTACTAAGCCTTTATTAAAGAGATGAACACAAATAACCAGAACAGGACCATTCTTGATTGGTGTGCTTCAAGGGAAGTCAGCAAATTTTTCACAGAGCAAGTCACATGTGGGCTGGTTGGAGGATGCACAGGATTTTGTTAGGTGGAGAAGTGAGAGAGGACATAGGCTGAGGAAACAGCAGGACCAATGGCAGAGTGGTCTGAAAGTACTTGTCAGGATGGGGAAGGAGGTTCAGAGTCAAGTGCAGCTGGAGCTCATATGGACAACCGTCAGATGATGCTGGAAGTTAGGCAGGGATCAGGGGGAGGATCTTGCATTTGTGATGGGGAACCCTGGAAGGTGGTTAGTTTATAAGAATGACTGGTCAGATTTTCTTTTCTACTTGGAACTCAATCACACAGTATGGGATTAATTACAATTGTCGGTTCATGCCACACTCTCACAATTATGATCTGTTTTTTTTTTTTCTCATTCTTCCTTTCTTTCTCTTTCCCTCCCTCCTTCCTTCCCTCTTTTCCCCTTCCAAATATAATGCATACTTTTGAACACACCACCCAACACAGAAGCCAGAACACTGACAACTTCTGTCTACTAGTGTATAACCTTCCTTATCCTCCTATCTCCTATCTATTGATTAATTAATCAATAACTTTATCAATTGATCTATCTTCCAACCTACCTATCTGGTTTCCTCATATCTATGCACATTTCTTAACTGTATATTGTTTAGGTATTTTCTTTTTAATTTATAAGAGGGCACCATGCTGTTCGCAATCTTTTGTATTTGTAATTGCGTTACTAAAGTTTCCTGCCATATGGTGCCTGGAGCTATACTTCATTCATTTTGATTGCTGTACATTATTCCATTGAGTGCACACACTGAAATGAATTGAACTATTCTTCCATTCTTCTAGCTCTGGGAATTTGGGAGGTTTATGCAAGAGTTCGCTTCACAGAAAATATGGCACCAGAACTAGAGCAGTAGACGTGGGTTGGAGAAGAGAGGGCGGGCTAGAAAGTTGGGGATAAATTGGCCATGATCAATGTTCAAAACAGCTAGCATAGGAAATAGTTTTGTTCAACTTACATTAAAATCCTATATTTCTTCTTCCCACTTTCCCCACTGGACTTCATGTGCCCATGCAAAAGGAAGCCTCAGTTGGCTGAGCCTCATGGTCCAAGAGAACAGAGCAAAGCATGTATCTCAAAGTATCAGTGTATTCTGTGCATCACGGAAGAAAAGCAATGGATCTTTTCCTGTATGGAAATACAGATGTGGGCAGCAGCCCTCTGGATCTGCTGGTAGATGGATGGTAGCATTTGAATGAACTATGAGGCCTTTAGAGCTGCCCCACTCTTCCTTCATGGGAAAAGGCCTGTGGTAGATAACCATCCTGAGATGGAGAAGCAGCAGGAAGAGAAAATCTTGCAGCCTACTAGGCAAGAATTGGAATTGGATATAGCACTATTTTTTTCTCACATTTGTCCTAGACCTAATCACCTCTTGCAGTTCCAATAGGACACAGGGCTCTTCTTCACTCACTGCCCTAAGCAACGCTGAAGAGTCCTGACTATACAGTGTTAAGTGGATTTAGGAGGAGGTGGCTCAAGGGACATTTTTTTACCATCTCCTTTTTAAAATACGTTACAAAGTAGGGTGGTAGAAGAGAGATTTTTAATTTTTATTAGAAATTATCCTTACATTTAATTCCTTCTGTCAAATGGACCATTATGCTTACAATGAGTAATTATCTTTATCATCCTAAAATACTTCATCTTCAAAAGAAAATGTTTAAATAAACCTTTGTTAGAATACTTCAATATCATAAGCCATACTGAGTTTCACTGTAATGAAATTTGGCCTTCTTATGGGGCTGGTATAAATTGGATGTGTACATCATTTAAACTCATTTTTCCTAATTTATTGCCTTATTTTAAACATTTTATTTTTGAGATATTATACACTAACCAAAACGTGATTTAGGCCATGAATAAAGGGAAAGTCCTTGTATTTTTTATATCCAAGAGAGGCTTTATCTTGTGATAATTAACTAACATTTTCTTTGTACAGCAGGGCCCACATGGTGTGGGGGAGTGCAGAGGGGCTTCACAGAGAAAAATGGTTCTAGAATGAGTTCTACCACTAAATAACTATGTGACCAAGAGCCAGGTACCTGACGTCTCTGTGCCCATTTCCTTGTTTGTAGGATGAGGGGGTGGATTAGATAACAGGGGTGCTAATGCCTGGGGGAGATGCCAGCCCTACTCACATGCAGATAAACATCAAGCCAACAGGAAGTGAGCCATCTGGGAGTCATGGTCCGAATGCTAAAATATCCAGGAAGCTTTGAGAAAGTCCAACTGCAAACATTTTTGCTCAGCGTTAGATGATCTCAATTCTACCTTTGTTTTTAATCTAACCAACTTACACTATGAGTTTATGTGCAGCATACACTGTTATTAAAGAAAATGTTTCAACATTAAATTCTTTTACAGTTTATTTGAATTCACCGAAAGATTTACAATTCCCCCCTTTGTTTGCCAAGTGCTTCGAACCTGAATCTTCTGGGGCTCCAGAAGTCAAGCAGGAGGTTGAGTTTGATGCTGAGGAACTCTGATAAGCAAAAGGGATTATTTCTTTTGTCTGGACCCGTGTTTCTCAACCTTGACACTATTGACATTTTGATCTGATAATTATTTGTTGTGGAGGACTGTCCTATGTATTGTGGGATGTTTTTTTTTTTTTTTAATTTTAAAGATTTTATTTATTTATTCATGAGAGACAGAGAGAGAGAGAGAGGCAGAGGGAGAAGCAGGCTCCCAAGGAGCAGAGAGCCCGATGCGGGACTCGATCCCAGGACCCTGTGATCATGACCTGAGCCGAAGGCAGACGCTTAACCATCTGAGCCACCCAGGCGCCCTTGTGGGATGTTTAACAGTGTCATCCCCACTCTCTATCTCCCAGATGACAGTAAAAGAACACCACCACTCCCAGTTGTGATAACCAAAAATGCCTCCAGATGTTGTACACTGCCTGTAAGGGGCAAAATTACCCCCAATAGAGAACCATTTGTCTAGATGAGGAATCAGCAGACTATAGCCCATCGTCCAAATCCGGCCAGCCGCCTGTTTTTTAGATTAAGCTATGTTGGAACATAGTCATGCCCATGTGTTTACATATTGTCTACAGCTGTTTTTATGCTACATCAGCAGAGTTGAGTAATTGTGATAGAGGTCATATAACCCACAGAACCTAAATATTTACAATCTAGTCCTTTATAGAAAAGCTTGTCAGCCTCTGCTCTAGACCAATACAAAGAGTGAGGCAGGTGCTTTCCCTCCCAGGCAAGAATAAATTACAGCTCCTTAGAGGAGAACGAGTGATGCAGGGAATGTAGGTGAAAGAAAGAGCAAGAAGATCCAAATAGTGTCATAGTGTCAAGCACTCATAATGATGCCAAGAGCACATCAATCCTGCATTATACTTAGTCTACTTTTCTAGCAGTTTTCAAGGCACGCTACTTTGACTTTTTAACAACCTTGTAAGATATGCTAAAGAAGTGATGCTAGCCCCATTTTGCAGATGAGCACATTGGACTAAGAGTGACTAAATGACTTGTCACATTCTGTCAGAACTTAGACTATAAACCAATGCTTCTGATTGTTCCAAGTCTTTCCATTTTATTTCAGAATGCTTGATGTTGAAGGGACTTTAAAGATCATCTATTCCAGCTTCCTATCAAATACAAGATCCCCTATTATAACAATGCGTCTGGAGGGAAAGAAAAATCACTGTTCATTCAATTTTTAAATAACTTTAATTTTGAGAAGGTTTGCCCTCGAATTAATCCTAGTCATAATTTTTGGAGTTTATAGCTTGTCTCTTTCAGGCAGAATCAGAGTCTCAGAAACCTCAAAGTCCATGGGCTCCAGTTACCCAATGCCCTATGTGAATCGACACCAGAGGGTCCCAACTGGGTATTTGTCTCAAAACCCTTAGTCACTAGTTCTAAGAGAGCTCACTTTTCCCACAAAGGCCGACCCCAAGGTTGCACAACTGCAACTTTAAGAATTCATCGTCCATCTGTTCAGTTGAAATAAGTTTCCCTATACCTGCTACCATTAAGCATCATTCTATCACTTAAAATCAACAAGCAAGAGTCTGATCCTATGTGCTAGAAGCAAATTGTACAGCTCTTATTACTTTAACAATAGGATCTCCACTAAATGTTCTTGTGTCCATATTTACCCTGCCAGGTTCTTATCTCCTTAAACAACATGGTCTCAAGAACTCTAGCCATATTTGGTTTTTCTGCTCTGAACACATCTTGCAGCAGTTCACCTACATCCTTCTAAAACGTTTCCAGATATTGCACTACGAATCATGTTTCCTAAGTTTGTATTAACTTTTTTAAAGTCGATTCATGATATGAGCTCATTATGAACTTACCCTTAACTGAATTCCCTGTGGATTTTCACAAATGCTGCAGCTTAGCTACACGTTTCTCATCTTCTATTTTACAGTTGTTTCAGGATCTGATGGTATGGCTTTCTATTTCCCTCTTTTTAATGTCAACTTAGTAAACTCAGCTCATAATTCCAGCCTCTTGAGATATTTCTGGATCCCGTTTTTGTCTTCCAATTTATTTACTATTCTACTTGGCTTCATGTCATCCATAAATTTTGACAGTATGGTTTTTGTACCTTTATTCAAGGCATTGATAAAAAAATACTGAAGAGGATAAGGCTAGAGACAGAGTGATCACTAGAAACCTCCTTCCAGATTGCCAGAAATTCATTAATCAGAAACTTTTGGTCACAGTTATTAAATTAATCACAGATTCACTCCATTAAACTATGATCCAGTCCATATTTCTTTATTGTGCTACAAGGATATTTTAATAACTGTTTAAATACTTGAAGACTCTTCCACCTCTTCTAAGTCTGCTTACTTCCAATCTGTCCCCTCTTGCATTTCGAATTTGTTTTTGTTTCTTCATTTGTTCATCATTCGTCTATTTATTCACACATCTCATTCAATTACCAAATAGTGACAAATGCTTTCTGTATATCAGACACTGTGCTAGAAGCTAGAACTACAATGATACAATACACTGGCAGCCCTTGTGTCGACTACCATAACTAGAGGAAGATGAATCATGACAAATGTGGTGATAGACATATGGATACATGGTCCTTTTGTTGCACAGAGAAGGGAGCTGCTGGCTCCCCAGATGTGGAGGAGTGGGTTTCACTAATGAGGGAGCTTTCAAACTGTCTCTTGAAGCCAGGAAAGGACTATTCCAGGTGCAAAGGACAGTGGGGACTAAAATGCAGTCACTGAAATGGAAACATGGCTCTGTGATGCTCTTTGGTTTTAACTGCAGATTATGAAAAGCCACCAGTGAGAACTAGTCCTCAACTAAGTCAACCTCCAGATCTTTTACCATTCTGGGCATCATCCACTGAATGCCATCTGATGTTGGCATCTAGCACTGAACCTAGCACTTCATACTGTCCGCCTGTGGCAGAACACAGTGGAACAATACCTCTCTTGGTCTGGATACTATTCAGCTGAATCCAATCACCGGGTTTTTTGCACTTTGATTGTTAAGCCAGATTGACCAATCTCCTATCAATACAGTTGACTTCAGGAACTTACTCTAATGTGCTCCTAGTAATATCAACTTGTTATATTTGGACAGACTGTGAGCATCTTCTTTATTCTAGATTCTGTTGTTTCTCACATTAGCCAGCTCTTCTCAATGTGTACCATTACATTTTTGACAAGCAAGTCTTTTATGTCTGTTTACTTACAAAATTTGAAAGTTCATGACATCAGAGATTGTATCTGTATATGGTAGACACAACATGCCTTTTTCTTGAAAACATAAAGAGTAAATAAGTACTAGTCTAAGTTATTGTTCTATGTTAAATAGGGTAGCATCAAAGAATGCTTTTAATCCCTCCGGAAATTTCTGTACATGCTGACTCTGGTTCAGTAATCAAAAGTTTTGATAAAATGTCCAAATAGTGATCATTCCACATCAGTATATAGTCCATACTAATGCCTTTAGCAATGTGGAAAATTTACTTAGTTTTCTTGCTATGACTCCTTAATCAGGCATGTTTATGAAGAGATCACTCATATTACCAGATATCTTAGGGTGAGTTCCATGGGAAAAGATTCTCAACTGGAGAATTTTGTGCAGGAAGTTTATTCTAGTTTGCTTAGAACAGTATGTGTAAGAAGAGAAGGAATCAGGATTGGCCAAAGGGAAGGATGGATTTTGTTGCAGTTGTACCCGAGGCCTCAGTCAATCCTGCAGGAGACTCTGTAGCTGAGATAACCCTTTCAAGTTGCCCCAGATGAGGAGGGAAGGTGCCAGATCTTTGCATTCCCACACAACTCGGGCCCCAGAAGTGGGCTACCCCTTTAAAGCAAGGTGATCTCAGATGAGACAGCCTGATTCCAGATGAAGCAAAATGACCTTGGGTGAAGTGAGGTGACCTCTGATGAGGGCAGTTCCCAGAGAGAGAGTCGACTGGCAGAAAACTTCCACAGCGACTGCTTCTGGCATCTGGGGAAATGAGTGCCTCTGTCTCAAGGATTTGGATAACACATCATGGCATCCCCAATACCAGAAAAAAAAAAAAAATTCCAGGAAGGGAATAATCTCAGCACAATCTTGGATCTCTTCAGAAATCTTGCTCTGATTTTGATGGGAATCTTTGTTTTTCACCACCTAATTTTGATTTCCATTTTGATTGTTTACCAATCTGCTGGCATGCATAGTGATCAGCTGTCAACTCCTTATGACACACTCAGTCTCTTACCATAAGTCACAAATGGTTAATCTATGATCTGAACTTAATTCAATAGCCAATGGCGTGGCCCAGGGATTCCTTGGCCACTGATGCTATTTTAAAGCCATCTTTCTACCCACATACTTGGAAAACTAAAGAGCTTCCGTAGTTGGTGAGGTCCTTGGAGAACCAGAGAACATACCACAGGATCCCACTGACATGGTAACTCTATTGATAAAGCATCCTGGGCACACTTGAGTATATGTATACATGTGTCTGTCCTCATAGAATTCTCTGCATTTTAGGAGGATAAACATACAATTGCAATAGCTCCCAAGTACAGGACAATATATTCAAGAAAAATATAAATTTTTTTTTTCCAGCACCTTTTGTTCTTGGATAGAATTGTCATCCATGTTGCAATGAAAAAAAGCAGAAACAAGATCCAGCCCCAAGAGGACCTGCTACGTGTGCTCTACCATTTGCAATTTCTCTGCCTAGCCTTTGCTCCCGTTGGCCTGGGCTTGGGTCTGTTTCTATTAGAGACTGAATTTTTTTCCAGCCTAATTTCTTTGTCTCTCCATGTGCTTGTTATTTCAGTAAAAGATTAAATGAAAAAGAAAAAAAAAAACCCACCAAATGAAAACAAGCGTATGTATCTCAGTTTCCACAAGTACGTCCGAAGTTTTAAGCTTCAGCTCTGAGGGCTCAAACCCCTTTAAATGCTCAATTTCCCACCCTGCCTTCCAAAGGAACAGAGAATCTGTCTACTGGACAGCTTCATTAACAAATTAATAGAATAATCGGCAGGGCTTTGTGTGCATTTTGGAGATAAAAAACTGGTAACAGCATTCTTTGACTCTTTAATGGGCTGATAAGCACCAAGTATCTGCTCTGTGGCTAAGCTAATCACACAGATAACGGAGGTTAAATCAATCCAGAGTTCCACTGAGGTCATTTATAGATGGAGCTGTCCTCTTGAACCAGCCAGCAGAAACTCAGGCATTTTTGAATATGATAACAGGGAACTGCTAAAAGCAAAAAAGGGGGCAGGGCAGGCAAAACGACACTCTAAAATGAGCCATGCTAGGTGGCGCTAGCCGTGCGGAGCAAAATCCCCAACACCACAATTTGTGGGGTCGCACCTGTAGAGGTGCCCAATAAGTTTGGGGGCAAAAATGCTTTTGGGATATGTCTGCTCTTGAACTTGTTTGACATCTGATCTGAAAGTCAGAAAAAAGGACTTCTCTTCCCCTGCCTTCCCCGCTCCTGTTTTAAATTAAGTGACTATGATTGCTTTTGAGAGTGAAGGATTAATAGCTCAGGTATTTTGCAGACAATTATTAGGCAGGTCTCCAGCTCAGACTGCAAGCACTGCTCCATCTCAGCCCCTTGACAGATATATGCATGTGCCTGGTGTCCTCCACCTCTGTCCGAGGATGTTTTGCGGCATTCTGACATAGTTGTCTTGGCCCCTACTTCATGCCCGGCCACCCCCAGGTCATTCATTGTCCGTACCTCGGTGGAGGGAAGGACCTGGGAGCACATGTAGGGCCGATGTTGTCAGGCCAATGCATAGGTGCTTACACCTCACAGTGCAAAAGGTGTAGCAAAAAGTCTAATAGAAAAAGTGGAAATGGCAGACACATGGGACTACGAAAGGGCATTAGTCACCTTCTGGATAGTGTGCATTTCACATAGCTCTGGACAGCAAGGCATGGCAGTCAGCCAGCCACTTTTGACACCTCCCTTTACCAAACATGTGCAAAATCTGAGCTCATTAATTCAAGTAAGGTTAACTGTGACAACAAAAGTTATGGTGATTAAGCAAGATAAGACTTTCTTGCTCATTTAAAAAAAGTTAACTTTTCAAGGCCTTATAGTGACTTAAAGTCAGAGAAAGATCTAGGTCTCATTGTTCTGCTGTGCAGTCTCCATTCCCAAGGTCACTTTAGGATAACCCAGTGACTAATCTTACTGGGTCCATGAAGTCCACATTCCAGACAGAAAGACGGAAGAACTACAGGAAAAGGGATGCCCTCACTTTAAGAATTTGTCTTGAAAGCTCCTCAAGCCCCATTTGCTAGAATTTAGTTATAGGGCCACAGCTAACCCAATGGACACCTAGAAATTCCAGGATTCTGTGGTTAAGGGCAAAGATAAATATGGGTACTGAGTCACAATCAGCAGTCTCTGTCCTCCAGGGCCAGGGGAGTGCCTATCTCCTGAAATGAGGGAGGTTATAAAATAATGGAAATTGGAAAGTAAAAATGGTTAAAAAAAAAGATGGAATTCACAGAAGAGATTCACTGGGGGAAATCCAGATCAGATGTGCTTAATATATTGAGAAGTATCTATGCCTAACAGTTTCTTCTTGGGTCACTGAGCCACCAGAAACGGATGGTATGAAGGTCTGGAATCCATCTGTAGTCTTTGAGAAAAGAGACACACACATACAAAGAAACAGGTGTGTGTGTGTAAAATCTTCTAAAAAGTGTACCTTGCCTCTGGAAATGCAGAGGAGACCAGCCATGCTGATCTTACCCAATATGATCTGCTACACGTTCCTACAGAAGAGAATACTCAAATACTATGGAGGTATTGGGGGTGGAAAAGTGTCAACACATCAGAAACCACATTTGCCAGATGTACCCACATCACATTTGCTGGCTCCCTATTTCCAAGCAATCTGGGAGCGAGACTGTAGCCATTCATTCATTCATTCATTCATTCAATTGTCCCACAGTTAATCTTTTAGAATTTCCTCTTCCCCAAGAGGGAAGAGGGAATGGGAATGGCTGGAAAGAGGGACGGGTTGGAAAACAAGGCCCAGAGATATTGGTTGGAGAGGTAGGCGAGCATCAGAGCATGCGGTGATTTAATCTAAGTTTGGATTTCATTCCAGCTTAATGGAAAGCCATGAAGACTTTAAGCAAGGGAATGGCATATGTGAAAGATGGCCCTGACTGCTGAGGGAATGGTTTGGGAAGGACGGAAGGAGGTGACAGTGGAGAAGCACACACAGCAGTCTGGATGGGAAATGAGGCCAGTGTTAGACTAGCTCAGGGCAGTGGAGGTAACCAGGAGGGACTGCCACTGGAGAGAGTCCACAGAAGTTAGTGAGGGGATAAAGGAAACAGAAGCATCAAAACCCATTGATTGCTGTCTGGGAGATGGTATTTGATCCAGCTTCCCTCAGTGCAAGGGAGGGGTAGAGCCAGGAGGAATACAGTGGAAGGAAAGAGTCTGAGTCCCTATCCACCCAAGGGTCTGGTATAGACGAACCCATAGAAGGCTAATGTCAACTAACATCAAGGGGACCCTGAAGCGAAGCAGGAGCACAGATCTCCTCACCTGCTGATGGGTAGAGCAGAGCAGAGCCCTTCCTCTGAAATGGGCTGTGCCTGTGTCTGCTTTCAGTGGAAGGTATTAGGAGGAGTACAAAGTGAAGGCAGCATGACAAGGTCAGGCCTCAGTAGCCTTCGGAGGGCATTTACAGACTGGCCCCTGCCTCCCTTCTGCCATCCACCCCCCAGCACTCCTCTCTCTACCTTGCCGGTGCTGGGCTGTCAATTGCAGATGATAGACAGGATTCCAACTGCCTCTAAGGAGAGCATGGAGCCATTAATAAAACATCAACACCACAGGAATCCAAAGGAGCCAAAAAATAAAAAATAAAAAAAAATAGTAAGTCAGAGCTACAGCAAAATCACACTTTCTTTTCTCCCTAGAGTCTCTAAGCAGACAGTTACATCCCAAGGGGTGCTGACTATGGGAAATGATTTTCAGGCGAGGTGGATGGGGGACGCCTCAGATTAGATAGCAGAGGCAGAGTGAGACCTGCTCTCTGGGATGCCTGCTTCCGCTGTGGGAATGCGTGGGTGCCCAACTTCCTTCCAAACTGGAACACAGCTGTCAATGTCCCTGCTCTTTTGCCTCTTCAGCTCCTCTTTTCCAGCTGGCTTTTGTGCCCAACTCCGGTGGTTGAGAGACGTGTGCTAGCATCAGTGGAAGGTGAAGAGACTTGGTGTGATCTACCCCATGTGGGGCGGGGTGACTGAGACCCCCAACCTGTGAATCCAGAATACCCACTGGGAGTGTGGGGAAATTCTGACACCTGTCAAAGGTGGGGATGGGGTGGGAGCACAAGATGTATGCAAAGATCTGCTTTGTTCATTTATCCATCTCTTGGAGAAGTTTTGTTTTGTTCAAAGTTAGATATTCAAGACTTAGGGACTTTAATTCATTACAAGAAGCAATAGCCTGCAATGTTTTCCAAGTATACTCCTGTAAAACAGTGGAATTCTGTAGTAGGTTGGAAAATGGCTCCCCAAAGATGTTTATATTCTCATCTGGGAACCTGTGGATGTCAGTTTATATGACAAAAAGAGATTTTCACAGATGTGGGTAAGTTAAGGATCCTGAGATAGGGAGATTATCCTGGATTACGTGGGAGGGCCCTAACCACAATACGTACATCTTTGTAAGAGAGAGGCACAGAGAGATTTTATGACATGGAGGAGAAGGTGATGTGACGATAGAGCAGAGTGAGATTTGAACATGCTGACCTTGAAGGTTGGAATGCTGTGGCCCTACGTCAAGGAATGTCAGCAGCCAGCAGAAACTGAAAAAAAAGCAACCAAAGGATTCTTCCCTATGGTCCCAGGAAGGAGGGTGGGCTCACTTGATATGGACCCCGTGATGCTGATTTCAGACTTCTGGCTGTGAAACAATACATATCTGTTGTTTTAAACCACTAACTGTGTGGTAATTTGTTACAGTAGCCACAAGGAACTAATTCAAGTACGAACTGTGACATTTTCTCAATTTAAAGAAAAAAATGAATTAATGGAGAACATTTTTTGTTTGTTTTCTACTGCAGTTCCTTCTCAAATTTTTGGCATATGCTAGCAGTCGCAGATGAATGAAGAAATTGTACTCGATATTTTATGGTATAACCAAAAGGCACGGGCTAACAGGTCTCATTTTCTCCATTGATGTGAAGAAGCAAATACCCGCAAGTCATGAGGTTGTTTCAGTTCAAACAGGATCAGTGTTTGCAGGTAGTCTTGAAACTCTCCAGCATCATGAAAAGTTTGAGTAGAAGGTTTTAGCAGATTGATTAATACTAGAATAACTTACAATGATCTAATCTCACTCTCTCTGTCTCTCTAGACACGTGACTTAACAAAAATAATTCTATAATGAGGTGAACAATGGCATTATAAGTCTGTCTTACGAGTAACATGTTAGGAGTTTACTGACAACTTTTACATGTACCATTTTATCTATCCTCACAGCTCTAGCATGGGCACACAGAACTGGCATCATCATCCTCATTTATAGGTGAAGAAAGCAAAGACTACCCCTTCCACCTGGGTAGAAAGTGTTGAGACTTACTCAGGGTAACATGGATACAAGTGGGGAGCCAAGGTTCAAAGACAGATCTTTATGAATGAATGAATGAAGAACTGAAAAGTCTTTCTTGTCTGCTTAATTCAGTGACAACTAAGTAGGTACTTTACATTCATACAGACCTGGAATGGAATCCTAGCCTTGCCCTTAGTAGCTCTGTAACTTTGGTTAGTTATTTAACCTCTGTGACATCTTCTTCATCTTTCAAACTGAGATAATAGTGCATATTTTATCAGGCTGAGTGAATATTCAATAGAATAAGTGAAGGGGAAATCCCTAGATCCATTCCTGATCTTAAGAACTGTCCTTCCAAAATTGTAGGGTTTTGGATTTTTTTTTTTTTAACTCCTGTCCAGATCTCAAGAGTTCAATCCCAGTTTTAGCATCTGACCTATTTATTTTATCCCTTTCAAATCATTTGTGTTCAGCTTTTCTCTCTTTCTGTTCATCGAAGGTAAAGTTACAATCCCAGCCATTTGTTACTTAAAAGATAAAATTTGTTAATTATAACTAAAAGACCTTCTGCACTAATTATACCATATTGAATCAAGAGTGGTAGGAACACCATTGGCAAATGGTGAGGGTCTCTTTGAGCACATCCTTCTTGCGCCAAAGCTACACAGGCGTCCCCTCCTGTAGTTCAGCTGAGCCTGGGGTCCATACTTAAGTGCTCTGAGGCTGAGACGACCTATAGACCTCTCGGCACTGATCCCGGTACCCCCAGTGCTCCCTACTTTAGGCATGTTTGATTGAAGTACAGTTGGAAGGCTGATACTCGAGATGGCCCCAGCAACTTATTTTTCCTTGATCTCACTAAGTCTGTGACAAGATGTCTCTTCCACCCTCAAAGCAAGCAGCAGTACTGTAGTTGGCTGGATGTTAACTAGAAGGAAAGTTTCGGTGCGGACACTGACTTAGTGTTCCACTTAGTGTTCCACTAAGATTAAAGTTTCATCGACACAACAATACAGTCCAGGTGAAAAACACAGCCCTCTTTACCTTCTGCTGAGACTTCCTTCTGCCAACTCAGCCTGAAAACCAGGGACTGCTTTTCTGGTTATAAAGTTTCACTCTTAGGAAGGAAGGAGTCATGCTGTCTCGGGAGCATTAGCACACCTGTGTGTGTGAATGCAGGCATGGGGCTGCTGAATACTGAAATTAGGACTTCCAGGCTATTGAATGTAGTTGTTGTTGTTGTTGTTATTGTTTTCTTAGTTGTTGCTGTTGTTATTATTTTCTTTTTAAAGACCCCTGCCTAACCGTTCCATCTTCTTTCTCCTAGGACTTTTTTTTTTTTTTTTTTTAATTGCAGACCATGGGCTTATCCTTTGAATGACATGGAATTATGGGTTTTATGTATCCTTTATGACTTCTCCATTCTGGAGCTCTGCATATTTCCTTTAGGATTTTGCTAGTATGTGGAATGATAAAACCGCTGCAGTTATAGATCGTGGACATTCCCCAGTGGAAAACCTTGAGAGCTGATGCTGTTGAACATGGATTATTGACTATTAAGTATTTGGCTTGGTCAAGGGTATTTCATAACAAATATATACTTCCAGGTTTGGATTCTGAAGTTCTAACGCACCTTTCTCTTGTGTCAACTCTAAGTTTTATTTATTTGCCTTAGTGAAGTATCTGTACAGGAACGATGGTTCCCCCCAAGCCTGGTGGGCTGAATCAAAGCAGACTTCCTGAAACAGGTTGCATTTGAAGTGTTCTGTGGTAGGAGGTTGGGATACTTTGGCCGAAGAAGGGAGGGGCTCAGACTTTCTGCCTTGGGATAGACCCCTATTTCCTTTCTAGTGTGTTGTCAAGGGAGCCACCCTAAAACTCCATTTTTGCTGTCTGGTAACTTTTTCTTTCGGGGGAGACTCAAGCTGTTTAAAGCCAGGTTGGCAGCTTCCTTGGCACCTGAGTTCCTGACATTTCTGACACCCGCCTCTGGCTGTACCACATGGGCATGCTCATGGCAGCATGCAGAGCTACAAGAAAAACCTAAATTTAAATGTTAAAAAGCTTTTGTTCATTACCGGTGGCATTTCTCCCCCACCCTCCATTTGTCACTTGGAGCGGAGCTGTGACTCTTTTAATATCAAACAAATAATAAGCTCCCTCTAAAGTGATTTTTCTGACAAGGAGCTCAATATATTAAACTTTATCTATATTTTAATAGCCAATTTCACACCAAACTGCCTTCTTAATAATGTATTTACCACCTGGGGATATTATTCCAACCCATCTGGAAAGAATTGGAAATTAACTGTCCCTAAACTGAGTCTGTATGTGCTTTACACTTGCTGTAGAAAACAGCAGTGTCATTTCTAGGGGTGGGGGCACTGGGACAAGAGGGAGACTCCCCACCTGGGGAGGGTGCAATCTGGAAGAGAAATGATAGTAGGTTTGGAGGCACAAATTCCTCCTCCAGAAGCAAAGCTCATCCCCAAGATGAGCTAAGAAGAACTAGTGCAAGCCAGAAAAGGCAGAGCTGCTGGGAGCAAGAACTATCCCAACTGCATTTTAAAGAAATATGGACCTCTTTTATTACCAACTGGCAACTGGTAGGCTTAGGACAATTTTCTTATTGTCTGACCTTCAGTTTCCTCATCTGTAGAAGGTGGGGGGTGGGGGTTAGCTGGATGACTCCAAACAGCTTTTGTGTATATAACACTTGAATGCACATTAGAGGTTTGTGATCTCTCCGGAAAATGCTTTATGCCCTCCTAACTATAATGTGAATTGTTTGGGGACTATTGTTTTACTCTCTTGGTCATTAATACCTATGGAAATTGACAGAGATTGAGAGGTCCTATAGACACTAAAGTGAATAATGAGCTTTAGAAGTATTCAGAAAAGCTTCTCATTGGGGGGTTGTGACAGGTCCATGGTAGGCATGGTAATAAGTAAACATAGGCTCCCTCCCAGTGATAAGATGGGGAAAATGATCAACCTGTGTCTAACAAAGCCATTGGGTGGGTGCTGTCAAATCACTCAAATAAATTCAGCAAGCCCTACCTAACTCACATTCTATTGGTGAAGACATAAACAGATGGTTGCATAATTATGTGATATGTTGTATAAGGAATGGAACATGGCAGGACACAGATGTGGCATGCTTCTTGGAGAACTCAGGGGAGATCACCAAGAAAAATAGCTATTTTACCTGATTCTTGAAGAATGGACAAGTGACCACTGGACATTCAGATCAGAGAGTGGACATATATGCCTAAGCCCGAATGAATGGGCTCTGATGGGAAAGCAGGAAGAAAGGGCTTTTTGGGAGTCAGGCAAGTTCTTGGTCCCAATTTGAGTAAGACATGAACCTCTGGTGTGGGCTAAAACCAGTACTAGCTAGATTTCAAAGGACCATGAAAAGGAGTTGGGTTTTGTGAATTTAGAGACAAAATTTGTGTGAAGGATCACTCTGGAAAAAGTATCAGTTCCAAGATATGGTGAGTATAGGCCAAGATTTCAAGAAAGGAAGAAACAGTTAACTTTCAATATCTGTGGGAAGCAAACAGGTTCTTAGAAGGAAATACAATGAAAAGTGAGATGAATCTGACTGTGGGTCCCATGGCCTGCCCCAGCCAGGAGGTTCTTCTGTTGAGATGCTATGGGAAAATAGTGATGAGAGTCCCCTCTCTCCCTCCTACCGACATCCACATGGCCTACTTGGCTCCCTGCTTTTTGAGGAGCCAGAGTCTGGATCAGTGCTGGGTGAATGCCATGTACATCCCAGTCCAGCCCAGGCTGTGCAAAGCAGAAGCAAATGAAAAGAAGAGCATTCCCAGGAAGACCAACGGCAGGACAGCAGTTCATTGGTGTTCTTGGAGGCAAACAAATTTGATTCACCCAGACCGAACAAAAAGGTTTACATGGGAAGGGAAAACCTGATGGGCTATTTGGTGGCTTGGGCTAATAGCAAAGCCACAGAAAGACCTGAAGACTGCCCTATCTAATCTTCTGTGTCTGTCCCCTTCCCAGGGCTTGGGGAGGACTCATGTGCCCATGTGTGTGAGGGTGAGGGGACAGAGGTGATAGCTATCTTCCAGGTCCTAGGGACCCAGAGTCCCCAATTAATCAGCAAACCAGAAGACTAACCGTGACAGACAGGTCAAGGAGGAGAGGGGTAACAGGCTCCTTTAATCCTGTGATCTGAGGATGTGCACTGCTGACAGTTACCTGGGGACCCAGAGATACCAGATTCCCTAACTTAATCAGACAGATAACTGAGCAGCCGTGGCTAAGGCCTCACCAGGAAATGTGCAACAATAGGAGAAGGCCCCTCAGGGCCCGTGCTGCTACAGAGATAATAAACTATATAAAAATCTGTCACTGGGTGATAAGTGATGAATTAGAATCAATTATATGTTTAAAATAATAGACATGGCTGACTTCCCTACTGGAAGTGCCATGGTTTTGCCTGGTCTCAGAGGCTATAACAGAAGGATGACTCTCCATGATGTCATCTGTACTAGGTGGGCGAAAAGTACTACCTAGACAGATTTTTCTGACCAAATTGTTTGCTTTGTGGTAAAAGGAAAGAAAAATACACAAAATTGTGAGCCAAGTTTCCATCTTTACTCCCTCCCCACTGGTATATTTGCCTTTGTGTCCCCTGTGCTGGGACTTCACCACTTGATGAGCAATTGGAGTAAGGAGGTCTCGAGCAAGGCATCTGCTCTGTGCCTTTAAATTTTTCCAGGTGTACAACATGCTTAATAGCCTAATCTATGATGAAGATTGACATTTGTTAAAAATACGCTAAGATCTGTAGAGCATTCTATGCAGACTCATCATCCCAAATGAATACACAGCAGTAAAAGTAGATTTGGGGTGCTGGTTGAAGGAATCTAATTCTACTCCTCAAAGTCTTGTCCACTCTCCTCCCCTACTCCCTTCCTTAACCAGATGAGCACAGCCAACTTTTGAAAAAGAAAAAGAAATAAAACAAATCAAGAGCTTTTAAGCTTCTTTAGCATTTTGGATTCCAATTCCAACTTTCCACATTTTCTTTGATTATATTCTTACTATTACTGTTGTTGCTGTTTCTACTTCTACTCCTGCTACTATTGAGGAAGAGCCTTATTCCCTAGATCCAAGTTTCATCTTTGTAAGTGATGGCAGTCACAGCTCACTGAGGTTGTCATACTCCAATAGTAATATCCTCCCCTCCCCTCCAGTCTGTCTAGCAAACTTCTATTCATTCTTTACATACCCAGCTCATCCATAGTCCCCTAGGCAAGCTTCTCTCTGGCCACCATATCCCTCCATAACATTGAATACTCTCTCCTGTATACTACTTAAGTCGCAATTTACACATTGGGCTATGACGCACTTACACAGTGCACTAGTAGATAGAAAGGTGATGATTACTCAGCGGCTTGGGTTTCAAAGTCAGCTGTTTACTAACTACAAAAGTTGTCTTTTTAAAATCTCAATTTTCACAGCTGACAGCGGGTATTATAAAGACAGCACTAAAATCCTAGGGTTTTGTGCATATTAAATGAAACAAGGCATGTAAAATGCCTGCATCTATTAAATGCTCAATAAATAGTGGTTGTTGATGTTATTATAATTCTTTCTTATAACGTCTGCATTAGTTTGATTGCATGTCTGTATTATTTACAATAATATGAGTATATTGAGGGCTGGGGCTATGTTCCATTCAACTGGTATGATTCCAGCACCAAGTACAGAAGTTGAAGTCAGGTTTCCCTAGGTCCCATTGGGCATTCAGAGATTGCAGATGCTTGTACATACTTGAAAATCCCTGCCCTGGCTTTTTACCAGATTTGGGACTACCCAGGACTCTACTCAGCCGCTGCCGCTGCCGCCACCCCCTCCCCCCCGCCCCCGCCGCCCTCTCCTGCCCACTCCTGCCCACTCCTGCCCACTCCTGCCCACTCCTGCCCCCTCTCCCTCTCGGGACCCCCCCTCCGCGGGCCGGGGCACTGCCCCGCCCCTGCCCCCTACCCCGTCCCGCCCGCCCGCCTGCCCGCCTGCCCGCCTGCCCGCCTACCTTTCTGCCCGCTCCCTCTTCCCGCCCACCTCAGTCCCCCTCCGGCCCCTCTCCCGCCCCCGCCCCCGCCCCGCCCCCTCTCCTGGGCGGTGTTCTCGCTGCCCCTTTCTTTCTTCCCTTCTAGCGCCTCCCTTCTCTCCTATGCTCCTCCTCCTTGTACTTACGCTGACCTGCTAGATTTAGTCTTTTGAGTGGTTCTGTATCAAAAGTTTAATTAGAAAATCGCGCCTGGGCTTTTTAATAGCCTGTGTTCTGGCCGTAAAACCCTGGACGTGGTCCCGAGCGCGCGCGCCGGGCGCCGGCTAATGGCAGGAGCGCGCCAGCCACCGCAGCGCGCTGGGACTCTTGCCCTGAATCTTATTTACATTCGGACTAACAATAGCTCTGGAGCCGGGCTATAAATAATTTCTGGGGAAGAGTTGTCTAATTAAACGTGCAGCAGTAAGGAAAGTGCTTTAACCACAAGGCTGGTGTCCTAATGAACGTAATCACTGGATGGGGACAGCTTAGGAATCACATCTAGACATCTCCCAGTGGAGGCAGAGAGATGGAGGGAAAAATACTCAGGGAGAATTTCCAATCAATATTTAATTGTGCAGTGTGTTAAACTCGTTAGAGGGCCTCTTTTTTCCTTCGCTTTTCCCATACCCAGAGGTAAAAAAGGATTTCAAAGTACAGCTTTGTGGGGTGGCCTCAGCCTCAGACTCCAGTGGGAAAATTGTGTGTTGTCAATACTAAATAAAAATCATCTTAACACATAAGATATATGAATTAATAATATAATCTTGATGGAAGCTGAATTCAAAGATGAACATGGGTGTAAGGTCAGATTCCAGAGTCTTTTTGCCTAAACTACTGTATTTCTAAACTCTAGTCTCCTAGAGGGCAGGTGCTCTGTGCGGTGTGTTCTGCCCTTTCTAAGTATGGAGTTGGGATGGCGTCCCCTGCTCCCTGCAGTGAATGAAGACCATGGAAGGGCAGCTTTCTGACTGGTGCTTTATAGAGGGCAGCACGCCCCTGCCGATTTCTAAGCGGCTGCCAGCTGACCAAGAAGTAAGTCCAAGGCAGCCATGCTTATTTCTGCTCCATTAGAAACAGACAGTGTAACACCAGCCAGATGGAAAAGGACAAAATCAGGATGCAGGGTCATTATCTCTCCACATTCCTAACACCAAGCTCCTAAGGACAGAAAGGAAGGACAGCACACCATCAGACTGATTATGTGTAGGCAACATAGGAAATACACATGTACATAGATTCACATAGATACCTAGTAAACACATGTATGTATATCCACACATCAAATCGTTAGAGACAAAAAAAAAAAAATACATACGGTAAGATGCAAGCTGTTGAAACCAAATCAAGCCAGTGTAGGAACAATGTAAGGAGGGTGATGGGAAGCTGAAGCTGGTGAGGGTGTGGATCTACAGAGGACCTCCCACTGAACTGTGCTAACAATCTATTAGCTAGTACTCCTATCCCTGCTATCCTTCCCATACACCATCCACCCTACCCCTAGATGAAAAAACAAGTCTGCCACCTGTGATTAATCTAATTCACCACTGGATGTCAACGTTGCCCTAGCCAATTAGAGAACAAATAGAAATCCCAATACGCTCTGTCTTGTGAAAGGAGAGTTTGAGCTTTAGGCAACAGCAATGCATTGATGTTATGAGTGTACTGGGGAGGAGGAGGACTGGATACCCATCCTCTGATAAAGTCCAAAAGGGAAAATTATCCAGTTTTAAATTAGTCCCGTTCCCCTTTCATCACAACCACCACATTTTCCCCCAGCACTTCGATTCCCTTCCCCTAACTTATTACTCCCCACAACTAACACTTCCTAATATGCCATATAATATTCTCATTTATTTTGCTTATTGCCTGTCTCCGCCCACTAGAACATAAATCCCATGAAGACAAAGGAGTTTTTCTCTTTGTTCTGTGCTCTCCGATGCTTGATACACTGCTTGGCATGAAGTCAGTGTTTGATAAATATTCATTTTGAATAAATAATATGTAAGGAAATTAATGAAATTTGACATATAAATACAAATGCAATAGAGAACTTATTCCAATACTGATAGAAGTTCCCTTTTTTTCTCTGGAAGAGGCTTAGACGGCTAGATAAAGGGCAGGTGTCTAAACTCACAGAACATAAAGCTTGGAAGAGACTTCAAGGCAAGACTTTTGGGCTTCATCTAAATTAATGACAAATTCTGCTTCTACCTTGTTTTGTTCACTTGGGAAGATAGCACATACTCTCTGAGCCTTAGCTTCCTTGTCAATACAGTGGGATAATCATGATAATATTGGTCCCACCTACCCATTAAGGGTTTTATGAGATCCAACGTCACAGTGTTAGTACAAAATGTTTTCCCTTGGCTAATAAATGCCAGATTCTCCCCAAATGCCCACACGCATGCTGTAAACATTGAAGCCTGTACCCATGGTATTGACAATATAAATATTATAATCCTTTTCCAAAGACGAATATGGAATTTATAAACCTTTCCGAAATAAATCACTTGACCCGAAGATCTTGGCTCTCAAACTAGACCACAATGAAAACAGGCATCACAAATCAATCTTGGTTGGACAATGAACAGTTTGTCCATCCCAGGAGACAAAGGGATTGTAAAAAGAGCCTTTCCTTCATTGGCAAGAGTCTCAGGTTTGCTGCTGCTTCTGTATCTCCTATTTTAGGCATACATGGAAGTTTTGGGCTGCCATGGCAGCCGAGCTAGCATCTTTCTAAATCCATATGTTTAGTTTTTAATAAATAAATTAAATTAAGCAAAAATAGGCCTACGGTGTAGAGCCCTTTCAAATTATTTACTATGCTGTCACTTTGGGCTCATTGATACTTGTTAATATTTCAAATTTAATGATAAGCACCATTTATAAGCTAAATAAGATATTATTAGCACAATAATGGTAGAAACGTACAAGGACACCGCCAAGCTAAGGTGAAAAATGCATTATTGAATGAAATTTAATTAGTAGATTTTGTTCTATTAGTGGCTTGTATATTGCATTTATGAAAATGAATACAAATATGATCCAGGCAATCTTTCCACTGAGAAAATGTCACTGGTAATCTAACTTCACTCCTACTCTTTAAAGCAGATGCAGGATGAAAATTGATGTCCTGGTCTCTTGTCAGTCAAAAGATTTTTAGTTTGTGGTTGTAAGAATAGCCAAGTAGTGGAGCGATGCCTTATGCAGAGCTCTGGCAGGTGTGGAGAAGGGTATGCGGTGAGAATTAATGGTGGATTTTTTTCTTATGGCAATCTTTGGGGCAGTGGGTCTCAGAATGGAGCTTCAGTGGTGTGCTGCCTATCTGGTTAAGCTTGACTAGTCTATATTATGTGTTCTCATTCCCCTGTCGGGCAACTTGGCTTTGGCAGAAAGGGCAGGACTTGGGATCATATACCATGTGTTCAATACTTACACCATTTATAAGCTTCGTGCAACTTAGTTTTTTAAAGCAAAGAAAACACATTAGCTACCTCACTCTTCCTGCCCATAATTCCGTGAGGTTAACTAATATTACAGGCTCTATTATACAGATAAGGAAGTGGAGCTTTAGAGTGTGGATCAACTTGCTCTGGGTCACACAGCTAACAATCTAAGTTCTCCGAAGTTTCCATTTTATTTTTCTTGCAAGGGACATAATGGCATTGCCTACCTCCTGGGGGATATTTTAAATATTAAATGAGATAAAGGTTGTAATGCAGTGACATGTGTATTCTACGAATGTTCGTCTGAATTCCATGTTTCCACCTGGCTCTTCCTTTCTGGATGGCATCATAGAGAGGACAGGGCAGGCCAGTGACCAGAGTTCTCACTCCTAGGTGGCCAATGTGAAGTCTCTCTAGACCTCAGCTCTTGCCTAGGACAATAGGAAAACAGAACGCCTACCCTGCTTACTCAGGTTGTTGTGAGAATCAGTTGGATAGGATACAGGAGTACTGTTGTCGATGCGGGTGACCATTGTCTGGATTTTGTGCCCAGATGCACCGACAGGAATGCTGCGGGCAGAGATGCCCCAGACTAATGCATTTCTTTGCAGTGAGTTTGGGCTTAAAGGTAAATGAGGTACTCTGCTCCCCCTTTAACTATCCACCCTGTGCCTGAAACTCTGTCCCCCTGGACAACATCTTTCTGGTATCACCCAATCTATGACTCTATAGCTGGGATGGGGATCCATCTGATCTCGCTTTTCCTCTTCATCAGCTCTTGTGTTACCACACAGGGATGCCACGCCCTTTGGCCTGTATTTCAAGATAGCTAACCTCAGCCATTCTAATCCTCATGTAACCTTTCATACTGCCATTCTGCCTGCCTTTCTTTCCTTGCTACAAGTTTGGTAAATCAGGAAAAACATCCAAGGGTGATAAAATAAATGTTTTTGTTAGGGATTTATCTAAATTAATGATAGAGTAGAAGGACTTTTTTCTTTAAAAAGCAACCATGATAGGGGCGCCTGGGTGGCTCGGTTGGTTAAGCGACTGCCTTCGGCTCAGGTCATGATCCTGGAGTCCCTGGATCGAGTCCCGCATCGGGCTCCCTGCTTGGCGGGGAGCCTGCTCTCCCTCTGACCCTCCCCCCTCTCATGTGCTCTCTGTCTCTCTCATTCTCTCTGTCTCAAATAAATAAATAAAATCTTTAAAAAAAAAAAATAAAAAAATAAAAAGCAACCATTATAAAGGTAAAAGATGGTTGATGGTTGAAGTTTTTCCTTTTCTAAGTGAACGGACTTGGATTATTTTTTAACGATTAGTCCAGGATACACTTTTCTTCCGTGTTCTATGTATGGTGCCCTTTAGTTTTTAATTTTTAAAAGCTATAATAACTAAACACAGATCCACAACCTCTCCAAAAACCACAAAGGCTAAGTCCTTGGCATCAGTCTACATCTCAACCAAATGGTCCCTCCTCCAATCCCCCCTCTTGCCTCCTTCCTACCCCAAGGCAACCATCATCCAGAATTCTGTGTTCATCTCATGCTTTCATTGTTATACAATTTCATTACATATATATGAGTCTCTAAAATTAAATTTTTTATTTTATTGTTTTTCATCTTCATAAAAAGGGCATGCAATTCTGAGATATGTAATGTTGGGGATTTTCACTTCTTATATTTCTAAGATCATCTGTATTTTTGTGTTTTACTGTATGTAGTTCATTTGCATTGACTGTTGTATACTATTCTAATTTGTGAATATACCTCAGTTGGTTTGTCCACTTTTATGCTGATAGGTATTTAGGTTGAATTCACGATTTTTTCCTATTATGAACAAGTTTGCTATTTACATACATACTGAGGAGTGAAATTCCTAGCTCACAGAGTTTGGGAACGTTTAAATATGAAAGGTATTGCCAAAATGTGTACCAAAGCGCCTATTTATACTCTCACTGACAATGTTTAACGATACAGAGGAATCACATCTTCTCCAAAACTTAGTGGTATCAGACGTTTTAATTTTTACAGATTGATTCAAATTGCATAAAATGGTATGTAATTATAGTTTTAACTTGGAATCTGTAGGACATCTCTTCATATGTGCTTCCTCCTCTCTGCTGTACCTGTTTATTTTATTTGCCATTTTTCTATTGGTTTGCTGTGCTCTTCTCATTGACTTATTGTTGGGAGTTCTTTAAATATTCTTTTTTTTTTTTTAAAGATTTTGTTTATTTATTTATTTGACAGAGAGAGAAACAGCACAAGAGGGGATAGGGTCAGAGGGAGAAGCAGACTCCCTGCCGAGCAGGGAGCCCGATGCGGGGCTCGATCCCAGGACTCCAGGATCATGACCTGAGCCGAAGGCAGTCGCTTAACCGACTGAGCCACCAGGCGCCCTCTTTAAATATTCTTGGCATTGATTTTTGTCAGTTTTATGAACGGCTCCATTTTCAATCCAGTTGAGATAATTAGTCCAGAGAATAAAGGAAGCATGGATTTGTTTTATTTTCTGATCAAATAAACCCACTCTTCTTGACCTCACCTCATCACCTTAATCTTCTATCCTGTGATACTAGCATATGAATGGGATTGTGGCAGAACTAGAAAAATGACTATATTCATTAGTACATTCCAAGAGGAAGAACTGGTAAAACCGAATGCAAAACTTTGTTTTATTTATTTTAAAAGAAAGGTGGAGCAGTCCTCCCAATTTCTGTCCAGGTTTAATTAATAGGGCTTCTTGATGCCTGTACCATCTTCTCGGAAAGCAGACTATTTTTCTCCAAAATGATCAAAGAATTACAAATGAGCAGTTCTGACTTTCTGTACTTCCCTTGGCAGAGATGAGACAGACATTGGAAAAGGCATATAGGGATTCATTATTCATGCAGATGAGTCTCAAATTCAATAGAGCTAATTAGGAAAATGACGGAGTAAATTAGCACTTTATGCAAGTGTATTAATATTAATAAAACTGCCACTTTACCCCGAGGTTAAAACAGATAAGGAGGATAACACAGACCTGACCAGTGGGTGGACTCTCAATATGGTTGCTTGCTGGAACACTGACCACTCTTGTCTGTCCTGGAGAATCTTGTTCCATAAATGTTCTGTTATCAAATTTTTCCTAACAAAAAGAGAGATAAAAATATTTTGAAGGCATAGGTGAACTCTCTTTGCTTTATTATTTGGACTGTTTGAAAGAAAATTCCCCATGTCCCATCTTGTTGGTGATAATAACTAGCAGCACATTATTGTTCATATGGTAGTTTCAGAACCATTGTCTTATTTAAGTTTACAACAAACGTATAAGGTAAATGGCTAGTATTTTCCCATTCTTAGTTTAATAATTTGTCCACATGCCTTCAGATCATTCTTTTTTCTCCATACCTATTCCATGATCACTGCCTTAACTTTAGCCACCGTCCCGATCTCTACTCTTGCTCCCTAGAATTCATTCTCCAAACCGTGGTTAAGAAATCACTTAACATCACAACTCTGATTGTGTTCACCCCTCCCCAGCTATAAACGTTTGAGTAGTTCAACCTTGCTTTCAGAATTGGCCCAAACTTCCTAGCATATGAGCTCTTGCCTAGTTGAGGAAAGTTCAGGCCTGCCCCACTGTCACCTTCCATTTTGTCAAAGTCCGGCTGCAGGGAACTACATGTTATTCCAAATGCATGTGCAAGGATCTCTGCGTTTTTGTTTATGTTTTCACCTCTACCTCCAAAGCTGTCTTCCCTCAGGCTCTGACACCAGGCTCCTCAAAGTGTCAGTGTAGAAGTCTCTTTTCCCAAATGTCCTCCTTTGCCCCTCTCCCCTACAAAGACTGTTATCAAAGAACTCCCCAATTTTCTCCTCATAGCCTTCTCATGTACTAGAGCCAGAACATCTCATTTATTAAAGCTTATATGTATAATCCTACATAGGGCAGTAAATTCCTAGAGACAAGGGGTCAGTTCTTATCCACCATGATGTACCCCTTGAAGGAAGATTTAGGAACCTCTTTTGAAATCCTGTACTCTTTCTAATATTCATGTGGTCTCCTTGGCTCATTTGGGTTCATTACTTTTAGGGTGCTGGTTGGGATAACCTGTAAGATTATTCATTAGACAGAGCTTAAGAGGTTCAAATTTTACAAGATTCATTATTGGAATTCTTTCTACATCTTCAGTAGATTTACTTAATTTGCCTCTAGAGGATCATGGAATCTATAGATTTTAGTTTATAGGCACTTTTCTTTTTCCTGATTATAATTAAGTCTCCATTTCCCATTTTTGTTTTGGTATTCCAAACCCTAAACTAAGATTCAATTTCCATTTAATAGGAGAAAATCTTTCTAAAGATGCAAAGACCTAGAACCTTTACAAGTTCAAGTCCCTATATGGTTTCCTAATTTAAATATTTATTTATTTGAACAATCCTTGATTTCATTCAAAAACTTTTATCAAGTAGCCCACCTATGATCCAGGCAAAATGCCAGATATTTCTTCCAATTTTGGGGGTTGGCTTTGGTAATAAGCATGTCACATTCCTAAATCCCTGATCTCAGACGTCCAGTTCTGAATGACTAGATGTCCATGTCTGCTGGAGATGTGCTCCTTATCTCCTCTTACGACTTTTACTGAGTGTGTGATATTCAGTGACATACTTAACCTTAATTATCTTAAGTTTCCTCATCTGTAAAATAATTATTTTGCTTTCATTCATATAAAGAGTGTTTATCTGGTAACTCCTGAGGTAGGGGTATTATTTTTTTTTAATACGAAGGAAGATACTTCCTAGGATCTGAAGGAATCAAGCCACAGTGATAGAGGAGTAAATTAGTGATTAGTCTGCAGAGATAAATGCTAGGTTAGAATTTGCAAGGAATGCTCTGGGAAAACAGAGGCCAGGCACCAACCCAGGAAGGCATCTATGCAGCGTTGTTGGGTGGCATTTCTCTGTTGTTTCTCCAAAACTGTGGTCTGTGAGTCTTTGCTGCCCTGCTTGGAAGAGGTCACTTGGCAATGCTTAACAGAGATTTTGACGGGGAAAGATGTCTGGATGACTCTCTTTCTTGGAAAAGCAGCTTTGGAAGCTGGGAGGGAGTGGGTGCCACTCTGCCTGTGGTGATTGAAGACTGAGCATACCACCAGCAGCTGTTCAGACAAGAAAGGCGGCTTCATTCAAGAAGCCATCATGATTTGGCAAGGAGTGCTCCAATCAGTAGCCTTCCTAATGCGTGTAATTGTTATGCAAATAAGCCACAGCACATTACCCAGGCTGGGAACAGGAATATCAACTCTGTGATTTACAAGGGGCCCAGGGGCCCAAGAGAACTCTGGCATGCATCCCACCCTAGAGGGGTCAGCCGAGCTGTCTTGGTGCTGGGCTTATGGTGAACTGGTTTATTAAAGTTGACCACTGGACTGAAGCTGATTCCTTAAAAAGTGAAAATATTTGATTTTAATAAGGTGATACAGGCCTGGATTTTCACTTTCTGCCTGCAAATATCAGAAACAATATTAAAATGGGACATGGTTTTAGTGATTGTTGGGTGCCCAAACCCCTTATATTTTGGAGGAGAAACAGTCCAGAGTGGTGAAGTGACTTGTCCAAAGAAACTGGCTTTCTTGCCTCCAGGTTCAGGGTAAACTTACACCTTCCCCTCCTGCCCCTGAAACCTGTACGGCTACAAGACATGTTGTTGTTTCTTAAGCCCAAGACCTTTTCTCTCTTCCTTTTTATCTTCTCCATTTCTTGTCCAACAGATTCCCATTACAAAGGAATCATGGAGATCACTGGATAGATAAGAAATCTTATTTTATTCTCAACAAGATGCAACCTGATACTGTAGACGAGACAAACACCAAATAACTGCAATATGAGTAGAGAAAGTAGAGAGGAGGTAGAGAAAGGTAGAGGTCGCTCAAAGGAGACAGTGATCACATACATTTGGGAGACATGAGAAAACTTGATAGGGTAGATGATATTAGGAATGAGCCTTTAAATCTTAACCGAGACAAGGAAGGAGAGGAAGAGATGGGGTGGTGGGAATAGCAGCAGCAGGAGCAGAGGAAGCTGGGGTTTGAGAAGGAACAACAGTAACTGCATTTGCCTGGGGCATGGGGGCAGAACAGAGGTGGACAGTTTAAAAGCGGGTGTTAGAGCAACGAAATCAAGGCTAAGTCTCGGCAGATCCTTACATCAGTGGAAAGAGCCCTGGGCTTAGGGTTGAATGGCTTGTGTTTGGATCTTACCTCCACCAATGCCCGGATAGGTGACCTTACACAAATAAATCTCTAAACTTTGATTTTTTTTTACTCTCATAAAGATGCGAAGATTAAAAAATGTGAAATGCCTAACACAGTACCTAACACCTGATATGTGCTAAATTAAAAAAAAAAAAAATGTGTCCCTTTGTTTCTTCATTACTTTGGTTTAGAAACTGAGGATTGTCATTGAACCCTGACTTAGCTATCATGGTTTTCTGTCTGTTCGTATTTGATGGTGTCACTTACTTTGACCTTTAACCCTCTTTCTAGAATTAGCTAAGTCTAAGTTCACTTCATAAACCAAGACTGTAACAATCACTGTGTTTTCATTTCTTTTTTTAAAAAAATCTCTCTTCTCTATTCTTATCTGTAATGTCAGATTAATTTTCCTTAAACACTTTTCCAGTCAATAGTCAATTGTTAACTGTTTATAAATGTGCAGGGGCTCCTGTTTGTGCCCTATTGTATCAAATCCATATTCCTCTCCCAGGCAACCAGAGCCCTTGGCCACCAGCCCTCCATATTTCTCCCAGCTCCCTCAAATGCCTCCTGTATATTTATATCAGGCCATTTTAAGGTTTGTCCTCAGATATAGTGAACACATATGAATCTATTATGTCTGTAGCTTTCCCCTTTCATCTACTAATCCAGACAGGACTTGACCACTCAGTGCTCATCTTTACATACAGGCCCATCTTCGCCATCTTTGGTGTTCCATAACCACAGTATGGCCCGACGGCATCACGGCGTTACACTGTTAGGTAGAGCAGACCATCTCTCAATTATCCCACTACATTGTTATCTGTCTTATGGCTTCTGTGGCTCTGAACATACTTTAAAACGTAATACTTTTCAAATTCTCTATGCATCCTTCCCTGGGCCTTGCACCATGTAAGGCATGAAATAATGCCTAATATAAGCTTGTGAGATAAATAAAGTCACCATAGGCCTCAAATTGACAGCAGACTTTTCTTTCTTGCCCACAGAGACATAGCAAATTGAAGGGAAACCCTTGGGCCTGTTTTCCCAGTTTCAGACAGAGTTTGAAGATGTGTCATTTTCCAAATTATCTCTTGCCTATGAACTGAGCAGAGATGGCCCAGACACCACTGAGAGAGACTAAAGATGGAAATGTGCATGCTTGTTTTTAGAGTCAATTTTCTGACTATATTATGCACTTAAAAATTAAATTTGCTAAAGGCATTTCAAGTGCCTTCCATGCTAACACTTCATTATAAGGTACTTATCAGTAATAAATCCACAGGGCCTATTTTTTTTTAAGAAAATAAGAAATACTCAGAACAAATAAAAACATCTTTGTTCCCACTCTTAGAACTATTTTTGTTCTAGGAGAAACAAGTAATTTCTAGTTGAATGGATTAAAAATGTCAGCCTATTATTAACATAGAATTTTTAATAATAACACAAAATGCCAAACTTTTCTTTAATTCCTTTTGCAGGAATTTAATATAAACTGGTAATTAAGAAAGTAAAGGGGAGTTTCTTGCTGACATCGTATGTCAGTTTTTGATTATCCACATAAGATCTCTCTCTGGCTTTCCTTTCCTACCACCAGATCATAGCTAGAAGTTGGTGAGACCTCAAGAAACACCCTGTCTGCTCATAGACCTGTCCTTTACTCAGCATCCACCCTGCCTTCCTTCGTCCCTTCACAGAGTTCATAAAAGGGAAGAGGTACCTTTGTCATCCATATGTCTTTATCTCCCGTTCACCTTTCGAGCCTCATACTGTGGCTTCTGCTCAGCTGAAAGTGATTTCCTAAAGGCTGCCAACATCTTCCCAAAGTCCAGACTCAAGGTTCAGTGTTTAGCTTTTATCTTACTTAACCTCTTAATGACATTTGACAAAATGGCTAAATCTTGTGTTTTAAAACCCTCTACTCTTTCATTGAGAATAACCAGTTTTTTTCCTAACTTTATAATTCTCCTGCTCCTTCTCCATTAGCTTCCCTTCCTTCCTACTTCTCTTAAATATTGGTTTCTCCCTCTCTAAGCTTTTCCTGATTAAATACATTTACTCCCCTGGCCTCAAATGTCACTTACATTCTGATTTCTATCAAGTCTGCATGTCCAGCTGCCATGTTTTTCTTGAGTGCTAGCGATATTCAGCAATCTTTTGTTCCAGTGGAAGAGACAATAAATGCACTAATTCATAAATACAGAAAGAAAAATACAGTACCGAATGGCAATACACACTAGAACATGAAGGCTGGGAAGGGGTGGGAGAATGTGAGACAGGGGTTCTCACAGCCAGAGAAGATGACACGTAGAAGCTGACAACAGAGTGAAAGCCTTGGGACCGTGTTGGCGCTGCAGATGTTTGAAGAAGAGCTTCTCTTGAAGGTGGAGCTGCAGCCTCACATGCCTCAAGGCAGGAGCGTGTCTGGCCTGGACATATGGCTAAACTGGTGTGGTGTGAAAGGACGGGAGGCCAGGTTATCCACGGCACTGCACTGCCCTGAGATGGGGTCAGTGGAGGCTTTGGGCCAGAGGAATGCTGGGATCTGACTTGTTTTAAACAGACTATTTCTACTGCTGTTCTGAGAATCCACTGTACGGCAGGTAGTACAGAAGCAGGAGACTACCAAGAAGCTATCATAATGATCTAGGCGAGAGAGGAAGAGGATTTAGAGCAGCATGAGGTCAGCGGAGGTGGTCAGAGGGATGGGATTCTGAATGTATGTTGAAGGTAAGTTGGGAAGTATTTGTTGGTGGGTTGGATGTGAGATATGAAAGGTAGATTGGGGTCAAGGATGATTCCAAAGTTTTGATCCTGAACACCTGAAAAAAATCAAGTAACATTTGTTGAGATGTGAAGCTTGCAGATGCAAGTTTGAAAGGGGCGGAAATAAGGAGTTTGGGTTTGGACACTTCAAATTTGAGATGTCTGCTTGAAACCCAAGTGGAGAGGGTAAGTAGGCAGAATTCTGGAATTTGGAGAAAGATATATACATATATATACACACATATATATATCATGTGAGTCATGAGCATAGATCGCAATGATCTCTCAAGCCATAGTACCAGATGAGGTCTCTAGGGGAGAGCTTATAGATAGAGAAGAGATTCAAGGATTGGTGCCTTCTCTCTCATCCTGAATATTGCCTTAGTTAAAAAGCTTTGACAATTTGATCCCAGAAATATCTTTTCTTAATACCCTCTTCAGAGCCACGATCTAAGCACCTCCAGGGGTCAGCCCTCACATTATAAGCTATTTAAAGGGAACGTCTCCGGAACACATTTACAATATGAAGACTACCTATTTTGCACTGGTGCTGTCTCTGCTTTAAGACAGTTTAGTTTAAACTCTTATTATTTTAAGTCCCCTCGATGGCAAAGGCCTCCTGATTGGTCTCCGTGCCATCAAGCTCTTCTTTCCACTGTGACAACAGAGTAACTCTTTTAACCAAAAGCTGATCACACCACTGGTTTCTTAAAATCCTTTGTGTCTTCTTGCTTATTTGAGGTTAAAGATGTTCTTTTAAAGCCTTCCTGAGCTTGGTGCAAATGATTTCCCTATCTTTATTTCCTACCTGACCACTCATTGTTTATCATCTGCTGGCATTTCTTTGTACCACCTGTGCTCAGAAGGTGATGTCCCTATCTGCCAGACAGGACTGCTAGTGTTGCGGCTGCATCCAGCATTTATTTTTGCCTCTACCAATCTGACAGTATCATTTCTCCATTCCTATTCTTTCCTCTGAGTCTCTCCAAGTCTACAAAACATTTTCAGTTCAGCTCAGCTCCTACATCTCCACCAGGAATTCCATGTGCACTCTGGCCCATTTCAGTTCTTAATCAATCATGTATCATCACATGATGTCCTCCAGTGATTTCCTGTGTGCATATCTTATCTCTCCAATGAGATTATAAGCTCCTTTAGGGCAAGAAACTGTACCATATTTCTTTCTATTCACTATAGCACCAAGCAGCAGAGAGGCATTTTAATAAACACAGTTTTGAATTGAATTAAATATATTGAGCCTGCTTCCTATTTTAACAAGTTCATAGATCAGGCAGGTCACCAAAGACTCTTATACATGCTCTATATAATTCTGTCTACCAGCTGTTGTTGGGCACAGCAGCTCCCACTGCTCCTAAATATCTCTTCCTTATATTTACAATCTATGGACTCAATGACACAGATTCTGCCAAAGTGTATTTATAAGAATATGAAAAACTATGGCCACATGAGCCTGAATTTTGTGGCTTCGTGTGTAGTGAGTGTGATACATGATTTCTCGTGATTTGGGAAATGTGGTAAAAATAGATAGCTATCTCTGAGCTAAATCTAGGAGGATGCTGGCCCAGTTCCACACTCTGGGTATTTTGGGGTATTATTTAGTTATTATTGACACAGTTGAGAATTCAGCTCAGAGATCCAACAGGGAAAGAGAGAGAGATCTTTCTTAGGAGCCTAGGGCAGGGGGAACAAAGCAGCTGTAAATAGCTTAGCAATCAGTGCTTCATGTTTGAATAAGTGTTTCCAACAAGCAAAAAACAAAGCCCTTTATAAACAAAAATAACTAATATCCATTGAGCCTGACAATTAACAAAACACTTTCACATTTATTATTTTATTAGACACACCAACTACCTAGATGATGAGAAAAGATGATAATCTCCATTTCTCTAAATGAGAGAATTAAAGCCCTTAGTTACTGAGAGACTGGTCCAGTGTCACCCAGGCAGGAAGTAGAAGAGCAAGTATATGGGACAAGGATCTTCAGGGTTAATACCCAGTGCTTTCTGCAGTGTAGTACATTGCTCCCAAAACAAGGGAAATTTCAAAAAGTTTAGATGGCTTCATCTAAAGATTCTGTCTCTTTACCTATTTCCTTTCAAAATAAGAAATTCTATGGAGACACTATCATTCATTCATATATTTGGTAGGAATGTGAGAGCAATGTAGGGGTTTTTTAAGCTTTAAAAGGTAATTTAATAAATAAATGTGAAACAAACTTAGAAGAGTAGCTGGACCAGAGTTTATGTTTCTAATAGAATCATAAATGCCAGAAAGTGCTGGGAATGATTTATTATCCTGTTATTATAAGTGACTGGGAAGCTTTCAGTGGAGTCCTTGCTAATTTCTAGCAGCTGCATTAAATCAGAAACTCTATTAGCTATTATAAAATCATCATCCCATTTTTCTGCAAATCAACTTGAACACCTGATGGGAATTTGGAGCTGTTTGTTACTATATGTGCTAACCTCATCCTCGGCCTCCAAAAACGAAAAAAAAAAAAAACACAAGCCAGAGTTGGCATGATATTGGTCACATCAAGTGTTAGGGATTAATAAATGACTGTCTACATTTTATAAGGGATATATCTGAAGAAAGAAATAGTTTCCTTTAGCAAATGCCACCTCATTAAGTGGCAAGTATCTGAGATATCATCAAATCCTGTGTTCTGAATTTGAGTCCTTCCCTCAGCTTCATTCTACCCAAATCCAGCAGCTGTCCACCCAAATCCTTATACCCAAATCCAGCAGCTGTCTATCCCTTGTATGAACAGGACAAATAACCAACTATATACAAACTAAATTGGAAATTGTTGGCACTATTACCCTTCATTCTGATTTTTACAATGGAATATACCTCCAAGGACTCATTCTTCTCTGACCAGAAAAATAACACCTTCTGTTGGGCAAGTAACAAGGGTCAGGAGCAGATATCACTATGTCCTTGAATACAACTTAGGCTTTATGGTTCAAGAATTAGCTGGCTGGGTAATGGTTAAGTGCAATCTGATGGAGGCAACCAGGAGAGGCCATTACCTAAAAAATATGCCTGCTGTGTTGGGGGAGATTCTGGAGTAGGAGCAGCAGAGTGAAAGGACGAGAGGCAGCTGCTGATAACAGCAAATGTCTAACTAGGAGAATGAAGTAGAATTTTCAGAGAAATAAATTTTACAGGAATTAGTAATGGACTGAATATGGAAAGTGTGGTTTCTTGTTTAGAAAACCTGAATGGATATCCAAGCTGAAGGAGTTGATTAAATTGAGGGAATCTTAGAAGTTATATTTTTATGATGAGTTTATGTGCTTATATACTTACCTTATACACTCCTACATGATTGTCTTTATAGTTGCTATGTTCTGTGCCTGAAATTATTTTCCTTCAAAACTTCACAAGGTTCATTCCCTCACTTTGAGTGTTGGTTCAAATATCACTTCATGAGAGAGAACTTCTATAACCTCACTTTTCTCATTTGTTATTCTATAAGCCTGCTTTAATTTTCTTCAGAGCACTTATTGTTTCCTATTATTATGTTTTATTTTTATATTTTATTTATTTATTGTTTATCATCCCACTGCAGGCCACATTAAGTTTGAACCGGCAACAACATTGTGTATTTTGTTCACATCTGTATTACCAAGCCTAGAACAGTACCTGGCTCATGGTGGGTGCTCAGTAATGGTTGAGAGAATGAACAAATAAGTCCCAGAATGGCAATTGTATATCTACAGATCTCTACCTATATAGACAGATAGATAGATATAGATATATAGAGGGCTCTAGGCTTTTAAGACAAATTGGTGAGTTATCTTCATATGAGTAATAGCTGAAGCCATAGGCTCTGGAGAAAGAATAGAATAAAAAGATAAGAAGGCCTTGAAGAACTCCAAACAGTTGAAAGCCAGGTGGAAGATGATGAACTTGCAATGAAAACAAAGATGAAACAAGGAAAAGTAGTATCTGTAGGGGAAGAAAGTGTTGAAAAACACAGAGTAATCAGGACAATGAACACTTAAACATATCCAGTGGTCACCAGTGACCACAGGAAGAACTGCTCTGTTGGAGTGATGGGTTAAGGGCTGTACTGGTGAATGTGTGCAAGTGTGATGAGGAGATGGGAAATGGGAAAGAACATCCTTGGAAAACTCTGAGTTACTTGTCTGAAATGAGGAGAGTAATAGAGAAATAGCTGCAAGAAGATGAAGGTCTAAGTAATTTTTTCTTACTTTTATTTAATTTTTCATATATTTAAAAGCCAATGGGAAAGATCAACTTGACATGGTAGACTGAATATACAATAGATACAGGGAGTATTCCTTAGGATTGTTTTCCTGAGGAATCAAGAAAGATGAAATCCAAAGCATGGGTAGAATGATTAGTGAATACATGAGGAAAGACAGGGTCTCTGTATTAACTAGAGGAAAGGAGAATCCAAATATAGACAGTTTTATGTGCTTGGTAAGGGAAGGTTAGGGCAATTCCCATTTAGTGGTTTCTCTACTTCTCTAAAGTAGAAGGTGATCATCTGTTGATTGCAACAACAATATGAGTGGGCATTCAAATGATGGAGATGAATGGAGAAGGGAAAAAAACATTGTGGAAAGTAGTAGCATGAGTTGACTAATGAAGAGTAGAAAAATTGTAGGATAGTTGTGAGGAGCCACTTGACTGTGGTGAGCATGAGCTAATAAAAGAATCATTCTGCCCTGTTGTGTCCTTAACCATGCCCAGAAAGTTGAGTTCATCCAGGGTTAGAATTTGGTAAAAAGTTTGTGACAGAAAGAGTAATGAGCAAGGAAGTTCACAGTGTTGGACCTATTGGAATAAGGGACCATGATATCCAAGCTGTTGAGGAGGGAAGCACAGATAATGGAGGTCTTAGAATTTGACAGAGAATAGAGGAGTCAATGGTCAGGAAGTCCCAAAGTAGTCAAAGATGCATCATGGTGGGAATGGTGGGATGAGCCCCTGGTAGGAGAGGGAATTGAGATATAAGCATGAAATATTTGAATTAGTAATTTTGCAGAAGGTGGGTGATTATATTTTCTGACAAGGCCCATTTGCTCAGAACTGGGCTGGCATCATGCACTCCTTAAATCCCTCAAAATAAGGACAACATTTATCTTAAAATCTAGGCCAGTACTGATTTCAAAGTGGGGATGAAGAGATCTCACCAATGAGTTGCCAAGGTAGGCTCTAACACTAGTAAACAAGTGGATTAAAAACAAATAAGCAACAAATGCAATACTGTCATACTTAGGATTACTGTTTGGGGCAGAGAGATAGCTGGAGGTTGAGTGCCAGCCATGGGCTTTATGAGGAGCTCCTTAGACCTGGGGACACCAATACTTCTTAACCCATGGTTCCAGGTGGCAAGCAGCTCTAAAGAGTGAATAGTGCTCTTTCTCATCAACAAAATTATGTGTCAAAGGTAACCAACCTCTTATCTGTGATATGAGTACTGGGTACCTACAGCAGAGAGAGCAGAGGGCTACAGTTTCCTATGAAGATTGCAGAACTCATTGAGAACAAGAAAGAGCCTGTTCCCCATTCTGTTTTTATTCAACAGCAAACAGAGCCACTTGTCAGCCTGATGGTCCTTGTCCATTGCCTTTGCAGCAATAGTTTGAAAGAGGGTAGAGGGAGATGGAGGAAAATGACATTAAAAGGAAAATGTCACCATTTCCAAATGCCATATTATTTGACAGTTTCTCTTTATGTTGCAACAGCTGCTTAACATGACAAACGATGGCTTTAATAAAAATGCATACAAGGAGATGCAGCACCAGAAAATGAATAATGGAGCTTTCTATCCTGGCATGTTGTGGAGCATATTCACTCAGCAATGAATAGGACCTTGGGAACTGTGTGTTGCCTGTTGCTTTCAGGCAACCCTTGGTAGGTGGTTGGTCCTGTGTCCATCAGTTTCACTTGCGGAAAGCAGAATACAGTGCAACTGGTTTCAGCAGAGAGGTTTTTTGGTGTGTGGCATTAGACGATTTGCTCAATCACTGCGGGGGGTGGGGGGGCGGCGGTGGGCTGACAAAATAGGTTGAAAAACTTTCAGAAAGCCACACCAACAGATCCTGTTTTATAACCTAGAAGCTGCCACCATTCCCAATCAAAGTTACAAAATCCTGAAGCCACTACTGACAGGAAACTACTACCTCTAGGAAGCTGCCTTGAGCAGGAAGCCACGCCTGCCTAGGTGACCAACACCAACAAGGATGACCCTTTCCCTGTCTCTGGATACCCGAGACAGCAAATGCTTGGGCCTGTGAATTCCTGCTAATGTTGCCCAGAAAAAGCAAGTGTAGTGTTTTTCGAGAAGAACAGCAACAACAGTAGTGACAGCATGATGACTTCTATACAGGTAACTGAAGTACAATACATTACACACGAGTTGTGGGGGCTAAGTTGGGGCTGGCAGGGTTTGGTGGTCTTAGGATCCTACAAATCCAGATTTGATACTGATAAATCCAATATTGTATGGTTTGAAGGAAGAGGAATAGAGAGTAAGTAAGAGGGTGGGAAAGTGAGAGTGCAGGGAAAAGCAGCCTGGAGTGGACAGGGACTCCCTGGAATTTTGATAACCATGTGGCTTCATAGATCACTTACTGTCTTGTCACCTCTGTGCAGTCACACGGGGGAGGAAGCCCTTAGCCATTGAAAGTTCCACAAACGTGTCATTCCAAATCACCGTTCAGGGTTAGAAGTAGCAAATGAAGAAAAGCTATAGTAGCAACATACATCAACAATGCAGAAGAACCAGGAATGAGGTGGGGTTGAACATATGGACCTAGTTGGAATCATGGGAAGAAATGTAGTGTTTCAAGGGGACTAAAGGACTTGCTCATCACATAGATAAAGCCATGAAGGTCTCCCATTGTTTGTTTTAGCACACTGCGGACATAAGGAATAGTTAGTGGAATGGAACAAAATGGGGGAAAATGGCATAGCAAAGTACATGTCAGCCATTGGGGAGTTTGACTCAATATTTACCTATCACCTACTGTGTGCTCAATTATAATGCTCAAAATAATATTTTCTCTGTGTCCTCAAGGGAATTAAGATATTCATTGATTTTGAGAAAGCCATTACATGGAGGGATTTAAAGGATACAATTTTTCAGCCTGTACTCTTTCTTGGCATTTAGAAGATAAGACTTCTTTGTTATAGCTGGTCATTACGTGTAAAGAGTTAGAAGTCTGATAGCACTCTGCTGTAAGGAATATATATATATATAGAGAGAGAGAGAGAGACTGTATTACTATACCCATGGAGGTGATAGTCTATTTGAGGAGCTAGAACACACCAGGAAGAAAGTGGTACACATTTTAGTTGGCAAAGACTTAATAAAACAGAGGACACAAAGTAATAGAATTTCTAACTGCCAAAGGGAAGGTATACAGAGTAAATGCTATAGTAGATGAGAGAAATTAAAAATTATTTCAGTTTGGAGTGCTGAAAAAGTTTTCTTAGTGGAGGTAAAATTTAAGCTAAATTTTGAAAGAAGGGAGAACTCTCTCTGATAAAAAGGAAGAGTAAAGTGATGCCTGGATGGCTCAGTAGGTTAAGCATCTGCCTTCAGTTTGGGTTGTGATCTCAGAGTCCTGGGATGGAGTGCCGCATTGGGCTCCCTGCTCAGCGGGGAGTCTGCTTCTCCCTTTGCCTGCTGCTCCCCCTGCTTGTGCTCTGTATCTCTCTCTCTGACAAATAAATAAAATCTTTAAAAAAAAAAAGGAAGAGTAAAATTATCCTGTGTAGGGGAAATAACAGAAGGAAAACATGTATGAGAGACAGTGTGTGATATTTGACTAAAATGAAAGCTTATAGGATACTCATGGAAAAATTATTTCATTAAAAACAAAACTATTAATAGCTGGGAAAAATAGGACTCTTAATAAAGAGCCATGAATGTCAAGAGAAATAATTTGCAATATGTTCTGTAGGCACTGGGAATATTGACATTCCAAAAGAGATCCACTTGATATCGTCCAGAATCAAGTGTATGTGATTCTGGAATTTTTGGACCATGGTAACAGTTTGATTTCCTTTTGAATTGAAGCAAGAACCAGGGTTTAAAAAAAACTTTCTACCTTTTGTATTTTATCTGTTTGTTTCTATTAAAACATACCCTCCCCAAAAGAGTGCTTATGTTTTAATGAAAACATCTCCAAATATAAATAAAATATTTTGTATGTGTCTATATAAGTCTTGAGGATTTAAAAAAAATCATTTATCTTAGAGAGAGAGAGAGCAGTGGGGGTGGAGAGTGGGGCAGAGGAAGAGGGAGAGCGTCTCAAGCAAACTCCTCGCTGAGTGTGAAGCCCAATGCCCAGCTCGATCTCACAACCCTGAGATCATGACCTGAGCTGAAACCAAGTCAGAGGCTTAACTGACTGTGCCACCCAGGTGCCCCAGTCTTGAGGACTTTTAAAGCTAAGATAAATTTGAAAGGGAAAAAGTGTGCTTTGAAACCATGAAAGGGATGTGTGAAGAGAAGGTGCCTTGGTGCACCTGGCCCCTTTATGATGGAAGTTGAAAAGGTACAAAGAATTGGGGGCCATAAAGGGAGAAATGACCAATTCACTAAGCACGTAAATAAGCAAATGAAACAAGTCCCAGAGAGGATGTGGGGAGAATCGGCATCTAAAGTTGCCACAATATATGATCTATCTGCTTTTCAGTTAAAAATCGTAAGACATAAAAAGAATCAGAGGTGGCCCCTACAAAGAAAAAAATTCAGGCAACAGAAACTGCCTATAAGGGCCCTGATGTCATATTTAACAAAGATTTTGAAGCAGCTATTATAAACATGTTCAAAGAACTAAAGGAAACCATGTTAAAAGAAGTACATGAAAGTATTATGAAAATGTCTCACCAAATAGAGAATATAAAAAAACATATAAAAATTATAAAAAAGAATCAAATGGTAATTCTTTTTTTTTTTTTTAAGATTTTATTTATTTAACAGAGAGAGACACAGTTAGAGAGGGAACACAAGCAGGGGGAGTGGGAGAGAGATAAGCAGGCTTCCTGCCGAGCAGGGAGCCCGATGCGGGGCTTGATCCCAGGACCCTGGGATCATGACCTGAGCTGAAGGCAGACGCCCAACGACTGAGCCACCCAGGCGCCACTCAAATGGTAATTCTGTAGTTTAAAACTAAAATAACTAAAATTAAAAATTCATTAAAGGTGCTCAACAGTATATTTCAATTAGCAAAAAAAAATCATTGAATTTGAATACAGATTGATAGAAATCATACAATCTGAAAAACACAGGAAAAAAATTTTTAAAAAATGAACAGAACCTTAAAGAAATACAGGATACCATTAAACACATCAACATATGTGAAGTAGGAATCCCAGAAGGAGAGGAGAAAGAAAAGAAGCAGAAAAAAATACTGGACAAAACAGTGGGTGAAAATTTCAAGAACTTGATGAAAAATCCACATATCCACACATCAAATAAGCTTAACAAACTCGAAGTTGGATAGAGAGTTCCACACCCATACACATCATAGTAAAAATGTTGAAAGCCAAAGAGAAAATCTTGAAAGCAGAGGAGAAAAATGACTCACCACATCCAAGGCAACCGCCGTAAGATTAATAGATGACTTTTCATTAAAAACAGTGAAAGTCAGAAGGCAATAGGATGACATATACAAAATGTTTTTTTAAAGTCAACTAAAAATCTTATATCTAGCAAAATTAACATTTAAAGATGAAGGTGAAAAAAAGACATCCCTATATAAACAAAAATTGAGAGAATCTGTTGCTTGTAGATTGTCTTATAAGAAATACTGGAGGACCAGCTTGCATTCCCACCAACAGTGTAGGAGGGTTCCCCTTTCTCCGCATCCCCGCCAACATCTGTCCTTTCCTGACTTGTAAATTTTAGCCATTCTGATTGGTGTGAGGTGGTATCTCATTGAGGTTTTGATTTGGATTTCCCTGATGCTGAGCGATATTGAGCACTTTTTCATGTGTCTGTTGGCCATTTGGATGTCTTCTTTGAAAAACAAACTGAGGGTTCTAGAGGGGAGGGGGGTGGGAGGATGGGTTGGCCTGGTGGTGGGTATTGAGGAGGGCACATTCATCTAGAACTAGTGATGTAATGTATGGGGATTAACATAAGAATAAAAAAAAAAAAGAAATACTGGAGGACGTTCTTAGACTAAAAGCAAGTGACTCTAGACAATAAGCAAATCTATACACACACACAAACACAAATATCACTGATAAAGTTAATTACATAATTATAAAATGGTATAGATGCTTATTCCTTCTTTCTTCTATTAAATGATATTAAAAGAATTATATAAAGTTGTACATATAATTATATTTTTTTGCCTATAACATATGGAAATGTGATATATTTGACAACAACAGTGTAAGAGGTGGATGGAAGGAAAACTGTATTGGAGTAAGGATATGCCACCAGAGAGTAACTCAAATCCATAAGATCAAATAAAAACAACCAGAATAGTAAAGAAAATGGTTAACAAGACAAACTCTATAAATACATACATGCTCTCCTTTCTTCTCTCAGTTCCTATAAAAGCCATAAAATTAATTAAAGTAATTTATAACAATGTATTGTTGGGTTGAAATATATACAGGTATAATATGTGTAAGAATAATAGCACAAACAGTAGAAAGAGGGACTAGAGCTATATAGGAGTAATGTTTCTATATCTACTGGAATTAAGTTAGTATAAAACTGAAGTAAATTCTGACAAGTAAAGGTGTATATGGTAAGCCCTAGGGCAATTACCAATAAAACATTTCAAAAAGTAAAGCGTAAATTGTTAAAATAATTAAAATGGTACAGTAGGAAATATTAACTTACTGCAAAAGGAAGCAGTAATGGAGAAATAGAACAACAAAGACATGAGACATATAGAAAATATAAATCTAATTATATTAATAGTAACATTAAATGTGAATATATTAAACAATCCAATCAAAAGGCAAGATTGTTAGACTGGATAACAACAGGATCCAACTATGTTTTATCAATGTGAGACACACATTAGATATAAATGTGCTAAAAGTAAAAAGATGGAAAAGATATACCATGCAAACGATAATAAAAAAGATGGAGTTAACTATTCCAGGCAACTGACTTTAAAACAGAAAAATTGACAACAGATGGAGGGACATTTTAGAATGATGAAAGGGTCAATCTATCAGGAAGATGTAAAAATTATAAATATGTATGCACCTAACAACAGAGCTACAAAATATATGAAGCAAAAGCTGACATAATTGGAGAAATAAATGATTCAACAGTAACAGCTGTTGACTTCAATAATCCACTCTCAGTGATAGATATGAAAGTAGGCAGAAGATCAACAAAGAAAGAGAAGACATGAACAACACGATAAATTAACTAAAACCAATGGACATCTTTGGAACACTCCTCTAAACCACAGCAGAATATAGATTATTCTCAAATATACATGGAACATTCTCCAGAACACAGATCATACGTTCAGCCACAAAACAAGCCTCCATGAATTTTTTTTTAAAGACTTTATTTATTTATTTGACAGAGACACTGCGATAGAGGGAATACAAGCAGGGGGAGTGGGAGAGGAAGAAGCAGGCTTCCTGCAGAGCAGGGAGCCTGATGCGGGGCTCAATCCGAGGACCCTGGGATCATGACCTGAGCCGAAGGCACATGCTTAATGACTGAGCCACCCACGTGCCCTGCTTCCATGAATCTTGAAGGATTGAAATCACATAAAGTGTAATATCTGACCACAATGAAATGAAAAGAGAAATCAGTAACAGAAATTAATTTGAGAAATTCACAAAAATGTGGGAAGGTACATACTCAAATAACCAGTGGATCAAAGAAGAAATCACAAGGGAAATTAGAAAATACGTTGAGGGGAATGAAAGTGGAGACAAAACACAGAAAAATATATGGGATGCAGTTAACACACTGCTTAGAGATAAATTTGTAGGTGTAAAAAGCTATATTTTTTTTAAAAAGGAGAAATGTCAAATCGATAATCTAATTTTTCACTTTAAGATAATGGAAAAGAATAGCAAACTAAATCATAAGCAAGCAGAAAAGGAAAATAATAAAGATTACAGATGAGACAGAGGAATAAAGAATAAAAAAATAGAGAAAAACCAATGAAACTAAAAATTGGTTCTTTGAAAATATCAATGAAATTGACAAAACTTTAGCTGGATCAGACAAGGAAAAAATTAAAAAAGACTCAAATTGCTAAAAGCAGAAATAAGAAAAGGGCCATTACTAATTACCTCACAGAAATAAGAATTTTAAGGGGGTATTATTAGATAAATTAGATAGCTTAGGCCAATAAATTAGATAACTTAGATGAGATAGAGAAATGCCTAGTAAGACACAAACTACTAACACTGACCCAAGAGGAAATAAAAAATGTAAGTGGACAGTAAAGAGATTAAATTATTAATTCAAAAACTTCCCACAAAGGAAACCTAGGACTAGATGACTTCACTGGTGAATTCTACCAAGTATTTAAAGAAGAATTCATACCACTTCTTAACAAACTCTTTCCAAAAAATAAAAGAGGGAAAACACTTCTTAACTCATTCCTTTAGGCCAGTATTATTCTGATTCCAAAACTAGACAAAGACATCACAAGAAATACAACTACAGACCAATATTTGCTGTGAATATACATACAAAAATCTTTTCAAAATACTAGCAAATTGAATCAAGCAATATATAAAATGGATGATACACTATGACCAAGTGGGATTTATACTAGGAATGCAATGTTGGTTTAACATTCCAAAATCAATTAATGTAATGTACCATACTGATAGAAAAAAAGACAAAAAATACAGAATATTATAATAGAGGCACGAAAAGCATTCAACAAAATCCAATACCTTCATGATAAAAACACGAAATGAGTTACAAATAAAGGGAAATTTCCTCAACTTGTCAAGAAAAATCCAGAGCTAACATCATACTTAATATGATACTTTCTCCCTAAGGTCAGGAACAAGATAAGGATGTATGCTTTTACCACTTTTGTTCAACATTGTACTGGAGGTTCTAGCCAGGTAAATTATTCAAGAAAAATAAATAAAAGGTATACCGATTGCAAAGAAAGTAGTAGGACTATCTATTTGCAAATAACATTATCTTATGTAGAGAAAATCCTAAGGAATTAGTTAAAAAACTAATAAAAAAGTTTAGCAAAGTTGTAGGATGCAAGAACAATAAAAAAAAAATCATTAGTATTTCTATACACTACCAATGAACAATCCAAAAATGAAATTAAGAAAACAATTTTATTTCTAAAGCAGAAGAATAATTAAAAACTTAGGAGTAAATTTAACAAAAGAAGTATAAAATTGTTACTCTCAAAACTACAAAATATTTTTAGAAGAAATGAAAGAAGAGCTATATAAGTGGAAAGACAGTCCATGTTCACGGTTTGGAAGATTTAATATTGTTAATATGGCAATACCCCCAGACTGATCTACAGATTTGATACAATCCACATAAAAATCTCAGTGGGTTTCTTTGCAGAAGCTGTTCTTAAAATTTATATGGAAATTTAAGGGACACAGAATAGCCAAAACACTCTTTAAGAATAACAAATTTGGAGGACTCACACTTCCCATTTGTAGTAATAAAGATAATGTGGTACCGGCATAAAGAGAGACATAATTAGGGGTGCCTGAGTGGCTCAGTCAGTTAAGCATCTGCCTTTGGCTCAGGTCATGATCCTGGGGTCCTGGGATCAAGTCCTGCTTCGCGCTCCCTGTTCTGCCAGGATCCTGCTTCTCCCTCTGCCTCTGCCTATCTCTCTCTCTCTCTGTCTCTCATGAATAAATAAATAAAATATTTTTAAAAAAGAGAGACGTAATTATCCATGGGATAGAATTAAGCATCCAGAAATAAAACCCTCACTTTACCTTAACCTGATTTTGATAAGGGTACAAAAAATATTCTTTACCAAAAAAATGGTGCTGGGAAAACTGGATATCTATATGCAAAATAATGAAGTTGGTCCCTTACTCACACCACAAAGAAAAATGATTTCAAAATGGATCAGAGACCTAAATGTAAGAGCTAAAACAACAAAATTCTTACAAGAAAATATAGGAGTAAATCTTTGTGATCTTAGTTTAGGCAAATCCTTCTTAGATATGACAGCTAAATGGTATGGCCTTTCTTTGGGGGATAATTAAAATTCTAAAATTTATTGTGGTCATAATTGCACAACTCTTTGAATGTACCAATAACCATTGAGTTGTAGGATATGTGAATTATATCTCAATAAAGGAGTGTGTGTGGAGAGAGAGAGAGAGAAGGAATGTGGTAAGAATACAAAGCAATGAGTGCAGAGTGTCTTGGGAGAAACAGCCTTAGGGAAGTAAAGAAGGGATAAGAGAAGGCAAGGCACCCAATAAAGAATGTGTTATTAAGCCACATACCAGAGTGTATAACTAAAGATAATCCCTCAGAAGTACTCTAGGAGATGATGTGGAATATGGGCCTCTGAATTATTCCCAATGAAGGCTAGGAGCTGGTTTATTTATAGAATTATACCTGTCAATTATTGATTGATGGCTGCCCTTGGCACTTTTGACCGGTTACATACATTGTGAGAATGACTTTCTGTGGCTTCACAGAGGCCCTCAGGCACAGAGATGCTGATACTAGAAGTAGGAAGTGGTGTGGATCACACTGAAATGGTGGGTCCAATGTATATGGTGGGGCATTAATAGTTTCTGCTATAGATGAGATGAAAGCTGATATCATAAAATCATTAACACATGGATTTCTTTTACCTTGGTTTGGACCATGTATTGAGAGCATAAAGCTTTGTGGTGTGAGTGTTTCATAAAATTGATAAAGTCCTGGTGATTTCCATGGTGGCTATTTAGAGATTTCTTCTTCTACTGATCTTTAATATAATTGGCAACTTTACTTAAATGAAAACATAAACAAATATGAAGCACAAACCCTCATCCCTGTCACATCAATAGCTCACGTTTTTATTCCCCATAGTGATTCCTCCAAACATGTATTTCCCTTCTCAAGCCCCTGACCTTTTCTTACATTAGTAAAAAATGATCTTAATTCCAATAATTTCAAGACAGTAGAAACCACCACATGCAAATTATTTCAATTTCCATCTGTCTATTTAATATTTCACTTAACATCAAAGTTGAGTTTGTAGGATGTTTTTAGAGAGTGCCATTTAGAGGGGATAAAAGAAAAGGAAGCAGTAAAGACTGAGCTACAGTATAGAACCAACAGCTTCAGCCAAACCTACGAGGAGTTTTGAAGCTAAAATGGCCTGGAAGAACATTGGGCCAAAATGACTTGGCCTTTCAACTCTTCCTCAATCAGTCATTGGTTGAGGGCCTCTCTAGGAAGTCATGGCTTACTGCAGGGCAGTTTTCTGCAGCAGAGGAAATCCCTGAAGGGGTTGCTAATACTCCCCATAGCAGAGCAATACTGCTAAATCTTTCTTTAAAGGAGGATCTTCTGCTCAGCACCTCTCTACACCCTTCAGAGATCACCCTTATGCCACTCCATTCCATTTCCTTATATATGTTGAGAGAGAAGCATCTCCAGGATTCCACTGGACTTTCTTCCTGAAGGAAACTTAGAAGATCAATGTTAATGAGATGAACTGCAGCCCTCACATCTCCAGGTGGTTTTGAGATCACAACTGATACTCATCATCTTTTTTGTCCACACTTCATACTCTGACTCTTCAGCTAGTGCCTCCAATGCCTCTCCATGGCTCACCTGGTGGCGTGACCCAGACACTCATCACTGTGGTGTGACCCAGGCACTCATCACTTGTATAGCCCAGGGCTACTGCACTTATCCATTCGTTATCACAACTGGGCAAGGGAGTGCCAAGAGGCATCCAAGTGAATCACCTGGATTTCACATACATTTCTCCCTTCCCTTCCCCACTGAGTCACAGCATGACTATCAGGTGAGATGGGGAAGCTGAGCTGCCCTCTATGGGACTACAGGGTTACTGTTCCCTTGTAAGAAGGTATTCCCTTAATTTTATCCAACTTGTTCCTTCCAATTTCTTTCCCTCCCTCTCTCATTCCATCTGGAATCTTGCCTCATTTATTGTTTCTTCTTTTTTTATAATGCCTTTGCTGCTGATTCCTTCTTCTTCATCTACAAATACACTCAAATTCCAAAACAAATTAAAAGCCAAGCACACAGCAGGGATGACAATAACAAACTTCTCTCAATACTCCCTCACTTTCACGTTGCTTGTCTATTTCTTTTTCTCCTTGTTATAAACCTTTTGAAAATATAGTCTATATGTTCTTCCATACTCCATTTACACTTGGCTTTTTTAAACCCATTTGAATCTGGCCTCTCCAGCACTGTTATCTCCTCCTTCCAAGATCAAAAATCTGGCCTGCTAATTGCCAAAGATAGAGGCTAATATGTGTCCCTTATACTGGAGTCTGCGTCACAGGATAGAATTGCCCATGCATTTTTGCCTTTTTCTTCCTCTTAGTTTCTCTGACACTGCCTTAGTTCTCAGGCTAAACTACTGAGGCTACTTTCTCCATTTTCTTCATAGGTTCATTTTCTTTGCCTCTCTTCATGGATGCCACTGCTCATCAAGGTTTTGTCTTCTGTCCTCTCTGTTCCTGTATTTATTAGACAATTGTGTCATTCATTAACAACCAGTTCTAGTCTTAGATATCCCTACACTACCTCTTCATCTTAACTTTGCTCCTGTTGAAGACAGTTCCAATTCCATGTGCCATAAACAATCCACTAAACTCTTTTGAATCATCTCATGCCATTAGGATATCTACTCTCTTGTTTGACAGTGGCATCATTAACCTTGAATATTGAAAGAATGGGAGAGTCTCACTGACTTCTCTCTTTTTCGCACTGTGGTTGACTATAGGTTCATTTGTCTTGGAAACCTGTGTTTCACTCATGCCTTTCCTTCAATTCCCACGGTTTTCGACCAGGGCCCATTGTATATTGACTGAGTTTATGTGGTTGGAGCTGACTTGGTTTCAGTCAGGCCTACTTGGCCTTCAGCAATGGCTTTGGTACTCATTTTCTTTAGGCAGAGCTCAAGGTCAGCTCAGTTTTTGTGCTTGGTCTGGTAGAGGTGTTTTTTTTGTTTGTTTGTTTTTGTTTTTTGTTTGTTTGTTTGTTTTGCTTTCCTCTTCATGATGATGGTGAGCAGAACTTAATGATTCTACCAAGGGGAAGAAGGAGATTTCAGACAAACTGAAAAGCTGTCAGGTAAAGTGAGATGAATTTTTGGTAGGTATGCACTCTGGGAAATGTCACTCAGAGGTGACAATTGTTTTTCCTTTGAACACATGGAGTTAAAGAGTACAGGCCGTGGTAGAGTAGGATAGACACACACGACATCTGTAACCCAAACTGAGGACCAATCATGGCCATATCATTCGTTTTCATCTATAATATATAGAACACACACACACACACATATATACACACACACACACAACATATATATATATATGCTATAAATGAAAATGAATATATATATATATTTGAGGACCTATATATATACATGAGGACCTATATATATCTGAGGACCTATTTTATGGCCAAATCATTCATTTTCATCTATAATATATAGAACACACACACAGGCATATATATATATATACACATATATATATATATGCACACACCATATATATATATAATACATATATATACTATCAATGGAAATGAATATATATATATTTGAAATACTATGTTTCTTCTTTTGACAAAAGATTTAGTCAAGTGTTGGGGCACCTGGGTGGCTCAGTCGTTAAGCGTCTGCCTTCAGCTCAGGTCATGATCCCAGCATCCTGGGATCGAGCCCCACATCGGGCTCCCTGCTCTGCGGGAAGCCTACTTCTCACTCTCCCACTCCCCCTGCTTGTGTTCCCTCTCTCGCTGTCTCTCTCTCTCTGTCAAATAAAATCTTTAAAAAAAAAAAAAAAGATTTAGTCAAGTGTTTAAAACATTGCTCTTAGTATGACAGTATAATAATAACAGTTACAAAAATAAAAAAATTCAGCCATGAGTAAACTAATGTGTAGTAAAGATACAAAACCCATGTATATGAAATAATTTCAGGACCTTTATGAATACCTATGAACCAGTCTGGTGCAGTGAGAGCAAAGGCCTGCTATAGAATGCAGGCGTAAGCAGAAGTGATCCCTGGGATAACAACTTCTTCTGGTGTCCAGAAAGCCTGGTGATCATGCAGTTCCCTGCTCACAGACCTCGCCTCTGTACTCTGCTATCTCTGGCCCATTGCACTTAAGGTCAAACAACTGTCAAATAAACATAGAACTGTCTGCTTAGTAGGCACCTGCAGCTGTCCCAGCCTTGAGACTGAACGTCTACGAGGAGCGGGTGGGGTGGGGGGAGGCTGTATTGAGCACCAACACACCATGGTTCACTGAATACTCACCACAATCCTGTGAGGGGAACTTAAATGCAAGTAAAGTAAGCTCCTCTGCTTGGAGGAGCTGATAATGATCGTGGTGGTGATAAAGAATTTGGCTGTCCCAAACTGGGTTCTCTGAGATGGTTTTAGTGCACAGACTGTTTGTTAGGAAATTCCCTTTGGATCAACAACCGTGGGGGGTAGGCAGGAGCAGAATGAACAGAGGTCATGGTGTGACAGTCCTCTCCTATTTGGATGGTCTCTTGTTGGGTGGAAATAACCAGGCCTTTATTCTGTGCATTGATCAGTCATTGGAGGGGAGTCCCCTGGGAAGGGTGTGCACTTGGGGAGGGGCTTCCTTGCAGAAGAGGAAATCCCTGAAGGCTGTCTTCTTCTTTTTTTGTTTTTAAAGCAACTGATTTCTTTTTTTTTTACGGTTTTTATTTATTCATTTGAGACACAGAGATACAGAGAGAGAGAGCATGAGCAAGGGGAGACGCAGAGGGAGAGGGAGAAGCAGGCTCCCCACTGAGCCAGGAGCCCCATGTGGGGCTTGATCCCAGGACCCTGGGATCATGACCTGAGCCAAAGGCAGATCTTAATCATCTGAGCCACCCAGGCGCCCCGACTGTCTTCTGATAGTACTGCCAACAGCTGGGCCAGTAAGTATTTCCTTGAAGAACACGACCAGCTCATCTCTATGTGCACCACAATTTGGGAATTAAAATGTACTAAGTGCTTAAGAAGGATTAATGAATTTAATCCTAATAGCAACCTAGTAAGGTAGGACTACTGCTCTTTTTTTTTTTTTTCTTTTTTCAGGTGAGGAAAATGAGGCTTAGGAGGATAAACAAATTGCCCTGGGTGACACAGCTGAGAAGTGATAGTGTCCAGATTTGAACTCTGGTAATCTAAGCTTATTTTCTGGTAGTGAATCACCCACACAGTGAGAGCTACAGAAAAGTACAGAGAACCATTAATATCCTGAAAAAAAACCCAAAACTATCTAATTAGACAGGTAAGAATAACATCCTTGATAAGCAAGAATGCAAAATATGGCATGTTGCGATGTAAAGAGAGTGGGGACTGGAGGTCAAATGACTTGAGTTTGAATCCACCACTTTCTGGCTGTGTGGTTTCGAGCACGTCACACAAACCCACCAAGCCCCACCTCTCTCCTTTTCAAAATAGGCACGAGAACAACCTCCTCTCTGAACTTCAGAAAGGGTCATAGCATCTGCATTGCAGATAGTGATGTTCCATGACGGCACATGTTGAACCTTGCCATCCGCATTATGTGCTGGAGGCGTTCAGAGGAGCCCAGTGAGGACGGGAAGACCATGGAAGAAAGAGTGTTAGGCTGGGCTTTGAGAGTAGGACTGGAAAAGGAAGAAGGAAGAGAAACAGAAACGGGAGGGACTGGTGAGATGTTTTAGAGGTCGGGAAGGAACAATGACTTTGTTGACAAAGGTCTTAGACATTCCTTATGCCATCTCATGAAATCACCTCACAGCCAATGAGGTAGGTGCTACTGCTATCCTCCATTTTCAGATCAGAAGACTCGGGCTTGAGAGGATATGATATATGCCCTCCATTGGTGGTGGAACCAGGATTTGAACCCAAATTTGGAGGATTCCAATTCCCTGCTCTTACCCTACTGTCCTGTTAACGTGTGGTCCATGTCTGTCCATAGCACTTCTGTTAGGAAAAGCAGCACTGGGGAGGGGAAGGTGAATCCAGCTTCCAGATGGCAAGGCTCTCTTCTCAAGGAGCATTTCCATGTGTTCTTGGAGTCAGAGTCCTATTTTGACAGGGTCTGTGCAGAAGGGAGCCTTTTTTTTTAGCCGTGTTTCTTCCTTCTCTAGTTTCATCTGCCATTTCTTTCCCTGCCCTGGACAGTACCTTTCCTCTCACAGTGGTGTGCATGTCCTCTGGGATCAGCACTGACGGGCTTATCTGCCAGCCTCTGGAGGCCTCCCTCCCACACACGACCGCTGTTCGCAGAGTGGGCACAGGCTTGATTCTGCAGTGTACCTTTACTGAGCTGAACTCAATTCCAAGTGTGTAAAGCCAGAGGCGGGGGGTGGGGGGTAGGTGGTATCCAGACACAAGGTGGCCTTGAAATCTCGGGGGTCTAACTCTAACCTATAGCTAGGACAGAGACAATATTCAAATGTAAAATAGTACCAATCATGATAAAAACACAACAGCCACCGTGCAACAGCTAGTCATAATGATATTGTAACTATGATAGGAAGAAGAACTAATAATCACTGACAGCCCAGGCTTTGGTATCCTCACTGCCTCACATTTCCTTTCTGCTAGTCAGAATAGTAGAACAAATGGAAATAGGAGGAACATTCTAACAGCACACGCTGCCTGTCAATACTGTAAGACCAGCTGGGGTGCAGTGATCCGTGTGTCCGTGGAAATGTCCAAATGAAACCTGTTGACCACCAGCCAGGTATCACACATAGAAGCTTTTAGCATTAACTGCCGGGTAGCAAAGATGATGTCTAAGGCCACTTCTTAATCCAAAATTCTATGATACAGTGACTTCCTAAGTGTCCATTTCCCAACCTGAAGCAGCTCTGTCATGCCTTTGAGGACCTAAATATGGGGTGGGTAACGTCACGCCAATTTCCCAAGTCTTGAGGCTCAGGAGCAGTATCGAGTGTCGGGGTTGTAGGTCCGCATTTATGGATCTCCATGTGGTCTGTCAAGCAGCGCTGTCGTAACAGATAAAACAGTCTCTGTGTTTATTTCTCACCCACCTGGGGAAGGCACACCGGTGGGGGGACGATGCTCTTGAGGTCAAAGGGGCTGAAGGAAAAAGCTAAGTTGGTGGAGAGCTCCTGTTTTAAAGTACACATGGTACAAAACAAGGCAAAGACGGAAAAATCGAATATAGTTAAGTGCCTGCCTGTGAACAGATCCAAATGATGCTTCCCCCAATCTTTGTCAGGGCTTTCCCTGGAAGGTGGGTTGTCTTTAAAGTCAGAACAGTGCAAGCGCTGTGAATTGTGCAAGACTGTTGAATCTCAGACCTGTACCTCTGAAACAAATAATGCAATATATGTTAAGAAAAAAAAAAAGAAGAAGAAGAAGGTAGCAGGAGGGGAAGAATGAAGCAGGGGAAATCGGAGGGA
>NC_138379.1:70501678-70526897 GCF_054177405.1 Leptonychotes weddellii
GAGATGATGGACTCTGAAAAACAAACTGAGGGTTCTAGAGGGGAGGGGGGTGGGAGGATGGGTTAGCCTGGTGGTGGGTATTGAGGAGGGCACATTCTGCATGGAGCACTGGGTGTTATGCACAAACAATGAATCATGGAACACTACATCTAAAACTAATGATGTAATGTATGGGGATTAACATAAGAATAAAAAAAAACAGGAAAAAAAAAAGTCAGAACAGTGCAACAGTAGTCTTAGCTAAAATAGGAGTTTTTAAGATGGATTTACATTCTGGCATTTTGTGTCATTTAAAAGAGTTAGGTCTGTATACATTAACCCTGAGGTGATCCCCTGATGTAATATTGGGAAAAGTGAGATTCAGAATAATATACTGTAAAACTATTTCCGGAGTCTTTATTTTGTTGCATGTATCTAGTTACTACTTTTACCCTACTATGATATTAAAATGATTATGGTAAAAAAAAAAAAAGATGGATTTGCACACTGAAGGAGTATCTCTAAAGAAATAAATGTCCATATCTCTGGTGCCCCCTCTATTACAAATGTAAGAATCACAGCCAGGGTTTTCCTTTGGACCACAATTTTTCATTCTCTCACACTCTGGTCTAGACTTCAAATCTTTTCCTCAAGCTCTGAGTGGAAATCACTGATTAGGCAAACTGCTGATGTATGATCAAAATTAGTCTGTTTACCATGTAGGAGCTTGCTAATTGCAAAGCAACGTGAGTTCGCAGGCCCACTCTCCTTTGTTTGTGAGATGCTGTCTTTGGAGTGGGTACAATAATTGGGCTAGTTTCTGTGCTTTGCTTTCTTCTCATTCAGTTTCCTTCCTGAGATGATTCACCAAGAAGCCTCCTTGGCTCTCTATTGTGCTGTGCTATACGCATCCAGTTAAAAGCCAATGCCACTATGAAAATTGATCTCCTGCAGAAAAGTGGCACACTCGTTCATTTAGCAAATCTTTATTGAGCACCTACTTTTTGTTAAGCATTGGGCTTGGTGCTGAGCATAAAGACAGACATGATTGTCAATAAATTAGCAAAAAGAAAGTGTCCTGTACTCAACTAGGCCAAACATAGTGTAAGGTTATAGTAAAGAATGGTAAAATTCTGAGGAGGCAGGAGTAATCATGTTTAGGAAAGTGGGAAAGTGCCCAGGCAAGACAACATTGGAGCTGAGTCTTTTTTTTAAAGATTTTATTTATTTATGAAAGAGAGAGAGAGAGAACTAGTACAAGTGGGGGGTGGGGAGGTGCAGAGGGAGAGGGAGAAGCAGACTTCCTGCTGAGCAGGGAGCCCAATGAGGGGCTCGATCCCAGGACCCCAGGATCATGAGCTGAGCCAAAGGCAGACACTTAACTGACCGAGTCACCCAGGCGCCCTTGGAGCTGAGTCTTAAAGATGAGTTTTGGAATTTAATCTGCAGAGAAGGGCATTTCGGATAGGAGAGGCACCATGGGATAACACACAGATAGGTGCAAATGTGAACATTATTCTGGAAGGGCCAGTGGTCCAATGATGGTCATGCATCTATAGGCTGTTACATCTGAAAGGGGATTTGCAAATGATCTGGTTTGGCTTATTTTGCAGTTGAGGAACCCGCAGGCAGGAGCGCTGAATTGACTTCTCCAAAGTTTGAAACTGATCTGCTCAGTCCCTTCACACCAGCTCTCTGTATTTGAATCTACCATGCTTTGGACGTATTTATGCGATGGATGGAGTTACTTACATCTCATTTCTGGGTGCTTTGCACTGGCTTTTGTCCCCTTGCCAAGTCTACAAATAGCATTCTCTTGCTCTTCCACCTTAAATACATCCATCAATTCACGAATCAATCCATCTATCAAAAATGTATATAGAAACTACCTTGCCTGGCACTCTATACACTGTTTATTTCTTCTGCTCTTTAGAACTACCCATTTGTTTGTGTTGCTTATCCTTAAAATGCACTTATTCTTGATATAAGATGTGAAAATCTGAATCTATACTTCAACGTTTCAACGTGCTGAGAAGCAGAGGTATTTCAGAGCTGAAAAGACACTAGGATATAGCTTGGTGTGCTGTTTATGTGTGTTCCAGTTTATACATTTCCAAGAAAACTATTTTTAGGAGCCCCTGCCCAGCACCGTTAGTCTGAGTTAATTAAGATGAAAATGAGGACGAATCATTTCTGATAAACCCTTGCCACCTGCAGAAGAAAGTCGCCTATGACCTCTTCTGGAATCTGGGAGCTTGGCCGCCTGCAGCCGGGCTGCACATGATGTGTATGTCATTCCCCTGCTGCTTTCCCCCTGCACCCCCTACACTAGGTTGTCTTCCGACTCACTCTCACCCAGCCTGGCCACACAGTTCCAAGGATGTCCAGCTGCAGACCTGGTCTCTCTTCTCTGCAGACCTGCAGGGACATGGGTTGATTGCATATACAAAGATGTCAGAGCAAATAACTACGTCTGGGAGCTGTCGGAAAAACAGTCTGCAGAATAAAATGCACACATTGTCGAAAGGGTGGGGGAGGTTAGAAAGCAGGATATCTTGACAGAGAGAGAAAAGTGTTGGAATTAATTCATAAACGTGTTGGGTGGAAATTAGCAGATGATGATTTGCAAGGGGAGTGGAGACAGAGGAAGAGAGAAAAGGGAAGAGAGACAGATGGAGAGGGGGAGGGAAATGGTGGAAAATAGAGCAGAAGACACAGCTTTCTTTCATGGGCTTGCTTTACCCTCAGCTGAAGCAGCCTGTACTTTTACAGGGATCCCGCTATGCTTTTCATCTCGTGTTCCTCCCTTAACCTCCGCCATCCACCATCAGCAACCCCTGCTCCTGGCCTCACTCCAACCTCCCACTTCCCCCACAGTTGTGCTTTTTGCACGCGTGGGATTCCCAGTTTCTTGATAAGGGGACTCTTGAGAGGCTAAAAGCACCAAACTTCTGGCTCAGGCATGGTCGGGAGGAAGGGACTTTAGAGGGAGGACTTACCTCCTGACACTTGGGTCTGATACAAATCACCCTCTCTGAGCCTCAGCTTTTCTCCCTGTCAAATTAGGATTGTTGGCTAGCTAATGAGATTCTGTGAGTCATTTATCTTAGAATCTGGTATGCTGTATGCATTCAGTTCGTATCATTATTATTGTTACTACTACTACCATTAATAGCAGCAGTAGGAGTAATAGATTTTAAATTCTCTCTCTGATGTTTGATACCTAGTAGTTCGATCTTTCTGATACAAGTCAAGAGGTCTAAGCAGTGTGTTTAAACTCAGTTTTAGAGCCAAAATGGACACGTTTCCCCACTTCCATTCCTTAATTGATGGTTGGAGTTTTGCCGCATAACAGTGAGTCTGTTGGATGATGTTCCATTCTGGAGCATAATACAGGCAATCACCCAATTTCATTTTGAGGGAACAACTGATCATTACGTGCAAGATGAGACTGGGCTGGGTTCATTTCTCCCCCCTCTATTACAACAGTTCTCCTTGAAGTATCTTCTCCTAATTTCCCCTCTCCCTCCCCAGATTCAAGGTAGCGCTTGTGAATCTGAGCCTGCCTATAGTCTCGGTGTGTGCAGATTCTGAGTTTTTCCTAAAGTAGATCCGGATACACTGAAGCTGTGTGCACACTTATGCCTCTTCCAAAGTTATTTTTCACCTCTTTGTGCTCTGTTTTCTTTCTCTGTGGCTTCTGAGTCCTTGTTTCTGTACCACATGGCTTTAGGGCCTCTTCCCCCACTTACAAAAGGGAACAACAAATTGCATTCTCCATAAAATCCATTCACACCAACACACTAACTCTTCAAGTGTTTTGCGATTGGAATTCCTTAATCTCTAATTGAGCTTTGTCTTTTGAAAAAGAAGTTAGGCATTACCTTGCCCAGGGTAAAACGATCTGGGGAGGGGTAGAGGGGACTTTTCCTCTCCTCTGTTTTCTATGTTGTCCCTGAGGGAATACTTGCTTTAAACCTTTCAGAAGGGTTGCTTCAAAGCGAAATTGAGATGTGCAATAGTTAATTTTAAATGTCAACTTGGTTAGGCCACAGTACCCAGATAGAGTCAAACATTATTCTAGAAAAAACTGACCTCCGTTGAGAAACAGGGAATTCCACTAGGAGACAGCCTTCTGATTTGAACTGTATCATTAACACCTCCCTGGGTCTCCAGCCTGCTGACCTACCCCACACACTTGGGACTTGCTAGCTTCTATAATCATATAAGTTAATTCTTTAAGACAGACAGACACACACACATACAGAGAAAGAGGTGACATATATGTAAAATCCTACCGAGTCCATTTCTTAGGAGAACTCGGACTCTTACAAGCCTCTTGGACCCATGTTCTCTCCCTGTCATTCCCCTTTCTTTCCTCGTCTTCTGCTTTTGCTTTGCCGCTTCCTTTCCCTTTCTCTTTCCCAAGACTTCCTGATGCCTGGAGGAGGGAAGGTCAAATGTTGATTCTGTGTTATCCCTTCCCAGACCACTGGACTGCATTTCTCACCACCACAGGCATTTTAGAGCCTCATGACCCAGAGAGGTTTGCCCTTCCTTCCTTCCTCCCTTCCTTCCCTTCCTTCCCTTCTTTCTTTGGGACACTGAATCCATCCAGCAAGATGACCCGGAGCTAGAGCAGCTGGGAGGAGATGAGGGAGAACTTTTGGGATTATAGTCAGAGAAAAATTTTGGTGCCAAGTTAAGAGGTGGGTGGGGGAGCATTCCTGGTGATGAAAAGAAGCTGTTTGGAGACAAATCCCAGATCTCTGTGTGGTGGGGGTGATAATGCTTATCGCCCTGCAGAATTTTAGAGATTGGCCAGGCCAATGCAACTCAGACTGTTGGCCAAAACCCACAATAAAAATACATTTTAAAATGTCACCACACCACAAGTGCACCCGTGAGAGCCTGAGAACTCATACAAATAAATGAATATAGTCTAGACTCTCTGATGTCATAATACTTTATGAGAGGCTTATTCTTTATGCCAAGTGACCATATATCACAATGATTATGTAAATCACAAGATATGCTCCTGATTAATATGGTTATGTTTTATTAATTAGGATATTAATATCTAAAGCCCATCCACATAGCTTGTTAGCCATGTGGTACAGCCATCATTTTCCTCCCATGAAGAGCTTTTTACAATCTAAATAATAGTGTGCTCCAGCATCAGTAGTTTATGGGCACAGGGCATACAATTCTAATTCTTTTTCTTCACCTCAAGCTAAATTGCTACCAATAAAATTGTATCCAAAGTCTAAATGAGGACAAATATATTCAATTATGTAATATTTGGTATGTGATTCTTTTTTTTTTTAAAGATTTTATTTATTTATTTGAGAGAGAGAGAATGAGAGAGAGAGCACATGAGAGGGGGGAGGGTCAGAGGGAGAAGCAGACTCCCTGCCGAGCAGGGAGCCCGATGCGGGACTCGATCCTGGGACTCCAGGATCATGACCTGAGCCGAAGGCAGTCGCTTAACCAACTGAGCCACCCAGGCACCCCTGGTATGTGATTCTTGAATAGCTATAATATCTGTGAGATTGCAGGGTAAGGATTGGAGATACAGGACTATTTTTTACTATTTATTAAATAAATATTTATTGAAAATCTGCTATATCCCAGGAACTGTTATGGATGCTGGTGACAGAGCAGGGAACCATGAGGGGGGGGAGGAAAAGATTTAGCATTTTCTTTTTTTTCTTTTAAGATTTTATTTGTTTATTTGACAGAGAGACAGAGAGAGAGATAGAGCACAGGCAAGGGGAGCGGGAGAGGGAGAAGCAGGCTCCCCGCCAAGCAGGGAGCCCGATGTGGGGCTTGATCCCAGGACCCTGAGATCCTGGGACCCAAGCCGAAGGCAGATGCTTAAAGGACTGAGCCACCCAGGTGCCCCAAGATTTAGCATTTTCTACTTTGAGTTTCTAGAAATGACTAGGAATAATCTTTCTTCTCTATGCATCAGTTTCTTAATCTAATAATATAATACCTTACTAATAGAGGTGTTAAAATAATTATATTGAACTGTGTGTTGTATATTCTGGTTTCTAACACACAGTAGGATGATGATGGTGATGATGAAGGCCACTGTTAGTTTTTAAATGTTAGTTGGTTGATCTGTCCCTGAGTGGGTCCAGAGATGGAACTTCTAACGTGAAACAATTCATCCTAACATATCTATAAATCATAAACCATGTACAAAATATTGTTATTAGCATAGGCAGGTCTATGGCAGTTTCAGGGAACTCTGAATCTTCAGACACTACATATCAATATTCAAGTCTCTCTTGCTGAAGGGAAATAACAAAACACTACACTAGCCTTCCCCAGACCCACATCTCTGTCCAGTTAGAGCTGCACTTTCTCTTTTCTCATTTGCTTGCAGGTGGGCTTGAAAGCCTGGCCACATCTGCTTTCTCCACTCCTTGTATTCCGTCCTACCCAAGCTCAGCACCGAACTTCCACAGCCCCGGTGGGGAAACTACTTGTACCAGTGTCTCCACCATCTTCCATTGTGCAAGACCAAAAGCCTGATTGTCCATCCTTCACCAAACTGAATTCTCTAGTATTTGACACTGTTAACCACTCCCTTCTTCCTGATTAGCCTCCTCCTTGATTTCTATGAAACCATCAATCCCTGATTTTCCTTCTATTTTTCTGGTTACTTGACAGATTCCTTCACGGGTTCTTCCACTCTTCCCTTAAATGTTTGTGTTGCCCAGAATTCACACTAACACTTTATTCCTTCTCACTCTACTATTCCTGTTGACTGACTTCATTAGTACCCAGGGCTTCAGCTCCCACTTTTACAGAGATGATTCCAAAATCTATAACTGTAAACATTGTCTCTTTCTCAGGCTTAAAACCTAAATATCCCAAAGCCGGCAGAAATCTTTACTTGGATGTTTCACCAGCACTTTCCATTTGGCATTTACGCTGATCACCCTCCCCTCAGTATCAACTCTTCTTGCTATTTCTCTGATTGGTAATATCATCTGCTCAGCTGTCAACATCAGAAACCAAGTGGCAGCCTAAATCCTGAAACTTCAGGCTTTAGGACTAAATTTAGGACTCACTTCCTTTGAGCAGCTTTCCAACATCCCAAATCTAGTTTAGATTGTCCAACTCTGAGACAGCAAGGCATCCTTGCATATTGTTATTTTGAATCTTATATTTTACTACAATATCTGATTTATTTGCCTTACTAGACTATAAACTCCCTGAGGGTAGGTAATATATTATATTGTTTGTATCCACAGGCCCAGGAAAGTGCCGAGATGTTCAATTAATATTGGTCAAAGAACCCCCAAATCTCACAGCACAACACTGAATGATTGAATGAAGTTGTCAACAAAACAAATAATATAAAATAAATTGGCCAATGAGATAAGACTGCATGTAACCAGCATATAATATAAAACACAAGTTTTAGTTCCTAAGACCAAGAGAGATCAGATTCATTTTAGGAGGAAGTGGATGGAGTCCAGGTAGAGTAGCATCTTGCTTATTGAGCACTTACTATGTGCCAAGCCCTCTGCTAGATATTTCATATAAAACTTGTTCAGTTCTTCAAAGATAGAAGATAGCGTTAATGTTGTCCAACTAACCATTGAGGAAACTTGGCCTCAGAGAAGACTGGCCCATTGCTCAAGGTCCCCAGCTCCTAGGTGGTGGGTCCAGATTTAGAGCCAGACAAATTGGCAGGCATTCTCTCCTTCATACCTTGGTTGCCTGAGTGGAATGATCCATTTTCCACCTGTCACAGTGGAAGCAAGAGTGAGACCAGGGAGGAGGAAGACTATAATTACTCCTATTGAGCATTTAAAAAATACATTTTATGGCTTGTAGTTCTCAATATAATGTTTTTTTGTTATTTGATTTCTAGAACTATATGAGGTATGACTACTAAGTAATGAGGGTGATTTTATTGTACATCTTGTGGAAATTGGTCCCTTCACAGGAGTCTCCATCCTTTCTAGGAAGAGGTAATGTAATGTGGTAGATGCCCTATGATGTCCCACCCTTGACAAGTTTGGGGGCCAGGGAAGAAATGAGAGTGTGGTAAAGAGAGTCTCTAGTGGGGATGGAGTTGAACCCTCTGCTGTTCACCTCCCTGACTTTCTACAGGCTATGGATAGTGGACATCAGTTCTCTCATGCAGGAAATATTTGCGGGTATTTATTCTGTGGCAAGTTCTAGTCCATAGTAGAGGAATCTGGGATGAGCAAGACAAATATCCTGCTCTCATGGACCTTGCAATTCTAATGGGAGAAAGATGGTTATAGGTGTGTGCCCATGCCTACACACACACACACACACACACACACATTTTTAAAAGAGAGTAAAATAAGGGGGATGATACATCAACCGGATTCTATGGCTATCAGTAGATCACTCTATAAGTCTTCTTGAACACCTCATCTATATATTTTTAAAATGCAAATCTTAGGTGCCTTATGTTTTTCTGTTGGCTTTGCTTATTTTAGCTTTTGTTGTTTTTGTGCATCCCTTGGGCTATCTTTGTTGTTTTATTTGTTTTGTTCGGGTTTGGTCAGTTTCAGTCATTTTGGCATAGAGAAGAGAAGAGGGCTTGAATGCTCACGACAGTTGCCATTGTGTCAGGTGCTATAATAGGAGGTTTCACGTGTATCATCTGTCTTAATTCACACAGCAAGCTTTGAAGAAGCTCTTATTAACCCTGTTCGCAGATTTGGAGATAAAAACTCAGTGAAAATAAGTAATGTGCCCAAGATCACAGAGCTCGTACATGGCAGAGCTGGGCTATGAGGCATGAATTTTAATTCATGCCAACCGTCGGTTCTTTTCACTAGCTCAAGCAGAGGAGTCCTGTGTTGGAAAGGATGTGAAGTGGTCTATGATGAAAGAAGAACCGATTAAGATTCAACTGACCTGAATTCTGGCCTCAAGTTAGCCACTGACGAGGAAAACAATTTGACATATATTTGCCTCATTTGCAAGGGTGCAAAGAGACAATGGGAAGTGAAGTTCCTCATGCCTACCTGGCACTGATCATGTGGGCAGCTATCATATGAGAACTGCTCTGGGTTTTACAGAGGACACTACTTGTGTCTCATTCATAGTACTGTGATTTGGCATCTGTTTCTATTTCTTAGAACTTCCTTGACCCTAGAAACTGAAGGCCTAGTCAGTTCTTACCTCTCTGATCACTAGCGAACATTTCTAGTTTACTACACCACCTTGTCTGGAGGGCCCCGAGAGAGCCAACCTTCTTCACGCTAAGCTCCAAAGCCTCCTCAGTCATTCCCCTCCACTGGGTCCTTACCCATTTAGGTAGGTTTCTGTAATATAAATATGCATCATGTACGGGCTTCTTACTTTGTTTTTTCCTAATGCACACACAGAACAGCTGGGTACAATCTTTTCCCAGATAAACACAAGCTGTAAGTTTTCTTTATTTATGAATAACACACAGTTTGAAATTGCTTTTACAACTGGATACACACTTCATTAGGTACATTCAGATATTTCTGTTGGATCCAGAACTCCCCAATGGCCATCCTCACCTAGGCAGCTCCTCCATGGAAAAATGAAACCTTATTAATAACCACTTTTGATCCTTAGGTGATCTTTAGGTGACCTCTAATTCTAAAACTGGCTCTTCTTTAAAATCAGAGAAACACCCATCCCATATTACACACACATAAAACCTTCAGACAACTTGAGAATTTGCCTGCCTTGTGCCATACAGCTTATCTGTCTACGACACCATTTCAGGGAAGAAACCTGTGGCATTGGGGGAATTAGGTACTTCCGATAGGTAGTAAGAACTAACATTCATTGAGTGCTTACTGAATGCCAGGCAGGATGCTGACGAGTTTACATGCAGTATTTCATTTAACACTCACAAATACTGTGTGTACTCATTATTGTCAGTGCCTCTATTTACAGATGGGGAAACTGAGGATGAGCAAAAGTTAAAGAAATTGTGAAAAGTCACGTGGAAGTATTTAGGAAGGATTCAGACGGACCCCATTGTCCCTGTTCTAGTCTTACTACACTATAAAACAGGGGCTTTTAATTGACCTAGATCATGGCTGGTAAGTTACAGTAGATGCATGACTTAAACCTGGATCACTGGACTCTTATTAAGGGTAAGTGAGCAGCACTTTTTTTTTTTTTCCCAAAAATGTACTGATAACTTCATGGCCTTATTCTAAATCAATCCTAGAATCTACTCTCAAAAGCTGAGATGTGGCTGAGCAGGGGAAATCTACTAAGAGACAAATTGAAATCAGTGGAATCACTTTAGGTTCTGAAGCTTAAGATAAGGGGGACTATTTCTAATGTACAAACAAAGACGGGGCGCCTAGATCTGAGATAGGGGTTCCATGGATAACATGCCTCCCACCCGGAAAGAATTTTACCACCTTTTGTTTTTAGCGTAAGCTTGGAAGCAGGTTTTGGTGAGACGCTGGTGTTGTCCTCAGTCCTGTAGGGTAAGCTTCAGACTCCTTTCTCCCACTGCCAACCTAATATCTCCATCTGGCGGTCTTATGGAGCTTTTTACTCACTCATTCAACCTCTGCCTCTCAAAATCTATTCCTTCTGGAGACATCACCGCCACAGGAAATTGCACCACCCAGTTACCAACCAAAACTTAGGAGTCATCCTCAGTCCCTTGATCTTCCTCAATTCCAACATCCAAACTCTCAGAAAGTCCTAAACTCTGTACATCCAAGATACACCCCTTACGTTTCTATTTTTCTCTGTCATCATTGCTTCTGCCATCATTTCTTTCCTGTTCCACTCTTGAAAATCTCCCTGCTTCCATTCTGTACCCTTGCAAACCATTCTCCATCAGTTCATGTCACCTCCCTGTTAAGTTTTCCAAAGTTATTGCCCTGCCCTGGATCCACCTCTGTCTTTTCTATTATAAATCACCCTGAATATCAAGATGTATGTAGATCTGAATCAAAGCTCTAGTTTGGACATGGGGCATTTACAATCTTTCACTCATGTCTTTCTACATTCACAAGTTGTTATCACAGGGAAGTGGGAGTTGTGTTATATAATCCTAATTTATGATTATGAAATGCTTCCAATGTGCAAAGTGTAACACATCGCCTCATTAATTGTCACCCTGTATTAATCATGCTTTAAAATTTTTCTGTATTTTATGATGCTTTGACATCTGGGAGGCTTGCTAATTCTGGAGAGACTGCCCCTCCCAGGGTTAGCTAATTCCTAGAGCTAGCAAGAAGCTTGTCTTCGGCATGCCTTTTGCAGGCAAACCAATCAAGTAAGAGCCCACATCCCCAACTGCCTTCTTTATCCAACTGTCACTTACCAAGCTATTTCCTCTAACTCACCCAGGAACACTAGAGACTACCACTGTAGCCCAGGGCCTGCCAGAATTACTCAAACAATCTGATTCTAAGCTTGCTCTAGCTTGCCTACCCAGCTTTACCCATTCCTTCTTGTAGATGCTGCAGCCAAGGCTCTGGGTCTTTGCTTTCTCCTTGCTTCCTCTCCTTCTTGGCATTGCACCCCCCCATGTTTCCCCACATGGCTCTGCAGGGCATGGTATGCCCTCTCCTCTTGGGAATGGTAAGTAATAAACTCTTCTTTCAAGGAAGCTGTCTCTATGTCTGTTAACATACCAGACCTCAAAACAAAATCTTGGGGACATCTCAAGACACCCCCCAGGGCCCCATGAGATAGGTATCATTAGGCACCAGTCACATAGCTGAAGGTTTGAGAAGTCAGTCTCCGAAGAGACAGTCCAACTTCAGAACCAACATTCCTCGTTAGTACTCTTACTTTGTCCTCAGATATTCGTCTTCATATATGCAGATATACATCCAAGAGGGGTTTAACTCCCCATCATGGTACTCAACCAAATATTCCTTAGAAAACCCCCAATATAAACCACTTTAGTCCTTGCTCATTGTGAACCTCACATCCTGTTCTCTTTCCCATTCCAAATTCATTTGGTTTTCTATTCTATAAATGGAATACGGGTCCCTAGCAATGCCTTACACATGAATGAAATCTCCCCCACAAAACTGTTGACTGGCAAAGATTAACATAAAGATTAGACCTCTGTAGTTATTTCTCTGATTCACTAGCCCTTGAGTTCAGTGATTTATTCACCGACAAATATTGAACTAGGAAGCCAGCTTACTAGAAGAAAATAGACACAATAGGCCCTGTTCTCTAGGACTCCAGGTACCCATAGCTGGAGGGAGCCAGCCCAGAAAAAAGAAAGATTTCTTACATAATATTAAGAGTACATAATGTCTTGCTTCAACCTACCTCTGCTTCTCTTCTTTTCTATTCCCTTCTGTTCTTTTCCGAGCTGGACTTCTTCCCCAATAACTTGTCCCATTTCAAGCAATCCTTCATAGACTGAGTTAGCCTTTAGCAACTGCTCCATTTGCATCTCCTGATGAGCACTAGGACCGGACTGACAGGTGCATGACAAGGGAATGTCACCTGAGCCCACTACAACCAAGTGGCAAGAGCTGTGTCACTCCTACGGGAGACTGACCCAACCCCATACCATCATCCCCCAGTGTTCAAGACAAAAACTCTGTAACTGAAGAAAATAATAAGCACAGCTTCATATTCTCAGCTTCACTCAGGTTAAAGCACTAAAGAAAGCCTTTCCAGTCTGGTGATAATGGATAAGAGCATCTCCGAGTTTAGAGGATTAGGTACAATGTGTATACAGAAAACCCAGGTACACTCAAATCTCCAGGAAAGATGTGTGTCATTAAAACTGGCAGGTGGTTCCAAAGTAAGTAGTTTGGCTGTTCTCTGAGGCCTGAGCCTCTCTTCCGGGCATCTTTTCTCTCTCACCCTTGTAGCCCAAGAGCTCAGGATGAGTGTTCTGCCCAACGCCTGTCTTTATTAATATCCCTTTTCTGGAAAGGAGCTGATACGTGTTTTTTTTTTTTCGCTATTTAAAAGAGATAAAGCATACATAGCATGACTAGTGACCAGTATTCTTTCTTCCTGAGGTGTGATGCTCTCATTAAAAACTTTAGACCTAAAAACATATGTGGGCTCCCATTTACAAGGGAAGATGGGGCAGTATATATAAATGCTCAGTCCCCCATAATGGAGAGCAGATAGGATGCCTTTGTATCCTTAAACAGCTAAAGTAATGAATAAGAATTTAAAGCTTATTTTTGAATTAAATTCCATTGTCCAGAGCCCTGCCTAATTTAACAAAAGGATTTGAGAAAGAATACAGTAAAGAAAATGCACATAACAACCACTGAATTATGATATAGGGGGATAAGCTATGGTTCTGCAGGTATGAGGTGGCTTCTGCCAGAAGGAACAGAAGAAAAGCAATAGGACAGGCCCAAGGAAAGCCTGAGCTCTTCAGAACTAAAAGAAATTAATCTAAGCCTCAAAGAAACTGATAGGCTGGCCTTTAAGGATGCCCTATTCCCCAAGTCCCCTCCCAATACCACTGTGGTGCCAATTCATGTTGTGATCATAAGCCATAGATGAAGTTTCTGAAAATCACCCCTAACACTCTTTAGGCTCTCCACGTGTTTTTCCCATCTCTTTCTTTTTTACAATAAGATAACTAGAGCATGGAGCAGTCTGGGGACTATTCTGTATGTTGTGCAGTAAGAAGAAATTCAGACTTGCCAGTTTGGGAAAGAGAGAGAGCAGGTCTAGAGCCATGAGTAGCTCCGAGGTGGGTCATCTGAGCAGAAAGCATATTTCATCTTTTTGCAAAAGCTCCGGGGAGCCCCGCCATAGGACTGTATAGCTTGGCCCGGTGGCAAACGGCGGCAGTGGTGAACGCGCACACACCGGTTTAGCTACCTCCGGGGAAAGGATGTTCAGTTCTCCGGGGCGGGGTCTGGCAACTTCTGCTTGGGCAAGGAGCGAGCATCACTTTTCCATTTGCTGCTCCCTCCCCCCTCCCCGCCCCGAACTCCCTCTTCCCCTACTCCCCTCCCCCCGCCCCCCCGCCTCTTGCAGGGGAAGCCACCAAGAGGGGCGCGGCATCCTCTCGGCTGGCTCGGGTGTCAGGGGGAGAGTGGAGCCGGCTGCGGCGCCCGCCTCACCCCCGCTCGGCGGCGGAGTCCGTGTGGGCGCGGCGCGGCGCGGCAGGGGTTAAGGTGGGCGCCCGCGCCCCGCGCCCGCCCGCCGGGATGAGCGCGCAGTCCGCCCGCTCGCTCGCCGCCGGCCCCGGAGAAAGTGGCGGTCAGTGATGGAGCTGCTGCCATGACAACCCCGGCGGTCGGGGCCCCCGCGCGTCGGGGCTGTTCCCGGGAGGAAGGCGGCGCGGAGGCCGGGGGCGGCCGCTGAGCGTGGCGTCCGCGCGTCCCCGCGTCCCGTGCCGCGTCCCCGGAGGAGGCGGGGGCGCCGTCCGACAGCTCCCCGTGCGCCCGCAGCCTGCGCCGGGCGGCGCTCCGCGGGCTGGCGACGCGGGCCGGGCTGGCCAGCAGTCGCCGCCCGGGCTGCGGTGGAGGACGCCCACGGCACCGACGGATCCTCAGGCTGCGACGGCCGCGTCCCCGCGCTGGAACTTTTTGCCGCCTTTGGGTTCCAGATTCGAGACTCGGGCTGGTCTATAAATACATCTGTACATGTGTGTGAGCTAATAAAACATTTTCTCCTCTCCTTGAAGCAGCAGCCTTTTAGGACATCTCCTTTATGTCAGAGACACTTGCCTTGCTTCTTTGGGTTATAAACTTTTGATGCCAGACCTCTGCAGAACGTGCCCAACTGAATCTTAAAGTAGCATCTTGAAGAGAGAGGCAGAGAAAGAGCAATCTGTGACCTTCATCCCTGCACCTTCCTCCTTCCTCTCCCTTCCCGGCTGCCTCCCTCCTCCCCAGGGGAGCGTCAAGAAAGCTCTTTTTGGATGCAGGAGGGGGCATCGGGTTCTGCTAGGCTGGAAAGCTGAGGCAGGATTTGAGGAAGAATCATTAGACTCCGGAGAGCCTGGACTCGTTTCTCCTCCTTCCCCCTCTCTGCTTCTGGCTTGCTCCATCCCTTTCCCGTCTCCCCACACCACAACCCGAGACCCGCTGGTGTGCGGGGCGGGGGACAAGGACCGCGCCGCTGCCGGAGTTCTGGGAAGTTGTGGCTGTCGAGGATGGGGGTCTGTGGGTACCTGTTCCTGCCCTGGAAGTGCCTCGTGGTCGTGTCTCTCAGGCTGCTGTTCCTTGTACCCACAGGAGTGCCCGTGCGCAGCGGAGATGCCACCTTCCCCAAAGCTATGGACAACGTGACGGTCCGGCAGGGGGAGAGCGCCACCCTCAGGTAGGGAGCTATACTTCAGCGGGGGACTGAGCCCCTCGGACTTGTTAAGGGTGTGGGTAGGGGCCAGCAAGACAGCAAGAGAGAGAGAGAAAGAGAGAGAGCAGAAGGCTGGGGTTGGGGAGTAGGGCATGCGAAGGGCCTTTCTTCAGGCCCGAGAGTTGCCCACTTGCAGACTGTGGCTGCTAACACCCATTTTCCTGGACAGGTTTGTCATTTGCTCTGGTATTTCTGGTCAGGGATCTGATGCAGGACACGGAGGTCCATGCTTGGGACTCCATGCATCCATGAGGCCATGACATGGCTAGATTCACTTGATGCCCTGGCATCAAGATGAGAACATGAGCGCCCTGTAATTGCAGTACTGGGGGTTAGCCTAAGATCACTGAGCGCTTTGGTGGCTCTCTCACAGGCCAGAACGTACGTGATGAGGCAAGGTAGTCTTCCCGATGGGGTGGCTTGCTCCTACCAGAGACCTACCTAAAATGTCAGGCTCTGGAATTGCCAGTGCTGGGCCATGGCCGTTTATGAGTCTGCTCAAGACGCAGCCATCCATGCCAACCGCGTGTGGTGCTCCTGGGACCCCTATTATAAATTATGAGGGCAGTTTTATCTTTGCAGGCTCGGACCAAGGAGAGGAAACATGTAGCTTTTATGCAACGACATCACTCCTGTGCGAAAAGCACAATAGAAAGCTTTTTGTTTTACCTTAATGAGTTACAGAGAATCACTTACATGCTCCAGGCAGAGGGGTGGAGATTCTTGGAATATGAATCTTTGGGGACTGGGCCCACAGCAGCAGAGACTTTAATAAAAATGCAGCCACCACTTTCCACCAGCTCAGCAGATATCATCTTTTATCCCTTTAATGAGGCAGTTCTGGTCCTAGGAGACAGATTCAGGGACGTCCCAGCTTAACTCTGGCTCACAGTGTACACAGGCTGAATGCGTTTGCCCTGTCTATGACTTTGATGGTTATGTTGAAAATAAAACATGCTGTCCCAGATTCTGCAACCAAGAAGCCTGGCTTCTCCAAGGAACAGCTGAGGATGGGGCTTCCTTCCTGTTCCTTTGGCTGCCCTGGTTGAACTCTCTCTGTATCTGAACAAGCTACGCCCAGGGAAGGAAAGAAAGGCCTCTCAGGACACTGGCTATTCTTTCCCAAGCTCCAGGCTAAGGTTGGATTCTTGCCACTTTGGGAGATTCTTAGCTGCATCTTCTTTTGGAGAAGAGAACAGGTTTCAAAGATCTGTCTGCTGGTGCTCAGGGGCCCCAGTAGAAGAGAGAAAAAGGGGTGCTAGGGACAGACTCCCCTCCCTGACTGCAGGAGGGAAAACCCTTCTAGCCCCATGGGCACTCCTCAGCCTATCCCAGAGTAGAGTGCAATATGTCTATTTCGTTGTCTCGAGAAATTTCCGGAGCCTCCTCCTGAGAATTGACTTGTGGGATGCACATTGGCCAAAGAGCTGTGGGCTCAAATATAGGAGTAGTACCCTATACTACCGAGGAAATGTTGGTAAATGTTAGCAGGTGTGAGGGGCTGGTGATGCTGCCACACACCTCTCTTTATCTCCTAATCTAGTATTGGGGGCGAAGAGGCCCAGCACCGAATAAAACCTCCTTGCTGAACCTTCCAAATTTTTTGTCCCGTTCTTGACCCTGGAAGTTAAAGCAGAAACTTAAAAACTCCAGCTTTCTGCTTTCCAGGATGCAGTAAGATGATTCCACCAGCAGAGGGCCAGCTTTGCTCTGCCTTTTTTTTTTTTATTAGGGGCTGGCCTGGTTTCATGATCTTCAATTCAAATGTTCAGCAGCTGGGCTTGGTAATGGGAATGGGAATAAAAACGGGAAAAGCTGAATAGTTGCTTTTTGTGCTTTGTGGAGAAAAAAAAAACCTTAGATGCGCGAATATAACTGTTATCTGTTACCTGATTGCATGCTTTTATTTTTTAAAAAGTGTTGATTTTGTCTCTCCTCCTCTGTATAATTTGCTCTGAAATAGATTCAGCATATTGTCCACATTTTAATCTCTTTATATTCTCCTTTTTACCTCTTGTGTTCTTCTCTCATTACTTTAGTCTTCGTTTTTATCAGGTAATTCCATTTTACATGCTTTTGCCTATAATTCGTTCTCTTCACCCTTTTTTGCCTTTGTCATTTAATTCTTATTAATTTCTGATTTTTTTGAGGTTTTGATTTCATTCTTGTCACAGTGTTTCTTCAAACAACATCCCAATCTCCTGCAGCTTTCTGGGGGTCCCAATCTCTCTCTAGTTTTGTGTGTACCTTTGGTTTATTGGTTAACAGCTGTGCGCCCACATCAATGAAAAACTTATTTGTCAGTGCTTCAAGGGAGAGTCCTGGCTTCCAGTCTCAGGAAATCCTTAGCCTCAACCTCAGATAAATGTATCATGTTTTATGCGTGTTGTATTTTGCTTTTAAAAGACTGTGATTCTAAGTATGGTCACACTTCAGTCTCCTTAAAGATGTTCCCTTGGGAATCCAGTGTTTGAAAATTTAGTGTTCTGAATGCATCAAATGTGCAGGATGCATTGAAAACATTGAATGCTTCCCAGGCCCACGAGCCACACAAAGTCTTTTCGAATGTGGTTACTTTGGATCAAAATCTCTCACATATGCTTCTAAATCTTGCCTAAAGTCACAAAGGAGGCCAGAGACCTAGTAGAAAAGCAAAGGAGTGGAGGAAGCCGGGCCCTTATTTGAATTTTCCAATGAGAAATTGCACGGCTTAGAGAAGGATGATGTCCTTCCTTGGAGATATCAGTTTGGTTTTGATAGGTCTTTGATTGCATTGAGGGACGTTAGGAAGGGATGTGCGGGAGATGACACTGAAGTTTCGAACGTGGATAAAACTCATTTTATATAAGTGAGGCAATATTATCTTCCTCATAACTACTTCACAGGGCTACTTGAAAAGTAAAAGTAATTATTTGAATATTGAGTAATTTTGTCTTCCTGGAAGAGAGATGTTATGGGAAATGAAGGTGCTGTTCACCATGGCTGAATTATAGCTTCTATGAATCTGATTTGAATTCATTATTACAAATGGGCCCTTTTGGCCAGAATCATTTCAATTATCTGCTGCTGGGTTAAAAATGTTCTGTGCCTTTCCATTAGATTAGATATGACAAGGATCTAGAAGTCCTATGTCTGAATCAGTGCCCACGTCAGGAAAGGAGCCCAGGATGCTCACTGTGGTCAGTTGGGTCCTATTAAGCCATTTCTGTTGTGCGGATGATAGCCCAGTGTGTTTTGTTCCTGGGCCTCAATCTCCTCTAAATTTGGTTTACTTAGTGGAACCACGTCATCTGTGTACATGAACCTTGTGAGGGGCTGCTGTAGGATGGAGGCATGGCTTGTTGCTTTAAGGGACTGGTCCCCTAAGTGGGAAAAGTTCCCAGAGACATAACTGTTTTTATTTATTTATTTATTTGTTTGTTTGTTTATTTTTTATATGGCAGGATAATCAGTTTTGCTGATCCAGGCTTGCTGATCTGGGATTATGCTTAATAACTCTTTTTCTAAAATGACGCTACATTTTCATTTGGAGTTCTGAGCTAATCCATTTGGAACCAAGTATTTGAGGGTTTCCTACTGCCAAGGAATAATCTGAGCAGCAGGATTTTGCCCAAGCAACTGGGGCAGTGAAGCTCCCAAGGACAACATACTGTTGTTTGCCTGGGCATTTTTCTCTATTTTGCACTCACCCTCAGCAGCTTCTCTGTGAAAAATAGAAAATTCAGAACAGCCACTAGGTTATTGGAAGCAGGTGTGCCCCTTTTGCACATTGCAGTATTTAAGCTGCCTACGCTGAATAAGGTCATGGGTAAGGGCAGAGTCTTCACTCTTGGTCTGGGGAAATGAAGACATAAAAAGAAGCAAGTATGTGTCCGTAAAGGACCCCTCACACGGCGCTGCTGACCTGGGCTGCACACTGCAGTTGCCCGGGATGCTTTAAAAATCTTCTACTGCCAGCCTCCCAGACCAATGAAATAAAATTCTCTGGAGTTAGGCACCGGGGTGGGCTTGTGAGACAAAAAAATCTCCTCTGGTATTTCTAATGTGGAACCAGAGCCAAGAACCTGCCCTCGGAACATCTGAGCAAGTGGGTCTCCAATGACCCTACCTTCCCTTGACTGTCTCCTGCGTGCGTGTACCTGGCCACCCACGGGCTGCCTGTGCTCTAGAAAGGGCACTGGGTTCAGGGGCCTGAGTAACTGGATGTGATTCTTATTCTACCACTCACTAACTACATGGTTTTGAGCACTTCGGTCCAACGGTGTACACCTAGAAGCAATATCTGCTCAGTCTGTGACATCAGCTGAGATGAAGTACATGGCCTTATTCTAACTACAAAGCAATGTATACCTGCAAGTTATCACTGGTCCTGCATGGGATTCCTCAATAACAACCCATAATACTCTCAGTCTTTTCCAGGTTTATGTGCTCTGCCTTTTCACCCTTCTACACCCACCCCATACACACCTTTAAAATGTGCTGATTTCTTCCCGCTTCCCCTCAGCATCCTGCTTTCTCCTTGAGGCCCAGAATTACTGAGTTCCAATGACACTTGTTAAGTATCTCGGTTCTAGCAGATGCACACCATGGAACTAGCATTTAGGGATGGGTCCAGTTAGGCTGGGAGCTCCTGGAGGTTAGGAGCCCTGTCTTATGTACTGAGTACAGATATCATGATGGACACAAAGGATTAAAAAATATGAATCGGTTGAATGCTTTAATCCTTTTTAACAGGACTCAGTCTCTTATCATGTATTATTACCTCTGCAACAACAAAGTGCTGATATCTAAAAAGTTCCATTCTCTTCGGAATATGACGCTGGGACACTCAGACACAGCACTTGGTTAGAGATCTTGGAGGCCTGAGGGACTTTTGGATTCTACTTAAATCCCTTGCCAGAAGGGACAGTTGAATCCACCAGTGGTCACAAGCTGATCTGAAACTATGCAAGAGGCGCGACTATCCCTGAGGGCAAGACACTGAGCAAGGCAGTAGGATTGAGAGGAAAGTTCTTCGCAGCAGCAGAGTAATATATTTAGAAGTGAGGCTGTGTCTGTGGAGATTTGCCTTGCGTAGATACAGGGAGATACACGGAGCAAGGAGGCAGGAGCGGGTAGACGGGCTGCTCAGTGGCTGCACTTGGGAAGTTGGTATGTCAGCTCCTGGATGAGGCTGCAGGATCCAGCAGGCTGAGGGAGCAGGGCTGCCTGGACGCTAGCCCTCTCTGACGTCATTGATTAGTTAGAATATGTCTGCCTCCCCCAACACATACTCCAGGAAGCACAAGTCAAGGCAGGGGAAGGAGATTTTAAAGGATTCATGACATATGCTCTGTGGGTTTCTGAATTGCTCTGGAAAACTCAGCACCTCCTGTCATAAACCTTTTTGTTCTTTTTTTTTTTTTTTTTTTTTGGCCTTTAAGTAAATTTGGCCCTTGGGTTCAGTGTAGCCCTGTTGTTCTTTCCTCCCAGCTTCTGAAAAGGGGCGGTGCCCTTGACCTGCGTACCATGCTTACTCTGTGGCTGGTTCTGAGGGCCCCGGGGAGGACAGCAGTACGGGCCCATGTGTGTTACAGATCTGATGGGGTCCGGCAGTGAGATGCAGCAAGAGGAGGAGCCAAATAGGTCTTAGTTGACCTTCCCAAGGGAGAACTTTGAAAATTACTTATTAGCAGGAAGCAGTCTTCACAGTCATGAGACAAGAGGGAATTATGGACCAAGACATCTTTAGGGCTGGCAGAAATTTGCATTGTCTATTAACTTAGGAACCAAGAGTTAACCTTGCCTGAGTTTTTTTTTTTTTTTTTTTAATCCAGACAAGACAGCACCAGATCCTTTCAGATTCGTTTGTTTGTTTATTATTTTCCCTGCAGGAAGATGCTTTTGCTGTTGCTGGGTCTAGCTGAATTGGAGAGAAAGCTGGCATGGGGTGGGCACTGGGGGAGAGGCCGCATTATCAGCCCTTTCCACCTCCCAGTAAACGACACCTTCCTGCAGCTTCTTGGAACCCTGGTGTATCTTTTTTAAGATGTGAAAATTGAAGTTGTAATGTCTCTGCAGCTCAGCAGTTACCCTGCCTCGATCTGTGTGCCATTTCCTTGGTAGAGAAGGTTAAAGATGGGACATGTTTGAGCCTTATGTCACTCTCCCTATAGACCCTATAGACCCTTTCGTAAAATTGGCAAGGCGGGGGAGCCTTTAAAACAAACACGCTCTATTATCCATGATTAAGTGTGTGTCAGAGGCCAGGCCAATTAGTGTTTCATGTGATTTTCAGAATATTATTATCCCTAAATATTAACAGCCTCAGAGATTGAGGTTTAGAAGAGTTAAGTCACTTACCTTTGGTTATGTGGTTATCAGGTGTCTGGATTTGGTCCAGGAAGACTGTTTTCTTCTTCTCAGTTTTATAAGACCCTCCCCCCCCGAACCCCCCTCCCCAGACCTGGCATAGAGAACACAGAAAGCTTTCATGTGCTGCCAGCAGAAAAAACAAAAGCACCCTTTCCGTGCCCCAGACCTACACCTGACGAAAGGTCAGGAAAATCTGCGCTGCAATCAAGGGCTGTAGCTGAGCTGATCTCCCTTAGCGGTCCTCTTTGCTTTCTGCTGCTTACCTGCCCTCACCTGCATTCGAGTAAAGGTTGCTCTGTCGTCTGGGGCTGGACATGATGCATGCTGCGAACATTGCACAATGTGACAGCCACCAGGAGGGTCCAGGGTACTGTCAAGCCCATCACTGGTGCTCTTCACTTTGAACCTGTCCTACGTGCTGTAACCCCCTGCTACGTGACCTCCCGCAGTATGCCAGGATCTCCACGGACCCTTCAAACTAAGACCAGGTGGGCAGGGGATTCTTGACAAGAGCCCACTGATGCCAGAGTGCTTCCTTGAGAACTGTGAGGAAATGAGTGATCTGGATGGAAGTATAGAATGAAGGGAAGTTACTTTTTTAAATCCTAAAATATATGTCCTTCTATAATCCCCATCCCTGTCCTTACATTTGTATTTTAGTTTAAACCATTCGGCTGTGAAAAAAGAGAACCACAAGCTTTGTACTCACCTTGCCTCTGATTCATACCCTAGAGGAAATCATGTGACCCCTTTTGGCCTGTTCCCTGGAGACCGCACATTTTGCTTAAATCAAAGAGATGCTGAAGGACTTGACCTGGCTTCCCATAAAAGTGCTGATCAATAAAATGTTTAAAAATTAGTTTTGAATATTAAACATTTTCAGTGGTTCTGAAAAGTTATGGCATCTCAATTAACCAACTTTCCACTGCATAATAGGAACAAAGAATGTTCTAAGTGGTTGTTAAGTTTTCCGGCTAGCCCACAGAAGATAATTTAACTCATAATTATCCAAAATGCGACACACTGGCAATAAAGAATAATAGTGAGCCACGTTGTTGTAGAAGAAGTGATTACACAAAAGCGAGAGAAAAATGAATATAATTTTCTATTTATCTTGAATGCCAATGCTGAAGAAAAGTAGGCATAGCAAGAGGAAGATAATATGGAAACATTCTTTCAAAGAATGTTCAAAAGTTTTGGAGTTTGTTTTGTTTCTCTTGTGCCAAATTCAATTTTAAGATGTATAGCTTTCATTTTATTTTATTTTATTTTTTTAAGATTTTATTTATTTATTTGACAGAGCACAGCGAGAGAAGAAACACCAGCAGGGGGAGTGGGAGAGGGAGAAGCAGGCTTCCCGCCTAGCAGGGAGCTCAATGTGGGGCTCGATCCCAGGACCCTGGGATCATGACCTGAACCGAAGGCAGACGCTTAATGACTGAGCCACCCAGGCGCCCCTATAGCTTTCATTTTATTGGATTCAAGTACATGTATACTATTGCAACTTCTCTGATGATTGGATTTTTTTTTTCATAAATATAGATGAAGAAAGGAATATAGATAAAGGAAATGAAAGACAAAAATGGAAAGAAGAGAACACAAGAGAGATTTTCCCAAGGTGTCAGCTAAGAGTTGAAGGAAGACACAGAGCTAAAGAGGAGGGGGAAGTGTGTATGTATGAAGAAAAAAATCGCCTGAAGTGGGATTACCTGGTAGTCAAAAGTCGAGCAAAGAAGGAAGAAAGTCATAGACAAGAATTACCAGGTCCCACAATATCTGGTGTGTGAATGTCTCCCTCCCTTCATCCAGGTCACAGGACCAGACACACAGCGGTCCAGCGCCCATGCTAAGTCAAGGTACAGAGCCACATAGTGCTCAGATTCTCACTGGCTGCTAGGATTCAGCTCTTTCAGAACCTTGCTTCCCACCTGTCCCCCAGCTATCAGTCCCCTTCTTGTCATTGACTTTTTAGTCCATGTCTTATTACTCTGTGTGGGACCTACCCTAGGCTGGGGGTGATTGAGAGTCCCAGCTTGCCTTGCTAGGACCTCTTCTCCAACAGACCAGGTCCACACTTGACTCCACTCCTGGAAGCCTGGGGATTCATGAACTTTCCAAATGCTGGCCCTTTGCCTGCCACCCAAATGTCCGTTTTGGAGATCACCTCAGTGCAGGGAGCGTGTGAGGTCTAGGCCAAGTCACACTTGCTTCTGTGCAATTAAACCATTTATCCTCAGATATGTAGATTGCTGTGTCAGATGTTTGTCTACCTTGGCTGGGATGGGTTGTGATTGATGCCATCACAACATAGGGTCTCTTGGTCACTGTTCGGAACTTCCCATGGTGGCTAAAAGGCAGAGCCAGCATCTGAGACACAGAGAATTCAGTCAGTCAGGTGTTTTATAGGAGTGGCCGTGTTCACATTGAGATACCTTCTATAAGATGCTGTGTAAGAAAGAGAAAGGAATAATGGTATTCACCTTTGTACTTTGCTGTGCTTTCTACACCATCTCTGAAAATATTCCTCTTCCCATGTTTGTTTTTATTGCTTCTTCCATGTCTTTTGTTAAATATATTAATATCCACTCTTGGTCTTTGTATCCCCAGTGTCCAAACAATACCTAACATGTAGTAGTTGCTCCACGTTTGTTGAAAAGATGAATATTGTCCTTTATTTCTATCCCTCGGTCTCTCTTTCTACCCTCACACACACAGGCACGCATGCGTGTGCGTGCACACACACACACTTGCACACGCTTCTACCTTTTCTAATGAAGATGTTCTCACCCATTTTGAGGTAATTGGGAAGTCACTGAAATTACAACCAGAGATTCTGACATTTGAATCCTAGTTGAGATAATGATCTCCCCCTAGATATTTGGTATTTAACTTGTCCTGTCTCCTCCTGCTTGTTATAATTGCTGTATTCACGAATTTCACAATATTCTTAAAGCCACTGGCAGGAAGTTCTGATCAGTTGCAAGGGAGGTGAGACTCCCTCCTCCCTTTTTAGCAAGGTTACAAAAGAAATGATGTCACATTCTGGAAATATATCTGCAAACTTTAGGGGATAGAAATGCCAATGTGAGTAATCTTCGAAAATTGCAGGAAGCATTTTTGAATGAAGGAATTTATGAACCCATTCCCTTGGCCATTTGAAGTGCAGTTGTTTCTTTTTTGTTGTTGTTGTTATGTTAATCACCATACATTACATCATTAGTTTTTGATGTAGTGTTCCATGATTCATTGTTTGCATATAACACCCAGTGCTCCATGCAGAACGTGCCCTCTTTAATACCCATTGCCAGGCTAACCCATCCCCCTACTCCCTCCCCTCTAGAACCCTCAGTTTGTTTTTCAGAGTCCATAGTCTCTCATGGTTCATCTCCCGCTCCGATTTCCCCCCCTACATTCTTCCCCTCCTGCTATCTTCTTCTTCTTCTTTTTTTTAAACATATACTGTATTATTTGTTTCAGAGGTACAGGTCTGTGATTCAACAGTCTTGCACAATTCACAGTGCTCACTATAGCACATAACCTCCCCAATGTCTATCACCAGCCA
>NC_138379.1:70527397-70549766 GCF_054177405.1 Leptonychotes weddellii
GGTAGCTCTATTCTCAACTTTTTGAGGAACCTCCATCCTGTTTTCCAGAGCGGCTGTGAAGTGCAGTTGTGTCTGTGATAGGGTCTCCCTGTAACATCCATGAATATGTCTCCGCAGCCCATATCCTGCCATACCTGTGCAGCAGGACCAATGTACAGCATGTTCTTGATTATATGCTCCATTTACAATTGGCTAGTCAGTGGATGCTTAGTGAAATATAAGGTAAAGCATAACCCCTATCAAGAGGTTAAGAAGCACAGGCTTTAAAGTCAAAAAAGCTCATTTCTAATCCCAGCTCTGATACTGTTGGCTCTCTATGGTTGGACAAATGACTAAGACTCAATTTCATGACTAAAAACAGGGGATTCTGTAGCCACTACATTGGGTTGTTGGAGAGGAATACATGGTATCAAGTTAGTAAGAACTTAAAGTCTGACATGTAATAAGTTCTCAATAAACAGTAGCATTACATTAAAAAAAAAAGTTACTGCATTAACAATTTAAGAAAGAAGCTTTTTTTTTTTTAAAGATTTTATTTATTTATTTGAGAGAGAGAGAATGAGAGAGAGCACATGAGAGGGGGGAGGGTCAGAGGGAGAAGCAGACTCCCTGCCGAGCAGGGAGCCCGATGCGGGACTCGATCCCGGGACTCCAGGATCATGACCTGAGCCGAAGGCAGTCGCTTAACTGACTGAGCCACCCAGGCGCCCCTAAGAAAGAAGCTTTTATGAATCACTATATGCCAAGCACTACACTAGGCAGTGTGAATATTATAAAGTTGAATTAATCCTAGACTCTCCTCTTTAAACACTTACATCCAGTGAATGTATTAGAGGATAAAGGGCCCACTGACCAGGAAGGAAAAGACAAGGAGAAGAAGGGAGAAGAGAAAGAGAATTTACTTAAACTTAACCATATAAAGTGTCCACTTAAACAAACTTGGACATTCGTATTCACCCACGTAACCACGACTCCAAATGGTACAGAACATTTTTATTACCCTCAATGGCGTCTTTTTTTTATTATTATTATGGTAACATATACATAACATGAAATTTACCTTTTTTGACTTTTTTTTGACAGAGTGCATGTGTGTGCGAGAGCGGGATGGTGGGGATAGGGGCAGAGAGAGAAAGAGAAAGAGAATCTTAAGCAGACTCCATACCCAGCACAGAGCCCAATGGGGGGCTCGATCTCATGACCCTGAGATCATGACCTGAGCCAAAATCAATATTCAGTCACTTGACTGACCGAGCCACCCAGGTGCCCATTAACTATTTTTAAGTATACAGTTCTGTGACACCTAATACGTTCGCATTGTGTGCAACAATCACCACCATCCATCTCCAGAACTTTTATCACCTTTCCAAACTGAAGCTCTATACCCATTAAACACGAGCTCTCCATCCCCCACTTCCCACAGCATCTGGAAACCACCATTCCATTTTCTGTCTCTATGAATTTGACTACTCTGGGTACCTCATGTAAGTGGTATCATGCAGTATTTGTCATTTTGTGGCCTGTTTCACTTAGCATAATGTCTTAAACATTCATCAGTGTTGTAGCACGTGTCAGGATTTCTTTTCTTCTTAAGGCTGAATAATATTCTATTGCATGTGTATATCACATTTTGTTTATCCATTTATTTGTTGATGGACACTTGGGTTGCTTCCACCTCTTGGCTATTGTGAATAATTCTGCTATGAACATGGGTGTATAAATATCTATTCAAGTCCTTGTTTTCAATTCTTTTAGTATATACCCAGAAGTAGAATTGTATGTACCCAGAAGTGGATGATATGGTAATTCTGCTCAATTTTTGAGGAACCACTGCACCATTTTCCATAGTGGCTACACCATTTTACATTCTTTCCAGCAGTGCATAAAGGTTCTAATTTATCTACATCCTAGCCAACATTTATTTGCTATTTTTTTGAAAACATCCATTTTAACGGATAAATGAAGTGTTATTTATTGTGGCTTTGATTTGCATTTTCCTATGGATTAATGATGTTGATGTGCTTATTGGCTATTTACGTATCTTCTTTGAAGAGATGTCTATTCAAGTTGATTGCCCATTTTTAACCAGGTTGTTCATCTGTTTGTTGTTGTGTTGTAGGAATTCTTTATACATTCTGGATATTAATTCTTTATTATATATGCGATTTTCAAATGTTCTCCCATCTGTAGATTGCCTTTTTACTTTATTGATAATGTCTTGTGATGCACAAATGTTTTTAATTTTGAGGTAGTGCATTCTCTTTTTCCTTTGTTGCTTATACTTTCAGTGTCAGAACCAAGAAATCACTGCCAAATACAATATCATGAAACTTTTCCTGTATGTTTTCTTTTAGGAGTTTCATAGTTTTTGCTCTTACATTTAGGTCTTTAGTCCATTTTGAGTTAATTTTTATATATGGTATAAGCTAAGGTCCAAATTAATTTTTTTTTTTTTTTGCATGTGGATAGACTATTTTCTCACCATCATTTCTTGAAAAGACTATTTTTTCCCATTGAGTGGTCTTCACATTCTTGTTGAAAATCATTTGAACATTATGCAAGGTTTTATTTCTGGGTTTTCTATTCTATTTCATTATGCCAGTACCACACTGTTTTGATTACTGTAGCTTTGTAGTAAGTTTTGAAATCAGAAAATGTGAGACCTCAACTTTGTTCTTTTTCAAAATTCTTGTAGCTATTTGGGATCCCCTGAGATTCCATATGTATTATAGGATGGATTTTTCTATTTCTGCAGAACAAAACAAAAGAAAACAACACCACACTGGAGTATTAATAGGGATTGCATTGAATTTGTAGATAGCTTAAAGTAGTATTGATGTCTTAAAATATCATACTTATTTTTATGTTTATGGTGCTCTAATCAATAAACACAGGATATCTTTCCGTCAATTTTTGTCTTGTTTAATTTCAGAAACATTTTGAAGTTTTTGGTGTACATGTCTTCCACCTCCTTGGTGAATTTTTTCCTAAGTATTTTATTTTTTTATATTATTATAATCGGAATTATTATTTAATTTTAATTTTGTATTGTTCTTTGTTAGTGCATAGAAACACAACTAATTTTTATGTGTTGATGTTGTATCCTGTAATTTTATGGAATTCATTTATTAGTTCTAACAAGTTTTGTGGAATCTTTGGGATTTCCTATGTATAAGATTGTGTCATCTACAAAGATAATTTTACTTCGTCCTTTCCAATTTGGATGACTTTTAGATATTTTTCTTGCCTACATTTTTCTTGGCTAGAACTTCTAGTACTGTGTTGTAAGAAGTGATGAAAGCAGGTATCCTCACCTTGTTTCTGATATTAGAGGAAAAGATTCAGTTTTTTATTATTTAGTATGATGTTAGCTGTGGGCATTTCATTTATGGGCTTTATTATGTTTATGTAGTTTCCTCTGTTCTTCGTTTGTTGAGTTTTTACCATGAAAGAGTGTTGAATTTTGTCAGATACTTTTTCTGCATCAATGAGATGATCTTTCCCCTTTATTCTGCTAATATGGTGTATTATATTGATTTTATATCTTGAACAATTCTTGCATTCCAGGAACAAATTCCACTTGGTCATGGTATACACTTTTTCATTATACTGTAGAATTCAGTTTCCTAGTATATTGTTGGGCATTTTTGCATCAATGCCCGTAAGAAATATGGTCTGTAGCTTTCTTTTTTGTTTGATTTTGGTATTAGGACAAACCTGGCCCATAGAATGAGTTTGGAAGTGTTGCCTCCTCTTCAATTTTTGGAAAAGTTTGAGGATGACTATTGTTAATTCTTTAAATGCTTGGTAGAATTCACCAGTGAATCCATCTGGTATTGGGCTTTTCTTTTCTGGGAGATTTTTGATTACTGATTCAATCTCCTCATAGTTATCTATCTGTTCTGAATTTCTGTTTCTTCAGGATTCCATTATAGTAGGTTGTGTGTTTCTAAGAATGTTCATTTCATTTAGATTATCTAATATGTTTATATAGTGTTATTTATAGTACTCTCTTATAATTCTTTTATATCTGTAAAATTGGTTTACTATTCCTTATTTCATTTTTTATTTTGATTATTTGAGTATTTTTTTCTTAGTCAATCTAGATAAATGTTTGTTAATTTTGTTAATCTTTTTCCTTTTTAAAGATTTTATTTATTTGAGTGAGAGAGAGAACATGCAAGCGGGGGGGAGGGGAGAGGGAAAGGGAGAGAGAGAATCTCAAGCAGATTCTGTGCTGAATATGGAGCCCGATGCAGGACTTGATCCCACAACCCTGAGATCATGACCTGAGACAAAATCAAGAGTCACATGCTTAACTGACTGAGCCAGCCAGATGCCCTAATTTTGTTAATCTTTTAAAAAACTAACTTTTTAAAATAATCTCTATGCCCGACATAAAGCTTGAACTCACAATCCCAAGATCAGATGACTGAGCCAGCCAGGCAGCCTTCTCAAACAACTAAGTTTTGGTTTTGTTGATTCTACCTGTTGTTTTTCTGTTCTCTGTTTCACTGATCTCTGGTCCAATATCCATTATTTCCTTTGTTCTGTTAATTTTGAGTTTAGTTTGGACAGAGGTCCAGGCCATTTCTTCTCCCAAACTGCACTGCACTGTTAATGGGTGGAACAAGGGCAACTAAAAACACCAAAAAATTTCTTATCAAAATAATGCATTTTTTAAATTGGTCATTGCTTGGTTGCTGTAGATCTTTGATTGATTTTCAGAGCCCCTATACAGTCATTATATTCAGTTTATAGTTGTTTATTCAATGTTTCTGTGGGAAAGAAGGGGCTTGAGGCTTCCTAGTCTGCCATTTTACTGACATCTTTCACATGCCCTTTGAAGTCAATCCTCCAGCTCTGGGCAGACATCTATTTCCAGACACCATGCATTAATTTTGTCTGTTATAGAATTTCTTATAAATTGGATGATACTACATTATACAGTACTCTTTTATATCTGATTTCTTTTTTTTCAGTATAATGTGTCTGATAGTCATACATGTTATTGCTTATAGTTCATTCCTCTTTGATTGTTTGATAGTATTCCACTGTATGGATATACCACAATTTTTTTCCCTCTTTACTTGTTGATGTGGTTTCTGGTTCTTATGAATTAAGATACAATGAATATTTGAATGTAAGTCTTTATGAGGAAATACATTTTTATTTTTCTTAGGAAAAACCTATGGATAGAATTGTTGAGTCATATGATCAGTGTAGGTTTAATCTCTAAGGAAATAGCCAGATCATTTTCCAAAGTTATTATACCAATTTATATTCCCACCAGTAATGTGGGGGAGGCTGCTCCACAGTCTTAACATTTGGCATTGTAGGTTTTTAAAATTTTTATTTTTAGCCATTTTAGTGTGTGTATGGAATAGTGTACCATTGTAAAATTTTAATTTGCATTTTCAGAGGGATTAATGACATTCAGTATCTTTCTGAGTGTTTTCACATTGGTAATTCATATATCTTCTCCTAGGCCAAGGATGATTGATGTGTTTGTCCATTTGTCCATTTAACAAATATTTATTGAACACTCTATGCCATGTACTATTTTCTGGGGTGGGGTTACAATGATGAACAAAAGAGACTAAGCCTCTCCCAATAAAGAGCTTATATTCTAGGGAAGCTAGATACATGATAAACACATTAAAATAGAATATAATGTTAATAGTAATGTATGTGTTGAAGTATAACAAAGTAAAGTAAATTAGCTGAAACAGACAGGTAGCTCTATTTCATGTCAGGAGCTACTTGTTTGATGTAACATTTGAGCAGAAAACTGATCAAGGTGCAGCAGTGAGCTAGGCCAGCGTCTGGGGGGTAGGGTTCCAGAGAAAAGGAATAGCAAAGGCAGCAAAAGCATGTGCTCAACATGTTCTAAGAATAGTAAGGAGGGGCTGGAGCAGAGTAAGCAAGAACTGAGTAGAACAATAGAGAGTCATTGGCTGAGACTTCAAGTTTCTGGTAGGACACAGGAGTTTGGAAACCATGACTTCCATTCTCACAAAAAGAAAAAAGCTAAACAAAATGAAAATCAATAGCTCTTCCCTTAGATCCATCAGATAATTGAGGCCACAGAATAAACAACCGCCCTGAAAACTGGAGACAGGTAAATATAGAGAATCATAGCTTATTCTGGACTGAATGTACTGCTTTAGTCCGATTCTCCTAGGAATACATAAAAGGTAATTGACTAAATGCAGGAGATTGAGTGTGGACTACCTTGTGGAAATTCCAGGTGGCTTAGCCTTGTGGGAGGGCCCTCACACTTCTGTGAATTTTTCTTCCGGGGACCCTAGCGGTTCTGAGGGTGAAAATGGAAGAAATGGCAGGAGGAGGTAACCATTTTGAAGTATATGCAGAACCTTCTCTTCTCTTTAACAGAAGCCTGCCCTCAAGGAAACTATTTTACCAGAGCCTAACTACATGGGGATTTGCTATATCCTAAACTCCTGGGGGCAGGGGAATACCCAACCCCAGGCCCCTCTAGCTAAAGGGCAAAGAACAGTTTGAAAAGAAGCTGCAAGCATCAGAACCAGACTCAGACATGGCAGGGATGTTGGAATTATCAGACCAGAAATTTAAAATAACTATGATTAATATGGTAAGGACTCTATTGGAAAAAAAATGGAAAACATGCAAGAGCAGATGGGTAATGTAAGCTAAGAAATGGAAATTCTGAGAGAGAATAAAAAAGAAATGCTATAATAACTGTTACAGAAATGAAGAATGCCTTTGAAGGGCTCATTAGTAGATGGAACATGGCTGAGGGAAGAATCAGTAAGCTTGAAGATAATGTCATTAGAAACTTTCTAAGCTGAAAAGGCAAAGAGAAAAAAGACGGGGGAAAACCCACACAGAACAGAATATTCAAGAACTGTGGGAAAAATTACAAAAGTTGTCATATACATGTAATGGGAATATCAGAAGGAAAAGAGAGAAGCAGAAGAAATATTTGAAACAATAATGACTGAGAATTTTTGAAGATTAATGTCAGGCGTCAAATGACAGATCCAGGAACCTTAGAAGACACTAGGAAGGATAGATACAAAAAACCCACAAAAACAAAAACAAAAACAAAAACAAAACCACACCTAGACATATTATATTCAAACTGAGGAAATCCAAAGGCAAACAAAAGATTCTTCAAAGAAGCCAGGCGGGACTGAGGGGGTGGAAGGGAGAAACATTACTTAGATTAGAGCAAGGATAAGAGTTACATAAGACTTTTCTTCAGAAACCATGCAAGCAAGAAGAGAGCGGAATGAACTATTAACTCCATCCACCAGTATTTATAGGTATAGCTCACTCTTTGGCAATCAAATTATTTCTTCATTATCTCTCTTTCTCTTTCTCTTTCTCTCTCTCTCCCTCTCCCTCCCCCCCCGCCCCCCCCCTTCTTTTTTCTTCAATTGGATGTTAGTACCTTGAGGACAGGAATAGGATTTCAATTTAGTTGTCTCAAATAGCTCCTACAATATTCTGCAAATAGAGCATGTTAATAATGTCTGCTTGACAAGAGGCAGGTAGATAGCATCTATCTCTCTTTGTATAAGTAGGAGTAATCAGACATTTATACTTCTGTGACCATACAAAATGGCAAAGTAATAAACATAAGCAACTTTTATTTATGTAATGATTTGCAGTCTGCCCTTTCTCTTCCTGAAAAGTTCTTTTCCAACCTCTTTCAACATATGTCAGGTCTTACTCATCTTTTAGACCCCTAAATGTTATTTCTTATGTCAGTCTTTCCTGATTTTCCTCAGTACCCTTTATCTCAGTGGTTTCCAGGTTTTCCAAGCCTGGCTAGGCATCATAGAACCCCGAGAAGTTTTTAAGAATACATTATTCCTGTGCCCAGCTGTAGACCTACAGAATTAAAAATGCTGAGACATATATTGAAGAATCTGAACCTCATGCAACTAAAGCTAGTTCTGTGTACTGTTGTTTGGAAGTATCGTGTCTGACCTTAGTGTTCCCTGCAGAGCATGCAGGGGGAATAAACTGTTGTCTTCTTACTCTCCCATCACATCTGTACCTGTAATTGTAACATAATATCTCAAGTTCTCCAATAATATTCATCTGTGTCTCCCATTTGCAAGACTTATATTCCTGGAAGGCAGGGGAAATTTCTCATTCATCTCCGTATCTATGGTTCTGAGTACAGCATAATTTTTTACCTTAGTCTTATTGGCAAAACATATAAAAACCCACTCCAACTATTTAAACAAAGAAGTAAGTTGCATTGTAAGGACCATGGAACCCAAGAGAGACGAAGAACATTGGCTTCTGAAAACATTGGCTTCTGTCACCTGCCTCTTTCCATGTGGTCACTTGGTCTCATAGTCTTGCTTTTCCTACACATCTGTTTTCTTTATCCCTTTATCTATCCATTTTCTCTGTTTCCACAGGGTGTAAGATGGTCATCCTACATCTTCTCAGTTCATAGGTTCTCATTTTAAGCTAGTCTCCACTGACTGTCTAGAATCTCTTTTTCCCAATGTCAGATTTCCAGGAGATAAAATCAACTGTCTCAGCTTGGGTTGAGTATGCACTCCTAGTCCAATCATGCCATGGCCAGAGGGAAGAAAAATCATGTACCAGATTGGATACTGTTAGCTCCAAATAATAAAACATAACTGTAAAAATGATGTAAACAATGCCAATATTTACAATCTCATTTAATGAGGATGCCAGAGGGAGGCAGTTCCAGGGTTGAACGCTGAGGTCATTGCCTTTTATGGCCACAATATGGCTGCAGCAGCTCCAGGCATCACATTCTTATCCAAGAGAGTCTATAAATAGTCATTAAGGGCTTATGGGTGTTTCTTTTCAACACATTTTCCAGAAGCTATCTCTCAGCGGATTTCCCTTTGATGTCCTTTGCAGGACTGTGTTATATGTCTAGGCTCTAGCTAGAAGAGTGGGCTTGGGAAGTAGGCATTTTGGGTTTTCAGCCCCTACCTTGGGAGGCAGGCCCCAGCAGCAAGTTTGTGGGCAGTTGCTGTTGGGTTGGCAAATAGTAATGTACTCAGGCCCTGTGGTATACACGTGGCTTACTGATCTGGATGGGGGAACGAGAGGGGAGGGAGTGATAGAATTCTCTGAGAATGGTAGGTTGTGGCCTGGGCAGGCCCCTGCTAGGTGCTTTGTACAGAATTTAATACATATGGGTTGAAGGGACAAACCAAAAAAAAAAAAAAAAAAAAAAAAGCATGTCTCATTTGCTCCCTTTGGTAGTCCAACCTGATATAAAAGAAAACACCGAAGGTAGCTCACCTTATATGGTCACCCATGACGTCCGAATCAATACATGTTTCAAAAAACAAAATGCAAAAGGAACATGAGAAACAGGAGGATTTGCGGCCGATGAAAGGAAGTTGTAAACACCCCCCCCCACACACACACACGCACAGGATAATCGGGAGGGGAAACAACCATGGTAGAAGGAGGTGGGGGTGGGGGAAAGGGATGGAGAGAGACAACCAAGTCGGGGAACAGGAAACCTCAGGGAAAACAGTGCACATTGGGAAGCTTCTGGAACCAAAGGGGTCAGAGTAGTGCACTTCTTAAATCACACCGGGCAAACCAGGAGAGGAGCTGGAGGACAGGAGGGAAAAGGTGCGGGGAGGAGATAGCTGAGATTAATGAGGACAGGGAGTGCCAGCCTCCTGCTGGCCAGGGCCGGCAACATGACAGTGCAGGCCGGCTCCCCTCTCTTTTGAGGTCAGTTATTTATTTATTTTGTAACGGAACCTAACAAATTCTAAAACCAGATAAATCCAATTACCTGTGTTTTGCCTTCAGGGAGTGGGAAAGATTAATGGTGGTATTTTGGCAGGAGCATAAAAAGAAATAGGTGGTAATAACAAGGAGGCTCATAAAAGGAGCTCGTATCCCAGGAAGGCCCAGAAAGCTGGCTGTAGCTCTCTGGCTGGGGCCCTGACTGCTTGTCTGTACTCGGGACACTGTGTGCGCCCTCCGCTTCTGTAGGCACTGGGAGAGGGCCCAGGGAAACCATCGCCCTCCTTCTCCACCAGTGCCGGGATCCAAGAGAGCTGAGCAAGGGTATAGCATCCTTTCTTAGGTTATGCTCTTTCTTGTGCCCTTTTTCTAGATCTCCTGCAAATAACAACTTTGGTTGCTTATGTTATAGAATTAACAAACTATTTCCCCAGAAGTCATCTCCGTCGGTGTTCTTCTGACTCCTGGGGGTGTGGTTTGAAAATTGTTATTCTCTTCAGTTTATGGATAAGGAGCCTGGGTGATAAGGGTCTACTTCTAGAACCTACTTCTCCTGATACAGTTTTTGGTCTTGTGCTCTTTCTTAAGCTGCTATTAGGATAACCATTTTTGGAAACATTGACTTAGAAACCATAATGCCTCTGGTGCAGCTTGCTACAAACCTCCTTGGAGCCTGGCTGCCATTGACGAACTGGTTCAGTGAAACCTGCATAAGGGGAGGGGGTGGCCATTGGAATGTTCTAGGCTCATTTTGCATTTGCAGTTTTGTCTGAAGTTGCATTACATAAGACTGCCAGTGTCGTCCCAGAATAGCTTTTGGCTTATGAAATGTTTCTTCCAAAATGCCTTGCTTGATATTCACACATTTGGCTTTAAAAAAAAAAAGTAATTATTTTTATTGAGATATAATTCATATATCATAAAATTCACCCTCTAAAAGCATACAATTCAGTAGTTTTTAGTATATTCCCAAGGTTGTGCAACCATTATCACTTTCGAATTCCAGAACGTTTTTGTCCCACCAGAAAGAGACCTCAGACCCAGTGCCAGTCACTCCTGCTACCCCCTTCTGGCTAGCACCCCACGCCCCCTTGGGCAGCCACCAGTCCCCTTGCTGTCTCAATGAATTTGCCCATTCTGGACATTTCCCATACGTGGATTCATACAATACACATGCTCTGCTTTTCACTTCTCCTTTATCCGTTCTTTCATTCACTCCCTCTCTCATTCATTCCACAAATATTTTTTGAACTCCTATGTAGTCCAAGCATTTGGTTAGGACTATGGGTGCACATGAACAAGGGTGGTCTTTAGTTTTCAAAAGCTTATGCGTTTGAGGGCGCCTGGGTGGCTCAGTTGGTTAAGCGACTGCCTTCGGCTCAGGTCATGATCCTGGAGTCCCGGGATCGAGTCCCGCATCGGGCTCCCTGCTCGGCGGGGAGTCTGCTTCTCCCTCTGACCCTCTCCCCTCTCATGCTCTCTCTCTCTATCTCATTCTCTCTCTCAAATAAATAAATAAAATCTTTAAAAAAAAAAAAAAGCTTATGCGTTTGAGGTGAACGTAAGCAGTTCAGCATGATATGGTAAGATATCATGTCCCCTGAAAAGGTCCACATGCATGGTTCTTCCCGTTCTGTCCCAGCAGTGGCTTTGCCTGGAACCAGCCCTTCCACTGGAGAGAGATGTACCTTGAGGAGGCCTATTTCCCTGGGACTCAACACTGTTTTCCACATTCTAGCCCAGCTCTGACATTGCTGCCTGAGAAACAGGCTCTTCTTAGCACCCTAGTTCTTACTTCTTAGACTTCTGGTGCCCACACTGTACCCAGTATCAGGATCACCTGGAGAGTCAGTTAAAACAGATTTCTGGGCCTCAACCCCAAGTTCCTGATTTAGTACATCTAGGGAAAGGTCTGAGAATTTGCATTTCTTACACATTTTCTGGTGATGTTGATGTTATCTGTCCAAGGGCCACATTTTGAGAACCACTACCTTAGAATATGCCCATTTACCTGTTGGTCCCTGTCCTGGTAGCCTGCTAAGTAAATTAATCTCTCCAGAGCTGAGGCTTTTCTTTTCCCCTTATGTTCTCTTATCACAAACCCTAGCCTTGCAATTAAGTGTTGGCTCAAATCTTAAGTCCCAAATTACTACCTACTTGCTTACATTCCCAAACACTCTCTATTTCTGGGTTTGATGGTCTTAAGACTGTGATGTCAGCTAATATATTGAGTCTGGCTACTTTTTATGTATACTGAGTTTTGTCTATTGTCTATTTTACCAAAATCTATACACAGTTGGCTCCTAGGCCTAATCCAGTCTGATTTTTTCCCCTGCAGTTAATTGGCAAAAAGGCCCAAAGATAAGACACCAGTCAATTCAAGATGCCATTGTCAAATTTCCTATTCCCAACTCCCCGATTTCATAAGAGGGATAAATGACAAAGATGACATTTTTTTTCACCTCTGGCACTTTATGTTGGCAAATCTAAATTGAGAAGGAGGATGCTCAATAGACATCTTATTATCTTTGTGGTTTAAATTTTCTCCTATGAATCTACTTGTAAGATTGGTGGTGATTCAGTCATAAAAAAGAATGTCTTGGTTCTTGGGAATTTAAGAAAGGCCAAAAACTTCAGCTAAACATATTAGAAAACCGGATTGCATTATTGGAGTTAACTGACTTGAAAAAAATAAATCAAAGACCCCTGACTGTGATATACTTATTTTTATTTTTATAAATGAATATTTCTCAGACACCAAGGTGTATACACTCTGTGATTCCAATTTTATGAAGTTTCAGAAGAGGCGAAACAAATCAATGATAGTGGAAGTCAGTATAGTTATTTCAAGTGGTGGTAGGAAGAGTTTTGAGACTTAATGCCTAAAAATTGGCATCAGAAAAATTTGGAGCGTAGTGGGAATGCTTTATATTTTGATCTGGTAATGGTCTACATTACACACGTGTGTATGTTAAAAAATCATTGAGCTCTCTCTTAAGATCAGTGCCCTCTATGCTCTTTACTTTTTAAATATTATATCTCAATAAAGAAAATACTAAGAAAAGTGATGCAACACAGTTTAAAAATGAATGTTAAAAGTAGCATTAGAGGAAAGGTAAAAGAAAATTGTATTCATTTGATTAAATTACTAAATTAAAGATTATGTTGTGCTTTTACCTTCTTGTGAGATTGTTTTGAGGACCAGTGGCAGAGAACCCACCTTCATAACATAGGAAAACATTGAAACAACAACAACCGTGCCTTTTGCACAGAGGGATGGGGATGGAGGTAGAGGAACCTCTCTGGAAAGTCACAGAGCTCCAGAGATTAGAAGCTTGTTTGACACGTAAAGAACCATCGGATCTAAAGTCTCATTTATCTCATTTCAGAGTCAAGGCAGGGGCGTGTGGAGCCATCTGAGTGGGCCCTGAATCCCACTGCCCGTTGCTACCATCACCACAAAAACCCTGGCCCGAAATGACAGATGGTGGCGTGCAGCCACTCTCCCCCGCATTCATAGGGAAAGTGGACTGACCCTCAGGCAGAGCTGTAAGGTCTTCATTCAGACTCCACAGAAGGTCTGTAGCTAACCTAGTCCCAGGCACCACAAGGACCTGAAAATCCACAGCTTCTAGACTCAGAATCTCTGAGGACCTCAGATGCTGTCCTGTGGCTTTTTGTTCCCCGTATTCCCAGGCAGCAGCTCCGTCCATGCCCCGCGCTGCATGGGTGGTTAGGCCTCTGCTCTCTGCCCGGCTGTCCTTCAGGAGGCAGAAAGACTTCTTTGGGTCATAGATGAGAAGGAGCAAGTCAGGCTCAACAGGGGAACATGCTAACTACCTATAGTTAACCAAGAACATATATGCCTGATGCCCAGACTTAAACTTGAATTGATAGATATTAATTAACAGGGAGAACAATAACTGTCTTATTAAATCGGAAGTGATACAAACAGGCCATTGCTGCTACTGAATGCTAATTATCAGCTGATGAGGCTACACAGTTTCTGAGGGTAGGCAGGCATGTTCAAGGTATAATACAGCGTTTCTAGTACACACCGTGATGTTAAATCCTCATTATGGTGTCTTAATAATCAATTGGACTTTAGTGTATGATATTTGTCTAATTAACTCCACATCGACAGTCAGGAGCCAGCCTTGCTGGCCACAGAGGATGGATTTGTTATGGTGGCTTGGACTTGATGTTTGGGGGGGGTACATGCTGTATGCATTGGGGGGGGCTCATCTCCAGAGTCCAGAGTCAGTAAAACAACATCAGGGTCTGATGTGAGTCTCATATCGTATTTTACAATAAACTATGCATGAGAAGAATGCTATTTCTTAATTACAGGTTAGTTTCCCACTTATTTGGAAGGGCTTAGTCTCTCATCTGCCTTGCTGACCACCGTACCCTGCCCACCCCAGTAAGCTCCTGCAACCCCCACATGAAGGCAGAGGCAGGTGAGGGGAGCCCCCTCTTTACTTTCTGCCTGCTGTCCTCAGATGCCCCCCACACGGTCGCTGAGAGCCTTCTGTGACATTCTCCTTGCCTCAGCCCTCACGTGCCGTATTTCCCCTCTCTCCTACCAATTCGTACCTCTTCATTCCATCCCTTTCCTTTCGCTCCTGAAAGCCTAAGTGTACACATTTGTACACACTTTCTCATCCTCGTGGGGCATCTTTTTTCTACTTACTTTTCATATCTATTGTCTTGGCTATTTAGACTGTATGTTTAAGCTCAGGAACCGTGAATTTTATTTACGTTTCTCAGTCTTGACAATTACACACAGGAACTCAGCGATGTCTGGAACTGTGTAGAGAGCTAGTGTGTGAACGGTGGAAGAGTAGCTGCAAGACTCTGGTTTTTATGTTTCATGGTGCCGAGGCTTTGCTCGGCTGTGGAAACCCGAAGTCATGGTGACACGGGGCCCTTGGTCAGGGGATGTCAGCAGAAGCCTCTGAGAAGGGACTATTATCTCCTGGTAATGATGACATTGTAAAGGTGATTTTTAATTACCTATTTATAATGTCCTTTTTCAAGAGTTTAAGCAGTCTTATAAGGATACAAATATGTCATCTGTTAGTATAAATTAGAAGTTGGTAAGACTATTCCTCATTACACAATAAAAAATAAATGGCAGATGGATCGAAGAGCTGAGTATTAATATAAATATAAAAATTCTGGCAGCATCAGGAAAATAACGAGTTTTATACATGCATATACACATAATCTTGGGAGTGGGGAAATGTTTCATAATTAAGATGGGAAACTCAAAAGCAATGAAGGAAAAAATTGATATATTGATAGATTGGCCTCATTAAATACAAAAGATCTAAATAAAAAGAGATAACATAAGCAGGTAAGAGGCAAGTAGTAGGCTGGGGAAAATGATTAGCGATATTTATAACATTAGTATCTGGATTATATAAAGAACAGCTACAAATCACCTACAAAAAGATAAATAACCCATTAGAAAATAGACAATGGATCAGCAATTCACTGAAATAAAATAATGCATAAGCATGTGAAAAGATGTTGAATCTCAGGGGTAATCAGGGAAATACAAATTAAAAGAGAAAACACAAATTACCTCTTGAAAACTAATTAAAAAATACCAGTTTGTGTCAGTGAGGACTCAAAGATTAGGTAATTCTTGGACACTATTGGTGAAAATGTAAATTTGTTCATCTTTGGAAAAGGCCATTGGTGATGCCTACGAAAATGAGAAATTTAAATACCAATTGACTTCCGGATTTAGAAAAATCTTTGAGAGGTACTCCTGGTGATCCAACCCCAGGCAGAATGGTCCAAAAATTTGGACACAAAAAGAGAATACTTGGCTTGGTGTGAAGCTTTGTCAACCTTTCTATGATGTGCCTTGCAGCTCTTAAAAAGAATGAAGTAAGGCAGCTTATATGGGCATCAGAAATTTACACATCTCCCTGGGAAGTCAAAAAGCAGATTGTATAACAACACCTATAACATGTTTACAAAACAGATACATGTGTATGCACACCCCCATATGTAATGTTTGAAAATGGGTAGGTCCAGGACCTCTGAAAAGGTGAATAAGGGTGAGGTGGTAAGGTGAAGGCTGAGTCCCTGTGTTTTGTATACTTCTTTATTATATGAATCTCTTAGATATACTGAATTGATGTCATTTTAAAAAATGTTTTTAGAAAGAAAGGAAAATGGGGAGTAAAGAGGAGATAAGAGAAAATAAGAGCATAGCTGATGCGTGGGACCATGTGGTTGTCAAAGCCCAGAGGGCGATGTGACCATTTATATTATTCGCAGTACCTGTCTCAGGAAGGTGAAGCAGTTGCTGGGGAGAAGCATAACTGTCTCTCAAACTGAGACCATAGCAAAGCTTTTCTGAGAGTCACACAGATCTTGTGATGTGTAATAACGTATAGTCTTCTATCGTCCACATGCTTAACCAGCTTCTCAGGGGACTGATTTCCTGCTTCCAAGAGGATCCCCATCCCTTCTGCCTGTTTTGTTCAGGACTCGGTGGCTGCTCTGGGCTCGCGCCGGAATCAGCTAAACCATAGGCAGTTGGATGTGCCGGTCTTAGAAGAAGCTTGAGTGAGGTAAAACCTGGCAGGCAGCCTTCATGTGACTGAGAGGCAGTAGGGAACCTACCTTCTGGAGCAGCAGCTCACCCCTCTGCGGGAATCCTTTGGTTTCTCAGCCTACGCTCAAACTCAGAGATTAAGGGCAAAGGGATAAAGATATAGAGGCCATAGTAGTAACTAAGTTGAATTTTAGTTCATTCTTCCATACACCGAAGCAAGAAATTGGATAGCATTTAGTAAATTTAAACCATTACATGAACATTATACTGAAATAGGAAACTTATGGTCACAATGGATTGACCACATTACATAGTAAGATAAATAGCCACACTATTTATTTAAAAAAATAATGAAGATGTGCAATCAGATGTGCACACTTAGCCACACTGAGTTGTCACCAGCGCAGAATGGATAAAACAATGTTTACTTAAAGCTGCAAGGTCCCCAGCCCTATGGAGGTATTGAAGAGCCCCAGCGCGGATCTGGGGCAGGGATCTAGGGTGCCAGTGCTTTGCCAAGGGGCATCCCTCACCTCTTTGCAGCGGAGACAATTGGGAACTTGCTTTGTGAGAGGAGTGAGATGGATTATATGGCCTGTGGCTCTTTGAGACAATCAAATTGTCCTTCACACTCCAAGTGGATGTAATTAACTGCACTGATAGGATGTTATGCCAATAGCAATGCAGAAAATAGTGGAAAATGAGTCAAAAGGATGCCTAGTGAAATGAAGAAGGTGGGGGGGAGCGAGTTAGCCAAGTGTGAGAGATGACTCACCCTCTCTTGTGTAGTTTAGAGAATGCTTTGGGTCCCAGGACTTTCTCAAGCAAATGTAGATTTTTACTCCAAAAAAAAAAGGAAGGGAAGGAAGGAGGGAGGGAGAAAAGAGGCTGTATGACCTTTGGTCTTCTGAGTTGTGAGTTTCAAGAGGGACTATTTTGAAAGCCAGGAGTTTTGGGATTCTAGTCCCAGGACCACCTGCAATCATCTGAACCTTCCTGGGCAGCCCAATTCATTGAACTAAGCTGGAAATTCCTCCTTGTAAACCATGGAGGGGGAATCAGATAACCTTAGCCCATCTTTCAGCTCTAATGGTCCCTGGTTCTTTACAATAGTAATTCACGGAGAAAGACAGAAAAGAGGAATGTGAAGTGAATCAAATTATTTTCAATGACATAACATTAGTCATTTTGTTTCCTGATGAACCATAATCAGAAGTGATATTTGTAAGCAAAGTGTACCACTGTTTACTATCGGATCATAATTTTAAGTAATTAAATACTAGTTAATTGGTTTCCTGAATAATAAATTTATTTTCCAGTAATTGTCCTCCATTAATGGATGCACTCTTATAAGTGATTTTACTATAATAAGTCATTAAGATTTCCTGAATAATTTCTCTCCAAATCATTGATTTTAAGTTACTTTTGCTAACGCAAGTGCATAAAATCTCATAATGTTGCCATGTATCAATTTCAATCAATGTAGCTATGACAGTTTGTAACTTGTTTATGTTTTAGTTTTAAATATTAATAAAAGAAGGAATAGAAGAAAACGATTACTGTAATAGGTAAAATATTTTCTAAGTTGCAGATAACATTTTCCAAATTGTGTCTTCAGATGACTCTCTACCTGTATCAAAACCTCTTTAAAGATTATTTTAAAGATCAGTTAAGATTATTAATGTGAAAACATCAAGTGGTTCCTGACATATATTTAGTATATGGTAAAAACTTGTCTACCAATTTGTTCATTTGTTTCCCGAAAGCCCTAGGAAGGTATAGCAATGGATTTTATCCCATGGGAAGTCACTGAAAGGTTTTGAGCAGTCATGATGTTTAATAGGTCATTCTGGCAACAGTAGATGGAAGATGGAATACTGTGGGCTAAGATGAGATTCAAAAATAAAAGCAAGCAAACAATTCCAGTTAGGATGTTATGCAAAATAGTTGACACAGAGCTAAAGGCATAAACTTGAGAAACTTGTGGATGTGCATAAGTAAAGATGATTGTTTTGCAAGCTGCTGTGGGGATTGATTCACCAAACGTGGGTACCATATTGGATCTGCTGGTAAAGAGAATCCTGTCCATCTTTTTTTCTTTTTTAAGATTTTATTTATTTTTTTTTGACAGAGAGAGACACAGCCAGATAGGGAACACAAGCAGGGGGAGTGGGAGAGGGAGAACAGGCTTCCCGCCGAGCAGGGAGCCCAACGCTGGGCTCGATCCCAGGAGCCTGGGATCATGACCTGAGCCGAAGGCAGACACATAACGACTGAGCCATACAGGAGCCCCAATCCTTTCCATCTTTTAACAATTGATCAGCAACTGGTTCTGATACCTACATAAGCATCCAAAATACAGCTCAATAGAACTTCTTCTTCCCTCAATTGTTTAAGCTTTAAAATGATATACACAATGGAAGTTATTAAAATAAATGAAGAAGGAGGGGGGGAATGAAGGAGGTGGCAGAGACAAATAAACATCCTGGGCAAGATTAAAATGAAGAAATATTAGTTTCACTGAATTTTGGATGATCCAAACATAATAGTTTAAAAATGATAGAATAAGGTAATATTTTTTCATCGAAGTACCTAAATTACTAATCCATGTCATTCTTTGAGATATTTTAAAATAAAGTTTATTTTTTTTCATTTTTAAATAAGTATATTGATTACTGGTTTCCAAAGATTTAACTTGTTTTGCAGAAGTGCTTTATGAAAATATACATTTTATAATAATGACACTGATGATGGTGTAAAGATCACAAATTGTGGTTTTCTGATCTCATAACCAAGAGGTAGAAAGGAGTTCATCATATCCTGGTTAATTATTGGTCCAAATGTAACAATTTCATTATTATTCAAAGCTATCTTACCACCTACTGAGTTCATAACTTACTATATTATATAAATGTTTTCCTTATGATATTTCACCATTGTAATTTCTAGCTTTATGAAAGATAAGGTCAGGATTTTAATAATGTAGCTGAGAGCCCTATAGTTTTACTCATTTTCTTTTGTCTTTCTTTTTTTAATTGGAGTTTTGGGAGCCTCTATTTCTTCTATATGTGAAAGAGATTCCGTGTTTTTCCATAACTTTGTATGACCTGGGAAAGATTCAAAGTTCTAATGGTCCTCTGAGCCTAATATATAGTATCTAGTTGGTGTATCTCAATTCATTCCATTTTTTCAGGCTGATTAAGGTCTACCTCCTCCATTTACTCTGTTCTGAAGAAGGCCAAAGGATAACTCACCAGATATCTTTATCTCTGTTTACCTTCTTAACAATTATAGAAATATTGAAAGTGCTTTATATTTACTTAAATAAATAGAAAACTTCAGCTTTCTTGTTTTTACACCCTAAGTGGAGAAAGGGGAGACTTTCTGCAAAGTCTTTGAGCCATATTTTTGCCCTCTGGATGTTCTTGTGGTTAAAGAGACCTTGGAATGTGAAGACAGAGGTAAATGTCCAACGGTTTGTCTGTGATGCCGAGGACTGGGGTATATTGTATAGCTGGAGAGTCACTTAACCTGGTCTTTGTTGTTAGGGGGTGCCCACTGTTATCTGGCTTTGACTTTATTTTGCTTATTATTATTTTTAAAGATTTTATTTATTTATTTGAGAGAGAGAGAGAACGAGACAGACACAGAGAGAACCCAAACAGGGGGAGCAGCAGAGGGAGAGGGAGAAGCAGGCTCTCTGCTGAGCAGGGAGCCCAATGCGGGGCTCGATCCCAGGACCCTGAGATCATGACCTGAGCCGAAGGCAGACACTTAACGACTGAGCCACCCAGGTGCCCCGTTATTTTGTTTATTATGTCAATCCACTTACTCTAATTCTCTTAGGAGAATTACCAGAATGATCAGGAAAACTCTCCTTAGGATGTCTGGATGAATCTGTGAAAAGTCAGGACATTTTGCCAATTGTGCTTTGATAGGAAATTATACATTCCAACTTCCTTCTGTTCAGTCCCTTCCTATACCATAGAATGATTATTTGCAGAGTTATCTGGCTTCACAGAATTTGTACCACATCTTCTGGTTATTTGGCAGCCAAGAGACTGGGACATGTATTTGTTGCTTAAATGGCTGGTTTCCAGCTATTAGGTAGTCAAAATTCCCTTATAATTTTTCACAAAGCTTGATCCTGCTCATTATCAATGGCGGTGGTTAGGAATGAGAATAGAAGTGATTATATTGTTTACATGTGGACTTCTGTAAGAACTGGCAGAAGTATTAGGGAGAAATGTAGGGTTTCTGGAGTCAGAGATGCAGGTTTTTTACTGCAACTCTAATATCCAGATCTGTAATCTCGGATAGTTGCTTAACATTTTTGGTTTCAATCTCCTCATCTTTAAAATCGAAGGTTTGTCCTAGATGATCCCCATCATTCTTCCCACCTTTATATTCCAGCACCTTTCCATTTTTCTCCAATTTAGCCTGGCTTTTTGTCCATTTACTACTGTTATCTAGCTACTGGCATGCAGCTATGATAGTCCTGAATGTGTATGTAGATACTGAATATTTTAGGTTCCTAGACCCAATTCCAGTGCGCAACATCAGATTCTATAGGTAATGGTCTCAGTTCCTCAAGACTGCCCTCCACTTCAGATGCCAATCACAAGGTCAGATTGTTACCTGTGCTTCTGACCAAGTGGTTATAAATTAGGGGTTCCCCTAGTCCCCTCCTTGGGTTCAACTGATTTGCTAGAACAGCTCACAGAACCCAAGAAAACCGATTACTCACTAGATTACTGATTTATTACAAAGGATATCAAAGGATGCAAATCAACAGCCAGGTAAAGAGAAACATAGGGTGAGGTCCTGAACAAAGAAGTATGTATTCTTGTGGAGCTTGGGACCTGGCAAGGGGGAACATGGAAGCATTCTCTTTTCCTTAACCTGGAAGCTGGAGGAATCCCATCCTTTTGGGTTTTTATGGAGGCTTCGTTATCTAGGCATGATTGTTGACTATTGGGACTGATTTAATCTCCAGCCCTCTCTCCTCTCTGGAGGTCAGGGGTTGGGATTGAAAATTTCAACTCTCTATTTATTGTTGAGATTTCTATTGAGAGAGTCGGTACTGAAAATAGAACTCACTCTCCCATGTGAAATCCTGGTAGAGGAGGCCCTCCTCCTCTGAGGACTGCCTTCAATAAACACTATTCTCCGCAATTAAAGCAACCACAGGACAAAGGTAAGTCCTTTGTCCAACACCCATCCTTAAGTGGAGTCCCAAAAGACACATCATTAACATATTGATTGCTCTCTTTACTGAAGGAATTCCAAGGCTTTGGGAGCTGGGAACCAGGAACCATGGATGAAGACCAAATACATATTTCTTATTACAAATCACAATATCACACTGGATGATGGAATATATAAGGGGAACAGAAATGACCTGCAGATATAAAGATTTTGATTCTCCATTAAGTTCCATCAGAGTGAAAATGAGCTTATCTTCTTTGTGTACATATATCTAAGCTCTCATCATAATAATACCCAATTCCTATTTCATAGGAATACCTGGAAAAGGAAACTATGGGATGAAGAGAGAATTTCTCTCTCACACGGTAGGCATTCTTCCCCTATACACATGCTTGAGGAGTAGTGATGGAAGAATTCTGATAAAAAGGAAGAAAGTGACACCATCCCTACTACACCAGGGGGTGTGTTCAGGGCAATCACTCTTTGCATGCTCCCAATGTGGAGATTTTAGAATTTCCAAGTTTTATTCTGTAATATCCCCGCATTCAACTCTGCCTCTGGCCGTATGAAATTCTGAAACGTTCGGCCGTGTAATTAACTTCACATTTGAAAAGTCACTGCTGCGCCGAACTCCAGGTCCTTGCCATTGCTTTGGGCTGCTCAGGGGTCAGGCCTGCCCACATGGGGGTATAATGGCCAAGGAATCTGTGCCAAGCCCCCCTCACCCCCGTACCACTGCCAGGCCCAGCGCCTGCGGACTGCACTTGGGAATGCGGCTGGGGCGTACCTTGGTCCTGTGGCTGCTTTAATTGCAGTAAAAAGAGTTTA
>NC_138379.1:70550266-70576321 GCF_054177405.1 Leptonychotes weddellii
TCCTGCAATTAAGAATTCCTCATATCAGTGAGATCATATGATACATGTCTTTCTCTGTTTGACTTATTTCACTCAACATAATACCCTCCAGTTCCATCCACATCGTTGCAAATGGCAAGATCTCATTCCTTTTGATGGCAAGCAGGAGTGATTTCTATTTTCAGTACAGACTCTCTCGATGGAAATCTCTTTCTCCCTGGCTCACTCCCTGTCTGCTGAATAAAAATTCTCCACACAGTGATGGTTAAAAACATCAATTAACTCTAAAACAATTATTATTTTTTGAAATGCCATTTTATAAATGTAATAACACGACACAATAATCCAGGGTTATTTAACAGAGCATTTACCCTGAAAACAGTCATTACTCTTTAAATGCAGTAGACTCTAGAAGCCTCTTAACATAAAATGGCAAGTGAGGCAGAAGCAATATTGTCAGAAATGCCACATCCGCTGCATATATTAGCAAGAGCAGACTGGCGATCGTCCTGCCCACTGGCTGCCATTTTCTTGGCCTTTCTTGGGCCCCAAAGCTTTCTTGCTGCGAGTGACAACGGTCGACACTGATGTGACAGGCTGACAGTTGAAAGAGATGCCCTGTGAAGCACTTCCCCTCACGTGCTCACCCCCTCACTCTTCCATGCAGGACTGAAATCTGACTGCATGGTCAGTAGGGAGGCGCTTCTTGCAAATTCTATGGAACAAACTGCAGGTGGCAACAATAGAAGGACTGGGAATCTTGTCACTTAATGTCCCGTGGGTTGTATGTGTGCGGCCATCTCCCAGCAACCCTTGACACAGGATACCAGAGCTTTCCTGGCTTGACGCATTTCTTTCACAAGAAATGCCTCCTCCTAGATTTTTAGCTAAACCTGAACTTCATTTCTATTTTTGGATCTAAAGAACACATAAAAGTGTTTTGACCTACATGAAATTTCTATGACACTCAACACTTGAGGGCCCATGGTTGCATGTGGAATCATTAACACACCATTAGACTGGCTATTTCTTTTTTCAAGCACAGGTGTGTGAGATGTAGAAAAATGTACCCCTCCGTGTAGCTTCCCTGCAGGTGACTCTTCCCACTGTGTAGCCGGGGGGGACCCCGAAGGCTTGCAGCCACGGGTGCTGCCTGCCTGCAGCTCTGTGTGGCTGTGATGGGTGTCCTGCGCTGACATTTCTGTCTCTGAGGTGCCTTTGCCATTTTGAAGAAGAGCAATTGAGCGGTGACAGCAGAATGATGTTCTAACTGGTGCTGGCAGGGCTTGGGAAGCCTGAGATTCATGTGGCAGGACTCCTCAAGCTGGCTCCCACTGTGGGCTCTCGGATAGCAAGCCTTTTACGTTCTGAGGCTCAGCAGTCTTGGCTGTGATCCCCAAAACACAATGTCTAGAGAGTCCGAGCAGATTCCAAGAGACTCCTCTATCTTCATTTATTAATATGAATGTGCAAAATTTGATGCAATGTTATTACACATACAAATCAATTAGTTAAATCTTTCAAACCAAGATGCATCTTGTCTCTGTGTTTACACTAAAGAAACCAAAGTGGCTGGTGGGAATTGATAGGAGTGTGGTCAAACGAGGGATGGTGAGCACACTAGGCTCTCTGGATCCATCAGGCTAGGTAACACAAGCACAGAAGCTCATATTGAAGACTTTAGAAGGCTAATGGGAAATCCTGGGAAAGGACGTACATAGACTTTTAGAGCAAGAACCAAACCTAGAGGTCGTATGTACTACTTTTTTTAAAAATTTTACATTAATGAATATACAAGGGCCCAGAGAAACTGAGTGATTTTCCCAAGATTAAATAACTAATTGGGGTAGGGAATTTGAATATGGGGCTTCTGGCTGTAAGGTGTGTGTGTGTGTGTTTGTGTGTGAGTGTGGAACCTTATGTTTCTTGGAAGAGGGTTAATTTCTTTCTTTCATTTTTGTTTTTAATAACATCATGACCCTTTTGTCAATCTCCTGGATACTAAGCCAGCTTACACTTGTTAGACAGGACTCCAACCTCCTTCTAAAAGTTCTCTTGCTTTTACCTTGGTGGTTCTTTTTGTCTCTTAGAGGTGCACGCCACTGTTGATGATGGTAACCATCAGTTTCTTTTTGGAAATAGCCAATCCTGATAGCAGACCCCTGACCACAAAAGATTTCAAGTGCAAACATAAAGTTCCCCATGAAATAGCTTCTAGAAGCACTATATGTTTTTGGGACTCATTTACTAAGACTTTTCTTTTTTACTGATTCATTGAACATCTCTTAGCTGTCTACCAGAGTTCAGAAGATGTGCGAGGTATGGGACTACTAAAGCTCATTAGACAAGGCCTCTGCTTGCAAGGATGTCACCGTTTAATGGGGGAGGCAGTCACATAAACTACTAGTTAGACTGCAGTATGCTGCTGGTGTAACAAAAAATGTACAAAGAGCAACCAGAGTGTGGGTGAGCAAGTGGTTTATTCTACCGGAGTTGGGGCAAGGTCAAGGGAAGAGGTTATGCGGATGGGGGGAATCACATAGATGGAGTCTCATTTACAAGAAGTTGCATTTCTTGATGGAGACAAAGAATAAAGTGGAAGGAAAAGCATTGCAGGAGAAGGGAACAGCACAAAGAAATGCATACTAACAGGGAAATGCATGGAGTGACTAGGGCGTGGGAAGTAAGTATTAGAGAGAGTAATAGGAGATGAGACAGAAAGTAGGTAGGGACTCTATTGCAGAAGGAAATGTGTCCCCTGTTGGGAGCTAGTGACATGAGTAGTTAATAAAAATGGATGGGTATCTATAAGATATATTAGAGAGGTGGGAGGTGATAAGCAGGAAGATCTGGCTAGTAGGAGATGATGAGCATGTTCTGGGTGGACCTCAGTGGTTAGGGTAGGAAATGATCATCAGTTCTAGGAAGCAGATATGTTTGAGTTATCACATAGACAACTGTGATTGTTCTTTAGCTTAAATGAATGTAGATATCTTTTATCATTTTACCTTCTCCATTTTGCTTAAGTCCCCACTATTCTCTATTGCTTACACCTTAACCAGCCTCATCCTGGCTGCTGTAGCCTTTAGGTTTCAACCAAGGAGATTTTAGTGGGGGTGCAGAGGACAGCAATCTTTCAGCCAAAAGAGGTATTTATAAAAGAGGCAGCATGCTCCTTTCTGGAAATATCTAGTTCCATTTTTAGCCTTCCCCTGAGTTTTCCCAGCCCTGTAACAAGGGCATTGCCTTTTTTCCTTTCCTGTAGACTCACTGACCTTTTCGATGGTATTGGGAGAACACTGCGTGCACCTCAAGGGTATGGATTAACTAGCTGCTTCCTGTGAAGCAATTTCGAATGGCAAATGAGCCTAATGGAGTAATATTCCTTTCCCCTGTTATTGTGCTGCCACCAAACAAAGAATTAACATTGCCCCAAAGACTTGACTCCACCAGCACAGAGAGCCCCTAGAAGGATAAAGCTTTGGTAGAAAACACTTTTGGGGCTGTACTTGGGGGAACAAGGGCCCCTTAGGGCTGACTGTTCACAGAGCCCTGAAGATAAAACAAAATAGCTTTATTTAAAGATTTATTTAAGATGTTTTAAAAATTGAGTAGAACATACATTTTTAATACTGATTGATATTATTGTAAAGCATTCTAATGAGAATCTGCCCGATGGGCCCTTGCCGGCTACACAGACAGAATATTCCTTTTCATTCCTAGCATGAGTCATATTTTAGCCATAGACTAATACATTGATGAAAGGTGCCCCTGTTCTGGTAGGGGCAGAGGGAAAGAGAATGGAGAAAGGCAGCAGGGAGAAGAAAGAAGGAGAGAGCCATGGTGTATAAAAGTCACGTTTCAGGCTGCATTTCAAGAAACCTTTCCAAAATACAGAGGCTTCATGCTCACATTCTGAAACATTCCTTGTAGTTTAGAAAAATGTGTGCATTTGAGAGGTTGTTGAAGGCTGTGAATGCTAAGACATGCGCCATTAATCAAATTACAGTTCCCATTTATTGAGACTGACTTTGTAACAGGCGATGACTTCCTGCTTTTACATGCATCAGTTCCTTTCATTCTCAAAACAGCCATGATTTTACTCCCATTATACAGATGAAACAGATAAGGCTTAGAAGCATTTGATAGTTTACATCTGTATAATGGGAATAAAAGCTTTTATTGCAAGAAACTGCTACAACTAGGATTTATAAAAAGTCATTTTGACCCAAGGGCCCACTTTTTTTTTTCTTTTTAAACATTAAGTTATCTTGACTCTTTTGAAGTCTTCCTAAAGTGAAACAGTCTCATAATTTTGCATCATTTGTACCATGGATCTGCAGCCTTCCATCTTTGGGAATTATTGACCTAGCATGACGGTTAAACTTTGGGCTCTGAGTTAGAACAGTTTTCCAATCCCAGCTCTGCCCCTGTCTCTGTGGGACACTGGATAAGTTATATGTCTCTGAGCCTCAGGAATTATGGAATGGGTGTGGTCTTGCCACCACCTCCATAGCAGTGTCGTTAAAACTACGGGAGATGGTCCATCTAGGACTTACACAATGCCAGGCACCGTACCTGGATAAATGCACTCCCCCGAAGAAGCTAAAGTTTTAAAGATTTTATTTATTCATTTGACAGAGAGAGAGAGGGAACACAAGCAGAGGAAGAGGGAGAGGGAGAAGCAGGCTCCCCGCCGAGCAGGGAGCCCGATGCGGGACTCCATCCCAGGGCCCTGGGATCATGACCTGAGCCAAAGGCAGACACTTAATCAACTGAGCTACCCAGGTGCCCCAAGAAGCTAAAGTTTTAAAAAGTAAGGGAACTCAGCTTTCTAAAGCATGTTCACTGTGTTTCTAAATGCACCTGGAACTCTGTTGGGTCTCCAAAATATTTTGCTTTATGTGGAACATTTTGGCCAACTCTGTCTAAATTGTAGGTCCATGGAAAATCCCAAATTCAAACAAATTCGCCACGTCTGAAGGGGTTTCATTAGGCAAGTTTCCCACACGCAGCTCTAATTACCAGCACTCACATTGCCCCGGGGGAGCAGCCTGCTAACTGGGTCAGGACCCGAGGAGTCCGTCTGGCCAGCTGTGTGCGGGGAGCAGTCTCCTGGGTGTCTCCCAACCCAAGAGCCAGGCCTTCTGCAGACATCTGCAGTGTGTCTTGCTTTTGAATTTATGGAAGCATTAGTCTGGAATCCAAACAAAACACCTAGTTTTAATAGCTTAGTCAGTAGGTGGTTCCCCAACAATTTCAGAAACTAGAAGCAATAGTAAGTTCCTGGAGGAGTAACAGTTGTTATTTGGAAATAATTCTCCAAATTGCATTTATTTCACAGCGGTCTGAGGTCACAAATTCAAGAGCAATGAGGACTCTATTCAATTAGACACCTCGATCAGAAGAGATCTGTCAAGATGACATTCCATCTAAAGAATCAGTTGGGATGGAGAAACAATTTAGCAGCTGCTCCTGTTATTTAGGTTTTGTATTATTATTTTACGATTTGTTGGGAGTAAGGAAACTGGCCATGGCTGAGTGCTGGGCAGTGCAAGGCATTTGTCACTCGATTAGATAGAAATGCGGGTGAAGAGTGTTTCCTGGATGGATAGATAAATAGCTGCTAGCTCCAAACGGGGTGTCTGAGATTTTTTCCAGCTGTGTGTCAGGCCATCTCTTCTCCTCTCCTCCCTCCCCCCACTGTAGAGGAGGACCCATCTGTGTTTGCTAGTCCCAGGCAAAACTTCCAAGACTCACAAGGAATACTGGTCCCACCCAGTCACCTAGGAGTATATATCGACATTAAAATGTCTTATAAGATAATATGTTTCCTGAAGCCACATAGCCAATTTCTAATTTCAGGTAGAGCATACAATCTATTAAAGACATGTCTTGGAGCTACAATTTAAGAACACTTCCATCAACCACTACCGATGGAAATCACACACAACACACACACACACACACACACACACACACACACCCCTTTCTCCCCTGCAATGACAGAAGGCAGAATAACGGTGAGTGGAGAAGTTAGGGAAAAGTATTCCCTATGATGTTTCCAGCTTTACTGTTGTAATGTGCCATTATTTTAATCTCAGCTGGGAAAGCAGTGATGGACTAACCTCAAAGGCCCAGTTTATCCCTTACCTGCTCTCTCTCTCTTTTTTTTTTTTTTCTCAATAGAAGTCATGGTTCATTTGGAAAGAATGTCTATGGTGCCAGGCACTGTGTCTGATGCCAGAAATTTCTAAAATGCTTCAGGCTGGAAGACACATTCAGGCTCATTTACGTCTACTCTGTCATATTGGAGCTCATCCAGTTGGAGACAGCGGTGGCTCAGAGAGCCTCTGGACTTGACAAGGGCACTCTCTGGTCCTTAGGGCAGGTTCCACCTGTGCCCCAGGCTGTTTCCGAGCCTCTTCCTCTTCCCACCATTGCCACTGCCTCTTAGAAGTCACGTATCATTTGACTGGTCAGGCTTCTCAAGGTATTGGATAAATGGAAACAGGGAAATGATAGCCAGCCAGTGTAGTTCTAGAGCTCAGCCTGGTGGAGTTTACAACATAAATATTTTCTCAAGATCTCCTATTCTTTGGTCACACATGGGCAGCCTTTGATAACACTGGTCTTCTCTGCGTAGCCCAATAAAAAACATCTGTTATCATTTTCTGAATTCCTCCTGTCTTCCCTCTGCCTCAGGGGAGAGCCGTTTTCTGGTCCTCTGGTCTTTGTCCCTTGGTTCTGGGTAAACCGCACCAAAAGCAGTTGAGTCGCTAAGTCACAGAAATGCCCCTGATGCACACCGACCATGTGCCAGACACTCTGCTAAGCACGTGGCACTGAGCCTTTAACTCACACAAATTCTCATGAAGAAGTCTTTTATGTTTACTTTCTCCAGGCTAATTGAGCTATTAACCAACTCATCCCAGAGCCCTGACTTCTTGAGCCGGATTCTTACTAGGATAACAACTTTGCATGTGACTTACTAGCAAGGCCCCTCAGCTCTTTCTGTCTTGGCTTGTAAATGAAGAATGTAAATGAAGAATTTGAAGTCTCCAGGGGAAGGCCCTGGAAGCTCCAAAGAGCTATCATCTATAGATGTTTGAGCCTGAAGCTTTGATTTATTGAATGCTTCCTCTGAGCTGGTCTCCCAGTTGATGGCTTTCCATCAAAAATTAACATTTAAAAGTCTCTTCATTTACATAAACCATATGTCATTTTGCCCCAGACTGGAGTAAAAAGAGATTACATAATGCCATGTTATATACACAGGAGGGAGAGGTTAGTCATCATGCTGGTGATTCTTTTTCCAAAAGAACTCAATAAAGGATCCCTTTAAATACCAAGATTCCCTTGTGAATTCAAAGTATGATTCAGTTTACACATATCTTTCAGGAACACTTCTGTCATGTGGAAGTCAAGATGCATTGGAATAATCCACTTGCCATCTTGAAAACTGTCATTTCTCTTTCTTTTATGTCTCTTTATCTTTTCTCTTTCTTTACCTCCTGATGGCTCTTCTGTCACAGAGAAGTAGAAAGGCAGGGGAAAATCTGAGGATGCACAGTGCCCATTACTGAGAAAGTCTCCAGTGAGGAAAATGGAGGGCCATGCTCACAGTGGGGACTCTCTACTCCATATTTATTGCCTTTACTTTAAGTCATGGCTAGTTGTACTTCACCACCCGGGGCCACATCTTTATGTGTGTATATTTTGCACAGAAATAAAGAAAGCTAACCTTATTGTGAATCTGTTACATGACAGACATTAAGCTGGGCTATTTGGATATTTTATTTAATCCTTCAAACAGTTCTGTGAAATAGTTATTGTCCCATTGTCTACTTTTAGAAAACTGAAGCTAAAAGAAGCAAGATGATTTTACTCAGTCATTAAGTTTAACAAGACCCTGTGTTCTTCTTGGTAGTTCATTTTGGAGAGATTTTAATTATTTAACTCAAGTTTATATTTTATTTAGCTTCTACTGTATGGCAAGTAGTGTGTTGTTCACTGGGACTGCAATAAGAAGCAAAAACAGGAGTGAGGGGAGACGGGGTGGCACATTAAGTAATCACACAAACCAAGGTGCAGTTGCAGTGGTGAGGGGAGATTCAGAGAAGAGCACGCGCACTAGGGGAGGGAGATTTGAGAGGAGGATTAGCCCAGTTAGGAATGCAAGGACACGCCCCCTTCAACACAGAGCTGAGTGAGTTGGAGTTAATTTTGTTAGAGATGATTTCTTGCAGAAGGACTAGAATGTGCAAAGGCCTAGGGCAGGAGGGCATACAGCAGACCAGTATAGCTAGAGGGGGGAACATGAAGACAACCCAGAGTCTGGTAAGGCACATTTCGGAACTTCATTTTTATTAAGCCTGTAGCAGACATGAGAAGAGGTGGGGGAGGAGGGAATGATGACATGGACGATTTTTTGTTTGTTTAAAGATCATTCAGGCTGCAGTGTGGGAGAATGACTGTGAGGGCACCTGAGTGCACTTGGGGAAGCCTTCGGGATGCAGTGCTGTAGCTCAGTTGAGAGGTGGTGGTGGCCTAGGTAGAGTGATGGGTGGGGATAGGGGAAAGTGCACAGATCTGAGCACTTCGGAGATAAAATCAGTAAGATTTGGTGGTCACCTGGGTACCAGAGAAGACGAAAAGAGACCTATCTGGGATGACACCAGTGTTGTAGCTTGCCTAATTGAATGGCTGTTGGGCCATATGCTGAAATAAAAAGTGTAGAAATAGGACCCAGGTGGGGAGTACATCATGAGCCCATCATGAGCCTCTTTGGACCTGGCCGGTTTGAATTACTGTTAAAAAGCATGCAAGGCCTACACAGGAATGCCTTTGACAGAGCCTTGAAGAGCTTGAGCCTGGATGAAAGAAACACCAGGATCAGCCAGAAAGTTAACAGGAAAACAAGACTCTTAAGATATGAGAAGCCCCAGGAAGACTGTTTCAAGAAGGAGAGAATTGTTCAAAGAACCAAATGTTTGCTGGTAAGTCGAGTACAAAGACCCTAAAGGATTTAATAAAAGATAATTGGTGGCATTAATCCTTGCTGTCAAGGATGAGACCAGAGCTTAGATTTGAGTACGCTGAGGACTCAGTGGGTAGAGTAATGGAGACAGTAAACATAGACCATTCTTGTGGGACACTTGGCTGTTTAGAGGAGAAAGGAACAGAAGTATGACTGAAGGAATGAGTAGTGGGGTCAGTCGTTGTTGCTGCTGTGTGTGCATGTGTGGGGGTGTATATATAAAGAGAAAGAAAGACCTTACCTTCTAGACACTAACAATTTAATGGAGAAACCAGACACAGAGACAATCATATAGTACAGGATAAATGAGAACATGTAAAGACAGACTCTAGCTCTGTCTTAAATGTATGGAGCCAGGACATATGAGACAGGGCACACAATCTTTGGAAACTGGTTTAAAATGGGATTCTTTTCAGTTTTGACTGGGGCCCCAAAGCAGTGGGTGCCAATTATGCCCACACTGTAAAGCAAGGGGCTGGACCAGTGTTGGTACTTGTAGAAGAGCTGGCTACACAATTGTAAAAGTGGTTTTACAATCTCACCAGTTGCTCACGTCTAGCCTTTGAAGGTTAAGGGCTGTTGGCGAAATGAGAGGTGGAAATTAGAGCGAGGTGTTGAGGCTTCTTTCACAGATGGCTTATGATGATCTGTGAGTTGTGCCCCTCCCCGGGGGAGGTGTTGTAGAAAGTACTCTCTCACCTCAAGACCAGATGGAGAATCCGCGAGTCGGCCAAACGCAAAGCTTGATGGTCCCAGAGGACCAAACACTAGTGCACAGGTGCTGGGCTGGCAGAAGGCCTTATGGTAGCAGAGAATGGGGCTGCATTTGGGGACTAACTGAATTCCTACCAATGGCAGTACAAAGGTCTGTGTTTCTGAGGGTGAGATATGAGCCATGCTTAAAGCTTAGGCCTTGGGTGTTTATAGATCTTGTTCAAGGGAACAGCCAAATGATTCAGTAGGGTGGTAGAACAATTAGAGTCCAAATGCATCCACTGGAGTTAGTCAGGATGATTGATGATCTTAAGAAGAGTGATTAGTAGGGGTGGAAGGTTGATGGCAGAAGGGTCAAATGTGAGTTAGCATTGAGGAAATATATACAGTGAATGAAGACCACTCTTTATTGAAGTTGGGCAAAGGAGAGAGCTACAGGACATCAGTCATAGGAAGGGTTTTGATTTGGTTTGGCTTGGTTTAATCTGGTTTCAAGAATGCTAACCTCAGAGTGTAACCCAGATAAAGCTGGGCTTTCTTGCTTCCGGTTTATGCTCTGCTTCTATATTATGAATCATTCAGATAGATAGTCCTCCAAACAGTTACAAATATTATTGGAAAGCAAGTGAATCTTTACTTTTGAAAACCAGAAACAGTCTCTTTCTCTCTTTATAACATACAGCAAAATATCTTAAAATACTTTCCCCCCATATTTATCTCTCTTTTTCTTAAAAAGATTCCATTAATTTATTTGAGAGACAGTGAGTGAGAGAGAGCATGAGTGGGGGAAGGGGCAGAGGGAGAGAGAGAAGCAGACTCCCCGCTGAGCAGGGAGCCCAACATGGGGCTGGATCCCAGGACCCTGAGATCATGACCTGAGCCGAAGGCAGATGCTTAACTGACTGAGCCACCAAGATGCCCCATTCCCCATATTTCTCTTAATGTCTTGTATGCCCAGAATCATTTCTCCACCCCAAAGAGCTTTCTTCTCCTTCTCAACCACCCCAAAACTCTTTTGAACCCTGTCAGAATAAGTTCTTGATTCTCCTCCATTCTCCTCAATACACCTTTAGGATCTAGGATCTATTTCCTTCTTCTACAAGGGGAACTCTGCCTTTTCCACCACAAATTTAGTTAATTCTGACTTCTCCATTCCCTCCAACACTCCTTTAGCCCATTATTACTCAACAAAATGATAGACCCTTTCAGGTTAATTATCTAAAGAACAAAAGCTTCTAACTCTTAGAGGGATGGAAAAGAACACTTTGAAAATTCATGTTTCAATATTTTAGCTTTGCTTTCATATAATTATTCTTAAATGTTGCTGGAAAAGAGCCAGATGAAATGGAGCTGGCAGGTTGGTAGAGCAGATCCTTAGGAAGAAAGAGGGGTGAGACCAGAACACAGGTGAAGGGAGGAACAGAAGGAGGATCCTTCCTTCATTGCAGCAGGGGTGGGGGCTGGAGGGAAGGAGAGGGATAAAGAGAATATCCTTGCAGGTAAAAGTTGAAGTAAAGAAGTCTGGATGTTAAGGGAATTTCTTCCATACAGCTGATTTACTCATCCAGCTAATAAAAGACAGTATTTAAACCAAAATAGTGGAGACAAGATTTTACCCCCAAATACTCATTCATTCATTTGTTCATTAATTCAGCAAACTTCCATTGAGTACCTAGTCTATTCCAGGCCATATCTTGGCAACTGGAGGCCTAAGAGTAAACAAGAGAGAGAAAAATCACTGTTCTCATGGAGCTTATATTCTAGTAAATGTGGGGTTGGAGGAGACCATATACCCCAAAACAAACTCAATTTCAATATTGGTAAGTATTTTAAGGACCATAATACATGGTGATGGGGAAAAAGAAGTTAAGACTGGACTGAGAGCAGTTACTTGAGCAATAGTGTCAGAGAATATCCTCCTGAGATAATATGTGAGCTCAGATCAGAAGTAAAAGAATATTTACAAATGCTGTGCTCCTAAGATGTAGAGATAGTTGTCAGTGAAGTTGACAATTGAACCGAGAGGGAGACACTTTTGGGAATCTGAAATAATTTTTATAACATAGACTTGCAAAAAGTAACCAACAGACATCTAGAGTACCTTATCTGATTGATTTAAATGTCCTAAATTATGTATGCTGATTTCTCTTTGAGGCAAATAACTTTTAGTGTTGTTTATAAATTGCATAATCTCACCATGCAAGACAAAAACAGGGTAAGATTATGCTGACAGATATTAGGGGAGAAGATAAGGGGTGAAGATGCAAAGAATGTTAGTATTATGTTGAGATTGCCAAATTCTGACTCTGTACTTCCTATTTCTTATCCTAGGGTCATTTTTCTTTCTTATTTTTAATTTATCTTGCTCTTTTGTATGCATCTTTGCTATTCCCTTTAAATTCTTTAGGGTAAAGAATTGTGTCGCTAAATAAATAAATAGCATACTCTAGAAACTCAACTACTTTTCTCTTCTGCTTCTTTACTTTGCTGATCTCCAAATACTGATATTGAGGTTTGCATTTATCTTGCTGAATTAAAAATAAAGAACCCTGGATTTCTGAAAGGTTGACTCTTTTTACCTTGACTCCCCCATAAGCTTAGTATGAAATTTGAAGGGTGAAGAAAGGTGTTGTCAGTAGAGATGATTCTAGAATTGTAGGACTTCTTTGTAGACTATATGATATTTTAATCAAGAGTACTCCCGACATCAGAATTCCCTTAAAATAGACAGTGGGGCATTAAAAAATTAGATTATGAAAGGAAGAAGGAGTGGAAGATAGAAAAAAATGACAAAATCCTCTCAGAGATAGAAAGTTGCTTTGTTAATGACGGTGGAAGCTTCACCCAGAACCACTTGCCACAGATACAAAATGTCAGGTTTTGCCACTCTCAAGTTAAAAAAGTAATATCCTGTTAGTGCCTACTAAAATGGTACATAACTAATGATGTCTATTCCCATTTTGCACACATGAGGTTAGACTTTTGACTTATGTCTGCAGTTTCTATCAGCATTGTATCCAGCCATATGGGCAGAATTTATTGAGATGAAAGCCATCCCCATCCTAATTAAGTATGACATTTTTTTTTTATTATTCTTATGTTAATCCCCATACATTACATCATTAGTTTTAGATGAAGTGTTCCATGATTCATTGTTTGTGCATAACACCCAGTGCTCCATGCAGAATGTGCCCTCCTCAATACCCACCACCAGGCTAACCCATCCTCCCACCCCCCTTTAAGTATGACATTTTAATGAGGTCTTCTACAAGACTGCCACCCCTCTAAGCTCCAGCAAGGCAAAACAAAACCATGGATGTGGAGGACAAAAATATCAATGATAGAATGTACTAATGCCACTAGTATTCTGGGCACTGGCTACAGGAAGGAAGCATCTGGAAGGAAAACCTACTAGTTCGGCTCTGCTCTTTGCTATCTATCACTTTAATCATTCAGTGACCACATTTTTCTAATGAGATGGGAGGTGCTGGCAAAGACTCCAAGGTCCTCAATGGGAAGGTGTTTATATTGGAAGTGGCACTGTTGTCATCCTGTGTGTAGATTTACAAGTCTCTTCTAAGTGAAGATTCCCCATTCTGGGAGGCAGAAGCACTTGCTTGCTAAGCATCTACAGGTTATGTCTGACGAACATTTGAACAGTATGCAATCTCCTAGTTCTTGACCACGCTTGGAAGGAGAATTGAAGAGGGTGTCTGAACTCAAGAACAGTAGGAACCAGCATCATGGCAACTTCTTCCTTGGCCCAGAACTTAATGTGAGTTGTCTTGAGCAAATCCGCTTTCTTCATGTGCCTATCCTTGAGGATTTCTTTGAAATGGTATTTAAAGTTGGAGTTCTGAAGCTCACAGGTAGATGTTCTCTATAGACCCTCTGAAAGCCACCCTTCCTTTATCCTTATACTGTCATCTTCCCTTTGTGCCTGGACGTAAGTCCTGAGAAACCACCTCCAGCTTCCGGTGGCCTTATAAACCATGGCACTGCTTGCAGATGAAGAAGTAAAATGTATGATTTCTAAGAGTTTAGGACTGATTTGTCCTTTTCATCTATTCTGACATGATTTAATGTTCCAGAACTTGTAAAGGGAACAGATTTTTTTCTTTTTTCTTTTTTTTGTTGTAAAATTTGTGAATAATTTATCAAGTGACTGAAGGAGCTGCAGCTTTAAATTATTAAAATGCATTTTGGTTTTGAAAGAAGACATTAGAGATGTTTGCCTTGGCCCATTGTTATGCCTTTGTGCAGTAGCAAGAAACTCCTACAAACTCAGGGAGTGGTAAGGTGATTTTCAGTGATTTATGGCGTGACTGAGAAGGAGCCAAAAAAAAAAAAAAAAAGAGCACTAAACAAACAAATGAATGATACAGACAACTTTCATTTATTTAAGACAGAGACTTTTTCCAAAGCAAATAACCTTTTGTCGCAGCTCCAGAGAAATGACATTTCCTTTCCCTTCCACTACTTTGCAAGGACAGCAGATGGGTGGGGGAATAAACTGAAATAAATAAAAAGAAAGGCATTTGCATATCCTTCCCATTCCTTCTCAGTGTCCATCCTTCACCGAGCAAGTGGAAGGCATGGCTGTGCTTCCTTCTATTTGTTACACGTCAGAGACGGTGCATAGCCTCTGATCTCCGGAGAATATTATCCATCCCATTTAGTCTGACCTAAATAATAAATTCATACTGGGCCAGGAAAATAAAGAGAAGCCTGGAATATTTCCCATCTGGCCTGAAGGGCCCTGGTCTGGCCCAGCTGTCTTGGCCTTATGGGTGTGGCCTTTACAGCGATGTCAGTTGACAGATACCCAGACCACTGTGCTTGTACTTGGACTCATCAGCTCCTACACTTTGCTTTTCCTTGTTGCTTCCCTCTTCTCTTTATCCACTCGTCCATTTTTGTCAATCATTTCTTTCAGTGGTTCCATGCAAGGGCTACATTTTCCTCTAAAGTTCCCCCAAATCTCACTCTTACAAAGGATGAGGACTTTCTTCCATCTTGGTCTTAGAAACAACAGGACATAGCCTCTGGCCTGGCCTTGACCTTCCATATGCTAAATATAAATCCCTAAGAGAAATTGTTTGTGGGGTTGGAAATACATCATAGATGACACAATTTAGGCAGAGTAAGTACAAAGCTAAAGCATAGCAGAAAATGTGGCAGAGGTGCTGAAGTTTGGGCAGAGGCCTTTAAAAGAGCAATCCCTCATGTTTTTGACATTCTTTCTGAGATAGAAAGCATTTTTTATCACACCAATGCTACCCGTTTCTCTCATGTTCCCATCCTTTGCTCTGAAAGAAGTGAGGACTTTGCTCTGAAAAGAATTAAAATTTACTTCCCCCACTTTCTCTTTTGGATAGTCCCAGCATGGGGGCCATCGTCCTCACAAGTTTAGAAACATTGCAGTACTTTTTTTTTCACCTTACATGGCTGCGAGATGGCAGAGTTGGAGTCATGCTCAGGTTGTGTGATGGACTATGAAGTTTATTCTATGTGGTTAAGCCTCGCCTTTGGGATGAATTCAGCAAAGACCGGGAAGCTGGAGCTGGGTTCTATCCATTCTATCTTTTGTTTCTTCTGCTTGGAATAATGAATTGGAAGAGAAAATATATAGTTTGGGTCTTAGAACAAAATAACTTTAAAATTGGTTGGGGGGAAGGGATTGGACCGAATTTAGTTCTACCCCCTCCTTTTAATGATGAAACTGGGGTTCTGAGAGTTTCAGTGACATGAATTCATGTCTACCCACCAAGGAGCTGGCACTCTTTCCATTATATTACACTGTCTCTGTTCTTAGCTCTAAGCAGGGTATGACAACATTCCAGGATGCATACATGGGAAATCAGGAAACAGTCTCTCAAGATCTTGAGAGCTAATTTGTGATGGCATGAAGGGTTTTAAAGGACAGAGGCAAAGTGACACGATTTAAGGCAATTGTTACATTGATAAACTGATTTATATGGTGGAAAGAGGAGGTAGAGGAGAAGGGGGTAGCGTATGGCCCTGGGAGTTGTTGTCTACTGCCCATGATGAACGTCCTAGCTAAGGTTGTATTTCTAGAGACGCTGCCATGACATCTCCCATCTGTGTGCTCTTCTACCAGCTAACTTGGCTACTACTGCCCAGCAAAATAAAGGGAGTCTACTTTCCCTTTTTGTGAACATGATCTGGCTTTATGACTTGCTCATAATCAGTAGAACATACTGGAAGTGATGCTGCATGGTCCTGAGGCTAGGCCAGAAAAGCCTATCAGCTTCTGCCCAGTTGGCTTGAGACGGTCACCCAGAGAAGCTACTACCCTGGAAGAAGTTTGAGTACGCAGAGCCTCTGCTGGGGCAGCTCCCCGATGAGCCACTCCTTCCAGCCACCCAGCAAGTGAATGAAGATGCTTTGTTGGATATTAGAAGCCCATTGTTGTGGTTGCCCCAGTCACCTGACACTCCTCAGACGTTATGGAGCACAGAAAGCCGTCCCCGTCCGGTCCACGTTCCTGTCCAGAGTCAGTGCCCATAATAGCATGGTTGTTTAAGTTTACTAACTTTGAGGTGGCTTGTTACACAGCAATAGATAACTTGACAATAATAAATATTTATGAGAAAAACATTAAAATAAAAATAAATACTTATAAACAAAAATAATTTTTAAAAGTTCCATCAATAGGAGCACCTGGGTGGCTTAGTCAGTTAAGTGTCTGCCTTCAGCTCAGGTCATGATCTCAGGGCCCTGGAATGAAGTGGGGAGTCTGCTTCTCCTCTCCTTCTGCTCCTCCTGATCCCTGCTTATGTTGGCACTCTCACTCTCTCTGTCTTAAATAAATAAGTAAAATCTATTTTTAAAAGTTCCATCAATGTAGGGTGACTGGTTATGTAAAGCATAAAGTTAAGAAGCAACATGTGTACTATGACATTGTATATAGAAGGAAAAGGAAAGTGTGTGTGTGTGTGTGTGTGTGTGTGTGCATGCGTGCATGCACACCTCTGTGTGGGGCTTATATATGCACAAGAAAATTCTGGAAAGATACACAAGAAACTCTTAAGTTTTAATTCTGGATAGTGGGAATGAGGAGTTGGTGTCAGGGAAGTGTTAAGTGACAAGATAAATTTTCTTTTCATGTTACACCCTTCCCTGCTGTTTGATATTCCACCATGAGTTTGTATTCTGAGATTAACATGTCCCCAAATTTTAAGACAATGAAAATTCTGCGTACTACCACCAGAGAAAATATTTTCTCTATTGCAGGTGCCAACTGAAATTGTCTATGTCAACTAGAGCACAAAGCCAGATTTTTTTTAATTTATTTATTTGACAGAGAGATAGCACAAGTAGGCAGAGCAGCAGGCAGACGGAGAAGCAGGCTCTCTGCTGAGCAGGGAGCCCGATGTGGGGCTCGATCCCAGGATCCTAGGATCATGACCTGAGCCGAAGGCAGCCGCTTAACCGACTGAGCCACCCAGGTGCCCCACCAGATTTTTTTTTAATATTTGAGAAAGCCCTTTTACCCCTAACACGAGCTTCATTTTCTGTACAGCTCAGTCCTAGGTGTCGTGCACAAAATAATATAAAATGTGATGTCATGTGAAACACATGATATTATGAGAGAATTAATTACATTTTCTTTCTGCACCTCCTGACCCCCAAACCAAAGCAATATAAACAGCATGTTTAACCACGGGCAGAAATTAACTCAGTCACCCAAAGAGAATGGTAATTAGCAAGATGTGGTTTTAGATTATTGGACACGCCAGCTCTTTTCGAGTAGGTATCCACATTGTGTTTTGCAGCCATTGAAATGCAGACCTTACCAGTTCCCCACATTTTAGACATCTCTTTCAAGTGGCATCCGTGATAGTGCTCTGCAGATAATGTCACAGTCCATTTAGGAAGTGATCTTATACCATGGCTCATATGGAGGTCCATGGCATTTGGTGGTGGGGTGCATTTGTGGCTCATTGATAAGCTGATTTATATGGTGGAAAGAGGAGGTAGAGGAGAAGGGGGTAGCGTATGGCCCTGGGAGTTGTTGTCTACTGCCCATGATGAATGTCGTAGCTAAGGTTGCATAGTTTGGACTAGGATCAGGCTCCTGTGTCCTTTTGCCAATATTTAGGTGGGTACAGAGTTCTCTAATTGAGCCTTTCTCCTTTAAACAGTCTCCTATTAGAAACCACCGTTTCTTAAGTGATGTGTCACTGATCTAAGCAATCATTCCCTATTTCAGCAAAATAGCACCTATTTACTAAATATATATACTTATATATATATTTATAGTGAATATATTCACTATATATTTTATAGTGAATTATATATTAACTAGTTAACTATATTAACTATATATTAACATATTCACTATATATTTTAATAGAAACAACTTTGTCATTTTTTGAATTCTTCTGTGTGTGTGTGAAATATAGTAGATTTTTAGTTGTAGCCACTATTGAAATCTTACATAAAAATAGGAGGAGTGCTCTGAATTTGTATGTAGCTGTCAACACTTTTCATCTCGACAAACCAAAACCCTATGCAATTTTGTAACTTGTGATATCCTCTCTTTAAACCAAACCAAACAGCAAACAACTGAACAGCAAACAAAGATATATCTTCACAGAATTCCCACTTTACATGTCTCCCATATATTATATTTTCTTGTCCAAAATCTAGTCAAATAAAGAAACCCCACACAATATTTCTCAGCCCCCGTATTTGTCTCTTTGTATTATTTGCCTTGTTTCTTTGACAAGTTCCAAGGCAACCAACCAACTACTAACAGCCATAGACAACTACCTCACTTCTTTGGCTTCTCGAAGCCATTCAGCATTTTTTGATTACTCATTCCTAACCATCTGCTTACCCTGGTGTGAGAGGCACCTCACCATCCCCTCCCCTTTACAAGAAACCCCTGCCCTATCTGGTTAGTGAGGCTCGTTCCTTCCCCCCGTCATCACAAGGTAGGCACGCATAAAGCATGGTAATTAGGCTTCTAATATATATTTTCTCTCATCTGGTGATTTCATTCATATCCTAGTGTGTTAATTTTCCCATATGGACAGCCTCAGCTTTAATCTCTTTTTGGAACTTTGGTTCTATGATTATATAATTTTAAGATTCCTTCCAGCCCTATAAATCTATGATCCTATTATGTCTAAGGGCTCACTAGATATTTCCTCTTGGATGTTCCACTATCATCTCTAACTCACCATGTCCAAGTCTAAACACATCATGTTTCCCTTCAGAACATGGGAGGCATATTGAAAAAACTGAGAAAGACTTTGTATTTCAGCAGATCTAGGATTCAGTTTTGGCTTTCCAATTTACTTGGGCAATTTGTACAAACTTCTCCTTGATTTGCAATTTATTCATCTGGAAGAATAATTTTTTTAAAATATCCTAGGGGTTTTATAAGGATTAAATGAGCTAAAGGATGTAAAATTGATAGGTAAATACTAGAGATACAAGTCAGCACATAATAAATGTTAATTCTCTTCCCCTTGAGTTCCCTCATCTTCCTAATCTCCCTGTCCTTATTCTCTTAGTGACCCAGACCCAAAATGTTAGCAGTGTTCTTGGGTATCACCCCAACTTAAATCAAATCAAGTTTTATAAGTCCCTTTTCAAAATGCCATGTATACCTGTCCTTTATATTTATTCCCCTTGAAATCAGCCTAGATGAGAGCTTCACACCTGGGATATTACAACAGCTCCCTACAGCCTTCTACAACAGCCTTCTGGTTTACCGGGCTGACGAATCTGCACTCCCTGCCAGTATCTTCCTAATTTACCTGTCTGTGCTTTCCACAAAAGACGACAAAATATGTGCACCATGCACAATATGCCTGACCTAGAAGTTATTTAGATTGTTCCCTCCCCTTTAAAAAAAAAAAAACCAAACAAACAGATTTAAATGGCCTCCATCATGTATGAGAAATTGTTCTTTGGCACCCTGTTCTGTATTTTACTGCTGCCTTCCCATGACTTTAGTGAAAGCAGTATGTTAATTTTTTGCATAAGGCACATGCAACCCACCATCTTGCCTCTTGTGCAGGCTCTTCCTTCCGGGGGTGACTTGTCCTCAAATCTGGCCACTTTGGCCTTAACAGGAAAGCCTCCCCTCCTCTGTGAACTCTTTCCCAAGGATCACTGCTGAAGCTCCTTTCTCTTTATTCCCATAAATGTGTTCTGTATTTTTGGATCCATTCATTGGGCACTTAAACTCATGGATGTGAATGCTTTTATTTGCATAATTCCCACTACATTGAAAGTCTTCTCACCATTTATAGAGTTAGGGAATTCCTTACTCTTTTAGTTTGAGCAAGGTGAAACATTCTCTTCTTTGGGAAACCTTTAATGGCCTATTCACCCTGCTTTTTTCACTCCTGAAGCCGATCTAGGCATTTGGTTTCTGGGCATTTGTTACATTCTTCACATGCCTCTCTTATAGAACTGACTGTGTTGTGGTCACTTTCTCTTTCAGTTTTCTGCATGGCAATGTGGGTCTATATTTCTTGTTCGTCCTCATACCCTCAACCCCAGTGGACTTCCGAGCACATAGGAAGCGCTTCATAAGTATACGTTAGATAAGGTAAGGGGGTGGAGTTGGGGGGCTTAGTGAGGTATGATGGACAAGGGCATGGGATGAATGTCAAGATTCCTGAATGATCTAGAAATACCAAGTGTCTCTCCAGAGGGATATGAAAGCCACTGGAAAAAAGAGCATAGGATGAAAGTGTAAGACTGGAAAGCAAAAAACCTCACCTGGCCATTTGCTGCCTTCTTTCAAGGTTCCTGTTCCTGTCTAGGCCTTCTTCCTGTCTGCCAACCCATTCACTTCCATCCTGAAAGGGATCTGTTATGTTACTAAAAGCGTGATGCATTGGATTTGGTTTTGTACTATTTTTGTTTTGTTTAAAAGTGATTTGCCTTTTATTTACTTATAAAAATATTTACATGGTTAAATTTTTATTTGCTATTTTATCAATTTGGCATTTTAAATTTACTTGTTAGGTTAGGAAATGCACAACAATCTATTTCTGGATATAATTGGTCATTCCTTTTTTTGCTCTCTCCCTCCCTCCACAGGGGGGAATGTCTCTGTTGAAATGTCCCCAGCCTGAACAGCAAATGACTTCTGGCTCCAAAGGGAATCAGCCAGAAGGAGGAGGAAGTTGGGTTAAGTCTCCTTAGCCCCTAACCACAGGGCTAGAATGCAATGACAGTAAAATGTACTAATTTATCTTATTTTACATAATTAGAGTTAGGGGCTATTGAACACAGAATGCAAATGTATGCTAAATATGCAAATCAGCCACATTTCCCAGATTCAGAGAAGGGGAAATGTGGTAGCCTTATGTTAGATGGTTCCCTCTTATCTGTGAACACAACTTTTTAGCACTACAAATGCAAGCAACTGCACCGTCACAGTCAGGGCTGCTAATTTGGAAATCCAGTTTAGGCTGATTTGAAAAGACAACAACATTTTTGCAATCGCTGGTGTATCCTTTATGATAGAGCTGGTTGTGCCATTTCTTTTCTGAAGATAGAATTTTTGTTTTTTTCATGTTGTGATCTTGCCGGTATCTTTAGTACAAGGTGTGGGTCTAACAAAAAATGCAGTTGAAATTTACTGGGAATTCCCTCAACCTGACTGGTTTACACAGAGATGAGCCCTTCCCAGACTCTTGCCCAGATGCAGGGACTGTGGCCAGCAGACCAGTCTCCGGTTGTCACCTTCATCAGAGTCTTTCGGCTACATTGAAGCTGCTTCCGTGTGGCTCCACATCCCTCTTCCCAGGGCAGCTCATATCTAGTGACCATGCCAGGTGGAATATAAATCTCAGGCCATTGTGGCTCATGGTGAGACCTATGTGATGGGCATTACCGCATTGGATCTCCCACGAGGTTGGCCAAAGTTGTGCTCAGTCTGCATCTCTGGTTGACTTCCTTCTTTCTTAGCCTGCTTCCTCCCTCCTTTCCCAGCTGTGGATTCCTGAAAAAAACCAAAAGCAAAACCAAAACCAAAAACAAAAAACCATCTTGAACCTCAGATTTCAATTTGGTATCTGCTTTCAGAAACCAGATCTGTTATGCAGACCCTTTATTCCCTTACCCATTTCCCCCCTATTTTAGAAAACTTTTTTCAAAAGCTAGAGATCTCCTTTCCCAGATGCCCTTGTAAGTGGATCAGGTAAATTAGTTTCCAGTATTCACTCTAACTAAGGTTTAAATGATGGAATTTCAGGCAGTCATAACCCCGGAGTGGTGAGGACAGCTTATTTGACCCCTTTCAAATCATGTCATGCGGATGACCACACGGTGGTAAGGTCAGACTTATAAAGCAACTATTTTTAGCTTTGTATGCCACCCCAATATTTCTTGGGCCAAAATTGGCATGAGGCTGGAAATGAATAGTGGGGGCGGGGGATGTTGTCTGCAGGTTAAAGTGATGCCAAACTTTATTTCAAAGGTAGGGGAGGAAATATGGAGATTCTGAATGGGTGTCAGTGTTAAATTACTATCTGGACTCTGTCAAGGAAATTATGTACAATTACTTGCAGTTGGTATGCAACATTATTATAAGAAGTAGAATAATATAACCATTCTACTAGTAATTTGGTTAGTAATTTGTAGTAATCTCTAGTAATTACTGTAAAAGCTAACCAGTTCATTTCCTGAATCACATTTCCTTTTTGGGTGTTCACTTTATTTCATACATTTTAATTGACTTTTTGGTAAAATGTGTGAAACGATGTTTTGCATTGCACAGCCTTACCTAGGGCTGAGAGGGAGAAATGGCAAGCCAGTATTCTGTGTTCTATTCTGAGCATCTGTATAGTGGCTGATTAATTCAAATTAATCCCCGTGTGTCTTGGTTATGGTTATAATCAACTAAGGCTTTTTTTGTTTTGTTTTGAACATTGAGTATCTTTGTGATATTATAATGGGGGAAATAAGGTACCAAGTTAATCAAAAGATAAGGGTCACTGGTTTGCAATTGGAAGAGAGATAGGCACAGACACACTTAGATTTGTAAGAGTTTTAACAATAGGTGATAGACATTCAAAAGAGAGTCTGTGTGTGGTCTGTCTGTATGTGCAAACACAGTTTTTGATTATTTAATTTCATGTTCTTAGTGACTTTACAAATTGATTAAAGACAACTCAAGGACCTGAAAGAGAGAAGTTAAGAAAAAATAAAAAGATGAAGGGATATTAACGAGATGATGTGTGCTAGCATTTGGAAGTAAGGTAAAGTAGAAGTATTTAACATCTATCTGGAAATGAGCTCAATTATAACTCTGCAGGTTAGGGATTTGGATTCATTCTGGAGAGAAGAAAACATGTAATTGGCACATCTCTGAAATTTTACTTTATCTTTTAGTGAAATAGGACTCACACTATCCCAAATGCCAGAGTTACCATAAAGAAGGTATGATGGAATAATGTGTGTTTTTGTTGGTTTGCTACTTGTTTTCCCAAAATGATCCATGCATGAAATAGACTCTTAGAATAGATCCCACTATTATCACAAATACAAATAGAAGAAAAATCTGTTTACTGACCCTGGACTGGCCTTACAGTTAATTCATTATGCTCTTCCCGAGCACAGCTGTTACCTGGGAGTTACTTTCTAGTTCCTCCATACAAGGGTTTTAATAGATGCTCAGTGCAACTTCACACTGAAGTTTGTTATTCTCACCCGTCATATTTTTATCACAGAAATGTCACTCTGAAGGCAGAAGCTCACTTTTCCAGTATCTTTCCCACTTTAATTCTTGCAAAATGTAATTTGGTTCATGGGCGTCTACTAATAACTTGCAGAGTCTGACTTCTATTTTAAACCTTCCTTTCTAATAACACTCCATGTTGTTTTTGAAATCTGCAGAAGCTTTTGTGGTTCTTTGCCTATCCTTAGTTTGTTGATTTCTGAAAAGCTAAGAGGTAGAGAAGGTCAGAGTGGCCTTCAGTTCATTTACCCTCTGCCTTATCAGTCATGAGGTTATTCTAGGATTTTGCAGCATTGGCTATATTTTTACTACTAATATTTCATATATCTTTTTCATCTAGTGCCTAGTACAAGGTCTGACATACAGTGGAAGCTCTGAAATCTCTGTAGAACAGTAATAAAAACAGAATTAGCAATTTCCATTTTGCTTTGTTTTAGATTTTGGATTCCAATAAGGAGAATGGCTCACTTATCCTAACTGCATTTATGTGAAGTTCCTACCCCTGAGCCATGTGAAGTGACGTGTGTTGAAATATTGTTATTCTGATACCTCTTATCACCCATATTAAGCAATGACTTCAGCCTGGTGCATGGGCCACTCATTCACCTCTGAGACGTTGATGAGTTTACACTTTAACCAGAGTATGCAAAATGGAATGTGAAGCACTTAATGCTCAGATCCTTGAATTTTACTCATACAGTACTCTATGCTATACTCATCATAGTATCTGTAGAGAATACTTGAACCTTCCAGATCTGGAGTTATGGCCAATACTTCCTATGCCAGCCGTCATCAGAGAACTACCACCAGCCAATAAAACCATTCTACTGAAAGGGTGGGTAAATTAGTATCATTATTTATATTTGTCAGAGGGGAGAAAAAAAGAATAAAATAAAATGCAAACAATTAGAGATAGAAGCTTCTAGGTAATATTCCTATCACCACATGTCTATGCTTGATGACAATTCACAATAGTCTGGTCAATAGTATTTTGGAAGAAAAGGTGCTTTACATGACCCCAGATTTGAGACTGGGTGAAATATGGGGTAGGGGACAGTATTGGCAAAGATGCTGACAAGAGCTGTCCTGATGTAGTGAAGGAAGCAGGCCGCATCTCCATTCCAGCCAACTCCCCACAGGACTGGAGATTGTCAGCTGGGAGATCCCCAGGAGACTTTGAGAGCTTTTGGTCCTTGCTTTTAATATTTCACATATTATCTATTAAGACTTCTTAGAACAAGTGCATGAAGAAGACAACTATTGCTGTCCCTTCCTACAAATAAGGAATTAAGAACTGAGAAGTCAGATGAACACTTAAGGTGGTGACATAATTAATTTGTAGTCACGCCAGGACGAGACTCCACTGTCCCTGGTGCTGGGTGCTGCTCTATGCCAGTTCATTATTTGATACCATGCTGCATTCTTGATTATCTGGAGGCCTCACATTTTCTTTCACCCTTATTCAAGGGAAGATTTCATTACCATTTAAGAAAACCACCTCTTCAGTGAAGGTGTTTTATTAAACCAGTTTTTTTTTCTTTTCTTTTCTTTTTTCTTTTCTCTTCTCTTCTTTTCTCCATACACCCCCCCCACCCCCCTGCTGGACAGCTTTGTTCCCGTCAGTGACTGCCATCAAAAATGCTGACCATGAACTTCAGAACTGAACGGCTCAAACCTTCTCTGCAGGTTGAAAAGACAGAGCTCACTTCTGGCACATCTGTCTCTGCAGAATGTGGTCGCTACTCCTCACTGTGTGGGGCATATATCACTTCTAAATGGTGCTGCTGCCTCTTGGCACATGGAGAAGTGGCTGGGGCGTTTCACCAGCTTTCTGTTGCAAGTGCTAGTCAGAGAATTCCGAGGCGAAGCCCCTGCTTCTTTTCTCCTACAAGGACAACCGCTGACAGTCATGCTTCCTGATCTAAGATCACTACCTGGAGAAAACTAAGCATCTCTCTGGTTTACTTTCTCTAATAGTCTCTGGTTGCAGCCCCTCCCTAACTGTACATGTCTTGAAATGCAAAGACCACATCCTTTAGCCCCAAAGATCCAGATTGGTGTTACACACACACACTCCCTTCATGAGCTGCTGTATTCTGATTCCTTAGAAAGCACCAGGCATAGTTACCTTTTCTTTTCATCTTCAATCCCCACCCTCCATTCTGGGCAGGGCAAGATAAAACTGGGGCAGGAGCTCATTCCTAGCCTTTCCAAATATCCTACCGTCGGCACATTTATATTAGATATTGATTTCTGTTTAATAGAATAAGCCAGGAACAATCATGCTCTTTGTTGGCGTTCAAAGGATAAACCATAAAAGCCATTAAGAAGTACTGTAAGCATGAGGATGATTAATGGGACTTAAGGTGCTGTCCACCGACTATTTCCAGATAATGTCTTTGAGAGATTCCATTGCTTCTGGCTGCAGTTCAGAACTATTTATTTGCAAGGTGAAATTCTTTTTTTTTTTTTATTCTTATGTTAATCCCCATACATTATATCATTAATTTTAGATGAAGTGTTCCATGATTCATTGTTTGTGCATAACACCCAGTGCTCCATGCAGAATGTGCCCTCCGCAATACCC
>NC_138379.1:70576821-70595307 GCF_054177405.1 Leptonychotes weddellii
AGAGAGTTGTTGCTATTCCTTTCTTCGATCTCCTGTTGGGTTTGTAGGTGTTCAGAATGGTTTGATCCCTATCCAGCTGAATTCCTGAGAGGAGACGACATCCAGGTCTCCTACTCCTCCGCCATCTTGCTCCGCCCCCGCAAGGTGAAATTCTGAGTAATGATGTTTCCCGCGTAGCCCTGACGGTGTTAAAGAGACGGAACTGGATGGCCCTGAACTCCGATCTTCAAATGTTTGTGCCAAGGAGTAGCTAGGATTACTTCAGAGCTCATGCTTTGAAAGACCTTAGGTCTGCCTCAAAATGCCCCTCCTTCTGTGAGCCCTGAGTCTCCTAGCCATGAGGACCTGCTGGGCTGAAGCTTTCTCAAGAAGAAGTGATTGTCCAGAATTATTGATTCCCAACTTGTGCGAAACCAGTGTGAATTTTTTCCTTCCTCAGTTGGACTTTGTTTGGACTGAGGCAGTAGTAAACATCCCGAAAACAATGCCCTACCACAACATGCCCAAATTCTACTTTTTTTTTTCTATTTGACAGAATCTTACATAAAGTACTTCAAATGTTCCACCATTTCTCAAGTTTGCCTTTTATTTGCTAAAATGATTCCATCTATGTTCATGAAAATTCCAACAGTTATTTATTGACATCTGGTCTGAAATAATGTACATATATCAGTATTTTTTTTGGTGCTTGAAGGTTTACCCAAATCCCTCCAGCAAAGCAATCAGAGGAGCCCAGACTGTCTTTATAAAAGGTGAATCCCAACTACTCAGAACAGTGTCTGCCATGGATGCTTCAATAAGTATTAGATGAGTGGAAAAATGGATGGATGGGTGAATGGATGGAAGCTACCATTTTTGGGCTACCTATAATACTGTGTAAATCATTGATTTCTATAACAAAGTACAGGTTTGATATCATTATTCCCAATGTGCCAAAGAGAAAATCAAGACACAGCAGTGACTTTCCCAAGGTGATAGAGACAGAGTTTACAAGACTACTTCATTTTTCAATCTAACACAGGGAAGAGGGGTTCAATAGTAGGTAGCATGCATACATTTTATTTTAAGTAAAGCAAGTAATTATACATTTTTGCAAAAAAGGAAAGTTTCATGGATTCTAAAGTGCACATCCCCTTTTCTTTGGGAATATTCCAAATATAACACTTGGCATGCTTAAAAGCTTATGTAGATTATACATCAGACACTCTTAACATTCCATTAGGATCTGAGACTGTTCCTTAAATATTTACTTGGCCTGGGATTTATCTGAAATCTTTTCTGGTAGTTGGAGAGGAGAGAGATGTTGGTTCTATTTCGACTAAGAAAGGCATTTTTAGTTGTGTTAGGCTTGAACCCATACTTCCCAAATTTGTTTCCACTTTGACTCACTGTTCGAGGAAGCACCTTAGATTTCTCACCTATTCCCGCTCTCCAGACCTGCCTAGTACCAGGTACCTCACCTGAAAACAGGTTGTTAAAGCAGTTTTCTTCTACTGATCCACCTTCGGGGCTTTATTCATAAGGTTTCCTTGGGTTTCAGTGTTGCTTAACCAAGGCCCATCTATTGGTGGGTTTACCTGTCTATTCGGGGTCATGTAACAGCTTTGTTTCTTCCTTAGACCCAGAGGCAAGAATGGGGAGAGGCTATTTCCTAAGAACAATCCAAAAGTCTCTCTGGAGTATTCCCAAACAGCTTGTGTTTGAAATACATCTTTCCAGAGAAGATGGGTTGTCCTTTAGTGGGGAGGAAATGTTACTTCGTACTCCTTTGGATTTCAGTGATTATTTTCTCTCAACTGCTGCGGGTTTCTTGAGAGTAATCAACAATGCCATCCTGACATCCAGGATACAGATAGAATTTCTATCAACCTGGCCAGGCTCTGATAGTTTATCACTGAAAATAATAAGGATAATAATAATAATAATAATAATAATAATAATAAACAGCATACTCACCCTGATTATGATTGACAAAATGTCATGGGGAGACAAGGAGGGTATATAATTGATTGTAGTCATTAAATATAGATAGGACTCAAGAGGGAGCCTGTACCCTGAAAGGACACATTCCTCTTTTCATGGAAAATAATAGGAAACCTGACCCTGCGCTGGTGTGGAAAAGTGAGGGCCTGATCCCGAGAGTAACAGGATAATTACTTATTTCTTTAGCAACCGATTTTCAAAACAGCATAAAGGGCAAGGGAGAGAGGTAAATTTGTTGTACCTGAGCAGTATTTTATTTTTAAAAACAAATATACAAAATTGAGTTACTGATGCTTTGATTACATTGTAATCTCTCTATCACCTTCTCCTTTGACTTAGAAAGTTCTTACTTGCTTTATTTACTTTTCATCTTGCTTCACATTTATTACTTTTCACTGTGTTTTTAAAGATATATTACTCTTTCTCCTTTTGTTCTCCCTGCAACCTCACCCCAGCCTCCAGGTTAATTTCCTGTCTTTCTCCTTTTATCTTTACTATTCTTTATCCCTCTTCTGGTTTCTTTCTCCTTCTCCTTTGCCTTGGCTTTGCTACCACATACACTCTTCCCTTTGCCAGTGCCACATCCCGCTTTGCTGGGTGATAAGGATGCTATTGTTCCAGGATTTTCATCCCAATAAACAAGCCAGGGACTTGTATCCCATTCCTCTCTCCCAGGAGGAAGACTGTTGTGTGGAGCAAGGGACCCAGTGGGGGAGCATGTCTATAGCAGCACCTGCAGGGTTAGAAAGAAACTAAAATGTTTACTTGAAGGAATGCATGCCCTCTAACTTGGTTCCAGACTCATCATTGAAAGATTTAAATTTACTAGGATGCCTAATTTTAATCTGCATGTACAGAAACATTGATCAAAAGGAGAAGAAACAGAAGCTATTAAGTAGAATCATGAAGTGGTTAAAGTGGAGTTTTCATGAAATCTAAATTCAGCCCAGCTTGCGAAATGATCACGGGAATCTATTGATTGGACTTTTGACCGCTCCTGGAAGGAAAATGAGTCTTTCTTGACAAGATAAGAACCCCAGCCTGAAAGGTAGCCTCAGCTTTTACAAGACAACAAGGCAGAGGGTTATAAAATGGATCCCTCTGCGCTGCGGACTTTGGTTTTGAGGATGACCAGCAGAGCCCGCATTTCCTTGCAGGAAGTTGTGTGTATGTGTGTGTTAGTTACCTCTGCACTGTCGGCCACAGGACTTCCCAGACATTGACACCCTCATCCTATGGTGTAACTAATGACACTGAGCAGATAGGGAGCCAAGGTAGCATGGCAAGAAGAGAAACCGAGTAGTGCACGAAGGTAGCAATATCAGGAATGCAGAGCCCTGTTCCTGTATTCCTCTGTTCACTCATTATCACCTCCCAGATATAAACTTAATATCTCAGAATAGCAGTTTAAACTGGGGATCTCTGATCTTTTGCATCTGAGTAGTGGCAAGGTACCTAACAGTTCTGGGGCTTCAGATCCTGTTTGTAAACTGGGAAGAACCATGGTGCCTCCTCAAGGCTTCATTATAGGATTGAGTGAGGAGAATGCAAATCTCAGCCTGTCAGTGACTAGCTCAGCAAACTGGACCAGATGGGCCAGCTCAGTCTTTGGCTCCTTACCTGTAGAGTGAGGTGACTTAGTGCCCTGCCCTCCTCTGCACAGCTTGCCAGGTGTGGAGGGGCTCATAAAATGATTACACACTTGGTAAGCCTTTTACGCCTGTGATTAGTTTACCAACATGCTATTGCTGGGTTGCAGGGTTCTTGTCTCACAGAGTCGAAAAATGAATCTCTTGGACACAAAAGGGTGAAGTGAAGTGAAAGCTTATTAAGTGAATGCGAGAACAGAAAGGAAAGGAAAAAAAAACCCTCTAGAGTGAGAGGGGTCCCAAATGGGTTGCCACTGAGGGCTTTTATGGTCTGTCTGTCATAGAAAACTGACCAGGGTACTTGATGTCACCATGGTAGTACCATATTTACTTCTTCAAAATTTGGTAAATTTCAGTGGTTAATTTGTAACTATCCTGAAAATATCTATAACATTTAAGACAAACAAGGTGGTCCCATTATGTTCCCTTATCTCTGATTTTGTTTGTAACTATCATGAAAATATCTGGTCTGTAACATTTCTCCACATCTGGGATTTCTGTGAGCCTGATCGCATAACCCCGTCTCTCCTTCCCTAGCCCCGTCTGTCTCTTACTCAGTGCCAGATCTGAAGCAGCCCACTGCATGTAAGTCTCCCAGAGAAGAGTCATGTTCAGAAGGCTGATTTAATGATAATAGCAGAATATTTAAGAAAAAACAAGTGCACTTTTAAAATGCATTTAGAGTATAGGTAACATTCATCTGGATATCTTTAAAGGTGAAAAGAATGGTTCCTTTTGTTCATCCTCTCAAGAAATAACTTTTTTTTTTAAAAGATTTTATTTATTTGACAGAGAGAAACACAGCGAGAGAGGGAACACAAGCAGGGGGAGTGGGAGAGGGAGAAGCAGGCTTCCCGCCAAGCAGGGAGCCAGATGAGGGGTGGATCCCAGGACCCTGAGATCATGACCTGAGTGGAAGGCAGATGCTGAACGACTGTGCTGACCTGAGCCTAAGGCAGACGCTTAGCGACTGAGCCACCCAGCCACCCCTCAAGAAATAACTCTTGAGCACAAACTGTATGCTAGGCACCGTTGTACAAACTTGAACGTAACAAACAAAATCCCTGCCCTTGACAGAAACAAGTCAGTAATTCAAAGCCATGTGATATGTTAGTAACAATGCTAATGGGGAAAAATATTGAAGAAGGGTAGGAAGTTCTGGAAGGAAGAGATGAAAATTTTAGTATGGATGAGATGGAATTTGGAAACAAGGACAAGTCAGTTAGAACCAGGTTTGGCAAAGGATGCTGATAATCCTCTGGGGTGAAGCAGATCTGGTTTAACGGCAAAAGAAAGCTAAGACACACGTACATGAATGAGATGTATTCACAGAATAAGGAGAATCATCAGTCTTCTGGAGGGTTCTGCGAAGCTGAAGTCAATTCCAGCAATAACAGCTGGATACATTCACTCACAATATGGCTGGTGAGTATGTATTCTGAGCCCGGCGCTGCTGAGGGGGTGATCAGACTGCAGGCACCCTGCCTTTGTGGTGCTCATTCCTATGGAGGGAGACCTCAGATAATAAGCAATGGGCGTAGCAAATAAGTAAACAACAGTGTCCATTGGCTTAATTTCACTGCCCTCAAATTACATGGCAGTATTGAGACAGTAATGTCACATTTGCTGGAAAGAGCAGGGGCTCTGAGATCAGGTGGATGTCCTCCTAGCTACTTTCCAGTCTTCTGTCTTTGATCAAGTTGCTTAAGCTCTCTCAATGTCAAGTTTTCTATTTTTAAAATGACATTAATAATATCATGTAGATGCTGAAATATTGTCAATGTGGTTAAAGAATCTAGTGTGCAAGTAGGTAGGAGAGAGTAGATAATAAATATCATTATTTAACCTGAATAATGTAGAATAATGGTATAGGTAAAAATTATGATTTCTACCTAATATATAATGTTTGATTGTTTTTCCTTGGACATTTTTCATTACTTTTTTGCCACGCTTTATAAATGGGCATAGATATGGTAAGTGTATCTACGCTCAGACTTGCCAGTGCCATCTAGTATTTTTCCGAATCTTTGAGGCAGTGAAATCAGCCATATGCATTGTGGCTGACTTTATGCAAAGTATGCCTGGTACACTAGGAAAGATGCACAAAATTAGCTAAGGCAGCTCTGCCCTTCAGGAATCTAGCTGAGGAAATAGTAATCTGCATTAAGACTACTAATGCAGAACAATACACTGTATCAGATAAGGGGTGCAGATGATGCTGTGGAATTTCTTCTATTTATAGTAATGAAGGTACCAACCATCACTAGTGTGAAAGTTATTAAAGGGAAACCTCACTAAAGAGGAGTCCAGAGACTGGAAGGGGGAGCTGTGCCACTCAATGTCAATTACAGACCCCAACAGAAGAATCTCAACAGGAAACAATGGTCAATTACAGTCCCCCAGCAGGAAAAGCTGTACATTGCATCCCCTAGTAGAAATCCACTACTGCACCTCGGCCAGTGAGAAACTGTCAACTCTTGCTTTTCTCTAGTGGACTTCCTTTCAAAACAACTCCCCTCCCCCTTCCTCTTTCTCCATGAAGTAATGTTCTACTCCTTTGTTTGTTGGACTTGCCATAGCTTACATGTCCTGAATTGCAATTCTCTGCTTTTCCTAAATAAACCAATTTTTGCTGATAAAGTAATTTTTACTTTTTAAGGCTAACACTAGCAAATTATCAAATTCTGTTTAAAGATAAAAGACCTATCACTGTCTATCTCATTTTCACCATTTCTGGGTCATTCCTCCCAGGTGGTGGGTATTTTTTTAAGACACATATGGGTATGCATATATTTACCACATACTATGCAAAGATGTTTGTACTATATGTCTTGTCAGTGTTCTGTCCCTCACCCCTGAGAACTCGGGGGTCTGCTCAACTCACCTGGGTCTGCTCTCAGTGCTCCCTCCTCTGGCAGCTCTGGGGCGGCCCTGGGTCTCCTTCGTGTGACAACAGGATGCACCTGGAAGGCAGAAACTAGTCTGAGATAAGCCTCTGTCTCACCAAGTGATTACCACCTCACTGGCCTCCTTAGTTTTCCAGTTTTTCCAACACAAACCTGGATAGAGAGGACAGACTTAACTGAGAATCTGGGGATGGTTTCATGAAAAAGAAACAGGAAAACCAACAACACGGCGTTACATATTATTCCAGAGTCCTTAGGAAAAAATATTTTAAACTTCCTGGGGGTGGAAGGGGAGGAGGCGTGTCCCCTTATGCTCCAGTTTCCAGTCTTACCTCAGAAGGAGCCTTTCCTTCGGGTGTTCATGCAGTGAATCGCTACACCACCCACTAGGAAAATTCCACTCCAAGCTCACAGATGCAGATGCTCTCTTCCCAGCAAAGGTTTCCTTAAGCCCCATGACCTCCAGCAGTATACCTTCCTTATCTGCCTCTTGGGCAGTGAAGGGGGAGCTGTGCTCACAGCCTGCCTAGCTGCTTGCACTGAGGGCAAATTTGAGATCAAGTTCCCACTTGTGCACTCACTTGTGAATAACCCACTCTCAAAATCAAACGATTCTCAAAGACAGAATGGCCTAAATCCACAGAAACCTGTTATCACCAGCAGTGTCATCTAGCACCATCACCTTGGCCATAATGTATCAAGCCACAGCTGCTGCTTTCTCATCTCTCTCTCTTTTTGAGCCCACGGTCCTTGAGATGGTAAGAAACAATGGCCCTGTAGAGTATCTTTCCCAACAAATTCAACGTGAAAGTTTTCCTTCCCCTAGGCAGAATCTCAGGCAGAATCTTAGACTGGGCTTCACACGTCACTCTGCTTATTCCCATTTGAGACACAATCAAAACGGGTAACGAAGTTCATTCTAATTATTTAAAAGGCATGTACATTGATATATAGAAAAATTAAGTCACTTACCTAAACCAACAGGATGCCTCCAATAGTAACGCTGTTTGTGACCAAATCGTCGGATTATTCATCTACTTTTCTTTTTACTGAATTCGATGCATTCCACGACCCTAAGCATATACAACATGCTGTTTTGTTTTGTTTTGTTTTAAATCATAACAGCAGTAAAAAAAAAGAAATTTAGAAAACAAGCGTGATCTCATTGGCTAAAAATACCCTTAAAATAGCCTTTCCTCCACTATTTTTAATCCTTGGCCTCGTTGCCCGTTTGGGAGAAATTGAGAAGAGCTAGCTAGCTGTTGGTGCCTCAGTTGCTCCATTTATGAAACTGAGAAAATAACACTTTACGCCTCCCCTTTCCCACAGAAGTAGGGAGGCTTAATAAGTTAATGCAGGAAAAGCACTTTGTACTCCCAGAGTACATTTCAGTAAAGAATATCAAAGTATTACCATGCCTATTATTAATAAATAGGATTGGCCTGAGCACGGAGCCCCAGGAGAACTCCATTGTTTCTTCTCTGCATGCAAATTGGGTGCCATTTTCTATGAGCCTCTTCACTTTGCCTGCCAACAACCTGCTCATTAACCTACATAATAACACTGTTTTGTACTTTTCCACTGCCTTTCATTCAGGGAACTCCAAATGCCCTCGTAGCACTATTAAATCAAGGATCGTTACACATAGGTAAGGTGTTACAAGTGCCATTAAACTTATCAGGTGGGTGGGTAGAGGGATCAGAGGAATGGAAAGGCAGGGGCAGGAAGTAGTGGTGACTTCCCAAGCCAGCCCTGCTAACTGGGCTTATGCGCCTGCCCCAGAAACTGATACCTCCTCGGCTCTATGGGTCTGCCCAGCCGCCCTTCTTGAAAGCCCACTCTAAAGTGTAAGAAAATTGCAGTGGATTCACGGGCATTCTCTATTTTCAGCTACTTCCATAAAGAAATCAATTCAATTTGTCTGACAGTCTACTTTTCCTGAAGCTCTGCTGGCAGAAGGTTTAACTTTATATCATCTTCCACAGCCCCAAAACAAAACAACCATTTTATTTCATCCTCAATGAAAGTAACTTCTATTTATCTTGGTGAGGCTCCCATGCTAGCTAATCTACAGTCACCTGTCGGATCGCCTTTGTTCTCAGCACCTTTTGGCTATTGCATCTTAGTGCGTGAGACTCTGAGTCCATGACAGAGGAAGCATGCTGTCAATTTAATGAATGGAGTTCTCTTCCAGTGCCACTCTTCCCAACAGCAGGCCATTTCCATAGCCATCAAGATGTCAGATGCAAAATAAAACCAGTTGCGGTATAGTACTGTGCAAAAGGCAATTCAGATTATTATTGAATTGTGTGGCTGGAAGGACTTCGAGACACCACTTTTCTCCTCTCTACTTTTTTGAGGTCTCCCTCTAATTGGAACAAAATTATCACCAATTATAACATAGCATTTAAACCACAAAGGACCCAAGCAAGTGAAAGGATAAGGGATGTGTGAGGCGTTGTGTTAAGAACATAGCTAAGCCTGGGCTTGTTTCTCTCAGCACCTAGTTTTGGCTGCCATCTCAAACCTTTAGAAGTTGATCAGTGAATACAAATGAGCAGGAGCATAATGTGGCAGGAAGAACAAGAGGTTTGCACAGATTTGGCTTCAGAGCTATGTGATCTGAAGAAAGTTGCTTGGTGTCCCCAAACCTTGTTGTCCTCATCTGTGAATTGTGGATAATGAAACTGACCACCTGCCTCACAGTGTGGAAGAGATAACTCGTGAGGGAACATTTAAAAGTCTTTTGTATATTCTAAAATTATGTGCAGATATTCATTATTGATATTGTGAGTTGGAACGCAACCTCATTACAAGGAAAATCCACAGTGAAAAATATGCAGTGCATCTGAAACACGGACAAAAAAGACGTTTTGCCATCCACAATTGTCCCTTGTTTATTTTGATGACTCCCTTCTTTTGGTACAATTGGGGTGAAAAAGCAGGAAATTGGCAAGAAAAGCAATAAGAGCTTTAGGTGACTAATCAGGATTCTTTTCTTGGCACAGTGCTTTAGAAGAGATTCCTGCAGTGCTTAGAAAGTGTTATAGTAACAGTAAAGATGCATCCACAGCTTAATACCATTAGGATTAGCATTTGACAATTTAGTAATGAACTTTACAGAGTCCCCTTGGTTTTGCAGAATCCCTAGCTTCACAATGACTTCACTTGGATAAATGACTTAACCTTTTTCTGCCTCAGTTTCTTCATGAATAAAACAATTTATACCCTTTCGTACCTCTACCTCATAATGTCGTAAGAATCAAAAGCAATTATATGTGCAAGTATGCAGAAATATTCACTATAATTTAGGATCTCATTAAGGTTGAGTCTTGCTTTTTATGTGCTATCATTTTTAGGCTACTTTTTCTTCCTGCAGGGCAGAGAGAAAGATGGCTAGGGTTGATCCTAAGAGTGCTCCAAGGAGATGAAATTTCTAAGAGTAACAGGATGAAGTGAAATATGAAAAGTGTCAGCTGACCACCAGGAATAAACAGATTCCTGGCAATAACCATTATTAGATCGTGGAATTGCCTGTCTCAGGAAGTGGTAGAAACATTTACTGCTCAACTGGATAAAGTACTCTCCAGGGCCAGATGACCTGCCATTTCCTTCTACATTATCGATGAGTTTCTTCTAATAATAATAAAACGGCTGAAATCGGCTGTAGTGCTCTAATCACTCAAGTATAGGTTTCTAGCTACATCATAATTATGTCTGGCCATGTTCTTAGATAAGTTATCTCTATTTGGCCTTGGTCTTGGCGACTTCTCCAATTTGCTGCTGGGTATGCATCTGCAAAGGGCTACGTTAGTGTCTACACTACACCGGCATTACGTGCATTTAACAGTGTTGAGTGACTGCTTTTTAAACAATGGGCTGGGTTTGAGCAGCCTCAGCAACACCAGGACAGTGTTAAGCTGTTTAAATGCTAATGCCGAGACCAAGGAGGGATGGTAGCTGAACCAGGAGCCATATTTCCTCTGCTGAGTTAAGCATATGATTCAGCTTCTTCTATTTGTTCAATTGTAGTAAACATTTTTTCACGGACCTTTTACAGGGTTTGCAAAAAATGCCTCCTAAGCAAAAATAGAAACATACAGTTTCTTTTTTGTAACAGTTTTAAAATATATACTTTTTGAACTGAAAAGCTTATGGAAGAATGAGGAACTTCTCACAAGACAAACCATATTTTATTTACAAATATTATTTACTTGTTATTAAATTCAGTTTGTAAGAAGGTATATATTAACATATACATCTATTATTTTTTTCTTACCTTCTAAAACTAAGTTTTGAGGCTGGGTTCTCAAAGCTTTTTTCCTTTCTTTTTTTTCCTTTGGTAGGAATATGAAGTTTTAGAATTCCAGCCCCTCCTTTGACTTGTCAAAAAAAAAAAAATCTTGCTTTCAGAATTACAAATAATTTTTTTAAGAGTAACTGTGTCTGTTTCAGTAAATCGAAACCTAAAATGATGACTCATGCCAAAAAGAGGTAGTGAGTGGCCTGGCGAATTCTCCTATTCTGCTTCGGCCTCACCTTTTTGTAGCAGCCAGCCAGGCCCGCTGCCCATGTTCCCACTACCACGTGACTTCTTGAAGCTGGGCCTGGCTTTACCCAGCCTGGTATTTCTGGCTCTTAGCAGAGTGCCTGGCACCCAGTAGATGTTCAATAATTGTAGTAATAAAGCCCTTAGGGCCTTTCCAAAGATGTTGTTTTTTTTTAAAACCATTCTAGGAAAGACTCTCAAAGAGCCTTGTATAAAAAATATAGGGTTTTTTTCCCCCCCTAGAGAATCATTTTGAATTGAGGTGTGAAACTGGTGGTCCATCCTTACCTTGTGACTCCAGGTTTTATGCATCTTTCTTTCCTTTTAATCTGAAGTACATTTCCCTGTCCTACGTCATGGTCATAATTTCATTCAAGTTTATTGAATTCCCGCTTGTAATTTCTATGAGATCCTGCACTTTATAGACTACCGATGGCACAGAATGTTTACACCCCATCTTTACACTATCCTTTGCAGTTAACATGCTATTTATTTGCACTTTATCCAGAGAGTTACTTGGGCTGCTTGAGGTGAAAGCATTGGAATCATGACCTGTATTTTATAGACGAGGAAACGGAGGCTCAGAGATGGGCAGTGAATTGACTGGCGTTAGGTAGTGAATTGGTGACAGATTGGAGTCTTCCACACATATCCTGACTATAGGGCCAGTGCTATTTCTCTGATGGCGCCGCTTCTGCACGCAGTTGCTGACTCTTTGATGCGATTTACAGTGCTTCCACCTGAGCCATCAACCTGTCAGTGTCTGGGGGGAGGGGGCGGGCAGAAGACTCCCCATCGCCTGATGTTCCTGCCGTCTTGGACTGCTCTGACTTAGGAAGTTCCCCAGCTCAAAATCTGTGAAATTAACTCTGAGTCAACAAACCAATTCAAGAATGTTATTGAAGACCTACTGGGTGCTGGAGCTGCCTTCTCTCTGTCACCGAATACAGTCCAGATGCCAGGAGTGCTTAGGATGGTCAGCTGGCTTAAATCTAAAGCTGCAAAAGCTGTAGCCTCTGGGCATGAAAACAAAACAAAAGGAGACTGAGGCATAGAAGTGGTGAAAGAAAGAGAAGAGTGAGGCGGGAAAGGCAGGGACACCCAGATGGAGGGAGAAGGGAGATGAACTCAAGTGGAGTGAGGACCAGTGGGAGGACGTGATGGGGATGTGGGGAAGCCTCAGGTGGATGGAGAAAAACCCGAGGAGAGGAGGGGTTAGAGGTCACTTTTGCACAAGCACAGAAAGCAAATCACTAGAATAGGATCTGCTCGCCAAAAAGAGTATAATCAAAAGATGTGCTAAGCTTCAAATACAGACACAGCTCAAGCATATCAATTCATTGAAGTCATTTTGTTGTTGTTGCTGTGCTCTAGTATAAGAATTCCACTTGCTATTTTCTGTGTCTGGACATGAAGTGCACATAGCCCCAGGCCTTTCAGCCTCTGGACACAATGACATGCATTCTAGTGGAGCCCCCACATAGAATCATCAAATTTCCTTGCAGCTGTCCCGGGGCGGCTGAGCACATTTGCTCTGGAGCAGATCTGGACCTGTTCTTCTGTTGACCCCTCTCGTTAACTCTTCAGCATTTACCACGTTGTTCTTGTGGCTCCAGGGGCACCGGGATGTCTGAGCACCAAACCCAACCTGGCAAAATTTGGGGAAGAGGGCAAAGAAGGACCTTTGCTCCCACTTTATCACCTGGGCCCCAGAGCAACCTGCTTGTGTCATAGTTTCTCAGACCGTGACTCATTCAAACTGAACCCTTCTCTCTGTAGGGACTCAGAACCACTTCATCCGGGAAGATGGGGACACACACACTGCACCATATCCTCACCATGCATCTCTGTTTGCCACTGGATATGTTTATTTGTCCCTCTGTCCAAAGCTCCACTGTATATTAATTTATGCAAGTCTGTCTCTGGTCGCAAACAGCAAGACAGGATGCCAGAGTGAGCTCAGTGGGTTCAGGATTCCCTGCTGCAAAAACATTGAAGTCCAAGTAATGCCCCTTGCAGCCTAACTACATGTAGTAAGGGTCTGACCTGTAGTGACTATCCTGGGAAGCAGATATTGATCCTGCCCCCAGCAGAAGTGCACACATTGTATGTGGAGAGTCATCTTGAAAGCAGTAAGAGGAATGCTTTCTATAGAGAAAATATGTTCTTAACCTCAAAGAAATATCTTAGTGTAACCATGGAAGATAAGGTTTTGCATAAAGGGTTAGCTTTATGATTTATAATCTTCTTTTATGAAAGAATAGCCTGGGAACTTTAGGTCACACTTGTGTCTAAGGATTTGAAATATTTTAATCCAAAGAGAAAAGCTTTCAGGAAGAGTTTAGGTGCCAGGAAATTTTTTTCTGTAGCTCTCAAGGATGAGTCAAGGGAAGGTTAGCATCGTGCTGGAGATGGGCCCCAATAAAATCTTATTAACATGCTTTGAAGTTACAGTAGCAGCATGTCCGGAATATTTCCCCAGCCCACTGTCTGCCCCGACTGAGATACTTGGCCACAAGCAGTGGAAGGAGCCCTGAACTTGGCCCTTGTTCAGTCCTGAAGTCATTCCATCTAGCAGTTTGACCTAGGAGAAGCCATTGTATCTCCCTGGCTCTCAGTCCCTTCCCGTGTAAATCAAGGCGTTGGAAGTGATGGGCTGTAAGCTCTGCCCTGTGTGCATCTACGAGGGATTTGCTACACCGCTTTCATTGGTGCGAAACCCAAATACCATGGAATATTTCAAAACAAAGCCAAATTGGAAACAGATGATGAGCCCGGATTACTCAGACCTCAGTTTCCATCTGTGATGCAAATATAGACACAGAAACAGCTTAAATGGATAAGTGCTAAAAATACTTGGGTGCTTTAAAAAATATTAATTATTAAAAGTAATAATTAGTACATTGGAGAAGTTATCTCTAAGATATGCATGGTATTATTTTCTGAAATCACAGTGCTCCCTTGCCAGCTATTTAAAAACCAGACTGTTCTGGTTTCTTGGTTGCCTTTGCTTTCATTCTAAGTTGCAAAGTTGGTAAACATATGAAATGGAAATGATTATTAATCCAGGTTAAGAGTATATTCAGATAAATAAAATTTAACTTGAGGAATGATTTAATGGAAAAAAAATAAATAAGTAAAGGCCAAACACAGCCAGCATCCAGTAGGAGTAAAGTCATTTTCAAAACCAATTTAACTCAGTTAGGGACAGAGTAAAACTGATAAAACATTTGTAATTAGCGGGTCTCCTGCTCTGTGCCATATTCTGTGATACACACATACAAACACGTATATGTATGTTTGCGTGAGAGTGTGTTTGTGTTTACGAGCATATGTCTGTGTAGGAAGACATAGCTATCTTGAGTACTCGGTACGGCCTTAACATATAAGGAGTGATTTTCCTATTTTTCAGTTAAGTGAAAAACAAAAGTGATTCACCTTCTGCCCCTCAGCCAGTAAATTAAGAAGCCTAGAATTGAAAGTGGGAGCCTGGTCCCTAAAGATAATTGTTTTCACATAATACCCCATTTTCTCAAGTGAGGGCCTTGTTGGAAAACATCCTGAGGGCTTGCTGTTTATAAACTGTTACATGTAACATAAAGAAGTTACACAAATTATTTAACATTTTGAGCTTTGATTTCTTTAGCTGTAAAAGGAGGACTAAAAATATCTGCCTCAGGGGACAGTTGCCTGGATTAAACAAGATATAGTTGATGAAAGTATCTACCAAAATTCCTGGTACTCACCGGCTTTGCAATGTATCAGTGACACTTTCTCCAGCTCCCTTTGGACTCGGATCTTTTTGTCAGGTTAGGGAAAACAATTCTCTTACTCTCTCCAAGAAGTAAGAGAATACTTATTTTTTTAAAGATTTTATTTATTTTTGAGAGTTAGTAACAGAGATAGCGAGAGAGCACTAGCAGAGAGGAGAGGGAGAAGCAGGCTCCCCGGCTGAGCAGGGGCTCGAGCCCACGACCCTGGGATCATGACCTGAGTCCTGGGATCATGACCTGAGCTGAAGGCAGACGCTGACCTGACTGAGCCACCCAGGCCTCCCAAGAAAATACTTATTGAATGCCTCGTATTATGTTACAGCTTTTTGATGTGTCAGCCTCCAGAGTTGGTCAAGGTAATGATGACAAAACATTGTGTGCGGGACAATGATTGTTAACTCTTAAGTTCAGTTAAGAGTTCAAACTGCGTTTTTGTTAAAATTAACTGTGGGATACTAAAAATAAGACTCAAGTTTGCCTTTCCTACTGCCTCAACCCTTCTAGAAGAGTCAGTTTTCTTCTAAGGGCTTTGACAGGAAAATTTTCCGCACGTCAGACTCACCTTGAAGCAAGACACGATAGATTGCGGTTGCCTTCTCCATGCATCTTGTCTCAATCCAGGCCTTCAGGGGACAGGCCTGGTACATTACCCAGTCTACAAGGGCAGGTAATTTAATAAGGTTATCATATTTTGCCTCTATAAAGTGACTCAAGAACACCCTTTTTAAAAAAGTCATGTCAAATGGTGTTCCATTTAAAAATCAGTTACTGAATCAGAAAGGCGGGACTCGAATCAGTGGACAGTTGGTATAACTCAGGTTTTGAGAAGAGAACTAGCCCTACAGGCCTGCATTCTGTGTCAGGTTCAGGAACGTGAAGAATCTTGTGGATGTCCTGAAGTTACTAAGGTCTCTGAATTAGAATGACATCAATTAGACAATCCCGGCAAAGTCCCTTGAAATTCCATACATTTAGCTTTTTAGAAATATTTACTTACATAATTATATCTTGACTGCCCTAAAATGCTTTGCATATGCCAAATTCAGAATTTATGGAATTAATGCAGTCCCTTCCAAGGGATCTTATGAAGTACTGTTGGTAACCCATGGTCTAATTTCGTTCCATCTTTGTACAGTGTGTTTTTTGGTGCAATTACTTTAATGTTTTGTTGCAGTTTTCCTTTATTTCTTTAATGAATGGGAAGCAAAAAAAGGAAAGTGTTGGCATTCGTGTTAGGAAGCCGAGATACATATTTATGTGTAGCTGAGCTCATAGGATAGTTGAGAGAATGAGGGAAATGAATAGGCATGCCGAAAGCAGCAAACCCTTACACTGGAAATAAAATGTCAGGAGTTGTCCCTGAAATGTAAAATGTAATTAGGAAAATGATAATATTTTTGTTGTTTTCTCTTGTAATCAGCTTTTACAGAAAGTAAACCTGTTTCTGACCCTTAACATTAAAATTTAACAGGGGCGTTCCAGAAAGCTCTGTCTGGCAAAGTAGGGTGCTGTCTGTAATTGTCAGACTCCTGCTTGTCTGTCTGCAGCCTGGTTCTTCCACAGGACACAGATGCTACTATGGGAGCTTTCTTGGACAGAAACGATTTCTCTCATTACTGAAGTCCACACGTGTTTCCTCATTGTGGAAGAATGCATTTCAGGATGTAAAATCTAATCTACACAGCTGTACATGGTTTGGGACCCGGTTAACTTAGAAATTGATTCTCTTCCTCCACACAGTCCAGATGATTGAAATAAGTTGGATGTTTTCTTCCAATACAATCCCCCACATTTAAGGCATGGCGACCTAAAATTTTCCCCTGAGAAATCACATCTCTGAAAATCTGTTACCTTTAGCCCTGAATGCTTTCTGCCAGGGCACATGGAGAAAACCAGCAACGCATACACAGTCTACTGGTTGTTTTGTGGCTACACTGGGGTGTTTCCCCCTTCAGGTTGCCTTTCCCCCAAAGTGATGTGCACTTTCATTCTTCATCATCATCATCATCATCACCATCATCATCATCTTCACTATTATTTTAAATCCCAAGAATTTCAGCTACTTTAATGTTTTTTGTTTGTATTGTGGTTCTAAGCAAATTGTGAAATGAAATGAAAGTAAATATCTGTATTTCAGAGAGAAATCCAACCCTTTAGAGGGGAAAAAAAGAAACATTTAATCTTTAAATTAATCAAAGTCAAGTATCCTTGGTTCAGAGAATGAAGAGAGTATAGAATGTTCTCTTTTGATTTTCAAGTATATATATTAACAGTGATACTTAGAATCTTTTACATTTCTATATGGCATTACCTCATGGTCAAAGACATTCATGTTCGTGTAGGAAATACTTATAATGACCCATTGAGTTAGGTTCAAAAAAGTACTTTTAGATTTAATAGCAATAACATACAGTGATAGGGTTTTGTATTTAAAAACACCTGCATAAGCATTTCCTCAATATGAGAAGAATCCATAGCCCCCATATTGTCAATGAGGCAATGAGAAGAATCTGAAAGGCTAAATGAAGCTGGCAGAGTCAGTTCTTGGATTTAGATTTCTGATGCCAGAGCCAATATTCTTCCTGTTGTTGTATAAGAAAGGCCTGCAGGAAATCCTTCTGTGTGGAGCAGGGCCTCACCAGCCTTGAGTGGAGGCTTACAGCCTTCCCTCATGGGTCCCTAGTACTGCCCTTCCCTGTTTCCCAGCAATGTTTAGCAGTGAACCATCATTTTCAAGGACACCTGTGTTTCCTTTTATGCAGAACAAGGAAAGGATGCCAAAGGGGGCTGCACGCACCTGCAGCCAGAGGGGAGGGGCTGTGCAGGTGTTTGGAGGGAGAAGCCCCAGTGGCTGGGACCACTGTAAAAGGGAAGGATACCTGGGAACCCTGACTGAGCTGGGAGAAGCGATTGGAATAGCCAGGGAAGAGTCCCAGGGTGGCGTTTTGGTGAAGAGCCCAGAGCCTGAATGTTGTACAGTAATAAGTTGTGGATCTGAATTTTCTTCATCTGTATAGCACTGCACTTGGTACCCAGAGAAATAGGTCACATGACTTCTTCCTTCATAGCTCCCATAAATGAGTAGTTCTTTGCATACGTGTGTATTGTATCCATAAGGAAACCTGCAAGTCCTCCCTGAACCTGTCTCCCTTCAGATAATCAACTCTTTCCTCTAAGGAAGACAGTGCTGTCCTCATCTCCTGGGGTCTGGTGTCCCTCAACCTTGTCTTCTCAGGGGCTTAGATCAACGATTATCACATTTTTTGCTCTCAGGGCTCCTTTACATTTTTAAGATGACTGAAGATCCCAAAGAGCTTCTGTTAATGTGGGTTATATCAATACTTCCATATTAGAAAACTGAAAAAAGTTTAATGATTCATTCATTTAAAATTAAAATAAGAGTCCATTATATGTTAACACATTTTCCTCCAGTAAATACATTTTCCCCCAATAAATTCATGAGAAGGGTGACATTAAAGTTTTGAAAATCTTGTAGCAAACAACTGCATTCTCATATGTGCTTCTGCATTCAATTGTTGCAAAATACCATTTTCTTTGAAGTGCATAAAGAAAAACCTGGCTTCACAAAGATAGTAGTTGGAAAAGTAAGGAGTATTTTTTTTTTT
>NC_138379.1:70595807-70611754 GCF_054177405.1 Leptonychotes weddellii
GTACAGATCTGAGATTCAACAGTCTTGCACAATTCACAGCACTTACCAGAGCACATACCCTCCCCAGTGTCTTATCACCCAGTCACCCCATCCCTCCCACCCCACCCCCCACTCCAGCAACCCTCAGTTTGTTTCCTGCGATTAGGAAAAGTAAGGAGTATTTTAATAAACTTTTAAGGTAGTTGTGGATTTTGTTCTTTGACACCATACGAAAACTCAACAAGTGGTAATTTCTGAAAAAGTTGTTGCAATATGAAATCTGAAACCATATCAACAAAATTGTTTTACTCTGTTACATTAAAATCCACTGGTTGCTGTACTGTCTGCACCTTCCTGTTAGTCTGTAAGTACTTAAAAATAAATGGTCTTATAAAGTGGGTGAAGAATTTGAATACACACCTGTCAGAATGGCTAAAATCAACAACACAAGAAACAACAGGTGTTAGTGAGGATGTGGAGAATAAAGAACCCTTGTGCACTGTTGGTGGGAATGCAAGCTGGTGCAGCCACTGGGGAAAACAATATGGAGGTTCCTCAAAAAGTTAAAAATAGAGCTACCCTAGGATCCAGCAATCACACTCCTAGGTATTTACCCAAAGAATACAAAAATACTAATTCAAAGGGATACACGTGCACCCTAGTGTTTATAGCAGCATTATTTGTAATAGTCAAGATATGGAAGCAGCCTAAGCGTCCATTGACTGATGAATGGATAAAGAAGATATGATATATATACAATGGAATATTATTCATCCGTAAAAAAAGAATGAAATCTTGCCATTTGTAACAACATGGATGAAGCTAGGGAGTATAATGCTAAGTGAAATAAGTCAGAGAAAGACAAATACCATATGGTTTCATTCATATATGGAATTTAAGAAACAAAACAAATGAGCGAAGGGGGAAAAGAGAGAGAGAAAGTAAGAAACAGACTCAACTATAGAGAACAAACTGATGGTTACCAGAAGGAAGGTGGGTGGGGGATGGTTGAAATAGGTGATGGGGATGAAGGAGTGCGCTTGTTGTGATGAGTACTGGGTGTTGTATGGAACTGTTGAATCACTATATTGTACACCTGAAAATAATGTAATGCTGTACGTTAACTGAGAGTAAAATAAAAACTTAAAAAAAAGAATATGAAAAGACTGGTCTCCAGGGCAGATATATAAATGATGAATAAGCACATGAAAAATGCTCAACATCATTACTCATTAGGGGAATGTAAATCATAATCATGGTAAGATTTTCATATCCACTGTGATAGCTATGATAATCTGGTCAAGATCCAAGTGTTGGGGAGGGTGTGGAAAAATTGGAACCCTCATTTATTGCTGGTAGGAAGGTAAAATGACACAGTCCCATTGGCTGTTTATCAAAATGTTAAACACAGAGTTACCATATCACCAGCAATATTACTTCTGTGTATCTCTAGAGAAATGAAAGCATATGTCATACAAAGATGTGTGTGCAAATGTTCATAGCAGCATTTTTCACGATGGCCACAAAGTGAGAACAACTTAAGTGTTCTTCACCTAGTGAATGGAGATACAAAATGTGGTATGTCTATGTAATGGAATACTATTTGACAATGGAAAGGAATGGAGTACTCATACATGCTGCAGTATGTATGAACCTTGCAAATATTGTAAGTGAAATAACAAGTCAAAAAGGAATGTATACTTTGTAATTCTATTTATGTGAGATATTCAGAGATAGCAACTCTATAGAGAAAGACTAATGGCAGCTTACCACTGTGGGTAGGAATGGAAAGCCATTGTAAAAAAGAAAAGGGGTTCCTTTTGGGCTGATAAGAATGTTCCAGAATTAGGTTCTTGTGCTAAGTGCATAATTTTGCATGTATACTTCAGGGCATCGACTTGTATACTTAAAAGGGGTGAATTTTATGATATTTAATTTTTATTTTTATTTAATTTTTTTATTTAAGTACAGCTGACATACAATGTTACATTATTTTCAGGTATACAACATAGTGATTCAACTTCTCTATATATCATGCTCTGCTCAGCACAAGTGTAGCTACCTTCAGTCACCATATGTCTCCTGAGGCAAGGGAAACAAAAGCAAAAATAAACTACTGGGACTACATCAAAATAAAAAGCTTTTTCACAGTGAAGGAAACCAACAAAATAAAAAGGCAACCTACTGAATAGGAGAAGATATTTGTAAATGATATATCCAATAAGGATTAATATCCAAAATATGTAAATTTTATCCTCCTATCATCCATTGGTCTACCTTGCCCAATTTTGTAGAATCACATGATCTTTTAGAAGATATTGATTCACAGAGTAATACAGATCTTCTGAGTACGGACACATCTCATTACATAAAATAAAAGAATAACATTCATTAATAACACCACCAATCTCATCCCAAAACTATTTAAGTACTTGGAAGCTGTCAAACTCACGGTGACAAACTCAAGTTTTCCAGAATTTTTATTTTCCCTATGAAAGTTCAGATTCTTCCACTGGCAGTAAATACTACAAATTGTTTTCCTTGAAGTGACACTTCATTCATTTCTGAGAAAATGTCTGGGATACCAATTCTGAATAACCAGAATTTGTCTGTATTCATTCAAGGAAAAATAGTGAGTCTTGAAAAATGCAGCTAGTGCAACTCATAATTCAAGTGATCACAAAATTGCTTTTCTCCTGCTGGCATTTGCGGGGGTGGGGGGGTGGGGGGGTGGGGGGTGGGGTAAAGGCCAGAGAGCAAATAGTTTAGGCTTTGTGGGCTACGGGTCAGGCCAGATGTGGTCCCAGACCAAAGCTTGCCAACCCCTACTTCTGGGTAAGCATTGTTCTTTGGTATGCAGAAGTGGTATTTGTATGCTTCCTTTTCTGTCACGCAGAGTGTTAAAAACATGTACAGTCAAGGGACAAGATACCTATTAAAAGCATTAACTTTTTTAATGTTTATTTTTTAAATTTTATTTTATTATGTTATGTTAGTCACCATACAATGCATCACCAGTTTTCAATGCAGTGTCCCACGATTTACTGTATTAACTTTCAAACTTTATTGCTTCATCAAGGACCTTTGTAAGTGAAACTGGCATTTCCGCCCTCCTTCTCTCCCTCTCTCCCTTCTTTCCTTCTTTCCTTCTTTCCTTCCTTCCTTCCTTCCCTCCCCCCACCCCTTTCTTCTCTGCAGGCATGGTGGCCAAGCATGCAATGCCAACCAGTAATTCCCTTTGATACCACTGCTTTGATTCACACTAAGGCACAGATGTTTTAACCCCCACCCCACCCCTGTTGCTTTTGCACCTTTGGTGCAAACGCTAACACAATGAAAAAGGCAAATAATGTCATAGAATTATTCTGAGAACAATTTTGACCTCATAGACCCTCTGAAAAATCTCAGAGACCTCCAGGGCTCTGCAGATCATGCTTGGAAACCTGCTACTCTAGATGTCTTTTCCCATCCTTCCTTCTCATCATGTTCTCAAGGGTGAAAGAGTAATCACATAGAAATAACTCCCAGAATCAAGTTGATTTTAGTTGAGAAAGAGTCTAATGGGAATTATTGGTCAAGGTACTCAAACTTCCTGAATCTCAATCTCCCTATCCATCAAATGAGGAAAATAATAGCAGCCACCCATTTTTTTTAAGGTTAAATGAGATTTTAAGTAAAATACTTGGCAGAGCACTGGGAATCGTAACTGTTTTGTTGTCAATTATATTCTTTTTTTTCATGTTATGAATTAATTTCCTGAGTGTTGTTAATTATGCGTATGAAGAAATATCAGACTCAAAGTGAACTCTCTTACTGGTCAACTTTTAAGCACTGTGAAGGGAAAGCAGGGGAAGTCTATTTGGGTGTAGCCTATCCATACTGGACCCACCAACAGCCCCTCTTAGGAGCAGCCGTCCCACTTTTCTCAAGACTTGGAGTTCTTCATCATTTTTCAACTCTTGGCAACGTTTGACATATACATAGGATTACAAAGGAAACCAATTGTATTTGTGTTACCAAAATATTTAAAAATATGATTTTGCATGTGCCTCATGATTAATGCATTAAATAAAGTCTAACGGTGAGTCCAACATAAATTTGAAAAAGTGTCGAGTGAAACGGGATATTGGCAACAAGTATATTATGATATGAAAATAACTGTGATTTCTACAGTGATAAAGCCACAGGCATTGCTGACACTACGGCGATGAGTTCCCTATATTCATAAATGCATTGCAATTAGAGGGCAGTGGAAATAAAGTTGTAAGTTTCCTCACCATTGAAATTGATAGACCTCCCTGAATTCTATTCCCAGTCCCCTTGGGGGCCCGGGGAACCTCTACTCTATATTATCTCCTTTAGCATTCTTGTTTGCCTATAGTTAGAAAGTATGAAAAAGGCAGGAAAAAATGCTGGAAAATTGTCAGTTGTCTAATGAATTTGGGAGCTGGGGCATCGAGCCAGGTCTGGGGTTTTTTACCAGGATTATGATTATTTGGATGCAGAATCTATTTGCTGAATGATTCTTCATCTCCCATATAAATTTAAGCTCAGCTGATCAAGGTTGAGGAGATAAGAAAGCTATAATATGCTTAATTACAATTTACAAAGTTACAAATACAAGCCTTTCCTGACTCTCAAACAATAACCTCTCACTCTGTGGGTAGTTTCTGCTCCAATCATGGATTGAATTATACAAACTGTACACATGAGTGATTTTAAATCTGAACTGAAATGTAAACATACACACACACCCCCTTTCCACAGTGTAGAATCATAAGATAGACAAATTGTTTAACTTCCAACACCCTGTCTGGCCCTAATTGATTCTTCTTACCCAACTGTGCGTTTTAACATGTTCCAAGTTGGAAAAATCTACCAGCACTAATTCGATGCTACAACTGTTTATGAGCCTTTTAATGGGCAGAGGGGAATTGATCTAATTTCTCAAGATGTCTGGGGAATATGTTAAGTGGCACCTGATTTGTGTACTGGGATGAGGTAAGAACAGTCATCCATAACCTTTGGGGGTAAGAAGGGCTTATTTTCACTCCATGAGAAGCAGATCCTGACAGAAAGGGGAGTTTTCTTGTAGGGACTTGAGACTTTGTTGATGAAGATACCTCTTTGGAGGATTATTTCAGTAAGAGGGAAGGCTAAATACAAAATCTGAGATGAAACAAACACAGTCCATTTTAAACTTCCTAGTTGGGACAGTACAAATTGTCCTCCTCATCCTCACTTTAAGATTAAAGATGAAAGTACTTAGGGAAATTATTAATATACAAGGTTAAAATTGTTAGGATGGAGTAGAACTGGTGTTTCTCCTGCTCAAGTGAAAATGCAAGTAACTCTGGGGATCCATGAAACCGTGTTGCATTCATTCAGAGTAAAATCTTAGGCTGATAGGGACCTATGTAATCCATCTCCCCACATGCGGCCTCATGTGTACCATACAATACTCTTGTTTGGTCAGGTGACCTGCTTTGGCCACCCTATCCCCCTTGCTGGTCCTGGAACACGCCTGCTTGGTCCCACTTACAGGTTGTGCATTTGCTTTGTGCTTGCTGATCTCTTTGCTGAGAACACTCTTCCCTAGGATATCAGCATGGCTCAATCTGACCTCAGTCGGGTTTCTGCACACAGGTCATCTCCTCACATAGGACTCCTCTGAAATATAGAATGATAGCATCTTACCCTTCCTAACCCTCTCTGTTCCTCTTGATTTTTCCCCACATACTTAGCAGTGTTTGGCACATTGCATAGCTGTGTGTGTTTATTTGTTTACGGCCAGACACCCTCCTTTAGGAGATCAGCTTCATGAGGGCAAAAGCTTTGCCATGTAAGCCATTGGTATATCTTTGGTGCCTAGAAGAGTGCATACAGTGGGTGCTCAACAAATATATGTTGAATAAATAAATAAAAGTCAATCCAATAGACAGTTGGTTTCTTCTTATGGTAATAGGACCAGAGCAAAGGAAATCTTACTCTTGGAATTCCTAAGGTCTTCTAATAATCAATGGTGTGATTGAGAGTTATAGTCAACATTTGTTTCCTTGTCTATAAAATGGAGACAGTGGTATTTATGCCTTGAGATTGACAAGACCGTGCAAGTAAGAGGGCATTGAAAATGGTGTAGCACCATGCAAACTGTATTTTAGTAGGTAAGAACGAAAGCCCGGAAAATTCTGGTCCATCCTACAGGATTTTATCATCTTCATGTTGGGGTTCCACTGAGCAGTGTCAGTTGCCCAGTGCTGTGATTTTATGTGAGGACAAGACAAGGACAGAGGAAGTGGGGCCAATCATAACCTTCAGCAATTCTACGCAGCAACAGGTCTGCCTTACGTTTGGAGAGGTCATTAGAAAATTTTTGTTGGCATGACCCGATTTGGTTTTCACAATTACTCTATCAAAAGGGAAGAGGTGTCATTACTACTATTTTATCATAGGATATGAAACACAGAGAAGTTAAGGGATTTGCCTAAATCACACAGCTGATAAAAGACAGAGTAAGGACAAGAATTGGATTTTCTAAGACAATTCCATTATTTTATTTACTGTACCTTATTACCTGGAATCAGGAAAGGACTTATGTCAGAATCATTAGTATATCATATGCCTAAAACTCAGTGCTCTGCCCAAATCTGGTCCAATCACAAATTCCTCCTCTTTGGTCTTCACAACAATCACAGGGAGGATGAAGAAATGCTTGTAGTTCTCACATCATCTCCTCAGAGACATAATGGACATCTTCCACTGTCAGAGCGTAAGCACACACAGTGATCTCAAGACTGGAGGGAAATGTCAAGTATTCCATGCACACACACAGAGTAGAGACTCTCAGATGGTGAGCTTGCTTGCAGTGTCTTAAGGGATGACTTTGCTATTTTCCAAGGTGAGTGGAAAGGTGTGTGAATATATAATATGCCACAATGGAAACCATCACCTGTCACCTTTGCAGAATTGTATAAACCATGTTTACGACAGGGAGGATATTCCTTAAAGGTGGCATCATACCTTTAGAACAGCAGTATCATTTGTTACAGAAGTGTGTATCAGATCTCATGGAATACCTGGAACCAGATTTTTCCCTTGAAAGACAGAATCTCACATGGGAATATTTATAACCTTTTTCCCAATTTTCTACCATCAACTTATAAAATTTAGTTAATCGTCCTGATCCCCACAGATCCTAGTGTTGGTGATTAGTGCTGTATGCTTATACATTTTACTTCCTAATACAGTAAGTGTATGATCAATGCACTGCAGGGCAGTCTGACTTGTTTCTTGATGAACATGCTGTGGGACTGGGGGAGATGGGTGGGTTCCTCTTTCTGTCTGAGTGATATCCCTGACTACTACAGAACTCTTTCTGACTGATTGGGGAGCTGCAAGTTGAAGCATCTGGTGCTTATGTACAAAACAAACATAAATAAGAAATCATGTACAGATGTGGCTCTAACAAATCCCCAGCAACAAGAAAAGAAGTAGCATCAACAAATGAAAGGAGAAAATCAATACTAAAAGAGGAGAAGGAAAGAAACAGAATCCTCCAAAGACTATACTTCAAAAGTTTAATTTCAGGCTCAAATACCTGACCAAAAAAAAACAAAACAAAACAACAACAACAACAAAAAACAAAAAATAGTATTTTTAGTGGTATCTGAGATTCCTGAAAAAAGAGTTATGAGGACCAAATTATAAATTTGCTATTGTACTCTCTTGTCTCCCTCAAGGGATTAGAAGAGCTGCTTACCCAGAACAATGGTTGCATAGAGAAGAAAAATTAAATATTAAAAATCACTAACACTAACATTTTGTATTATGTAAAGAAGAGGGACCTCATACATTCTGTGAGGTTCAAGTTAAGAAATGTGAGGTGGGTTATTTTAGCTGTTTAATGCTAATAATAATGTACAGATTAGTACAATTCTGGAATCTTACTCCAAGAACATTGTTAGTATGTACTGACAGGGAGATACACCTTTTATTCTAATGTCATGGATATACATTTGACTAGCAAAAGAAACAGCTTAATAAAATATAAATATTTAACAAAATAACAAGGAGTTCTGATTGCTGGCTCAGAAGTATCCTGTGCTTAACCATGAGAAAGTACCAATACACCTCTGTCATCATGGGTCCATGACCTTCTGTAGGTTTACCCTTAGGTTCTGAGATACGGTTTAGGTCAGACTCTTTGAGATGGGTCACAATACCTTTACCCCATTAAGAAGGGTATCATCTCATGCTTTTACTGGCTTTGGGGGAACACATTTATATATTCTGTGTACCATTTTCTTGGGCCTTATACTAAAATTAGACAAAAATATACTATGTGGATCTCAAGGGATAGAATTAGGATTAATGCATGGAAACTGTATGAATAGCTTAAGTAAATACTTAAGATGCACAGAGCTGTCCCAAGTAAGACTGGTATACATGGTAAGTTTTCTGTCACTAGAAGTTTTCAAAATAGTGGGGAAGGACCACTGAGAGTCCTGCTTCTATAACTCTGGCATTTAACCCACAGTGCCTGACACATAGTAACTTCTCAACAATCATTACCTCATGATTAAATGACCATTAGGCAGGTTAGGAGAAGGTGCTATGTTATTGAACTAGATAAATGCTAAGGCTCATGTCATCCTAAAACTGTATAATTTACCTTTTTTTTTTTTCTCTTTCCCAGTGTGAGGGGTATGGTTGTATAAAGTTACTCTTAGATTTGTTCTACTTCTTGATTATTTGAAGAATTTTTAAAAATTATTTTTTCCTTCTAATGTCTATGAACGAGCAGGTATTTATGAGCATGAAGTGAAAATATTTCATACTATCCCACTAAAATGATTTTTTTCTAAACTCTTGACTATATTTCCTCTCTGTCCACTCATTTGCCTAGTAGACCTCAGGAATCATTTTAATATTAGCATTTCCAGGCTGCAATGAGAAAGCCTTGGAGAACCGTCCATGGGGGGGGGGGTTGTCTTTTGCAGCTGGTTACTTTTTGTGTGGCCACATCTTAGTCCCTCGAGACAATGGAACCCTTGACTGTAAATCTTGGGCTCTTAGACACAATTTCTGGGGCTCACTGAAACACTGGAAAGAAAAACCAGATCAACAGTACCTCTAAAAGATACTATAAATGAATTTGCCCTTAAGAGTTATGATGTTTAATGGAAATGTGTCTGCCCTTTTCTTTAATTAACTTTTAACTTCCATGATACTGTGAAGGCATGATGATGACAAAGCTATTGTTCTTGGCATTCTAGAGCATGATGTAGGAGAGGTGAAATTTAAGTGTCCATATTGAGCCAGATCGCTTGGCTCAGCCCCGTCTCCCATGCTGTTTCCAGCCAATCATGTGAAAGAACTCTTTATCACCCGGAAGACTGAGCAAGGAGTAGGGTATATGAACCTAAATTCATAACTAGGTCTAGGAAAAATACTAAGGCAGAGAGGAAGAGGGAGGGTGAGTGAAGGTGGGGAAGGAGAGTAAGGGAGGAGGAGAGGGGTTTTCAATTTGTCTACTAATGACATATAAAGGAATCTATATGGAATAGAATATAAGAAGCTTCCAGGAGGTTCATTTGGGTGTGAATAGACAGCAATCTGGGAGTCAGGACCTAGAGAGAGAATGTAGGGCCCCACTGGGGACATCAATGTTATCTACCTACCCTGGGGACCTAGAGAGCATTTGGGGACCTGCAAGGCAACCCCTACCCAAGTCTGTTGTAGGCCAGTCTTCAGTGCAGTGATACTGCCTTATGTAATCATTCTACACATTTTTAGAGCGTATTGGAGTTTGAAATTTGATGTTTTGCTCCATATTTTCTTTCCTAAATATGCTTTTCTTAAACTGTTGTTAAAAAAGAGTTTGCCTTCGTCAGTTACAAATAACTGAGGTAGCCCACGCACATGGTAAGTGACAGTGAAGGGCTATTCTGCTTGCAGAAACTCAAGTGCTAACTTTATTAGGAGAAAAAAAATTACAAATGAATTTAGCATGAGTCTGAAGTACTGACAGCTCAAAGAAAACCACCAGGAATCATGCCAAGTAATGATTTTAGATTCAAGTTACAATGACCTACTTTGTGGTTTCTCAACAGTGATTTTTGTAGAGCTCCAGCTCATGCCTTGGTCCTTTACCACTAGCAAAGGAATTGGAGAGGTATGTGGAAGTGAGGACGTGTTTATTGTCTATACAGGGATAAGTCTTTTTAATTTCTTTCCAAATTATAATATACTTTAAAAAATTTCCCTTTTATTTCCTGTAGCTTTCTTACGTATCTTTTAATGAGGGTAGCAGCTAATCAGCTCTGTGGACCCACATGGGAATGATGTAGTATATAGTGACCCAGAAGGGATGATTCCCTTGGTCTAGGCTAAGGGTGGCAAACTTCAGCCCACAGACCAGATCTGACTCACCACATGGTTTTGTAGCTAGAGCTTCAAAGGGACAAAACCTTTCTATATTCTATTATATATTATCTCTGGGTGCTTTCCAGCTACAGCAGCAGAGTTGAATAGTTGTGCTAGAGACAGAGAGTCCTGCAAAGCTTAAAGTACGTACTATCTGGTCCCTTACAGAAAGCATTTGTCAATACCTGATCTAGACTCTGTGTCATCATATTACTCATCTGGATTCATTACAGAAATTCCCGAATTGGTTTTATCTCACATCTTTCTGGTCTTCGATCTATTTTTGTAGGGATCTTCTTAAAACTTGAATGTGATTATGCCACTCCCCTTCCCATTGTTTCCATAATGCAAATCTAGCCCTCTCACGTGGCGGCCTTTCCAAACTCATTTCTCATTGTTTCCTTGCCAGTCAAGTCTCTACTCTCCTCCAATGGGCCATGCCCCCTTTTCCTGAGCCTGTGTGATCACAAATACTGACTCATTTGTTTAGAGTGATTCTTTCTTCCTTTTCTTGGATCACCCCTTATGTGAGACCCAGTGCAGACACAGGTGCACCAGGGAGATCTTCTAATCACCATATTTTACTCTCTCTGTTCCTGTAGCACCCTGTGCACATCTCCTTGGTGGCGGCAGTCATTGCTAAGGACACTATATTGTCATTTCTCTGCTTCCTGGCCTGTTCCACCAGTGGATGACAACCTCTTAAAGGCTGGACCCCAACTCCGTTCTGAGTGGCAAGAATACATGTGTTTTACGTGCATGTACATACATACATGCATTTCAGATACTGTCAGTCTGAAACAAAGGTCCTCCTTCTGTTTACTATGTGTGTAGCAGGTTTTTTTGAACTACCCTGTACTAGTTATGTTGCATCAGGAACTTGATGATAGAAGTTGTTTATTTTGGAAAAAATATTCCCAGGTGAGTTTGATGCCTCCTTCTGATTATGAAACACATTTTACAATGTCAGAAGTGTAGAAGAGTAGGTTTGGTCCTTAGCAACTTATTTCTCCAAGCGAATGTAATGTCTTAGATGGATTGATTAACAAATTTTTGGAAGACAAGAACCACCCAAGCATGGGTAGTTGGGGGATCTGTATACCTGGAAGCCAGCACCTTCGGCTGATGTCCTTAAACAGATCATGGAACTTTTCTAACCCTCAAGGTCTTGACATCAGCTGACATTTTAGGGTGCTTATAAGTCTTACATATCAAACGAGAGCATCGAGCTTTAAGCATGTCTGCCTTTTCCCAGGAAGTCTTCGCCATGCGTGCAGATGGACACCGGTGACCAGGATCGACATGAACCCTTGAATGGGTTTGGTGGGAGGAATCTTTTCTATTTATAAGGCCAGGAGTTGGAGACAGTGCCCAGAGGTGGAAAAACTCTGACAAGCAAATATTTAATTGCTGAAGAAGTCTTTCTCAAATTCTGGGATCAGCAGGATTTCCCCTTAGGGCCGAAGGGGCTGCTGCCTTCCTAAACCCTATGGCTAATAATAGCGCAGAGGCAAATGGTTGCAGCTCTTTGGTCCTCAACCCAGTTTGTTGAGCCCCTAAGCTACTGTGAATGTCGCCGGAAAGAAGGAAAGCTGTGGTCTGAGCTGCTGAGTAATGCAGTGGCAGCTTCGGTCAGTGCCTGCTAGTGCAGACATCATTTCATCAGTGTGATCCTCTGCAACCTCTTGCAAGGATTAATAATGGGGAATAAATCACTAGGGGGAGACTCAGCAGCAGGCCCTCATGGGAGCTCTGGGTGACTACACTGGAATCCTGGAGAAAGATGAGGAAGGGGAAAAGTGGCAAATAGGGTTACAGAGAGACACATTGCATCCGAGGGGCCCTGGTGGAGGGAGGGATGCCGGCTCCTGAATAGGAATGTGCTAGTGCTAGTTCTTTTGTTCTTGTGGTTCACCCTATTTCTATGGTTTCTGAGTCCACCTGTGTGACAGAGAGGCTATCTCCTTCAACTTTCCCCTTGCGACATAATTTTGAATGTTATTCTCTTTCTATAGGATGCAGAAAGTTTGACCTGGGTCTAACCAAGACAATGTCTTGTCCTGTGTTGAGGCTTGTTTTATAAACAAAGACTTAGAAATTGTTCATGTCGATGGCTCCTCCTCGTCTTAAGGTATATTGTACTTTTGAGGGACACCCTTTCCCAGTGTACTTAATCTCCTCTCCCAGCCTGGGGAATTTTTCAATGTTTCCAATGGACAGTGACAAAGAAATCTTTATCCTCGTTTGAAACCCTCGTGGGCCAGGCCACATTAATAGTGGTCTATCTAGCCAGCCCTGTCCTTGGTCCTTGTCAGATCCTTTGACTTTACAATTTTATTTACACTCCCAGGACCTGCAAGTCCTTTCTGTTCTCTTAGCGAACAGGATCTTCCCCTTCCCTTCTCTTTAGGAAGGGAATAATTAGTGGTGCCATTTGGGGAGGGCCAGGGGGTCAGTTGGGGCTAAGTAAGTGAATTCCAAACTTCTGCATTATATTTAAAAAGGGAGAAAAATGTGGCATCTTGGCGCAGAGGAAAAAACGAGTGCTTTTCCCCTAACCCAGTGTGAAGTGTGGGATAATTATCTAAAGCCTTCGTTAATGGCTAATTTAATGGCTAAGTCTTATGAAGCCCTTACTTGTGCCGGGTAATTTGTGGGCGTTTTTCTCCCTCCGTTTTCCAACAGCCCTATGGAGTGGGTATTATTTCCCCCCCTCTTTAAAGAGGGAAAATCTGAGGTGGGGAGGTGGGAGAACTTGGCTGGGACCACACAGCCGGTGAGGGCTGAGGGCCCATGGTGGGCTCACTCTAGAGGCCCTAAGGCCTTGCTCCACCTGGGCCCTGTGCTTTTCTGCGCTGAGCCCCCCGTCCACCCTTCCTTCCCTTCCCCGTCCCCTCCTTCCCTTCTGCTGCTGGCTATACTCCATCTCCCCTTGCCCTCATCAGCACCTCTGTAATCAGCCTTCCCCAGCCCTACCATGTTCTTTAGATTTTCTCAAAAAGAATTCTCATAGTTTATTAGGAAAAGAAGAGATAAAGTTATGAAAACAAATGTGAATACCATTTTACAATGTCCTGAACATTTAAAGATAGATTCGTACTTTTGAGCAACTGCATGATAGAGATTTTATCACATCTTTCTTATAGATTAGGGAAATGAGGTTTAGGACTTGAAACCACTGTCCCAAAAGCTCCCATCACCAGAAGATGCCAAATGTAAACCCATATCTCTGGACCATGAAGGGCTTTCCACTTACTAGCAAAAATTTCCAACTTGAATTCCTGCGGTGGCACCATTAACGAGAATGACCGAAAGGGGCCCAGTGGGAAGTGGACCCTTTGGGGACTCCTGCCTTCCCCCTCAGCCCCAGCCCATGGCTGTCATATGGGAAAAAGAATACAGGGTTGCTAGATTCTTTCAGTATCTCAAGGGAGGCCAGAAATAGGAATGTTTAAGTAAAATTTCGTTTAAGTGTCAGGAGACTCCAGGGGAGGCCAGCACGTGCACTCTGAGTACTATCCCAAGGCCACTAGCTCACCAGTTCTCCACCAGACCCTGTGACTCCCCCGTGTCGTCTTAAATTGTCTGGTTACCACTTTGACCACTGTTCTCATTTCCCTTATTTTCCCATCCTCATTCTTTCTGTTAGCTGACCATTTCCATTGTAAACAGCCTCCTCTCGTTTTCTCAGAGGCTCCCTCGTCCCTGCCCGTGCCTCCTCCCAGCAGCTAAGATGCTAGGTGATAGAATCCCGAATGGCTATTTACAAAGCAGAAAGAGGTAATAGGATGAAGGGGGCTCTGTCCACGAAGCAAGAAGCCCTCTACTCAGGCAGTCGACAAAGGGAAACAATTGGAAATGATTTTATTTCAATTAGATTTTAATTAGCTTCTGTCTTGGAACTATCGGACCGGTTCCCAAATAATTGAAAAAGCAACCATATTTGCATCTGTTGCTCCAAAGAATAGCAATTTTGTAGCATCTGATCTATATTTTATTCAGAGGGTGAGAGGGAGGAGGGAAGTTGGATGGGGGGAGGATTTCAGATTAAGTCATCAGTGTCAACAGAAGCAGTGTGGTGGGTCAGCCCGGGAGACTGTATGAGCAGCGCTCTGTAGCCTTGCCCTCATTTCATGTGGAATTAATATGGAATGGGTGGCAAGAAGCATTTCATTAGCAGCTTGCACAAACTTATTCTAGAGCTCTAGCAACTCTAATTCAAGCATGGTGGAGAATTAAGGAAAAGCAGCCATTGCGGTCAAGTGCATAGCATATGGGAGGGTCAAGTGAGTCACCTTAGGGAGGGGGTCAGGAATGTGTCCTTGGGGCCCGGTGCTCAGCCTTGAGAGCCTGCAGCCTCCAGCAGCAGCATTCCTAGTGAGTCACCTCTCAGCTCCCTCTCCTGTGGTCTTCTGCTGAGATGAAATGTCACGCACCGAGTGGGGCCCAGACCTGTGTCCCACCTGATTTCCCGAGGCCATTCAAAGATTCTGATCATAACTTTGCAAGATCTCTTTTTTTCTGACAAGACAAACAGGTTTTGCAAGGCTATGAAGTTGATGAAAATGCCTTCCCCATGGGAAAATGCAAGTGGATAGTTCTGTGAATTTTCTCTTGAGGAAAATGTGGTGTTTTGGAGGCTAAGCAGCTCATGCCCCTGGTTTCCTCCAGAGACCAGTTTCCTGTTCACGGAATAGTGTCTTGCAGAAAAATCTCTTAGCAACATTTTTCTCTGTTGGTATGTGGTTGATAATGCCTTTGAATAAATTCTTAAGGATCCCCTTCCTGCCACAAATTAACCATATACTTGACTATTCTTCTTCCCCCTCCTGGGGTCTGAGTCACCTCTTCAGAGTCTCTTCACAGTTAGGCAGCTTCCTAAGGCCCAGACATGAGCAGGTCATGCAATTAGTGATTCTAAGCTCTGAATTCCCTCTCTTGCTGTGTGTACTTCTCTGGTGTCTGAATCTTTTGCAGTGGGAATGCATTCATGTGGTACTTGCATAATGCAAAAATGAATTTTATAAAGTCTGCTGCCTGAAACTAAATTTAATATAGGAGATTGTGATTGTGTTCTTTGCAATCAGAAATAAAATTAAGCTAATAATACTTTGAAGAGTCTTATATAATGTAGTTATTGGCCCATTATCACAACTGTTGGCTCTGTCTCCAGCATTGCCAGTGGACAGGTGGTCCTGCTATAACACCATAAATTACCTGTAAGCAGGATCTGTGCCATTTACTCAGGACGAATGTCAACGCGACATAGACACAGACGTTCTTTCAGAGCTGCTCCTTTAACTACCCTGTGTAACTTCCTAGTCTCCACCCCCGGCCCAGCCCCGTTCTCCTTATTCTATCTCATTTTATGTTCTTCAAAGAATTTATTACTATTTAAAATAAATGTGCATTTTTTTATTCTTATGTTAATCCCCATACATTACATCATTAGTTTTAGATGTAGTGTTCCATGATTCATTGTTTGTGCATAACACCCAGTGCTCCATGCAGAACATGCCCTCCTCAATACCCATCACCAGGCT
>NC_138379.1:70612254-70637976 GCF_054177405.1 Leptonychotes weddellii
CCTGCACATATTTCATCTGTGACCTAGCCTTTTTCTTTCTCTCATTTGTTCACGTATATTTCTTGATATCCTGTGGGACAATAAGTCCCTGTTGGACAATGATGATTCTCCTCCGTATACCTAGGGTTTAGCACAGACACAGACTCTAGGTTCTTGATAATTCTTTTAGATGAATGGTGAGGTTGGTCCATGTAATCATGGATAAATATATAAATGAAGGAAATGGAAGGCCCCAGGAAGGCTCTTCCAGTGCCTGGATTTCATGATTCCTATTTTATTTTAAAATTTTTAAATATTTTATTTATTTATTTGTCAGAGAGAGAGAGAGACGGCACAAGCAGGGGGGAGCGGCAGGCAGAAGAAGAATCAGGCTCCCCGCTGAGCAAGGAGTGGGATTCGGAGCTCAATCTCAGAACCCTGGGATCATGACCCGAGCCGAAGGCAGACGCTTAACTGACTGAGTCACCCAGGCGCCCCTCATGATTTCTATTTTAAAACCTTACCCTCCTCTCTCTCCATCTCAGGAACCTTCCTTCCATAATCATTAACTTTATTTTCTTTGGTTCCTTTTCTATTTGTTTTTATGATGGCTGGTCCACAGTCATCACTAAATATATTCTAAATGCTGTGGAACCCACTTCTGCCTTCTGCTGTCCCAGTGCTTCCCCACCCCCACCCCACACCAGTACACACCTCCAAGCACACACCTCCAAGCACCACTCCGTTCCTTACTATGGCCTAGAGTTTCCTGACTCATTCCTGATCTTCTGGCTAGGGCTTAAATAAATTTCAAGTCATGCACATTTCTGCTTTCAGCTCTCTGTGGTTGACTCTATCTGTCTTTTGATGTCTGTATTAATAGAGAACAAATATTAGCAGATAATGTATTGGTGGCCAAAAATGAAGAGAGGATTCCTGCTTAGCGTAATACTTGTAAAATTCTTGACTTGAACTGTCATAATCCAACGAGGCTAAATTTATCCTCAAATAGACGAAATAACACCAGCGGTTCCTCTAAAAGTTATAACATCTTAATTACTGCCATTAAAATCTCATATGCACATATCATATACATCTTGAACTTCAGTCTCAAACCGATATGTTATTTCTCAGAGAATCCTAAGGGGACAGAAGTCACATGGTGCTCCTGAAGCCTGCTCATACCGTACAAATAATTTTCGGCAGAACACTCAATCTAACCTAATAGATAATGCTGAGCAAGCAGAGCTTAGTTCTAACACCGATGAGATTCTATACAGTGTTTTCCTTTGTGTATTTTTCACTATTTGAGAAAGGCCAACATAATATTTATCTGCAGATTAGACAGCAGGGCTACATTAAGCCTTTTAGATATGTCTGCCTAAGTTCCCTATTAAAAAAATATAGGTGACTAGTGTTCTCATTGCTCAATTTTGCATTTTGAAATACACCACTTACCACTGGTCCAGGACCCAGGATATAGATTCGTATGTGAGCATGTTAGGACACAACTGTAGAGAATAAATTCCTTCAACCTTCCATTTCTCAACCAAAGAGGGCAGAGAATATGGAACAAAAGGAAGGACATTTGTATATAGACAGTGCAGGTCAAAACCCACCTGATTTTTGATAGGAAAAGAAGAGAGATGAAAGATAATGTTTTGGAATTTTTAAGGATCAGTATTATAGTATCTAAGTGGTGTCCCCATCAAAGAGTGAACACAGAGAAGGAAGTGGTGTGAGGGGACAATGATTCATTTGAATGTTGACATATTGCATTTGAGTTGCATGTGGCCATCAAAGGCAAGATGACAAAAAATATTCTCTTTACGTCTGGGTCTCTTCTAGGACCTGGGGATTGACCAATGAGAGTAACACGTGGTATCTCATGGCGGGGCGGGTGGTTGTTTATAATCTTTCTGGGAACAGAGATTTATAAACATCCAGCTATAATGCAAACAAATGCAAATAGAAAGTGCTGCTTGGAATCTAGAAAAAGTAAACTCAGAATAGGAACCTGTCACCAAGTTCCTGGTACTATCTAGGGAGAAATAGACTGGCTCTAGATCACTGGTCTCAGTCCTTTTACCTATCCAGTACGCATTCTTGAGAACTTCTTGTGTACATAGTACCCCACTCCTTAGTTTATTAGAACTTTCCCGAAATGGAGAATGGCAACTTTTGATATTTTGTAACTCAAGTATATTTTTTAAGGATATTACTACATCCTTTTGTACTAACCCCACACTTAACCAGTAGTCTCGTCCTCTGTGATTTGTTCTCCCCAGCATATTCACTCAGGAGAAGGGCACGGCCAGTGTGCATTAACTCCCCACTTCTCAAGCCAGGAAGATTCCTCACTGGTAATGAATATGCTGTCATGCTAGTTTATAAATCAGTCTTCTGTCATTTAGGTGGGCAAGAATCAATCCTTCACAGCTTGATCACCTTTGGTTGAGCTGATTAAATTGATTTTATGATCCTGCAGAGTGGTGGCCCTGGCTCTGGAAAGGTGGTGACCACTTGGTTGCCCCATTTCCAAGTGCTGCTATACAGGGGACTCTGCCTGAAATGGCTAATTGACCTCTTCTTGTCATTACAAAAGTCCCTGCAGCCCACTTCCAGCTCCAGATTTGTCTGTTTAATATTCATGTCATTGTGCTGGGAAAATCTCAAGCTAATAAGGTATTATGGGTTGAATTGTGTCCCCTTCAAAATATGTTGAAGTCCTAAGCACTGTTACCTGTACGTGTGACCTAATTTGGAAATAAGGTCTTTGTTTATGTAAGCAAGTTGAGATGAGTTTACTAGGGTGCACCCTCACCCAGAATGACTGATGTCCTCATAAAAAGAGAGAGGTTTGGACACAGACATGCAGAGAGGGAACATCATGTGGAGACAGAGACACGGAAGGAAATCAGCTGTATGAAGATGGAGCAATACACTGGACGTTTGCTGCCACAACCCAGAGAAGGAATCGGGCTGCCAGAAGCTGGAAGAGGCAAAGAAGGAGCCACTCTGAGCAGCTTAGGAGGGAGCAGGGCCCTGTCAGAACCTCTTGTCTTCAGAACTGTGGGTTGATCAATTTGTTTTAAGCCCTCCAGTTTATGGTACTTTCTTATAGCAGCCTTGGGAAACTAATACAAAAGATTATGGTTAGCTTTTAAGTTGGATTTAAGAGTTCACTAAGAATTCAGATTGGATTTAGGGTTTCAAATCGGATTTAGGAATTTTCCTTAAGTGTATCTTCCCTGGCAGGAAAAGGTTAAAGTGGATTCCAAGGGCACTAACATCATTTTGGATCTATCTACTGTGACTCTCAATATGTTCTCCTCCTTTGCCCATTTATGAAGAAAGCCGATTCCTTATTGAGCAGAATATAATCCAACATCAGACAACTTCTCAGAAAAATAGAGCTATGAGCTGGGAATTAATGACCTACAATTGTAAAATAACAATTCATTAAATCTCATAAGCTTTACTTAAAAAATTATTTGGAAGCAGGACACCAGTGGGTTTAGAGTTACCAACTCTTTTTTTGTTTGTTCTAAATTGTTGATTGTGCTGGGATAAATGGACATTTTTGCATTTACGTACTTCATATCCTTTTCTGATTAGACCCTTCTCCAAAATGTAGTTCCTCCTAAGTACTTTTATAGAATTACTCTTAAATATTTAAATATATATGGTTATGGTATATCATTATATATATGGTTTTGTGTTTGTGTGTGTGTATGTGAGTGTAAGTTGCATACCATTTCAGGGGCTAATAAATATTGTCTGAAGCCTATTCATGGCATATATGGGCTGAATAATTGTCCACAAATAGAGGAGATCTATTCTTTGGTGAGAATAAAGAAGTCAGACAGAAATCACACATTAAACTTAACCATAAGCTTGGTCTCTTCCAGTCGTGGTTTGAAGGTTGGGCTTCCACCTTTAAAGAATGTTGGTTTGATCTCCTCTTCCTTTATTTTGGGCTGTTTTTTTTTTTTTTTCCTGGAACTTTAAGTAGCATGTTTTTTCCCCCATCAGAAGCAAAGAAAGAGTTGGGAATGAACATGTAATTAGATGCTTAATTGCCTTTTGATGAGACTGAGGGTTGTAGAGTTAGGGCATGTGACTAGGGATTCTTCAGCTACTTAAAGCCTTGCTGAAGAAGGCTGTGGTTCAATAGGACCACCAGGTTCATGGTCACTCTTTGAGACAGTGGCATGCTGGAAAGACCCCACAGGAGAGGTAAGCATGGTGGGAAGGACTTGGGGCATGCCTGCTTCTCCTTGAAGGGAGAATAAGAGGGTACTGAAGACCAAGAGGTGGCAGAAGTGAGAAAGCAAAATGAAGGGGGCAGACAGGAGGTACATTTGGAAAGATAAAACAATTGCTATTTAATGACCACATTTGGAGGACAGGATGAAAAAGAACACTCCTAAAATGGCAATAAAGGTCTCCATTGTCACAAGGTTTGTTAGGGCTTTCGGGTGCCTTTGCCAATTTGACAGCCTAAGTTGGAAGTGTTTAAAACTCAAAGGGAGGAGAGCAGAGAGGCAGCAGTTGTGTGGGGTCTGTTGCATGGTCGGGAGAGGGAGTCAGGAGAGAGGGTCAAGAGAAAGTGACGACGGTGGTCATTTCTGGCCTATTACCAGTTATGATGGATGGTTTTAGAGAGGCAGGAGGAACAGTGTCTATTTAAAGATGGCAATTAAGAAAATATGTCTAAGTAGAGGGAAAATGGCAGTTCCGATTCTGGCTGTTGATGTGTCTGATGAAGCAGGACTGATTCACCTGCAAACTTACACAGCTGCATTAATGTGGCTGAAAATAGCAGTTCTCATCTGCCCGTGATGGAGCTGTGCTGGAGAGTGCCTCATCACCTGTGGGCTTCTGAATGTAGATTATTCCCCTTTGACTGAAAATCATTTCTATCTGGTTTCTTCCAAGGGTGTGGAATCACTGCCTTCCATTGTCTGCTAAATGAGCATTTAAACGCCAATTTGTTGTTTGGAGTTTGGACCTCTGTTCATTGGGTGATAGTGAGGTATATTAACCTTATGCTTTTGAAATGTTCTCTTGTATTTTGTGTGAATCTTTTTTTTTTAATGCCAAGTGTAATTGCTGTGATTTGCCCAATTGCTTTCATGTACATGTAGTGAGACAGGTTTATGATACTAGGATATACGAGTCAGTGAGCAAAATTAAGCCTTCATTATCTGTGTCTATGACTGTAGCTCAGTTGTAAAAAAATTGCAGGTGAAAAAAATTTGATTCTGAACTTAAAGAGACCTTGCCTCACACAGACATATTTTAAATATATCCTATGGCATCAAAACTATTGAATTTAGTTATGCTTTCTCTGCACTTTCTTTCACCAATACTGCTGAATATCAGGATTGCTGAGTGTAAAGAGATGCATTCCCTTGTAGTTTTAAATTAAAACATATTTCCACTTTTCACTTAAGAGATAACATCCATGTACGCTTCTTGTCCTTAGAAAGGTAAGACACATGTACAATATAAGGGAAAAGGTAGAGAGGCAGAATTCATTAGAGGATGATCACCCCCTGCCTTCTGCTTTCCATGGGCTATGTTCCACAAATGAATCTTCTTGGAAATCTCTCTGGGTTCCATCTTCGAGCCAGAACCTCCTGGGGTTGTCTGTAATTGGGCATTATGATTTTTGGATTCTGGTATTCTTTGAGGGAAGAGCACAAATAAAGGGTCTGATGAGAAAGTGAGAATTGCTGAAGGGATCCTGGTGAACCAACACTCCAGGACAGAGTGTGCGAGTGCAGGGAAATGCTCACGCTGTGAGCTGGTTAATCCAATCAAGGCACCAACAGGTACTTCACGCGCTCTCCCCATCCCAGGCTTACATGTCAAGGCGGGGGTACTCCATTTAATTAGAAGATAAAGCCCAGCACAGTTTTATGAATATGTTGAGATGAAATTACAAATCACATACCATTTGGGGAAGTCTAAAAACTCAGAGAAGCTGGCATAGTTCAGGTTTGCTCCTGATAGTAATTTGAAGGAACACCAGATGTGCCATAACCTTATGGGCAATTGATGAAAAACATTACACAGGCTCAACTGATGAGCAGAGAGGAGGAGCAGTGCATGAGCCAGTGTAAATGCAACATATGCATATGGAAATAATGCAGATTGGGGAGAAAAAAGTGATTTGATCCGCATTCTATTCTATTGCAAACCCCCAGAGGTTACATACACCCTGTCATCTCTAGTGTCATTGAGCTGCTGTAAATGTTAATGGAGAATATTTTAATTTCTCTACTGTAGAACTGGATTGACAGCAGGATCACAGTTAATATTATAGTTAATATTAAAGATGTGTAACCAATATACAGTTAATATTAACAGACGTAGACAGACAGGGATCTGAAATGCAGGGATTCAGATCATTTATGAGAAAGCCATGAGAAAAGTATGGTTTGTGAACTCTAATTGTAGACCAGGGAGGTTTTTCCCAGGCAGACATAAAGGATATCACCGGATCCGAGGCATAAAGCTGTGGATGTTGGCCAATAATGGACACCAGGTTTAGAGGGGTCCTGGGCTTTTAGATCTCTGATCTTTTTGCTTCTCCTCAGGAGATGGGTCAATAAGGGAGCTCAGAGGCCTTTCACAAATACTATCTGCACAGGGGAGCTATTTTGGAACGTGATGCATGAGTACAGCACATTTGCTATAATCTATGAATCAACATTGACACATCATTATCAACCAAATTTCAGAGTTTATACTAGGGTCCGCTCTGTGTGTTGTACATTCCACGGGCTTTAACAAATGCGTAAAGACACGTATCCACTATTATAGTATCATACAGAATCGTTTAATTGTCCTAAAAATCCTTTGTGTTGCACTTATTCATCCCTCCCTCCCTCCAGCCCTTGGCAACCACTGATCTTTCTACTGTCTCCGTAGCTTTCCTTTCCCTGAAAGTCTTCGAGTTGGAATTGTACACCATGCAGCCTGTTCAGATGAGGCTTCATAGCTCATTTCTTTTTAGCACTGAATACTATTCCATTTTGTGGATATACCAGTTTATTTACCCATTCACCTACTGAAGAACATTTGATTGCCTCTCAATTTTGGCAATTATGAATAAAGCTGCTGTAAATATTTGTGGGCAGGTTTTTGTGTGAACATAATTTTTCAGCTCATTTGGGTAAATCCCAGGGAGTGTGATTACTGAATCATTGAGTAAGAGTAAGCTTAGTTTTGTAAGAGACCGCCCAACTGTCTTCCAGAGTGGCCGTACAATTTTGCATTCCCACCAGCAATGAGAAATGGTTCCGGTTGCTCCACATCCTCATTGGTATGTGCTGTTGTCAGTGTGCTGGATTTTAGCCATTCTGAGTGGTGTGTAGTATTATCTCATTGTCCTAATGAGGAGTGGTGGTGAGCATCTTCTCAGAGTCTTAATTGCCATCTCTAGATCAGCTTTGGTGGGATGTCTGATCTTTTGCCCATTTTTTAAATTGGGTTGTTCATTTCTTGTTGAGTTTTTTGTTTGTTTAAGGTTTAGTTATTTATTTATCAGAGAGAGAAAGAGAGAGCACAAGCAGGGGGAGCAGCAGGCAGAGGGACAAGCAGGCTCTCTGCTGAGCAGGGAGCCCGATGTGGGGCTCGATCCCAGGACCCTGGGATCATGACCTGAGCCAAAGGCAGATGCTTAACCGACTGAGCCACCCAGGCATCCCTTATTGGTTTTTTTTTTTTTAAAGATTTTATTTATTTATCTGACAGAGAGAGATAGCGAGAGAAGGAACACAAGCAGAGGGAGAGGGAGAGGGAGAAGCAGGCTTCCTGCCAAGCAGGGAGCCCGATGCGGGGCTCGATCCCAGGACCCTGGGATCAAGACCTGAGCTGAAGCAGACGCTTAACAACTGAGCCACCCAGGCACCCCTCTTATTGTTGAGACTTAATAGTTCTCTGTATATTTTGGAAAGCAACCCTTTAGGAGACACATCTTTTGAAAATGTTTTCTGCTACTCGGTGGCTTGTCTTCTCATTCTCTTGATGGGTCATAGAACTTTAAAAAGTAATTTTCTGTTCATAAGACAGACACAAAAGAGGAACAAGAAGACTTTTTATCTTAAATTAAGTTACAAAGTGTTGGGAGGAATCTGATGCTGAATGCATGGATATTTGGAGACTTGCTGCCCTATTACTCTTTTTTCTTTTCTTAGTTCCTCTTTTTAGCTTCTCTTTCAGGAGCTCTGGCTTCAAGAGTGGTGATTCCTAGTAAAGGCTATTCATAGTCACTAAAAGTATTCAGACAAGTCCTCTTTGTATGTGTTCATACAAGTGAATCTTGTTCCACCTTACCTCTTATCAGAGAAAAAGTAACACAAATACCACCTTCCCTATGGCTACATATTTTCTTATTATTACCAAGACTCATAAAAACCAGGACTGAAAAAGAGAAAGTCTGTGGAAATAATGTAGTAAGAGGTAAGTGAAGAGAAATATCCTCTTAACAGACAAGTGGACAGTTGATCATGAAAACAACCGAGGCCATTTTGGGCTGTGCTCTGGCCATGCTTTATAAAGTAGGCTTTTCTGCTGTCTGGAGTAATCTTGGCACAAACAGAAAGGGAAGAGGACAGATCACATGGCTGTTGGACGTGTCTGTAAAAGCAGACACAGATGCCTTTTGCTTTCTCCCCCGACTTTGCCATTGCCATTCACTGGGGGCTCTTTCCCTACCTGTGTTCAAAGGAAACCGTCACCGTCCCCCTCCTCCCAGCGGACTGGGAGTTCAGAAGATAAGAAACCCTTCCTGGCATGAAATGCAGTGTGAAATGTGTTTGAAAATAAAGTTGTTAATGACAATGGCCATCAAAAAACAGTTCTTTCAAATGCATTTTTCATGGCTTCCAGGCCAAAAAGAGCTTGTCTTGTACTGAAATTTCAGATGGTTGGCTAACTGGGTGACAGACAAGCAGGCATATTTAAATATGGACAAGCACCCATGAAAGCACACCTGTGCATCTAATTACCTGTCTGTAAGCTCTATCCACTCACACTATTCCCTGTGACACCCAGGGTTTACAGGCTGTGGAGATTCTGCCCACAAACAGCCACAGTGTCTCTAGACCTGGGTATCTGTGGAAACCACCCTTCTGAAGAAAGCATGAAAAAATACACTAAAAATAAAATACAAACAAAAAACTTGAGTGGATTAGAAGGTAGCAGGCTCAGATATGGACAAAGAGGGACAAAAATAACCCAAACAACAAGAAGAGAAAGAGCAATTAATGTGAGGTGACCTGTTTGGCCCATAGGTGCTTTCCTTCACTTTGGCCCAGCATCTGAGCCCGGAGATATATTCCCTTCTCTGTCTGAACTTTTTTTTTAATTTTCCCTGCACTCTGTTAAACCAACAGAAATTCTACCAATTAGTAATGTATTTAGGTTAATAAGCTTCCTCTGCGATGGCTAAGGGGCTAAGAGTCATTCACACATTGGTGTAAATTTGTTTAATTAGAGTTGTTTTTTCACAACCCCCTTTTCAGATGGCCAGCTAAAATCATCTACACTGAGGCAAGAAGGAACTGCCATTTATTGAGAGCCTATTACGTGCCAGACCTGGTCACTTTATATTCTCTATTTCATTAACTTTTGCAGTAGCTTTTCAAAGTAGGTATTATCTCATTTACCATTGAGAAAACAAAGGCTTGGATGGTTTTAAAAACTTGTGCAACGAAACCTGTCAGATGGAGTCAAGGTTGAATCCAGACATGTGTTGATTGTTCAAAGGGATGGAGGAGGTGATTCTGAAATATTTGGAGGTGTGCAGAGGAGAGAGGTTTAGGCTCCGGGCAGCCTTAGATTACCATATATCCAGAGGCCCATCTACAGTCATAAAGTTAGACTCAAAGTAATCCATTCATTCAAGAAATCAATGTTTTATTTATTTTTTTATTTTATTTTTTAAAGATTTTATTTATTTATTTGAGAGAGAGAATGAGATAGAGAGAGCATGAGAGGGAGGAGGGTCAGAGGGAGAAGCAGACTCCCCGCTGAGCAGGGAGCCCGATGCAGGACTCGATCCCGGGGCTCCAGGATCATGACCTGAGCCGAAGGCAGTCGCTCAACCAACTGAGCCACCCAGGCGCCTGAAATCAATATGTTTTAAATTAGACTACACACCAGGTACTTTTAAAAGTGCTGGGGATATGGAGACAGTACGGGCAGGGGACTATGATCATAGAACTCATGGTATAACAAGGGGAGATAGATAATAACCAAGTGTATACATATTTTAAAAGTCTGTATCAAATAATGATAAGGGCAGTGAAGAATGGAAAAAACCAGCAATGTGGTAGAGGCTCACGGAGGTAAGATGAATTGCACCTTTAGATTATGTATCGGAAGGGTACTCTCTGATCAAAGACCTGAGGGACAGAAGCATCTTCCTGAGCAAAGATCTACAGGGAGAACCTTCCAGACACAGGGAAGAGAAGGTGCTCTGTCTTCAGGCAGGTGGAATTGACTGAAGGCCAGTGTGAGGGGAGCACAGTGAACAGGGTAAAGTGGTATGAGAGGGAGGCTTGGCACACATAGAGGGGTGCTCTTTTTCTTCATTGTTGCAGTTTACAGCCATTGGAAGACTTTCTGAAGGCAAGTGCTCTCTGGTTTCCCGATAAGGAAGGTGGCAGCTGGGTGAGGATTGTGTATGGAGGTGGATGCAAGCAGTGAGACAGACGATAGCATTGCAGTGCCCACGTGAGAACTGAGGTTGGCTTGGCCTGGGAGAGCAGCAGGGGATGGAGAGAGGTGGGCCGATTCTAGATACGTGCTGGAGCTGGAGTGGACAGAGGTAGCTGGGGCATGGGTGTGAATAAAAGAGAAGAGAGAAATTAAGGTGATGATTAGGTTTATATTTGGAACAGTTACACGAAGGGTCGTTGTATCTGGTGAGAGAATGAAAGCCAGACAAGGATTAGTTATTTTTGGAGGGGGGTTGGTGATGGTGCAGAAAGCAATATTTTAGATAAGAGTAGTGATTCGTTTTAGACATTCAGATGGGAAGATCCAGTAAGTTGTAAGCACTTAGGACTGAGGATTAAACTGGGGAGTCTCCAGCACTCAGAACTTTTGCTACTAGTACTGAGAGAAAAGTGAGGGAAGGATGTAGGCAGAGAAGAGCTTAATCCTCAAGACACATCAAGGATTAGCTGTCCAACAGAGGGGAGGGGCAGCAAAGGACAGAGAGTAGGACAGTCAGGCAGGTAGAAGAAAGTGTGTGTGTCACAGGAAACACGTGGTGGTTTTTTTTTTTTTTTTGAGAAGAAGAGAGTGGTCATCTGGGTGGAATCTAGCCCATCATGAAACAAATGCTTTCAACAACATGGAGATGGTTGGTGATCTTGAGGAGCTATTTCAGTGGAGTGGTAGAGATGAAAGCCCGAGGGGGTATATTCAAGAGCAAATGCATTGAGAGTAAGTGGAGACACAGAGTGCATAAAATTCTTCTGTGATGTTTTGCAGCGTGGCAGGACAAAGGAAAGAGGTGGTAATGGAGAGACCTGTGAGTTAAGGGAAGTGTCTGTTTGTTTTGTTGGTTGTTTTTAAGGTGAGATGTTCCAGATAATGTTTCGATGCTGATGGGAATGATTCAAAAGAAAAGCATATGTTGGGACGCCTGGGTGGCTCAGTCGGTTAAGCGTCTGCCTTCAGCTCAGGTCATGATCCCAGGGTCCTGGGATCGAGTCCCGCATCGGGCTCCCTGCTCCGCGGGGAGCCTGCTTCTCCCTCTGCCTCTGCCTCTCTCTCTCTCTCTCTCTATCTCTCATGAATAAATAAATAAAATCTTTAAAAAAAAAAAGCAAAAAAAAAAAAAGCATATGTTGATGATTCAGAAGAGAGGCCATGGGCACACTCATGAGTCCCTTGAGCAATCGGGCAACAGGGTTGGAACGTAGGGCACAGGGAAAGATGTTGGCCACCGAGAGTGGCTGAGATGTGCCATCTCATTAACAAGTGGGAGGAAGAGCGTGTGGACAGGTGGCCGTAGTTTCACAAATATGCTGACCGGGGGAAAAGCTGGTCTCCACGTGAGTGCATCTGTACTCTCACGAGTTTATGAGGTGAGGTTCTGATGGGAAGGGAGGGATGGCAGGATGTGTGGTGGTAAGAAGGGTTGAGGAACCCAGGAGTAAAAATGGTGTGGAGAGAGGGTTTGCACAGGAGCAGGCATACCAGAGAAGCAGAGTAGCATGACCTGGCAGAGGTGGGAGCCCATTCAAATCATAAGACTAAGATACGGCATTCTCTTGAGATAATTGGCAAGGCATATAATCTATGAAGAAATACATTCAGAGATTAAAAAGTGACAATTTACATACACTGTAGTATAATAATAATGAATATTCATTAAGTGCACTTGGCATGCATTATTTCATTTAATCCTTTCAACTTCCTGAGCCAGATGCTATTAGAGTCTTCATTTACAAATGAGGTAATTGAGGCTTGGAGAAGTGAGCTACAGAAGGTCCCACAGCTAGGAACTTTCAGACAGGCAGGGTAGAAACCAGTCTACTTAATGCCAAAGAAGTGACCTCATGTCTCCATGCTGAGCTGCCTCCTTAGAGTACAGCGGGGCTGTTCAAAGGCAGGGCCTGCACGTGGCTGGGAATACATACATATGGTACTTTGCTATTATTAAAAATCTCAGCTGCATGGCGCAGGTACTATTAGGGAAAGTGAAGGCCTTGTTTTTGGGTTTTGTCGGCTTCATTCGGCTACGTGGGATCTGGGACTCAGGTCCCCAGGAAGGGGAGGCAGGCTGACTGGGCCATGGGAACCGCTTTTACACGGGAGAGCACACACATGCACAGACCTGCTCTCTTGTCATCTGCAGCAGCTGGAAAGCCTTCCTCTTACATCTCCCCTTGTAATCCATTCACCACCTCAGAGACTCCTGCTTCCTCAGGGGAATGTTCCAGATCTGCCTGGTATCCCTGAAAGCAAGGTTTTGCATCCAGTGCTGGGAGTTGTCCACGGTGTTTACAAACGTAAGGAAGAAGTCTGGAACCACTTTGTCCGGTGGGGAAATGTAGAAGTAGCAGTTACGCTGGCAGGTGGTGGCTGGGGCAAAGTGGGGAGTGACCCCTGAGGTCGTGGAAGGCTGAGGGTTCTCAGCTGCTGTGCGGCTTTGAGCAGGCTCTCCAGATCTCCCACATGGGACAAGGCGGCTCTGCACACCATCTCTGTATAGCGTTTGCTCTAGTGGAATCCCAGGGAGTTACACAAAATACTATCATGGGGTCCAGAATCACACCCTGAGCCAGGTTTGCTGGCCTGAGGATAGAAAGTAAGCAAGGAAAGGTGAATAAGAGACAAGTCTCCGTTTGTTTACTCCACGTTTTAATAATTGGCTGATTATGGTCCATTTGTATTTGGTTTCACTGGTCGTCAGATTGCTGGAATATCTACACTCACACCTTGTAATTACCATTAATTTCTTGCCTTTCCTCTGCAGAGTCAGGACAGAGTTGGCAAAGAAGCTATGGGAGGTGGAATCAGACTGAAGTCAGATGCATATGCATGAGACAGGACCAGCCAAGGCTCTGAGGAGATGTTTGGTGGGGCGGGGTGGGAGGGGAGGAAAGGAAGAAGGCTGGGAGATGGGAAGAGAGGGGGAAAAAATACCTTGAATTGGAGACAAAGGCAAATGGAGGAAAGTGTTGAAGTCAGCACAACAGCCTTGCTAGCTTAATTACCATAATGATGTAAAATAGCCCAATCAGCAATCTGGGGCTAATCTTTCATGTATTACAGGTCTCTCCTTCGTAGAGCTTCACAGCTTAAATGCATTTTTAATGAAGATATTTGAGGCAAGCAGATAATTTCCCCGTCTTTACAGGAGGGAATCAGAGCACATTAAATGGGCTGTTCCTCTTGCCTGTAGCTGTCCAAAGTTCTTGCTCCGTCTGGCACATGGGAGCAGATCGTCTTCCAGAATGGGTTGCCCTGCTCTCCCACCCCTCCTTCTAGAGGCAGCTGGGGATGCTTTGATTGGACCAACATGGAAGGAGAGCTGCAGCTCGTCCCAAGGGGCCTGTGCTCTGTCTTGCCTGGTGCCTCAGGGATGTCTGGATCTCCTCACTAGGGATGAGAGAGAAATGACTCTGGGGCCATGGCCAGCCCCATGCCATCTCAGCAAGCAGAAGAAGCTCAGCCTGTCTTGCCTGTGTTATGCTAACGGTCCAGATACCCCTGGAAATCATTTGAACATGAAGCTTGGAATGAAAAGTGCTTCTGAAGAAGTACCCGTGACCACGATACGCTTGCATGTCAGCGTGGGCAAAAGAGCAGTCCAAGCCGGCAGCTCTAACCCTGCTTCCAGCCCGGGCAGCTGGACAGTCCCAGATGGGAAGAGAGAGGGGAAAATACCTTGAATTGGAGACAAAGGCAAATGGAGGAAAGTGTTGGGGAACTCATTGTTTATAACACGTTTAAGTGATGTGCAGTCAGATGGATTTGACAAGTGTAGGGTTTTTGTTCAGCATTTAATGATGTTGGGTCCAGAAGCCTAAAATAGCTGGGCTGAACAAAAATGTTAGGTATCTGTAATAGGGCTCCCTTGGAAGGACAAAGTTGGGAGGAGGTGAGGGGAGAGAAAATACCAGCCACAGATTGTGAATGTCCTGGTAAGGCAAGGGCAGGCTAAAAATGATCTCTTTATAATTTTGGGAAAACTTTCATTATCCCTTTGCTAGCATATTCTCCTGTCACCAAATTGCCTAAGATACAACTTTAACTCTTTCGGTGTGTATAGTGAATTCAGCAGAGTTTCTGGAAACCCTGCCCTCAACCCCCAACCCCTGTCCCCATAAGATCCCATTAAACTCCGTGAGTTCTGGTGGCACATATCTTCTCAGTGAATTAGTGTAGAGCCAAGGAGGGTCTAGCACTAGACAATATATTTTCAAAAGCAGACTCTATTATCATCTCTCTATTCATCATCTATCTATCTCTTTTGCTTCCTTGAGGTAGGAGCTTGACTATCTCTCTAGATGTCTGTAAGACACTGGGTGACCTAATTAATTCAACATCAAACATTCATGTGTGGAATGAGAAATGCTTTGCTTCTTTTCCTACTTTTGTGGTTTGCAGAATGATGACAACATGGATAGTAAGAACTTGCAGTAATAGGGTTATCGGGACTTGCATGTGAAAGTAGATTCCTCACCGTCTAGAGTTTAATGGTCTTGCCTATTATTGGTCCCTAAGAACTCAAGATAGCAGACACACTTCATTTTCTTTAGTTCTTCCTTTGTTTGAGTCTTCTATTCATTCTTTCATTCATTCAGATCTTACTGTGTGCAGGTTATGTGTAAGACTCTCTAATGTTGGGCACCTGGGTGGCTCAGTTGGTTAAGCGGCTGCCTTCGGCTCAGGTCATGATCCTGGAGTCCCGGGATGGAGTGCCGCATCGGGCTCCCTGCTCGGCGGGGAGTCTGTTTCTCGCTCTGACCCTCCCCCCTCTCGTGCTCTCTCTTTCTCATTCTCTCTCTCAAATAAATAAATAAAATCTTAAAAAAAAAAAAAAAGACTCTCTAATGTTTCCAGAGGTGGGAGTGGGGGGGATGCAGACAGGGAAGATGCTGGAATGAGAGGAGGAGTATAAGCATTCAGAACAACCTCCAGACTCTGAAGATTTGGGTTATTGCACATCATTAAAACAAGTTTGATAATGTTGTTCCTTCAGACCATCATGAACAGCATAGCAGCCCCCAGTTATAAACATGCATTTGTTATGTCAGTTTCTTAGTTGGTTATTTGGAAATAAAAATATGCTTAAAATATTGTATTGATGATGTTCCTTATATTTTTTGAGGAAAGCATAGATAAAAGAAAAAAAGTAAAACTCATCTTACAACTGGAACTACATACTGGTGTTATTAGGACATACACTGTGTCTTTGCAACAAAAATAGGAGTATACAACTCTTTGTAACCCACTGTCTCACTTTATAGAATATGTATATTTTTGTGTCATTGAAATATTCTTCTACCACATGATTTGCAATGGTTACATAGTAGTCCCCCATATGGCTATACTATATTTCATTTAATTAATTCCTGCATGATTTTTTACCACCATAAACAACAAGAAATATCCTTATAACTAATATCAAATCACATTTCCCATGTTCAGAAGCCTGCTCAATACATAAATAGCTGAAATGTGCATTTGTAATGCAATTGCAGGGGTTTTTTTTGCAATGCATGTTTTAAGGCTTTCCTATTGATTATCCTATAAATATTGATTTTATACTTACCACTGCCCCATTTTTCTGGGATATCATGTAGAAGTAGAGTGGCAAAGTCCCTGCTTTTGTAGCTTACAGTTCTCTAAATCACTTAATACCTTCATTTTGTCCAAATGTAACTTTCTCATTACTTTCTCTTCTAAGAGACAAAATTGTTTCCAAGGTTAATCAAAAATGTATCCTTTGGACGTCTTTTCATACAGTGAAGCTTTAAGTAAATGTCTTTACTGTTTTTATCACTCCATGGTACATCTCTCTGTCTCTCTTTAAATACCTGTCATGCTTATACTTCCTTTTTTATTTTTATTTTTTTTTAAAGATTTTATTTATTTATTTGACAGAGAGAGAAAGCACAAGTAGGCAGAGCGGCAAGCAGAGGCAGAGGGAGAAGCAGGCCCCAGCTGAGCAGGGAGCCTGATGCAGGGCTCGATCCCAGGACTCTGGGATCATGACCTGAGCCGAAGGCAGCTGCTTATATACTTCCTTCTTTAATGCTGGTTTCTTCACTTGAGGTCAGGGACCTGCTTGTTTTTTTCACCCTTGTCTTTTTAATGCTGCATAGTGCCTGGCACACATAGGCTCCTAGTAAATTCATTGAATTAATGAATGAATGAATGAACTAGTGCTAGTTTGCCAATGTGTTTAGCAAAATATTATATGCATCCTGTGCCAATGTGGTGACATTAGTCTCCATCCATAAAGCTATCATGTCTCTTTTATTTTCTCTTTTAACATTTTCATTGCACCACTCTCTTTAATTCCTGTAAGGGCCCCTCCTACTCTAAAAAAGCACAACACACCTTTTTGTTTAATTTTATTTTACTTTATTTTTTCAGTTTCCTTCAGCAGGTAGTAGAGTAAAAATTCAAAAGGAACACAGTGAAAATAGTGAAAAGACTCTCTTCCACTTTTGTTCTTCAGCAACCCAGTTCATGGAAATAATCTATGTTACCAGGTTTTGGTCTGGGGTATGTTTCCAGAGATATTTTAGTTGTAGAAAAAAATGCACATCTTTCTCCTTAATGCCTGAGTGGTAGCATATTGTAAAACACTATTCTTTCTTATCAGTTCTTCACTATGGGTATTCTCTTTTGGCCTATCTTCCAGGTTGCTAATTCCATGTCCAACCACTATTAACTCCATCTCTTATAATAATGATTTTAGATAATGTGTCTTTCAGTTCTAGAATTTCCATGTCATTCTTTCCTAAGAGTTTAATACATTTTGTTAAAATTCCTAATTATTCCATCTATTTCATCCATTTTTTGCTCTATTTTCTTTACTAATCTTAGATATTGAAAGTCTTGGTTAGCTCCAATGTAAGTATCATCCATAGGTCTGCTTCTATGTCTTCTTCTTTCCTCTCTAGATTAGCAGTCATACTTTCTTGCTTCTAGTGATTTTGCACTGAATACCAGACATAGCATATGAAGGAAGAGGCTACAGATGTTATTTTCCCCCAGAAAAGTTTCCTATTCCCTCTGTTATGCACAAAAATCTGACATTAAAAAAATGCTAGGTGAATGGAAAGACAAGAACATAGGACTGGTAATCAAAAGAGAAAAGATAATAGAAATAGATTTATGTATGACTCCTATATTGGGTTTAGTACACAAAAACTGCAGTGTTCTCCAGAAAAACAGAAACAATATAGGTATGTGTTTTTGTGTATGTGTGTGTGTATAGAAAGATATTTTTTCAAGCCATTGACTTGCATGATTTTGGAGGCTGGCTACTTCAAAATCTGCAGGGTAGACTGGAGGCTAGATATCCAGGGAAGAGCCAGTGTTGCAACTCAAATGCAGAATTCCCTCTTGCTCAGAGGAGATGAGTTTTTTTGTTCCACTTAGGCCTTCACCCGATTGGATGAGGCCCACCTACATAATGGAGGGCAATCTGCTTTACTCAGAGTCCATTAACTTGCATGTTAATCTTATCCAAATAAAAACACCCTCACAGAAATACCCAGAAAGTTTGACCAAATATCTGGGTACTATGGTCCAGCTAAGTTGACACATATAATTAACCATCACATTTATGAAATAGACAAGTAGACAAAATAGAAAATTGCAACAGAAAATTAAAATCTATAAAATGAATCAAAGACCTTGACGTACCGGTATCTTTTCTACATAAGCACCACAAGACTGCACCTAATTTCACTTGGCCTTGAAGAAATTTTTGACCTAGCTACCCAGCTTTCTGTTCAGCCCTGGGATGCAGAAGAGAACTCATAGTGGAAACTACCATGCAATCGAAGTGGCTGAAAATTTCAGTTTGTCATCCAGCTCCACACTACTGGTAAAGTCTTTGTTGCTTCTCTTTTTATCCTTTTTCCTTTTTTTCCCCCTTTGCCTCTTTTTCCCTTTTTCATGGAGTTCTACCTGAATGGAGCCCAGTTTCCAGCCCAATTTCAAGTGGGGGTGGTGAGGGGAAAGAGGGTGATGATCCCCTGAATTGTTCTTCCCTCTCTGGAACTGAGTTTATTCATCTTTATGTCTGCAGCTTTCTGGTTACCTTAAAAAATGTTATTTATGTAATTTATACAGCTTTTAAAATTATATTAGGAAAAACACTAGTCTGTTATGTCTATTCTATTGTACCCAGAAACATAAGTTTTATGCATTTTTATTCATATAATTCAGTGATTCTTGACTATGACTGCTCGTCAAAACCATGTAAATGAAACTTATAAAAAATGAAATGTCCAGGTCACATACATCTACCTAAATTAGAAATCATATGTCACCTTTCCAATGACTTACTATTTGTGACTTCTTTTCTCTATATGCATCTGTTTCATGTATAAATTCATATCTTATCTCACCTACTCCCCTTTCCCTACATTCGCATTCTGTAGGAATGGAGCCAAAATTTATTTATTTATTGTTGGATTTCACCCATGCTTTATGTTCCACGCAATTTTGATGCACAAATCAATGCTTTCTTATTTCCAACTTGACTTTATTTCTTGATCCCTTTCTTTCCCTTGTCCATTTGTCTAACAAACATTTATTGAATACTTTTTACAAATGGCCTTGACAATAGGTTTAAGGAAATAGTATGAAGATGCGTAACTCAGCCAAGTTAGGGAGATGGCTGTTTAACAAGTGATCACAAAATAGAGTATTAAAAACTATCAGTTGGGGCGCCTGGGTGGCTCAGTTGGTTAAGCGACTGCCTTCGGCTCAGGTCATGATCCTGGAGTCCCTGGATCGAGTCCCGCATCGGGCTCCCTGCTCAGCAGGGAGTCTGCTTCTCCCTCTGACCCTCCCCCCTCTCATGTACTCTCTCTCATTCTCTCTCTCTCTCAAATAAATAAATAAAATCTTTAAAAAACAAAAAAACTATCAGTTGGATGTTTAGGAACAGGGTAATGCAGGAGAACAGGATGCATTGAACTATGGGTGAGGACAGGAAGATAAAAGAAGGTTTTTCAGAGAATGCAATTCTTTAGATTCATTTTAGAGTTCTCTGTTTCCAGGCTCAGAGTTTCCACAGTTGCTCCATCTGTTACCGGTGGGTCCTGGACCCTCTTCTTCTAGTTCTTGGCATGGCTCAACACTGTTAGTGGGGCTCCAAGAGTCATGACTTATCTATTCTCAGGGTTAATGCTTTCTAATACAAAATGCGTCCTTCTACCTCCTCTTCTATCAGATGTTACTTTAGAATGAGTTCCACACTTGTACTGTTATATTATGGTCACTACTTCATCATGTGTTGGTGATAGTTAAATTACTTTGGTTTACGTCTTTAAAGTTTAAAGTTCATTTTGTGTATTGCAAATACTGTGCTCCTTGCATTGATACATATATAGACTTCTGTAGCAGTGTTTTCTCCTGATAATTACTTAGGCACTTCTTCTATTACATTGTTTTTTTGTTAGATTGTCATTACTATCTTCTAAAAATATAGTTTTATCAAATTTTCCCCCCAGTTGCCCCTGAAATTTAAATTCAGAGCCCTCCTGGTAAAGCTAAGATGTCTCCTGCCCAATTCATTATTCTATTTTTGGGAATTATGAAATGTTCTCTGCCCTTGTCATGGGGTCACCTCTGTGATAGCATAAGTGTCTTTCTAGAAAAGCAAACCTTATTTTCCTTTAGTACATCTACCTAGCTAGCTGTCTGCTTCAAAAACCCTACTTTACTTTCCAAAAACAAACAAAAAAAGATATGGAAACAGTATCTGTGGCCCTAAGTCTTTCAGTTTCCTGTCTGGGACTACAGTACAGGGTCAATAGAGATGCAAAGCAGACTTGTTTGGAACTCTACATTAATCAAATTATATATACTGGCCTCCACTGCCTGGGTGGATTTGAGTTTTAAAGAAACATTGTCCTTTCATAGTGAGTCATCATCTGAAGCAGAGCAATATCCCACAGCCACCCAACCCCAGTCATCTGAAACTCTCATTGTGTGATGACATGATATTTCTTCCTTTAAGATTGAATATGAAAGCTTCAACCATCACATCAAGCCACAGATCAATCACAGCCACCACACAGAGAAAATTACCGTTTGGCAACATCCATCATCTTTACAAGTGCTACCCACATCCAATACCACCTGAGCCCGCATCCGTTGTTGCTACTTAGTTCTGTTTTCAGTGAGTCTGCATGTCAACTAAAGGGTCTTATTCCCTTTTGTGAGACAGGACAGAGCACAGAAATGTTTTTATGAGGCAAAACTTTCTTTCCAATCCCAGGCGTCTCTTTATGGAGTCTCTTGATGCTCTACTCACCTGTGATTTTTATGACATCAGTAAAGAACTGAGTTTCCTCATTTATTTCTTGATTCACTATACCTCTCTCCCCTTGTCCTATGGATTCTGAGAAAGAGTGGTATAGCTATGGAGAGGAGACTCTAATCTAGCCTAGGATGAAGAAAAATGCAGGCTGCACATCTGTTTTATATCTGGGTCATAGAAATGGTAAAATGGAGTCCCATAAAAGACCAACAACTCTCTCAAGGCTCTTGAACTTGCTTTTGAATTCTCGGTTCTCTTCATCTCCTAAAAGTAGTAGCCTTGTTCCCTGAACATCCAGGTATTGGGTATCTCTTCTTGCTATAAACAAGAAATCTTTTCTGCAGTTGAAGGTAAATGCATATGTCTTTTTGTGAACATTCAGTCATGAAAACTGAATGAGAAATAGAATGCATAATCACTAAATCGATGTGAAAGTAGAACTACATGAATTTATGCTTTTGAGTATTTGAGATATTCTAGGGAAAGGTCAGCAAACCATGGCCCATGGTCTGCAAACTAGCCCACTCTGGTTTTTTTTATCACCCATGAGTTAAAAATGATTTTTACATTTTTAAATGATTGAAAACAAATCAAAAGAAGAATAATATTTCTAACACATGAAAGTCATATGAAATTCAAATTTCAGTGTCTTTAAATAAAGTTTGATTGGTACACACTCATCATTTACATATTGTCTATAGATGCTTTCAAATGGCAGGATTGAGTATGTGCAGCATAGACCATATGGCCCACACAGCCCGAAGATTTATTATATGGCCTCTTACATAAATAGTTTGCCAAGCCCTGTTTTAACACATAACTATCCTAGGAGAGACTGCTTGTCTATGATCATGTGAATCACATTACCATGCAAATTGGAATCAACACCATCCCCCAGGATTTTTCATGATGCTTGGAAATTCTTTGGATCCTTAGCCCAACGCCTCTCTCATTTGACAGTGCAGCTATCCCAAATTTTTTCATTCTCCTCTGTATTGCACACTTCCTTGCTTCCCTTCAGAGGCAGAAGAGCCTCACCAGCTGACCTCACTTGCTATTTCTCATGGAGGAAAATTAAGCCATCAGGTGTGAACTACCTCAAGCTCCTTTATCCTGCCCTTCTATTATTTGCATCTGGTGCCCATCTAGTCTCCTTTCTGTACGTCTCAGAATAACATTTAGGACATATCCCTCTATCTGCATCAATTCTTTTCCCCTCCAGGTTTTTACTCCATCAAATATTCTTTTCCTCCTCTAGATATCCACCCTCAACTGGCTTTTTTATGTCACAACATATAAACATGATTTTTTAAGAAAAAAATTAAATAACAAGAATTTTTAAAATAATCTTAGACCCATGTTCTCTGTTAGCCATCATCTTCTCCTTCATTCTCACAATCAACCTACCTGAAAGAGTACTCTATATTCATTCTTCCTAACCATCCTCTTCACTTCTCAACCCAAAGAAATCTTAAAGAGACATAAAAGAGCATAAAATATTTGGGGCAAAAGAATCTAAAATGGGACTGATGAGTCAGGTCCAAAGGGACCATAAATTCAATTGCTGGAGACTTCATCCAAGGAGTGAAGGTAGTCATTGAAACACTTCAGGCTTTATCTCGTACCTATTCTTTTTTTATTGTTTTTCTGATGCATGACATGTTTGTGAAGCTCCCGCTCACATCCTCATATACTTCATAAGTCCCAGCCATCTGATTTATAATATATGATTCTGCAAATAGTCAGTGGACCAGTAAGTCAAGATGATGAGCTTTATATTCTCCTAGAAAGACTTGAAAATCCTGGTGGGTCATCAAAAGGAAAAAAGACATCATCTGATACACGTTTTAGAAAAATCACTCATAAAAGAATGAGGAATGAATTTAGTTTGGTTGACCTAGAAACAATTGACAAGCTAAGAAACTATTAAAATAGTCCAGGTGGGCAGTAATGATGGCTCGGGCCAAAGGTTTCAACTTACAGCAGGGGGTTTTATGGAGGTCGCTAAAATCATGTAAGAAATGAAACTGAACACTTTGGGGAAAGATGTTTTTTTAATTCGTAATAAAGTCTTCTCCATGATTAAGTATAACCCTTCTTTATTATTATTATTATTTTAAATTTTTATTTTTTATTTAAATTCAATTAATTAACATATAATGAAATATTAGTTTCAGAGGTAGAGGTCAGTGATTCATCAGTCTTATATAATACCCAGTGCTCATTACATCACATGTCCTCCTTAATGTCCACCACCCAGTTACCCCAGGCCCCACCCCCCTCCCCTCCAGCAATCTTCAGTTTGTATCCTATGATTAAGAGTCTCTTATGGTTTGTCTCCTGCTCTGGTTTCATCTTATTTTATATTTTTCCTCTCTTCTCCTATGATCCTCTGTTTTGTTTCTTAAATTCCACATAAGAGTGAGATCATATGATAATTGTCTTTCTCTGATTGACTTCTTTTGCTTAGCATAACCTTTCACTTTTTTTTTTTTTTTTTTTGAGAGAGAGAAAGAGAGCATGAGCTCCAGGAGGGGCAGAGGGAGAGGGAGAGACAGAATCTTAAGCAGGCTCCATGCTCAGCATTGAGCTCGACATGGGACTCTATCTCACAATACTGAGATCTTGACCTGAGCTGAAATCAAGAGTCAGACGCTTAACTGACTAAGCCACCAAGGTGCTCCAACCTTTTCACTTCTAAAGGAGTCATATTCTATTTAGTTCAGAATATTTATGAGTAGTTATATACTACTGTACAGTGTATGTACACTATTGGGCAGTGTCTTTAAGATCTCCCTCATCATACCAGTAAGAATCCTTGCTTCTCATGGAGCTGCCACCACAAGGATTCTCTATTACACTGGAGTTTGAAGTCCAAAATCCTAATTTTCCCATAGTGCCCTATTACAGTAAACTCCAACAGGGTAGGCAATGAATCCAATGTAGTCTCCATTGCCTAATACATATCATTCCAGTGCCTAGTATCACTTGGTACACAGTAGGCATTCAAACATATTTTGAATGAATGAATGAAGCAAGAAAAGAAGGAACTTGTGAACTTAGAAATGACTGCTGTCATTCATCCAACATTTACTAATTATTTAACACATACTTTGTATTCAGAACTGTTCTAGACATGGGTTCGAGTGTGACAAAGACACACTTAATGTTTTTTTTTTAATTTTTTTATTTATTTATTCATGAAAGAGAGAGAGAGAGAGGCAGAGGCAGAGGGAGAGAAGCAGGCTCCCCACCTAGCAGGGAGCCCGATGCGGGACTCGATCCCAGGACCCTGGGATCATGACCCGAGCCAAAGGCAGACGCTTAACCGTCTGAGCCACCCAGGCGCCCCGGCACACTTAATGTTTTTTAGCAGGTTTAAGTTCTAGTTTGTGGAGGAGACTACCATCAACACAGTGGACATGTTCTTTGAAAGGGTGTTTGTTATTGGTGCATATAAAAAGAGTACCTATCTCAGAGAAGGGAGAGGAGCTGGCTTCCAGAATGAGATTTTGTTTAAAACTGAGGCTGAGGGCAGACAGTAATTAGTCAAGGAAAAGTAGTATGGAAGAGAGCAATACAACAGGGGAACGACAGAAATGAAGGTGAAGATGGAGGGTTTAGTGGACTGAGGTAATTTGGCATTGCTGGAAGGAAGTGATGAAACGTTCAGCAGTGATGGTCCTGAGGGTGGCTCAGTCAGTTAAGCTTCTGACTCCTTGATTTTGACTCAGGGTAGTGGGATCAAGCCCCAAGATTCTCCCTCTGTCTCTCCCCACTCACTCTCTATCTCTTTCTAAAAATTAAAAAAAAAAAAAGTAAAGAAAGGGTCAACAGGGAGAGATGAAGCTGGAGAAAAAGCCTATCATGAAGAGTTTCTATAGCAAGGTGTTTGGATTTGATACTGACCACCCTGACATGGTGAACCTTTAAAGAGGTTCTCTCTTTTTATGATAGAATTCAGTAAGTGAGATTGGAGATAAGAATACAGAAGAGATGAGAGAGATCCTGCTGCAGGTACAGTGGTACCATGGTACTGATGATGTGGGCTTTTTGATGAAGACGGTTTGATTTTTAGTGTATATTACACATCAGAATGATAATTTAGGTGGTTAGTGTCTATCATTGACGGATCATTCTGCAGAATTAAAGAAGCTTTAGTGGGTTCACCTGGTAAATTAATCAAGTCTTTTCATACTCTTTCTCTGGAAGATACGTTCAGGTTCAGAGTTCTAATTACCACCGTTAAAAATGACTACAAAAATGCTACCTTATTATAATTCAGGAGTTTTATCTAGGTATATAATAGGTTTTTAAAAAATATTTTAGAGAAATGTATAGATGGACATGACCTTTGAACTCTATAAAGCCAAAACCAAGATTACCTTAAGACAGCATCGAAATTGGGACGCCTGGGTGGCTCAGTCAGTTGAGAATTTGCCCTCAGCTCAGATCGTAATCCCAGGGCTGGGATCGAATCCCATGTCGGGGTCCTTGCTCAGCGGGGAGTCTGCTTCTCCCTCTGCCTGCTGCTCCCCCTGTTTGTGCTCTCTCTGTCAAATAAATAAATCTTTAAATAAATCTTTAAAAAAATAAATAAAATAAAAAGACATCATCAACTGTTGAGTCTCAGATCTGTACCTCTGAGACAAATAATGCAAGATATGTTAAGAAAAAAAAAGAAGAAG
>NC_138379.1:70638476-70672313 GCF_054177405.1 Leptonychotes weddellii
TGAATGCATGCTGGTTCTTTGGTTGGATTTCTTCCCACTGTGGTGTGGATCAGGACCATTTAGTGCAGCAGATTATATTATATCTACTTTTTATTGCCTCCTGTTGATCAGGTTCACCTGTCAGACACAGGTAGTAAAATGGAGGAAACTGATGTGCAATTTGCAATGACCAGTATAACGACTGTCCTGCTATGCTTCTGGAAGGCTGAGTAGATCAGTGGTCTTCAATCCTGGTTGCTCAAGGGGAATGGTCTAAATCAGAATTTGCTTCTTCCCAATCCCCTTCACTCCTTACGATTCTGAATCAGTAATGTTGGGTTAAAAGGGCCCTATGAAGGGGCACTGGGGTGGCTCAGTCTGTTAAGCATCTGCCTTTGGCTCGGGTCATGATCCCAGGGTCCTGGGATCAAGCCCCTTGTCGGGCTCTCTGCTCAGCAGGGAGTTTGCATCTCCCTCCCCCTCTGGGATGTCTCTCACTCTCACTGAAATAAATAAAAATAAAATCTTTTAAAAAGGGGCCCTGTGAAGCTGAATCATACCTTACAATGAGAAATTTTTGGTTAAAATTTGGGGGGATCCATTCTAGGACAGATATTCTGCTGCCAGCCACTACATCTAAGTTAGAGTAATGAACAAAGATATAGAAAAGATGGCAAATCACTGCATATATATGAGCATAAGCAACTAATTGTTCTGTGATTATGTTCCTTTAGTCCTATGACCAGGTTGATACTTTAATCCATCCGCCTATTTATTGATGGAGTGTTATACTCTTAAAACTCATAGGCTGTTGTTATGCCTTTAAGACAGGATGTTGATTGTGCTGCCATCTCTGCACTTGAACCCATGGTGGGCACTGACCTTTCCAGTCTCTGAGTGATTAAAGCTCTTATTAATTTCCTGTAGGGATGCCAGCACTCTAAGGCAGTAGAGTGGTGGGAGTTCATTAACATGTGGGGGCTCTAATTAGCCAGCAAAGGAATTGTTCCTGTCCTCATTCTGATATCTAGCACAGCTATAAATACAGACCTATGAGAAAAAACATGAAACCATAACCAAAAGAAAGAGGTGTTGACATGTCCAGGCCATCTCTTTAAACCAAAACAACCAGCCTGTTATCCTCCCTCATAGTTTCCTGGGATATAATCAGGATCTTCTGGAAAACTGCATGTGGATGGGATTGACACAGTATGGGAGAAAATCTGAGGGGGTCTAGATCAGCGCTGGAAATCATTATCAATTGGGTTATATTGTTAAGTCCCTTCTGAATCTGTGATTCTACGAATAACAAGTCTAAGGAGAGGTCAAAAGAAGTGAAGTTCCTTGGTGTTGAAAAGGGAAGAAAGAGAAATTTAATAATAATCTTTATGTCTGAGTAGGACTGAGAGAATGATGGCCACGTTCTCCATTGCAAACGAGAGAGGAAATGAGTGTAGATTATAGCTGGGAGCAGTTTGATTGGCTAGTTAATATTTTGAGGGTCCTTTCAAGATACTAAAGCTTTGTAGGGAGCTGGTAGTGCACATCTCTTGGGGGGGCACCTAAAATTCCTCCAGATGAGGCATATAGAATTACCCTCATATTGACAGTGCCCCAATTAGTTGAGGTTCTAGGAGGCACTCTGAGGTGAATGATTGCTGGGAGTGAATTCCCAAGCAGGCTACATTTGTTCCTTCCTCTCTGAGCGTCTTTATAAACAAGAAAGAAATCCATCAAACTGAGGATAAGGAACTGGCCTGGCTTGAGATGGAGAATTGGCCTCTACAAAGAGTCAGCCCTTGGGATTGGAGAGAGCTGACTCCTCCCACCCTCTCCCACCAGGTGCCATGCATTTGCGGTACCAAGAGCACACATTCTGAAGGTATGACTGCCAAATTCCATGTCCAACATTGCTTTATGGTACTTCCTTCAGATTGGGGTCCAGACATACTGGTGCTTGGAAATCTCCTTTACTAGAACCCTTTCTTTCTTTCCACACTTATATCCACCTAGGTAACATTTATCTGGGAGTGAGTATTCTGAATACCTAACAGAAAAGTTCCCAGGGCAAAACTTTTCTTGTGGTCTGACCTGCCATTTTGCATCTATGATTTCTTGATTTAATTTCATTCATATCTGGCAGCTTACACAAAGAAACGGTCTTTGGAAGCCCTGTTGAGAAAATGAGAGAGAATGGAACGTGTTCATACCTGTTACCGGGTGAAATACTCAGCACTTTCAGATCTGGCTTCTCAGCCAGCCCCGTTCAGAATCAGTGTGCATGAAATGGGGATGAATATGTGCGATTCAGATACCAGTTCTCCTAGAACTTAGCTATAAATCATAAATAGATACTTGGAGGTGGCATTTTTTTTAATTAAAGTTTTTATTTTTTAAGGTGACATTTTAAATAAATGGGCCATCAGTGTATTATGCTTATTGGATACTCCAGTCTCTTATTAACCCTAGGGAACATTTAGAAACATAATATTAAAAATGGTGTTAAGATTTACAGTCTGTAGCAAGGAACATAAAAAATAAGCTCGATAAGCCCACATGAACGAAAATGAAATAATCCTGGGAAAGCACTATGTGCAGTTCCAGGCACACAGTGAGTGTACCACAGGTGTTATTTACTGCAGGTAGCCGCTTTGTTCCAGTGAGGTTCCTAAGTCAGCACTCCATCATGGGGTTGGGGTGGAGGTGTCCCTCACATTTGTACTCACTGCTCCCCTCCTTCTTCCTACCTCATTGGGCTATTTTTCTGCCTAGTAAATACCACAATCACAGTGGACAAGAAAAAGGAGTCCAATTATTTTTGCTGTCGCTGAGTTTCAGTGAACGGTCTAGTAAGGAAGATGGTTAGCATTGTTGACTAAAATTATTTTAGCATTAATTTTTGCCTCTTCTGTTTCTCATTTTATTTTTTTTAGTTTTTATTTTTTATTAGAGAGAGAGAGAGTACAAGCAGGGGGTGCGGCAGGCAGAGGGAGAGGGAGAAGCGGGCTCCCTGCTCAGGAGGGAGCCGGACACGGGGCTTGATCCCAGGACCCTGGGATCAAGACCCAGGCTGAAGGCAGACGCTTAACCTTCTGAGCCATCCAAGCGCCTCCTGTCTCTCATTTTAAATCCCCAAGAGTGAGTAGCACTTCCCTTTCAGGTGCTCTAGACAGCTTCTTTTAGTACAGCCTTCCAGAGGCCACTGCTGTCGGGGTGGGGCGGAGCTGGGGGGGGAGATAAACCAAACTTCTCTCCTTGGACTTTTAGGATAACAAGGTATTGACACCTGATTTATATTCATAACTAAAAGCATGCACTTTGGGCAGCTCAGTATAGTGGTCTGGCCAGAGGCCCTGGTTTCACTAAGAGACCCTCTCAGTGCAGGCTCGGAAGTGTATTAATAGGTCAATCAATGATGTGTTACTGTGTGTTAGAGTTCCTTTCTCCTGCATTCCACATACTTTGCCAAGAGAACTTCTGTGTGATCCCAAATTGCTTCAAATCTCTTTCAATAATTAGTCGGCAGCAAGGATGATGAAGGAGAAAATAATGTAAGAAAAGAAGACAATCATGTGTAGTCAGAGTCCTGTTTGTTTTTCACTAATGACTTGGATACTCGGTTGCTTGGGTTATATCCAAATCTGGAAGATCTGATCACAAAATTATCATCAAATTTCTCTGGAAAAAGATGTGGTGACCTTCAGGATCCAGCCTCCAGACTTCACTGTATGTGTTATGATCTCATCACTTTCCTAGGTCATTTCCACTGTGCTTTTTAATTTTTAGATATAACAATCTTTTCAAATTTTACTGACCCATTCTTTCTTTCTTTTTTTTTTTAATTCTTATGTTAATCCCCATACATTACATCATTAGTTCTAGATGAAGTGTTCCATGATTCATTGTTCGTGCACAACACCCAGTGCTCCCTGCAGAACGTGCCCTCCTCAATACCCACCACCAGGCCAACCCATCCTCCCACCCCCCTCCCCTCTAGAACCCTCAGTTTGTTTTTCAGAGTCCATCTTCTCTCATGGTTCGTCCTGACCCATTCTTTCTTATAGCTGTAAATATTTGCACCTTCTGTTCGTACTGCCTGGAATTTCTTTCCTCGTGGTTTTCCTGCTGAACTCATACTCATATTTCATATCAAGACAGAGCAGGTAGGGATTTCCCATCTGTGCTCTCCCAGTGCCATGACGGTGCGTCATCCTGTTAAAAAGGCGCTTATCACATTTTCCTACAATCATCCATGTAGATGTCTGTCTGTCTACCGTCTCTAAATTATGAACCTCCCTAGGTAGAGAACTATATTTGGTTCATTACTGTATTCTTAGTGCCTAATATAAAGTTGAATCAAAAGAAATTGCTGATATTTGGCAGTTTTTTAAACCTACAGCTATATGATGCAGCAATTTCACATGGGTCAATTTAATACATTGCTGGCATAATATCATGTAAAATATCTCACATGAACGAATTAGTGAACAATCTGTATCTATCCATGTAATATGTAAATTTTTTCATTGTAATGTCTTTGTCAGGTTTAAGAATCAGAGTTTTGCTGGTTGCATAAATGAGTTGGGAAACATTTCCTTTCCCCATTTTATGAAAGCGTTTGTGTAATATTGATATTAATTCTTCCTTCAATGAATGATAGATTTACCAGTGAAACTAAGCCTGGAGTTTTCTTTTTAGGAAGTTAATTTTTAAAAATTTACAAATTCTATCCTTTTAGTTGATATGGGGCTTTTGGGTTTTTCTATAAAATGTGTTTGTTCAAGGAATCTGTTGCTTTAATCTAAGGTGTCAAATTCATAAGCATAAAGTTATTAATGCTATTTCTCTATTATCCTTTTAATATCTGTAGGATCTCTAGTGATATATCTCTGATTTCATTCCTGATGTTGATAACTTGCTCTTCTCGCTTCTCCATAATCATTCTTGCTAGGGATTTTTGTGAATTTTATTAATGACTTCAAATAATCACATTTTGGGTTAAGCTGTTTTCTTTATTTGTTTCTTCACTGATTTTTGTTCTTATATTTATTGTGTGTGTGTGTATACTTAGGTTTAACATTTTTTTTTTCTATCTTCTTAAGGGTGGGGGGCATAGATTATTGATTTTAAGTCTTTTTTTGTAATATAGGAATGTTAAAGCTATAAATTTCCCTGGGAGCATTGCTTTAGCTGCATCCCTCAAGTTTTGTTATGTTATAATTAATTAATATCCAGTTGAAAATATATTGTAATTTCCCTATAATTTTTCTTTGACCTGTGGGTAATATGGAATTTTTTAAAACTTTAATTACCAATTCAGGCTTTGAAATGTTCAAACTTATTTTATAGCCAAGAATGCAGTCTATCTTGGTGAATATTGCATATACACTTGAAAAGAATGTGTGTATTCATTCTATCACTGTTGGGTGTAGTGTTTATAAATGTCAGTTAGATCAAGTTGCTTAATAACATTAGCTATTCTATTTTCTTGAATCTTGTGTCTGCTTTTTTTTCTAACAACTACCGAGTGAGTGGAATTAAAATATCCAACTCTTGTTGTGGATTTGTCTATTTTTCCCTTCAATTTTGTCAGTTTTTGTTGCATGAATTTTGGTACTCTGTTATTGGGTGTATACATATTTATGATTTGTTTGCCCCTCAGGTAAATTTTTTAATCATGTAGTATTTCTCATTTTATCTTCTCATTACCTTCTCTGTATTATATTATATATATATGCATATTATATATATATATATGTATAGTATATTTTACTGATGTTAATTTGTCTGATATTAATGTAACCCTATCAGCTTATTTACAGTCAGTGTTTCTATGGTGTATTTTCTTCATTCTTTTATGTGCAACCTGTCTAGATCTTTTTATTTAAATTGCATCTCTTGTAGATAGCTTATCATTAGGTTTCAATTTTCTATTCATTCTGATAATCTCTGTCTTCTGTTGAGATTTTAAATCCATTTATATCTCCTATAATTATTGTTTTGGTTCAATTTAAGTCTACCATATTGCTATTTTTAAAAAATTTGTACTTTTTGTTTTGTTTTTACTATTTTTCCTTGCCTTCTTTTATGTTAATTCAGTATTTTTAGAGTTTCAGTTTATTTCTTCTATTAATTTCATAGCTATAACTCTTTTTATTATGATTATTTTTAGTGACTTTCCTATAACTAACAAGATGCATCCTTAATCTTATACACTTCATTCCTGACACTCGTTGATTTTCACTTCCCATTGTCTACTTCATTTACGTGTCCCCTGGTTTCTATGTGATTATTGTCATATCTTTTACTTCTGCATATGTTTTGAACTCCACCTGATACTGTTATTATTTTGCTTGAAACAGTCAGTGTTTTTAAGTAAAATATGAGAAGTAAGTAAACATAATCATTTATATTTACTTAATTATTCACCATTGCTGGTGTTCTTCATTCCTGTCTATAGGTTTGAGTTTCCATCTGGTATCATTTTCTTTTGAATAGAAAAATATCTTTTAACATTTCTTGTAATGCAAATCTGCTGGCAACAAATTTTCTAAGCTTTCACTTATAGAAAAGTTCTTTATTTCACTATTGCTTGTAAAATTTTCACTGGTAATGGAATTCTGGGTTGGCCTTTTCGTTTCTTTTAGCAATTCAGAGAGGCTATCCCATTGTCTTCCATAGTCTGTTGTTCTGATGATAAATCAGAGTATTGTTATTCTTCTTCCCTGTATTTAAGGTGTTCTTTTTCTTTGATTTTCAGCAGGTGACTGTGGTGTGCCTAGGTGTACTATTTTTATATTTATCCTGTCTGATGCTTGCTGACCTTCTTGGATCTATAGATCTATAGATTGGTGGAGTTCTTAAAATAAAATTTGAGTTCTCTGCCATTATATTTTCCAATATTCATCTGCCCACTATCATTCCCTTTTTTGGGAGGGGCACAAATTACACATAAATTAGCCAATTTGATAGTATTTTATGTGTCCCAGAGGCTCTATTTACTTTTATTAAATCTTTTCTCTTTCTGTTTTTAAAATTGGATAACTTCTATTTATCTGATTTCAAATTCACTGACTTTTTAATGAATCTGCTATTGAGTCCATCCTGTGAATTTCATTTTAGTGGTATATTTTTCAGTTCTAGAATTTACATTTAGTTTTTTTTTTTCAATAGGTTTCATTTCTGTGTTGAGATTATCTGCTTACTCATTTAGACCACATTTTCCTATATTTCTGTGAACACATCTTTTTTAATTCTTTGAATGTATTTATGATAATTGCATTAAGTATATCTGCTAAGCCCAGTATCTGGGTATCTTGGATTCAGTTTCTGTTGGCTGCTTTTATTCTTAAGTATAGGTCTTATTTTTTACTTTCTTTTTATAAATATTGACTTTTGATTGAATATTGGAAGTATTGATTCTCATTTTAGCAGGCAGTTCAATCACTGTCTTGACAGCATTGAGCTAACTTGCCAAATCTCAGCCTCCAAACTCTGTATCCAATTTGGATCTTGTTAGGGCTTCATTTTAGGCTTTGCTGAGAGGATCTAAAGTAGGTCTTGCTCTGTTTGTGCTTCTTAGTCCTCAGGGCCACCCCTTTGATGTTTCAGCTGGAACCCGGTGTGTTGAAGAGTAGATCTCATCCTTCTAGCAGGGTCCAAACTCCAAAATCCCTGGACATTGCTTCCCTGCCTCCCTCCACCCTCCACCCAGCAGTGCCTGTGGTACCTATGTTGTGTTCTTAATTCCACAGCAGCTGTCATCTGGCAAACCTCTATCTTGCCCAGTCAGTGACTCCCTCAGCCTCAGATTTGTAGGGGTCTCCCCAAGTGACTTCTGAGGCTGCTTTTTGGCACAGGGTACCCTCTCCAGTTTCTTACCCTGTAGACCTCAGCATCTTCAGCTTCCCTGACTATGATCTCTGCCACTTCAGCTTAGCAGGAAAACAGTACTCTGCTGTGACACTAACTGTCTACAGTGTGGTTGAGAATTTGTCTTGAGATAGAAACCTGGGCACTCACCTCAGAGCCATTGCAGTCTTGTGCTTCCTGCTATTCATTATCTGAAAAGAGCTGTATCATATATTTTATAACTTTTATTACCATAGGGTTGGTCTAATGCATTTACTCCACTATGGCTGGAAGTGGAAATTAATTACATAACTGTTATCAAGTATCCTTATCAGGAATGGTAAATTTTCTTCTTAATAAACATACTGAAAAATAACGGTTAACATGGCTTATAATATGCCAGCCATTGTTTTGAATGCCTTGCTTATTAAACTCATTTAATCCTTACAACTCTCTAAGTGAGGTACTGATCTTGTCCCTATTTGTATGTTAAGAAATTGAAGCACAGAGAGATTAAGTAACCTGCCTAAATTCATACAGCTACAAAGTTATTGAGTCATGCATTGGTTTTTTGCTCCTACACCTTAGTAACTGTACCATGCTGCCTTTTGATAGAAAGTGGGTCATGATTAAACAAGGGGAAATGATCAGAATAAGAAGTACATTTAAATTCATTAGTAAAAGATGAGTATAATAAGTTGAATCATAGCAAGTTTGGGCTCTAGGGCTTTGGCTCCCTGCTACCATGTACCACCATTTTTATTCACCAGGTTGTTCTGTATTCACCATTAAATACTACATAAATACAGAAAAAGTGCTTGGAATAAGAGTGAGATTCATTCTTATTCTCTTCCACACTACCACCCATTGCTTTTATTTATCTTAGTTTAGTTGTGAGCTCATAAATGTGCCACCCAAAGAACCTAGTTTAAAATGTAAACCTTTAGGTGGAATAATATATGTTGGATTGGTCGTTTGATCTATCTGTGACAAGTGTTAAAACACATACGCATTGATTTTTCTTTTTTTTTTTTTTTGAGGAGCGTATTTCTAAGGGTAATTTAATAGTAGTATTGAGCATAGCTTTTACTGGTAGGGGGGAGGAGGGGAGAACAGATGAAGAGAGGGAGCTGCTAATGGCATCTTCCTAATGCAATTGCTTAGGTCAGTGGAGAGCTGTCACAGCTTAATGTACTTGCTGTTTGAGGATGCTATCATGTATAGGATTAAGCCATTCCAAAACATGAAAACAATAGCAGCTTGTCATAGTGGGAGCTTGTTAAAGACCTTCTATCAAGCAGTTCTGATCATATGAAGAAAGAAGCTATGGTTCTTGTTTTCTCCCTTTAATTCTAAGTCAAATCTAAGTCCTAGGAAGACAAAGCATTCACCTAGCAAAAGAAGGTGGGGGGTGGCACAATATATTGCTTCAAAGACCACTCTCTCCACTACCCCATCTACGTGTGGAAATAAGACTTTCTTTCTAGATGGAACTAAGCATCTTTGCTCTAATATGTTTCTGGAACCAGGAGAAAGTTTAATCTCTGAAATGCCTTTGACTCAATGCTCTATGCTAGTACTCAGGGTAGGAGAGTAGACGCTTCATTGAAACCACATATTCTGACATTGAGAAAAATCTAATTTGTGGGGTATATTTTAAATTCCTATTTATTTTATGCTGTTGGTTTTTGTTATGTTCAGGATATACAATTCAGAAAATCTCTATAATAGGGAGTTAATTAAGAAATAATTGGATCACAAAAAGCTTATTAGTAAGAAATCCTTAAAGATCAATTCTTCATTCATTCCTTGAGCAAATGTTCACTGAGTACCAGAAAACTAGTAAGCATAGATCATATTGAGTAAGTAGGGGAGTGGCTCATGATGAAGCCAGAAAGGTAAAAAAAGGACTGGGCACCCATATCAAAGACTTTAGGGTTAATTTTACATATAATAGGACACCATGGAAAGGCTTTAAGAGGGGGAGGGGTGATATGATCTAGTTTACATTGAGTAAAGATCACTTTGGATTCTAGGTAGAGAATGGATTGGAAAGGAGGGAAAAAGAACTCAGAGACCATGATGATTTGGACTAGTGAAGGTGGAGAGAGTGGACTGATTCCAGATACAGATTTGAGTCAGAAGCAGATTTTTTGCTGGTCATGAGGAAAAGACAGTAATCAAGAACAGCTTCTAGGATTTGGCTTGAATTTGGTGATTGGTGGTGCTATTTATTGAGATGGTGAAGACTTGGTTGAAGGGTGGCATGGGTGGTGGTGGGGAGGTGACATATTTGTAGAGAGAGAAATCAAGAGTGGCATTTGGAAATGTTAGATTTGGGGAAGGGGGATGTTACTTTTGAAATGCCTTAGAAATATTGATGGGGAGTTCCCAAAGTTGGAAATTTGATTTAGTACAAAATGTAATTATTTAAGGGTAGGAACATCATCTGTTCTGTATAGCAAGCATATAGAATCATGTGTGGCACATAATAGCTCATGATAAGTATTCCTTGAATTAATGAGTCTAGAGCTCAGAAGATAGGCTAATACTTAAATATGGGAGATGACAGCATCTATTTTAAACACAAGAAAAAGAAAAAACATAAGACAAAGTTATTTGTCTCTAAAATAGTTTCAAATTATAATATCAGAATTTTCTTAACTGCTCATATTCAATGCAATTTATTTATTTGGATTGGAAAGTTTCTTAAGATTATGGAACAAAATGACTTAATTTGTGTTCCTCACATTTGATTATACTAGGAACTGATGATATCTTATTCTGGTATATAACAACAGTGAAAGAGAACTGGTATTTTCATTCTGGAAAACCTCATACTCTCTATAAGCATGAATCTTTGGGACTTTTCTCAGTTGTGTTATAAAAAAGATCAAATGAAAGTCTGTGTCAAAAATTACTCTAAAGCAGAACTACCAGTTGGTTCTTTTAGAAGGTCAACAAAACTGACAAATCATTTTTATTTTAATTTGAATATAATTAAATCTGAGCATAATGTTACATTAGTTTCAGGTGTACAATTTAGTGATTCGACAGTTTAGTTTATATGTTATGCTGTGTTCACCACAAGTGTAGCTACCCTCTGTCCCCATAGATCACTATCACATATCATAAAATTGACAATTCTTTAGCTAGACTAATCAAGAGAAAGAGAGAGAAGACTTGAATTACTAAAATCAGAAATGAAAGAGGGCACATCACTACTCACCTTACAGAAATAAAAAAGGATGATAAGGGAATATGAGGAACAACTGTATGTCTACAAATGAGAGAACTCACATTAAATAGACAAACTCTAAGAAAGATGTGCACTGCTAAAATTAACTCAAGAAGAAATTGAAAATCTGACTAAACCCATAACAAGTTAATAAGTGGAATTAGTAATCAAAAAACTATCCACAGAGAAAAGCCTAGGTCCAAATGGCTTCACTGGCGAATTCTACCAAACAAATAAAGAAGAAATAACATCAATTCTTCACAAACTTTTCCAAAAAATGGAATATCGGGAAATACTTTACAATTAATTTTATGATGTCAATATTACTCTGATACCAAAAACAAACTATGAAAGAAAATGACAGAGCAGTATCTCTTAGAATAGAGATTCAAAAATTCTCAACAAAATACAAGCAAACCAAATGCAGTGATATATAAAAAAAGATACACCGTGACCAAGAATGTAAAATTTAACATCAGGAAATCAACTCATGTAAGCCATTTTGTTAATGGAATAATGGGCAAAAAACACATAATCATCCTGTTGATACAGAAAAACATTTGACAAAATCCAACACCACTTTTTTTGATAAAAACAAGCAAGAAATGAGAATAGAAGGGAATTTCTCAATGTGATAAAGGCCATCTATGGAAAACCCTCAGTTCACATTATATTAAATGGCAAAAGGCTGAAGGCTATTCTTTAAATTAGAAACAAGGCAAAGATGTCCATTCTTACCACCTTTATTCAACATTGTACTGTGCGTTCCAGTTAGGTAAATTAGTCAAGAAAAACAAAGGCATTCAGATTAGAAAGGGATAAGTAAAACAATACCTTATTTATATATTACATGATTTTGTATATAGAAAAACCTAAAGAATCCACCACAACTCTATTACAACTACTGAAAGAGTTAAGCAAGATTGCAGGATAAATCACTCTACAAAAAATCAATTGTATTTCTGTACACTATCAATGAACAATTCAAAAATGAAATTAAGAAAAACAGTTCCATATATAATAACATTAAAAAGAATTACTTAGGAAAAATTATCAAAATAATTGTAAAACTTATACTCTGATAACTATAAAATATTATTGAAAGAAATCAAGAAAGACCTAAATAAATTGAGAGATGCCCAGTGTTCCCAATGCCCATGGACTGGAAAACTTAATATTGCTAAGACAATACCTTCCAAATTGATCAATAGATTGAACACAATTCTTATCAAAACCTCAGTGGACTTCTCTGAATTGGATAACCTAAGGATGAAGTTAATAGGGAAATATAAGGGCCCAGATTAGCCAAAACAATCTTTAAAAGTAACAAAGTTAGAGGAATCACAATTTCCAATTTTAGAACTTAGTACAAAGCTGTAGCAGTCGAGAAAATGTAATGCCAGTTTGAGGATAGACGAAGATCAGTGGAATAGAATTGAGAGTCCAGAAATAAATCTTCACATTTGTAGTCAATGGTTTTTGACAAGGTTGCCAAGACAATTCAAGGGGGAAAAATAATCTTTACAACAAATGGGGCAGAGATCACTGCCTATGCAAATAATGAAATTGGAACACTTCCCAACACCATACATAAAAAATGGATCATAGGCTGTATGTAGTAGCAAAAACTATAAAACTCAGAGAAGAAAATACAGGAATAAATCTTCATGACATTGAGTAGTGAAAGGAAAACTTAGTTTCTCTCTCTACTGACCACTCTACTCACACCCAGCATTTCCTAGAACATTTCTGATGCCAGATGTTTTTCCCCACACCAACCAATTCTCCTAACACCAGCTGGGTATCTTATAATTTAACTCAATTCTGACTTGAACTGCCTAGAGTTAATATAGACCCCACAGCCTAAGGGCTTAGTCCTATAAGATTGCCATCCCCTGAAGCAGGAATTGCAGTTGTCCCTTGGGTTAACTACAACAGTTGTCCAACTTGGCTAGAAATCAAAGGTTCCTATGAACCCTTCTGCAGGTTCGATCATTTGCTAGATTTTCCATATGAATTTCAGAATCTGCTTATTAAATTCTCTAGCCTACCGGACTCCATGATATTATAAACTAATTTTGGGAGAAATGATATCTTAGAGATCTTAAGTCTTCCAATTGATTAATAGAGTATAACTTTTCTTTTTTATGCTCATTCAAAAAGTGTTTTTTATGGGTGCCTGGTGGCTCAGTCGATTAAGTATCTGACCCTTGATTTTGGCTCAGGTCATGATCTCAAGGTCCTGGGATGGAGCCCTGTATAGGGCTCTGCACTCAGCATAGAGTCTGCTTGGGGTTTTTCTCTGCCTGTCCCTCTGCCCCTTTCCCTTGCTCATGCTCTCTCTTCTCTCTCTCAAATAAATAAATAAAGTCTTTAAAAAATTTAAAAAAATGTTTTTAGCAGCAGTGTTTTCCTTATCTTTTGTAGCATTATTCTTAAACACCTTTATTCTTTACTACCAATTTAAAAGGGGATTTTATATGTGTCACATATCATCTAAATGAAATTATATTTTTAATGCATTTTTGCTGTGTATAGGAACACCATCATTTTGTGTACTTGATTTTGCATTCTTTAATCTTTTAAATTGTATTAAGTCTAATAGTGTGTATGTTATATTAGGGTTCTCCAGAAAAACAAAACTAATAATATGTACACACACACACACACCCAGAGAGAAAGAGAGAGAGAAAGAGAGAGAGAGAAAGAAAGAGATTGCTTTTAAAGATTTGCCTCATGTGAAGTCCAAAATATCCAGGGTGGGCCAGGAAGCTGGAGACCCAAGCAGTCCCATTTTGGGTCCAAAGGCAGGGTGCTGTCAGTAGCCTCTATTCTTCAGGGGAGATCAGTCTTGTTTAAAGGTCTTCAACTGATTAGATGCGCACCCTCGTCATGGAGGGCAATCTGCTATATTCAGAATCTGTGGATTTAAATGTTAACCGCTTCAAAAAATTAGCTTCCCAGAAACATCTAGAATATTACCTGATCAAATATCTGGGTATTGCAAGCTAGTCAAATTGACACATAAAGTTAACTCTCATACGTTCTCGGAGATATTTCACATCATTAATCATATTCTATAAATAATAGTTTCATTTAAAATATCCTTAAAAGTCCATTTCTTTGGGTGTTTGTATTGTATAACCTTTATACTTAAGTAAAATGTTGCATGATAGAAGTGATGGCAATTATAGTTATCTTGTACCTTACTTTGAAGAAACGCTTTTAATCTTTTACTACCAAGTACTATATTTACTGTAGATTCTTGACAGAGGTGCTTTTATTGGAAGTGGAGAATTATTTAAGGATGACCCTTTATATTTCTAGATTGCTAAAGAATTTTTTTCTTTTTAATCAGCAATTGATATTTATTTTTATTAAGAATTTTATTTATAAAATTCTTTTTCTGTGTCTCTTGAAATTATGGTTTTTTTCCATAACTATCTGAATATGGTGAAATATATTAAAAGATTTTCTACTATTATCTTGCATTCCCAAAATAAACTCTATTTTATGTATGTCTGATTTTATTTATACATACATGCACACATGTTAATACACATAGATTGCTGGATCTGATGTGCTGATACTCAAGATTCTTCCACTTTTGTTTGTAAATTTGACCTGTATGTTTTCTTTTTCTGTATTATTCTTTATGAGTTTGGGTGTCAAGTATATACTAGTGAATTAGTTGACCACTGCTGTCTATCAGCTTCCTTTGCAGCCTCTTACAGGGTTGCAGTCAAGATGTTGGTTGGGGCTGCAGTCATGTGAAGGCTTGAATGGGATTGGAGAGTCTACTCTCATGGCTGGCAAATTGGTGCTGGATGTTGGCAAGAAGCTTCAGTACTCTACATGGGTCTCAGAGTTGCTCGTGTGTTCTCATAGTATAGGTTTTGGCTTCCACCAGAAGATTAATTCAAGGCAGAAAGTAAAGAGTGTTTGTGACCTACCTAAGAAATCATAGAGTGACACTTCCACAGTTTTTGCGTGGTCATAGACCAAACATGATTGAACATGAGAGGGGCCTGAACACCAGGAGATGAGAAACATTGGCTCATCTTAAAGGCTGACTATGACAACTACCTACATGTAATGTGTGGGTCCTTTGTCATCAGCTGGAAGAACTTGTATTACATAGAAGTTATTGATGTTTGAAGAGTTCCTAAAGCCCATGAGTCAAACCATCTGGTGCTTTATTTTGGAAAAAAAAAAAAAAGTCTTTTGTTTGAACATTTTACTGCTAAGTCTAATTGAGTTTTTTTTTTAGTTCTCTTTGAGTCAGTATTAATCATTTAATATTTACATACAATTTACTCATTTCATATATGTTTTGCATCATAGGCATTAAGCCAATCATGACATTTTCTTATGTTTTAAACAATTGATATTAACTTTCTAGTATAGACAATCTTTTATTACTGATTTGCTTACTTTCATTTTACCTTTATCCTTGATCAATCTTGAAAAAAGATGTCTTTTTTTATTATTCTCTTCAAAGAAATAGTTTCATTGATCCTCTATTTCATTATTTATTATAAATATAATTATATAATACTTCTATAAATAAATTACATTACATTATATAAATATGAGTAAATTTACAATAATTTTAATATATATTCGTAATATAAATAACATAAATAGATAACATTCTTACCTTTATTTCATTTTTTTCAATTTTCTTTATTGTTATTTTCTAATATTTTGAATTGAACATTTAGATGATTAATTTTCTTTCTTTTTTCGTAATGTATACGATCAAGCCTACACATTTCCTTTTATATGGTACTCAGTTTTATATGTTTCATTTCCATTGTCATTTGGGTCTATATATTTTATAATTTTTATTATAAACTTTTTAAAAAAATAATCTTTTGGATCAATGGGTCATTAGCCTGTGGTTAATATTCCATGCCAACTTTTAGTGATTGCCTAACAAATTTTTTTAAGATTTTATTTATTTATTTGACAGAGAGAGAGACAGTGAAAGAGGGAACACAAGCAGGGGGAGTGGGAGAGGGAGAAGTAGGTTCTCTGCCAAGCAGGGAGCCCGATGCGGGGCTTGATCCCAGGACCCTGGGATCATGACCTGAGCCGAAGGCAGACACTTAACGACTGAGCCACCCAGGCACCCCTGCCTAACAATTTTATTTCACTTTTTAATGCTATGTATTCTCTGTGATAGGGATTCTATGATAATTTTTTCAGATTAAGCTTAAGTCTTAGAATGTGGTATTTTTAAACATATGAGACATGCTTGAAGAGAGTATGCAGTCTTTAAATTTTGCAGTGCAGGCTTTTAGGTATGTTTATTTGGTCAAACTTGCTCATTATATTTAGTCTAGTTGACGTCATGGTTTCTGGGAGATATGTACTAAAAACGTACACTACAATTTGGAGCCTTTTCAGTTACACTGTAACTGTAATTCTGGTAGAATGTACCTCATAATATTGTCTTGAGTTAATGAGTTAGTTACTGGGCTTAGTATGATGTCTGACACATAGCCAACACTCAAAAATGTTACTTGTGAGTCTGGCTAAAGGTTTATCAATTTTGTTGATCTCTTCAAAGAACCTGCTTCTAGTTGCATTGATCTGTTCTATTGTTTTTTGTGTTTTTTGTTTGTTTAGTTTCTATTTCATTTATTTCTGTTCCAATCTTTATTATTTCCTTCCTTCTACTTGGTTTGGGGTTTTGTTTGTTGTTCTCCCTCCTTTAGGTGTAAGGTTAGTTTGTTTATTTGAGATTTTTCTTATTTCTCAATGTAGGCCTGTATTGCTATACACCTCCCTCATATAACAGCTTTTGCTACATCCTAAAGATTTTGGACCTGTGAGTTTTCATTTTTATTTCTCTCCATGTATTTTTTGATTTCCTCTTTGATTTATTTGTTGACCTATTCATTGTTTAATAGCATGTTATTTAACATCCAAGTATTTGTGTTCTTTCTATATTTTTTCTTGTGGTTGATTTCTAGTTTCATAGCATTATGGTAGGAAAAGATGTGTGGTACAACTTCAATCTTTTTTAATTTGTTGAGACTTGTTTTGTTGCCTAATATGTGATTCAGTCTAGACAATGTGCCATGTGCACTTGAAAACAATGTGTATTCTGGTGTTTTAGAATGTAATGTTCTGCATATATTTGTTCTGCATATATCCATCTGGTCCAATGTATCATTCAAAGCCACAATTTCCTTTTTGATTTTCTGTTTGAATGACCTATCCATTGATGTAAGAGGGATGATAAAGTCTCCTACTATTATTATATTATTATTTATGTTTGTTATTAACTTTATGTACTTGGGTGCTCCCATGTTGGGTGCATAAATATTTACAATTGCTATTTCTTCTTTTTTTTTTTTTTTCAATTGCTATATCTTCTTATTGGATTTTTCCCCTTATGATTTTGTAGTGTCTTTCTTTGTCTCTTGTTACAGTCTTTGTTTTAAAGTCTATTTCATCCAATATTAGTATTGCTACCCAGGTTTTCTTTTCACTTCCATTTGCATGATAAATGCTTTTCCCAGCCCTTCACTTTCAATCTGCATGTATCTTAAAAAATAAGAGAGAGAGAGAGAGAGAAAGGATTCAAACAAAATCAGAAATGAAAGAGGAGAAATAACAACTGACAGCACAGAAATACAAAGGATTATAAGAGAATATTATGGAAAATTATATGCCAACAAATTGGACTACCTAGAAGAAATGGATAAATTCCTAGGAACATAACCTCCCAAAAGTGAATCAGGAATAAATAGAAAATTTGAACAGACTAGTTACCAGCAATGAAATTGAATCAGTAATCAAAAAATTCTCAACAAACTAAAGTCCAGGACCAGATGGCTTCACAGGTGAATTTGGCCAACATTTAAAGAATCAATACCTATTCTTCGAAAACTATTCCAAAAAATAGAAGAGGAAGCAAGTCCTCCAAATTCATTCTATGAAGGCAGCATTACCCTGATACCAAAACCAGATAAAGACACTACAGAAAAAGAGAATTACAGGCCAATATCTCTGATGAACCTAGATGCAAAAATCCTCAACAACATAGTAACAAAATCCAACAATAAATTAAAAAATCATTCATCTTGATCAAGAGAGATTTGTTCCTGGGATGCAAGTATGGTCCAATATTTGCAAATCAATCAACATGATACACTACATCAGCAAGAGAAAGGATAAAAACCATATGATTATTTCTATAGATGCAGAAATAGCATTTGACAAAGTACAACATCCATTCATGATAAAAACCTTCAACAAAATAGGTTTATAGGGCACATACTTCAACATAATAAAGGCCATGTATGACAAACCCACAGCTAACATTATACTGAATGGTGAAAAGCTGAAAGCTTTTCCCCTAAGATCAGCAACAAGACAAGGAGAGTTGACATCTCACCACTTTTTTAAATACAAAAATTATGTGTGTTTATTTTATTTTTTTATACATAAATTGCCTGTGTTTATTTATTTTTTCATTATGTTCAGTTAACCAACATATAGTACATCATTAGTTTTTGCTGTAGTGTTCAATGATTCATCAGTTGCATATAACACCCAGTGCTCATCACAACACGTGCCCTCCTTAATACCTATCACCCAGCTACCCCATCCCGCCATTCCCCTCCCTTCTAGAACCCTCAATTTGTTTCCTGGAGTCGAGAGAACTCTCACCACTTTAATTCAACACAGTACTGGAAGTTTCAACCACAGCAATCAGACAACAAAAAGATACAAAAGGCATCCAAATCAGTAAGGAAGAAGTAAAACTTTCACTATTTGCAGATGAAAAAATACTATATATAATAAACCCTAAAGACTCCACACACACACACACACACACACACACACACACACACACAAACTAGAACTGATAAATGAATTCAGTAAGGTCACAGGATACAAAATCAATATACAGAAATCCATTGCATTTCCAGACACAATGAAATAGCAGAAAGAGAAATTAAGAAAACAATCCCATTTACAACTGCACCAAAAATAAGATAACTAGGAATAAACCTAAACAGAGAGTTGAAAGACCTAGACTCTGACAATTATAAAATATTGATAAGAGAAATTGAAGATGAAACAAAGAAATAGAAAGATATTCCATGCTCATGAATTGGAATAAGAAACAGTGTTAAAATGCCCATAATACCCAAAACAATCTACAGAATAAGCCAATCCCTATCAAAATACCGACAGCATTTTTCACAGAACTAGAATACATAATCCTAAGATTTGAATGGAGTCACAAACGAACCCAAATAGCCAGAGCAATCTTGAAAAAAAAAAAAGGAACAAAGCTAAAGGTATCACAATTCCAGATTTCAAGATATACTACAAAGCTATGGTAATAAAAACACAAAAATAGACACATAGATCAATAGAACAGAATAGAGAGCCCAGAAATAAACTCATGATTTTACGGCCAATTAATTTTTAACAAATGAGGCAAGAATATACAAGGGGAAAAAGACAGTCTCTTCAACAAATAATATTGGGAAAATTGGACAGCTACATGCAAAAGAATGAAACTGGACCACTTTCTTACACCATACACAAAAATAAACTCAAAATGGATTAAAGACATAAATGTGAGACCTGAACCCATAGAAATCCTAGCAGAGAGAACACAGGCAGTAATTTCTCTGACATTGGCTGTAGCAACATTTTTCTAGATGTGTTTCCTGAGGTAAGGGAAATAAAAGCAAAAATAAACTACTGGGACTAAATCAAAATAAAAGCTTCCACACAGCAAAGGAAACAATCAATAAAACTAAAAGACAGTCTACTGAATGGGAGAAGATGTTTGCAAATGACGTATCTGTTAAACGGTTAGTATACAAAATATGTAAAGAACTTATAAAACTGAACACTGAAAAAACAAATAATCCAATTAAAAAATGGGCAGAAGACATAAACAGACATTTCTCCAAAGAAAACATACAGATGGCTAACAGACACATGAGAAGATGCTCAACATCACTGATCATCAGGGAAATGCAAATCAAAACTACAATGAGATATCACCTCACACCTGTCAGAAAGGCTAAAATCAACAGCAAAAGAAACAGGTGTTGGTGAGGATGTGGAGAAAAAGGAACCCTCGTGCACTGTTGGTGGGAATGCAAACTGGTGCAGCCACTATGGAAAACAGTATGCAAGTTCCTCAAAAAGTTAAAAATAGAACTATCCTAGGATCCAGCAATCACACTACTATTTACCCAAAGAATACAAAAAATGCTAATTCAAAGGGATACATGCACTCGTATGTTTATAGCCACATTAGCCAAGATATGGAAGTAGCCCAAGTGTCCATTGATTGATGAATGGATAAAGAAGATGTGGCACACACACACACACACGTATATATGCTAGAATATTATTCAGCCATGAAAAAGAATGAAATCTTGCCATTTGCAACAGCATGGATGGGTAAAAAGAGTATAATGTAAGTGAAATAAGTCAGCCAGAGGAAGATAAATACCACATGATTTCACTCACATGTGAAATTTCAGAAATGAAACAAATGAACAAAAAAAAGAGACCAAAAAAACCCATAACAAAACAAAACAAAAACCAGACTCTTAACCATAGAGAACAAACTGGTGGTTGTCAGAGGTCAGGTAGGTAGGGGATTGGTGAAATAGGTGAAGGGGATTAAGAGTACATTTATGATGAGCACTGAGTAATATATAGAATTGCTGAATTACCATATTATACACCTGAAACTAATATAACACTGTGTGTTACCTATCCTGGAATTAAAATAAAAATTAAAAATGTTAGTTTTTTAAGCTGTTTTAGTTATTTAAATTATATTGTGGTTGCTGTACCAATACCCTTTCAAATTATTGACTCTTGCCATATTTTTTCTTTCAACTTTAAGATCTCTATTCCATATACATTTTGTGTAAATAGCATATTGATGGGTGTGTGTGTGTGTGTTGTGTAAAATTTTTTCTAATGAACATATATAAAATATTTTACCCCAGATGTAGAGGATACATATTCTTTTCAAGCATATCTAATGCATTTAAAGAAAACTAACCACATTCTAGGTCATAAGTATATATAAATGTAGATATATAGTATTTTTTTATTATTATGTTATGTTAATCACCATACATTACATCATTAGTTTTTGATGTAGTGTTCCATGATTCATTGTTTGTGTATAACACCCATTGCTCCATGCAGAATGTGCCCTGTTTAATACCCATCGCCAGGCTAACCCATCCTCCCACCACCCTCCCCCCTAGAAGCCTCAGTTTGTTTTTCAGAGTCCATCGTCTCTCATGGTTCATCTCCCTCTCTGATTCCCCCCTTCATTCTTCCCCTCCTGCTATCTTCTTTTTTTTTTTTAACTTATAATGTATCATTTGTATTATATCAAATATTATTTTTAATAATATTAAATGGTAATGTAGCTCTTTGATTTAAATTTTAAAGTTAGTTGATGTCTCCATTCTTTCTGTAAACAAATTAGAACCACAGACTATTTTGATTCTTACCATCCTTTTTTTATAGTTAGCTGTTACTAATAGATGTCAGCATTTATGAATTATTTTTGACCATTGTTTCCTGGATTCTGTTTTTCATTCTTGGTTAAATTCCTTCCTTCCTTCCTTCCTTCCATCCTTCCTGCCCCCTTTCATTCCTGGCTGGCTGGCTTTCTTCCTTTCTTTCTTCCTTCCTTTCTTTCTTCCTTCCTTTCTTTCTTTCTTCCTTCCTTCCTTTCTTTCTTTCTTTCTTTCTTTCTTTCTTTCTTTCTTTCTTTCTTTCTTTCTTTCTTTCTTTCCTTCCTTCCTTCCTTCCTTCCTTCTTTCTCTTTCTTTCTTTCCTTCCTTCTTTTAAATTTTTTTTGCAGGATAACCTTTAGTAATGGTCTGAAACTAAACTACAATTCATCCACTTACAATATACATTTTGATTGTTTTTCTTAGCTGATCCACAAATATGTGCAACCATCACCACAGTCCATTTTGGAATATCCAATCCCACCACCACCACCATCATCACCCCCATCACCCCCAGCCCTAAGCAACCATTAATTTATATTCTGTCTCCATAGATTTCTCTATTCTAGACTTTCATATGAATAAAATCATATTATATGATTCTATGTTATATATCATATACCTATCCTATAATAGGTAGTCTTTTGTGACTGGCTTCTTAGAGCATATATAGTACTTTATTCTTTTTATGTTATTAAATAATTGTATGAGGGGTGCCTGGGTGGCTCAGTTGGTTGAGCAACTGCCTTCGGCTCAGGTCATGATCCTGGAGTTATGGGATTGAGTCCCGCATCAGGCTCCCTGCTCAGCAGGGAGTGTGCTCCTCCCTCTGACCCTCCCCCCCCCATGCTCTCTCTCTCTATCTCATTCTCTCTCTCAAATACATAAATAAAATCTTTAAATAAATAAATAAATAAATAAATAATTGTATGAATTTAAAATTTTGTTTCTCCATTCGTTATTTAATGGACATTAGGGTGGTTTTCACCTTTTGGCTTTTATGAATAATGCTGCTATGAACACTCATGTAAATTTTTTAAGATTTTATTTATTTACTTGAGAGAGAGAAAGAACAAGCAGGGGAAGCAGCAAGCAGAGGGAGAAGCAGGCTCCCTGTGGAGCAGGGAGCCGGACACAGGGCTCAATCCCAGGACCCTGGGATCGTGACCTGTGCTGAAGGTAGATGCTTAACAGACTGAGATACCTAAGCGCCCTCACGTAAGAATTTTTGTGTGGACATATGTTTTGATTTCTCTTGGATATATAGCTTAGAAGTGGAATTTCTAGGTCATATGTTAACTGTATGTTTTAACTTTTTAAGGAACTGTCAGATGTTTTCCTAAGAAGCTGAGTCAGTTTACATCCCCATTAGCAGCATATATGTGCTCTAATTTCTCCATTTACCCATCAACATTTGTTATCATCTCTTTTGTTACAGCCATCCTAGTGATTGTGAAGTGGCATGTCATTGTGGTTTTGACTTGCATTGCCCTGATGAAGAAAGATGGTTAGCATCTTTTCATAAGCTGCTGGCCAATTGTACAACTGTTTTATTTATTCTTCTTTGTTGGAGAAATGTCTGTTACAATCTTGTGCCCATTTATTAATTGGGTTGTCTTTCTATTATTGAGTTGTAAGTGTTCTTTATGTGTTCCAGATATAAGTCTATTATCAGATTTATGATTTGTAAATATTTTCTCCCATTCTGTGGGTTTTCTTTTTCCCTTTCTAGATGTACAAGACATTTTAAATTTGATAAAGTCCATTTTAGCTATTTTTTCTTTTTTTTTTTCATACTTACAGTGTCATATCTAAAATTATTTTTTTCCCAATTCAAGGTTATGGAAATTTACCTGTGTATTTTCTTCTAAGAGTTTTATAGTTTTAGCTCTTACATTTAAGTCTATGATCTGTTTTGAGTTAATGTTTGCATATGGTGTGAGGTAGGGGTTAACTTCATTCTTTAGCATGTGGCTATCCAGTTTTCCCAGCACAGTTTGTTGAAAAGATTTTTCTTTCCCCATGCAGTGGTCTTGGCACCCTTATTAAAGATCAGTTGACCACAGATATATGGATTTATTTCTGTACTCTGAATTCCATTTCACTTATCTATACATTTACATTGGTCCAGTACTATACTTTCTTGATTACTGTTGCTTTGTAGTAGGTTTTGAAGTCCAGAAGCATGGATTCTCCTATTTTGTCCTTCTTTTTAACTTTTGTCCATGTCGTGTGCAATTCCATATGAATTTTAGAATAAACTTGTCAATTTTACAAATTTATTATTTGCCTGGGTGATGGAGACTTTATTCAGGTTTTTCTCACGGATAGCTTGTTTGAGTGTGGAATTCTAGGTTGAAAATTTTGCTGTGTTTTTAAATTATCATACTGATTTGCTTATTTGATGGTTTTCTGCCCTATGCTTTTGCTGATAAAAAGTCTGCTATTATCAGTCTAATTGTTGTCCTTTCTAACATAATCTGTAATTTTTTTTTTTCTCTCTTGTTACTCTTATGGTAAACTCTGTTTTCAGTGTAATATATGACATATCCATGTTGAGGTTTGTTTTTATTTTTTTGCTGAAGATTGAGTATCTTTTATAAGTCTAAGGCCCATTGCCTTCCTTCTGAAACTCCTGTTAGTAATAGATTGGACCCTTGCATTTTAATCTTTATGTCTTTCATATCCTCCACCTGTATTTATAGTTTTTACATCTTCTTTGTATGAGGTAGTCTGTATAAATTCCTCACATGCATTTTCCATTTTCTTATTGTTTTCCTCAGATGTATCCAATCTTATGCTAGCCACTAAGTTTTGTTTTGTTTTTAAGATTTTATTTATTTGTTTGTTTAGAGGGAGAGAGAGAGAGAGAGCACATATGAGCAAGGGGAAGGAGCAGAGGAAGAGGGAGAAAGAGAATCTTAAGCAGATGCCCTGATGAGCTTGGAGCCCTGTGAGGTGTTCAATCTCACAATCCGGAGATCGTGACTTGAGCCAAAATCGAGTCGGATGCTTAATCGACTGAGCCACCCAGGCGCCCTTAGCCACTGAATTTTAATTTTAATTTTAATGACGATCCTTTTCATTTCCTGAAATGCCTGCCATGATAAAGAGAAAACTTTCTGGAACAAGATTGTCTGGGTTTAAATTTTGACCTCAAAGCTGGAAGATCTTGAGCTCTATTTAATATCTGTGTCCAAGTTCCCTCATCTTTAAAAATGAGGTAAAAATAGTACCTACCTCAAAGAACTGTTGTTCAGATTGAAAAGATGGGATGAGGTAATACATATAAAATGCTTAGCACAGGGCGCCTGGGTGGCTCAGTTGGTTAAGCGACTGCCTTCAGCTCAGGTCATGATCCTGGAGTCTCCGGATCGAGTCCCGCATCGGGCTCCCTGCTCGGCAGGGAGTCTGCTTCTCCCTCTGACCCTCCCCCCTCTCATATGCTCTCTCTCTCTCATTCTCTCTCTCATAAATAAATAAAATCTTTAAAAAAAAAAAAATGCTTAGCACAGTGTCTGGCATTTAGTATACCCTCTGCTTTTTTTTCCCTTTTTTAAACAAGGTTGTCTACATTCTTTTTAAAATAACCTACCGTTCTTTGTGTTTCTTCTTTTGTTGGTTTAATTACCTTAAACATAACAACTGTGTTGTCTTTCACCTCTGAGTTTGGTGTGCCAGTAAGCCTTTTGTTTTTTCACTGACTCATGGCATCATGGTTTGTTTTCTCAGTGCTTGTAGTTTTCTGGGCTATGCTTGTTTACTTGTTTCTCCCTTTCCTGTGGGAGTCACACCCATCACCTGTGGCTTGGGGCGATTCCCTAAGGGCACATTTTGCTGATGTTTTATGGGCACCTAAGGTGTTTCAAAGTTCCTGAACCACAGTTTATGTGACATTTTAGTACCATGTGATTTCAGACACTGCATCTACGTGTGACATAAGTTTTTAATGGGTTTTCCAGGCACCTTTTTTTTTTAAATTATATATTTATTTATTTATTTAATTTTTAAAAAAATTTTTTATTCTTATGGTAATCCTCATACATTACATCATTAGTTTTAGATGTAGTGTTCCATGATTCATTGTTTGTGCATAACACCCAGTGCTCCATGCAGAATGGGCCCTCCTCAATACCCATCACCAGGCTAACCCATCCTCCCACGCCCCTCCCCTCTAGAACCCTCAGTTTGTTTTTCAGAGTCCATCGTCTCTCATGGTTCGTCTACCCCTCCGATTTCCAGGCACTTTTACTCAGAGTACAGGGCAGACAGATTCTCTGCTGCTCTGGGTTGATAGGTGGGGTTTCTGGATTCCTTTAGTTTGTGTGTTTCCTATGACATGGACAAGACTTTGAGAGTAGTCTCTTCATGCAAGGCTCTGAGTTCCAGCTTCCAGTTGTGTAAGCACCCTTGGACACATCTGTTTCTGTATGGATTTTTTTAAACCTTATCTTCCAGGCCCAGAGTCCACATCAAGGTTTAAAAACCTCCCATAGTATCAGCTCACTGGAGTGCTCTGGTTTTAAGTTCCCTCTTGTTACAGTTTCCTTGGCACTAGGGAATTATTTTATCCTTTGAAATCAGGTGTATACTTAATTATTTTTGTCATCCTATATTATATTATATCTGACATTTCTATGTGAAAGAGGATGTAAGTCTTTATTACCTGAATTTGCCATGTTGCTAAACAGTATGCCCATTGCTTGTATTTTATGCTTTAGTTTATTGAAGTTCAGCAAACACTGGCGTGCCTACTTAGCTAGTCGTCTACCCTGCAACTCATAAAATTGTCCTCCAGGGTATGGAAGAACAATTAAAGAAAGACAACTTACCTGCCAGGATCAGTGCTGAATGTTTTACTTATATTTTCAATGTATAATATTATTACTGTTCTCACCAAATAGGTAGCAAAACTAAGGCTCATAAAGATTAAGCCTGATTTTAAAGTTTAAGCTCTTTACATTATGTCATTCGGTATCCCTTTAATGCAAAAATGAACTCACTCACTAAATAAAGTATTTAACTCTCTGACAAACTTAACAGGTAACGTTTGTGATAATGTTGAAATACACTTTTTCCAAACTCAGAGTCCCATTCTTATTGTCTTTAAATGGTGCAGCTAGGCTTTGTATTACCCATTGTTATCCAGCAAAGTGAAACTTCATGTATGCTTGTAAAAAATGATTCATTTATTCTTTCATTTGTTTATTCATTGATCTTCTCTTGGATGCTAGCAGTGGGCTAGGATCAGGGACAACATTGCCCTTACCTAGGCAAGAGTGACACGGGGACTGGACTCCCCCAACTTAGCCCTTGTGGTTGTGCCTCTTCCCTTGAAGGGAAGGCTATACACATCTGAAGGACATGGCCACCTGGATCCTGTGGTCTCCCTTTATAAAGTCCTCTGGGTACTGAGATCACAAATTCCTCATCAAAACCATTCCCAGCCCCACTCCCAAGGCCATGTTTCCTGGTCAGATACCCAGGGGTTATTTGCAAAGGCTGGTGGGCAGAGCCTAGAGGTGTGGCCTAGGGTGTCTCCACGTGTACACACAAATCCTTCTCAGAGCTAGGTAGATGGGAAGAGGAGGATTAGGAGAGGGTTATCCTCATACCATATTCCAGCAAAGGGCCTTGGGGAGTCCAGAGGTCCTAAATCTGAGCCTGGCCTTGCAGGCCATTATAAAGGAGTATTTATTAAGGTAGGAACATAGAATTCACACACACACCCATATATGTGTAATATATATAGTCTGTCGTTGTTAAAGATTTATTTATTTATTTCAGAGAGAGAGAAAGCAATGGGGAGGGGCAGAGAGTCTTAAGCAGACTCTCCACTGAGCTCAGAGCCCAGTGACGGACTAGATCTCACAACCCTGAGATTGCAACCTGAGCCAAAACCAAGAGTCCGACGCTTAACAGACTGCACCACCCAGGAGCCCCAAGAATATATTTTAATTAAAATGTGATGGCTTGATTTATAACTGTAAAATGTTTAGGCCTGGCATGTGGGCCTCCATTTGAACTCTTGCCCTGGCCCTGCAGATGTTAGGAGTACACAGGATTCAGCTCTAGTATCAGAAACAGATTCTTAAAGAGAGCATTAGAATAAAATGTGTTAAGTGCCATGCAGAAATGCTTGGAGTATTATGGGGATCTAGGGGAAGAACACTAATTCAGCTGTAGCTTCCAAGTTAAGAAGGAGTTTGCCTGGAGACACGAGAGATTTGGAGCTGTGAATATCTTAGGCGTACATATAACAGCATGAGCCTGGAAATAGCAAGGGGGAAGTGGGAGGATTTCAAGAGGAGCTGCATTGTTAAGGCAAATGAGTGAATGAATGAATGAATGAATGTTTGGAATTAACCAGCTAGAAGGGGAGGCTGGAGTGGGTATTGGTTCCCCCAAGGGGCTTTGGAGGGCTTGCTCCAGAAGCTGGCTCCCTGTGGGTGTAGGGAACGCCCATGGCAGGGCTGGAAGCTGCTAGAGATGAGGCCAGGCCCCTGTCACCTGGATGCCAGAGGGGCTGAAGAATCAGTGTCTGGCTGGCAAGATCTGAGGCCAGGAGACTTCTTTACAAAGTTGCTAGTAAGAATTCAGCAGGAGACAATGAAAGCCTGGCCTGGGGTGGTGGTACTATTGAAAGATGGGGACAGAGTTGAGAAATATTTAGGAGATGACATTGGTGTCATGAGGATGTGCTTTTGTCAGGCTGACAACTGCATGCACTCTCAGAGGTAATCACTTCTCAAACTGCACTGAAGCTGGGAAAATAGAATTGGCATCAGCCCCAAAGAGGAATAAACACCCTCAACTAATCAGAATTGATTTGATCCCCTTGGCTGGTGCTAATCCTGCCTCTTGCACAAATGATGTTGAACAATTCACAGATGCATAGATGTATTTCTCTTGGGCTTTAAGGACACAGGGACAGAGTCAGAGGTCCCAAGAAATTCCTGCCCTGGGACATCTTTTAATATTTGCTGAGGAAGCCATGTAAATATTTTCTTGGACAATAAAATACGTGCATACACAAGACTTTGGATGGAGCCGGCCCTTGGAAAAGGCACAGTGGCATGCGTCCCTATTTCCTGCTGATTTAGGACCACTGGAGTCCTTAGGGCCTTGTGTGGTCGCTTCACTTATCAGGCTCTCAGGTAAGAGATGCTGGATCAGGGCAGGTAGGGCCAATCGGCGGCTGACACCCCATCACGGTCCCTGGTGCCCACGCTCCTAGCGGCCGGTGGCCCGTCTGTCTGGTTGGTGGGGGCGCGATGCAGCCGCCGGCGCCCCAGACTCCAATCGATAGACTCCAGAGCAGCTCAGCCCAGAGTCGGCTGCCCGCCCTTATCTCTGTGATCTAAATTCACAGTGCCTGCGTCATGTAAATGGCGCTTTATCCGGCTGGAAATGTGAATCCTGTCAGGGGCACTGGGCTCCGTCATGCTTATCAGAAATACATTATCAGGTGGGGATTAGACAGAGGCTGGTGCTACTGTGATGTCCATGCCCGGCGAGTAATGAATAATGAAACTTCCATGGGCTGGAGACAAACACAATTGAAAGGCAGGGGCTGCTGGAGCCACCCTTTCACTCAATTTAATGTGACACACGGAGCTCCTAGAAGGCTTTCCACTTCACTCACCAGGGCTGCGATCCAGGGGCCGCCTGGGGGGCTGTAATCCCCACCTCCACACCCTCTCCAGCCTTCCATCCTGGCCTGCTTTGCTTTTCTTTCAAACTTCCTCTGCCCAGCAAAGTTGTCATTTTAAAGGCACCTATGGAAATGTAACAGCAGAGAGGAAAACTTGTACAAATGCCCCAAGCCCTTGATCATGGATGTGGGGTGGGGATGGAGGGGATGGACCATTGCTCTCGTCTGAGGAGAGCCAGGATGGGGATTGCTAAAGGCCTGAATTACCTCAAACTTCAAATTCATCACTTTTTCTCATAATTTTTTTTTTTAAGATTTTATTTATTTATTTGAGAGAGAGCGAGAGAGAGAGCACAAGCTGGGGGGAAAGGCAGAGGGAGAAGAAGACTCCCCGCTGAGCAGGGAGCCTGATGCGGGGCTCAATCCCAGGACCCCAGGATCATGACCTGAGCCGAAGGCAGACACTTAACCGACTGAGCCACCCAGGAGCCCCAACTTTTTCTCATTATTGAGTCGGCTTTGAATGAGGTGGTTCAAGTTCTCAGTATAATGAAGTCTTTACAATGTATAGATCGAAGTTTATTTTAATTCCTCTCACTCCCCCCTTTATTTTATTTTATTTTAATTTTTTTGGCAGGTGGCAAAGTAGTTATAGCAATACTGGCAATAAGAGCAATAATTAGCCCTCACTCCACAAAAACAATGCCCTTCATGTTTATACTGTAGAGGTGCAAAAGTCACAAAGCCCTATTTTAAGGAAGACAAAAAAAGAACACCAAAGAAAATGAAGGGGCTTCCAATTAGCTTTTATAACCAAGCGAAATGATTCAGAGAGAGGCAGGGTTCTCTTATGGAGAGACACTTAGAATCAAAGGTCTGGCTTTTACTCACGGCTCATTTGCTCATTCACTCCTTTATTGAGCAAAAATGGGTGCCATCTGTGACTTGATCTTTGTGCCTCACGGGGGCCCAGGGCATGAAGTACACCCGTCTTCTTCCCTCGGGAAGTTCACACCCGAGCAGGAGAGAGCATCTCAGGAAGTATTCCAGCACAGGCTGTAGGGAACATAGAAGTAATGTCAGGCTCAGGTGAGGTGCCCGCAGAAGGAGAAGCACTAGACTTCTCTGGCTGCCATGGTGTGATCCTAGAGAAGTCAAGCCAAGCTGAGCCCCACTCTTCTCCCCTGTAAAAAGTCATTGTTTTCTCCTGCTCTGCCAAGGGCACCGCGTTCCCTGAGAATGACAATCTCTCACCATAGGCCGGAGCTTTACAACCCCTCACAGCCAATCCCAGGAAAGGATGGGTCTTGAAAACTGTCATCTACCAAGTATACACAAGGAGATATTACCAATATTCCCATCACCACTGCTGCTACTAGTTGTATACTAATTACTCTTCTAGAGCTACCACCGCAGCTTTTCATGATGTCCTCACAGCAGAGCCAGAATCTAAATCTCATTTCTCCCTGGCCCCGTTTTCTGTGTGATTTCTATGGTGGATGACACTGTTCTCACTCCTCCAGTGTAACCAAAATACTGGAAAGGAGTTGTTCCAGTCAGCAATCCAAGTTGGTCTTTGTCTGAATGGCATGTAGGTGTGTGTATGTAAGCCTTGGATTGAAGAGGTAGAAACAAAGCCTTCCCAGCATCTGCTGCTTATAGCAGGCCTCTTCCACTGAGGTTCCTGCTAATTGATGCCAGATTCCTTTCAATGAAAGCCACGTGTGGCATCCTGCGTGGCAGAGACCGGCTCTTACAGTTGCCACAAACCTGCTGGATCACAGAGAGGACCCTGGAACTGCAAGGGAACCAGTGACCGTGCCAGCAAAATGGAACACGTCCCCCTGTTGTTTCATGGTGTTTGGATTGATTGCTTCCCTATTCCACACATTCACGAAGAATTTTGAACCCTGTGGTCTTGATTCCTTATAAGTCCTCTCAGGTGTCTTGCTAGGGTATCAGAGATAATGCCCCAGGATAAGGCTGCTGTGGTCAAATGCAGATGCCCGAAGCAGTGTTCAGATGGGGCCTTTAGGAATTACGAGCCTGCAGCCACACAAGCCCTCAGCCAGATCAGGAGGGCTGGTGCCGATGCGGGCTAATTACACTCTGGAAGCAGTAGGCTACCTTGCTTACAGGAGTCTGGAAGATGCATTTCAGGTTTCTTCTGTGTCTATGGTTTCAGACTCCCGTCTTCCTGCTATTTTTGAGGTCTGTTTCTCGGTCTCCCCTCCCCATGGGAAGTGTTTTTTTCTGCTTGGTTTTCTAAGTACAACCTCTAGGTTCAGGCCTAGAGGGCTCTGGGTGACCACTGCATTCCTCTTGGTCCATTTGTCCAGAACTAACTGGCATTAGTCCCCTTTTCTAGGCTCCCAGCTGAGGTCAGTATCAAATTCTGTCCCCATCATCTTTTGTCTAAACCGGCCCAATGGCTTCTCTTGTCAATTCAACCTCTTCTCACTTCTAGCTCTTTTTCTAAGCATCCATTGCCTCTCCTAACTCCTTACTTCCAATATATTGGCAGCCTGTTTTCCATTTTCCTATTTATTGTTTTCTGTTAGGACATTCATATTCATATTGCACTGGGCTTGTTAGATGTTGCCTAGACAGTGGTGAACAGGGCAATCATGGTCCTGCCCCCCTGAAGCTAGATACGCAATAAGCCATTGCACAAATACTTAGACATCATGTTGAGTGCTACCAAAGAAAAGACAGGGTATAATAAACACAACAAGAGCAGCCTAATTTAGATGTGTAGGGTCAGAGAAAGCCTCTCAAAAGCAGTGAGATCCAGTGGAAGGAACGTCATGTTGAAAGACCCCGAAGCAGAAGAGCACTTGACACATGCACACAAATGAACAAAGCCAGCATGGCTGACACACTGCACATGGAGGAGAGAACATATGAAGGTGAAGTAGAGAAGAATGCCAAGGCCAGGTTGTATGAAGTCCTGAAATTCCTGGTGAAGAGGGCAAGTCTGATCCCAAAGGCAATGGGAAGCCAGTATAGAGTTTCATGGAAGGAGTGGCATATCCGGGAACATGTTACGGGAGGTATAATACGATGCGGATTCTGTCAGACTGTCTGGGTTTGAATCACAGCTCTGCCCCTTACAAGCTGCACAACCTTGGACAAGATACTTAACCTCTCTTTGCTTTCATTTCTTCATCTCTAAAAAGCAAGATGATGATACTTCAAAGGTTGTAGTTCTTCAAGTTAGTAGATATAATGTTCATTCTAAAACTTCTGTCCTGTAGAAAGTATTACATAAATGTTAGATGATAATGATAACAGTGACAATGATGATGGGGATGACAATGAACTTTCAAAGAGATCCTAGTGTTTTTTTTGTGGAGGTGAGATTATAATGACAGGTGTGTTGGGGAAGAGGGGAAATAGACTAATTAAAGGGAAGTCCTTTTACTAGTGTAGGAGACAGATGATGTTAACCTACATCAGGGTGGCAGTAAGGGGATGAACAGAAGTACATGGATTAGAAATATATTTGGGAGAGAGAATCCATAGACTTGATGATGAATTGGTTTAAGGAAGGTGTCGGATGATTCCCAAGCTTCTGGCAAAATTAACTGGATGGATGGAAGTCTCACTTCCTGGAGGAAGAGTATACTTCAGAAAAAAAAAAAAAACAAGAGTTGGGTTTTGGACCTTATAAGTTAGAGATGCCTTTGAAATCTTTCAGTGGGGATGTGAAGTAGCTTGTTGGATGTATGGTCAGGAGCACACAGAGATGTGGGCTGGAGAAACACATTTGGGTTCTTAGCAAAGAGATTGGGTTGACTAAATTCACTTAGGATAAGAGAATAATCAGAAGAAGGGCACTTAGGTGGCATCTGACTCTTGGTTTCGGCTCAGGTCATGATCTCAGGGTTGTGAGATGGAGCCCCACATTGGGCTCTGCACTCAGCACAGAGTCTTCTTGTCCCTCTGACCCTGCTCTCTCTCTCTCTCTGTCAAATAAAATAAAAAAGAGAGAGAATAATCAGAAGAGAAGAGGATCCAGTATTAGTTCTAAAGAACTTTAGCATTTCAGAGTTGAGGACAAGAGTGCAAAGGACAGGGACCTTCTTTGGTCAGCTATAAATAGGCACATATTAAAATATTACCAGGTACTATTTAAAGCTTGCACACTGCTTACAGTGTTCAAAGTACTCTTCTTAAGGCACCTGGGTAGCTCAGTTGATTGAGCATCTGACTCTTGATTTCAGCTCAGGTCATGATCTCAGGGTCATGATCTCACTGTCATGAGATCCACCCCCATGTCAGACTCCGCAGTGGGCATGGACCCTGCTTGATTCTTTCTCTCCTTCTTCCTCTGCCCCTCTCCCCACCTATGCTCACACTCTCTCTCCCAAAAAACAAAAAACAGAAAACAAACAAAACACAAAAAAACAACACCCCCCCCCCCCCCCGCCAAAGTACTCTTTTCTTAACAGCAGCTGACCTGATCTTCACAATGGCCCTGTTGGTTAGACCACTCCAAGTGGTGGGAACCACTTTTGAAAAGTGATAAACAAGCAGCATTTATATGTAAGAAGGTGAAGCATATTCAGTTCAGCAGA
>NC_138379.1:70672413-70702321 GCF_054177405.1 Leptonychotes weddellii
ACTGGATAAAGAAATTCCCACATATCACAATGAAGTCCACAAATTATAGCAACTTAAAATCTGTGTTGTAATAATTGTCTGCTCCCTGATATAGTTTTCTCATGCTGATCTCAAAGTCCTTCTAAAATATTAATATTCCTGAGAGGCACAAAAGGTAAATGTTATTATCTTTCCCTTCCAGGTGGGTAAGAAAAGGTAAAGGGAATCACACTGGGAAATGCCAGATGTCAGAATCAGAGTTATTCATTTTCTTTGGAAGTGACAGCAAAATCACTTATTTTATTTGAGTTCTCCAAAAGATATCTATGGCTTTAATATCATCTTCCCATTTCTTTTCATTTTAGTGATTACCTTAGATTTGTACTATTGTGTGCAATTTTAAATTAATTATTACACTCTAATGCCTAATTTTGGTTAGCACTTTAATTATGAAGTCATTTGAGCTTTTAGATGAGCTACAGCTGAAGTTAATGAACAGTATTTACTTTCATTAATGACAATTTTCATTACTCTTCCTTTGCACGATCACCACATAGTGAAAGCTTTCAAAGCTAGAGGAAAAATCCAATAAAAGGAAAATTCTACAGGCCCCCTGGTCTCTGAGGAGAGCAGATGGTGCTGAAATGGGCCACGTTGTGACACTGTGGGGGATGGGGTGTTTAATCGGGTTTAATATTGTTTCCAGCGTTCACTTCGTCCTCCACTGTCCATGTGAGCAGTGATTGCCCTCCTAAATGCAGAGCTCCACAGACTTGGAAATTTGAGCATGAAGGCCTGCATTTGCACAACTCCAAGCTCCCTGGATGGAATATTTTAAAAGTTTCTAGTAACCCACTGTATGATTTGTTTATATGGCCAGAAACAACTGGTTATTTGGAAAGTTTAGATCCTGGGCCCCCATCCCTAGGTGCACGTCAGACTCATCTGGAAATTCTCCACAAGATGCACCTGCCTACCTCATGCTCCACAGATGAAGCCCAAATCCTGGAGATCTGGGGCAAGGCCTAGGCATGTGCTTCCAAGGGAGCAGTATGGTTCTCCTGCAGAGTTGGTTATATAGGATCTTGTCATCACTTTTATTTTTATCCCTTAAAAAATATCTTGTATTCCATAGATAATTTTGGCTGTTTGTTATATATTTAATAGGGAATATTGCATTGAATCTGGTTTTTGTTGTTATTGTTTATCTCTCCTTAGATGGAACATAAAAGATATTTGTTGCTCTTTATGGAAAGATTTCTGTGAAGCTCCTTGTCCTCTGATCTTCTCCTCTTACTTCAAGCCAGGACATGCTTCATGGATTTGGTCCATGTCCATAAGGGTGAAAAGCATGGATGCAGAGGGAGTCTGGGGTGGGAAGCCTGGGTCTGCTACTTACTAGCTGGTGAGACCAAACATGTGCTTTGCCTCTGAGGCTCTTCCTGTGTTAAATAAGACAGCCTCTGTCTCATAGGGCTGCTCTGACAAGCGAACGAATTCATATGTGTAAAGTGCTCTAGTCAGTCCTTCCACACACACGGCATCAAAATGGGTCGTGTGTTGCTGCCTGGTGGTCATCATTATGACACTGGTATTAGTATTATCATTATTTCTGTAAATGCTCTGTGGAGAATCCAACTTCAGGATTGTTGGGTTTTTTTTGGGGGGGGCACAATATAAGGAGAAGTTATCTTCTAAGCAAAACAATTATGTGTATATGATGTCAAGGATAGCGTGTAACCCACTTAAAAAGAAAATAAACTTTTTAAAAGAAATGATCACTGTGGAAATAAACAAAGGCCAACCAAATGAGAACAAAGGCTGTTTATTCCGAGCTTGCTGTGGCAAGGGAGTCAATCACTATCACTTGCATTTGGCGGAGACTCAAAGCAGGCAGAGGAATGGGAACGCTTTATAAGTGATAAAAGGGAAAGAGCCAGGTGTGCCGTGATGGGAGGCTGCTTGCATGGGGAAATGGTAAGCAGGCAAACTGGAAGCAGTGTGTCCTATGGGACTGGTTAGGGGTGCATTCTTGGCTTCCTCTGCTTTGTCCAAAGTTGGAAGCAGGAACAAACATTAGGGAAGCTGTCACTTATTAATGTATTCCCAGCTATTTAGGGCCGATTGTTACAAGGGCCATTGTTTGGCTTCCTGGGTTGTTGGTAGAGATAGCCGGCTATCTTCCTACAAGTCCGATGTTTAGCGTGCTGGATCCCTGGGCTGGTTACTATAGATAATAGGCCCGTTTCTTGGGCCAGTTGCTGGAGGTTGTGGGTCAGAAGTCTATTTTTATACATGTTCTGGACATTTGGTCTCCCATTCTATTCATTGTTAGTATGCAAATGATTTTCGCTTCTCAGGACTATCTGATCATTAAATCGGAGTGGCTAAAACTTCAATTTAGACATTCTCTAAGTTAAAAATATCTACTTAAAAGTAATAAAGTTGCATTGATTTTTTTTTTTTTTTTAGAAATATTCCCATAGCAGTTGCTAGATGAATAAGTATTTTGGATCGAATTGATTTCAGAGCTTATTTTAATACATGATGGTCTTTCTCCCACTGGGCTTAAAGTTTTACTTAGATTCACTTAGATTTTTTAATAAATTTAGCTAACAATTCTGTGCTCTTAGAGTGGGGGAGGTGTAATAAGTTAGATCATCGAAAGGCTATATTATTAGGAAATAATTTACTAATGCCTTTGAGTAGTATTGTACTGTTATTTATTTAGTTAGTTTTCCACCTGGAGTTTTTGCTTCATATGTATGTACATTTTTGCTTAGGATAATTTCATGATTGAATTATATTTCTGGGGAACTCAGGTAGAAAGAGAACTCTAAAATGTGTTAGTTGATATAGATTGACTCGTTTAGGGGTAAAATTTGGCAAGGAGCAAGTCACCTAGGAAAACCAACACCTAATTGTTTTAATATGAGGATCCATTGTGCCATTGTTATGATGTGATATTTAAATTTGGCCTCTTGTCTTATGGTTCATTGCCTTTTGGGCATTAGCCTGTCATGCATATGACCTAACTCAAGTGAGGTAGAAGGTTTGACGCACTGAAGGGGTGAAGATGTAGGTTACATGGAAACTTCCTGAATATTTTGGTCTTCATGAGAACAAGCAAGCCTTAGCTGTTTTCATATGGGATCCACTAGGCTCTGGATCCCCCCAGTCAGGCTCTTCTACCACAGCTTGCCTCACGCAAGAAGATGAGGGACTTTGAGACATTTCTAAATGAAAGAGATTGTCGAGAAAACTTCCAAAACTCTAGCTGAAGCTGAAGGAACGTCCTATAGTAAATACACATGCACACACTTAGTAAGCCATGCCTTTATCCCCTTGACTCTTTGCTTCAGCTTGCCCCTTGTTATAAAGAGAAGGAGATTAGCATTTCCCCCCATTTTTATGGGGCAGAATCTTCAGGAGAAAGTGTGTTTATTTCTCTGAGAAGTCAGGGTGGAACTTGGCAAACCACTTGATCTTTGTAGATCCTGAAACTCACCAGGAACCAAACAAAAACAACAAAAAGACAAGAGTGGAGAAGCCAGAACCACGATGATCTCCTGTATAAGTGATGTACTTCTCAGTATAATTAAATGCCTTTCCAGAATTACCATTATCTCTGGCCAAGGCTACACACTGCTGAGCACTCACTTGACTAAGAAACATCCATCCTGCAGCGAAAAGAGGAAAGCTTGAACCTGTGAGAACCGCAGAAAAGTCGTCCCTCATTAACATAATCCATCCCCAATGGTGAGCATGCAGATGCCATGAGCGGGGCTGATGGACTGGCCTGGGCACCAGCCTGCCCAGCCGTCTCCATGGAAACCCAGTGGGCAAGAGGGAAAGATGAGTTTGCACGGAGACACACCTGCCTCCTCCCCGTCGCTTCATTCACATCTTTTTATTAAATGAGTTGATTTGTCACTACCGACTCTCGCAGACAGCAGCCCAAGGTTCTGATCTAAGGAAAAAAAAATAAAACTTCCATTTCAAAAATTTGCAGACGTTTCTAGTAGTACAGAGCCACTGTAGATAAAACTAAGGATGTGGCAGCCCTCTCTGAATTGGACGACTTAATTATTCTGGCTGTTTCTTCTCTGGGAAAAAAAAAAAGTATAGCAGAAGCAGCAAGCTATCTTGACTATTTCTGTCACTTAAGTCACTGATAGAAGAAACCGTTGAACACTTTCGGTCTGTGGTCTCTGGGGTGTGTTAAATTTGTACTGAGGTCTGGTTTAAAAGTTTATTTAACCTAAAGATTATTTTCCTGCTGTTTTCAAAAAAGTTTCCCAAATGCCCTCTCTTCTATAGACTTTCTATATTATGTTGTAAAGAAATCACTGCTGTTCTTGCCCAGACCTATCTGGGTGTGAAGATCTCCTGCTTACTTTCTCTCTCCTTCTTGGGCACCTTCTTGGATGTTAGCATCTAAAATAGCCCCAACTAGGAGATCGTTTTTGTTGTTGTTGTTGTTTGTTTTTTTGTTGTATGTGTTTTTTTAATGATTTTATTTATTTATTTGTCAGAGAGAGAGAGAGACCATAAGCAGGGCAGTGGCAGGCAGAGGGAGAAGCCCCGCTGAGCAAGGAGCCCAAATCGGGACTCGATCCCAGAACCCTGGGATCATGACCTGAGCCAAAGGCAGACACTTAGCTGACTGAGCCACCGAGGCATCCCTAGGAGATCGTTTTTGATAAACTGCCTCCAATCCTTTATGGGAAGGGATAGAACATAAATAAATAAATGAAAAAATATAACATATATATAAATCAGTAAAACTTTATTCTTTACAATATTTTTCTCATAGTTAGTGTATATACATTTTCTCAGTGAGTCTTTATTTACAAGCCCCTTAGTCAGGAATTTAAAGGCCATAGACTAGGTTTATCTTTCCTTGTTTACTAGCTGAGAGAGTGTCATGTACAATTAGTTAATTATTAGGTATTTCCAAAATTAGATAAATAAAATGGTCCAGCCCCTCCTACACTTGATGGCATATGGTATAAACCAAACTGGGGCTAAACCACACATAACTCACACTCCCAATCCCCTTCTGCTACAGGGAAGTGGACTGCTTATCGATTTCCATAAAAATCCTTACTTGCTTATAATCTGATATCTCTCAGACCCATCCTGAATCCATTCAAATCTGGAAACTAATGAATATGTGAGAGAGACTAATGATTTTTAATCCACATTTCTCCTGTCATTTCCTTTTTAAAAATCCCACAGCATTAAGCACTGGTTATAGTATTTTTCCAGAGATCAAGCTTGGAAAGGGTGTGAAAGGGGCATTTAGGGAAAAGAAAAAAAAAAAAAAACAACACCTGAAAGGGAAGAAAACAACCCACTATTAATATACTAGAGTGAAAGCCCTTGAATGTCCCATCAAAAAGCTTCTGTACTTGGTTTTCCTACTTCTGGCACCTGCTGATCCTACTTAAAACCCCCTGCATTCATTAGAGCCAGCAAATGCTTCTCAGAATCTTACATACAATGTGGGGCAGAGATCTTCACCACTAATTAATGTGGCAATCTCCAGCGACCAAATGGGCTCATGTCCACAGTACAGAAGGTCAGGAGAAGCACATGCCCCTCTTTGTTTACCAAGCTCCACAGTGTTTAAGGCCCGATAATGCTTTTTGATGGGTGTCGTGATGACAGGTTTGGAATTTAGAAGCATTTGGACTTCTCTTGGGAAACATACACACACACACAACACATTCTATTTTTCTCACTCATCACGTGATCTACACCAGAATGAGGGCAGCAGTTACTGAATATTAAATTAAACTGCAAAAAAAAAAGGAAGAAGGAGAAAGGAAAGTCGGTATGCATGAAAACAAGCTGGAAAGGTTAAGAGCAAAAGGAGAATTGTAGAACAGTTTCGGTCTGTTTGGAATGAATTAATCAGACCATTAAACAAATCTTTTAATCTAAAGTATCTCTTTCATTTCTGTACCCTGTAAAACAAAGTGATGGAGAGTTGATGGCAGAATCTGCCATTGCTCCTTATTTGTATTACACAGACTGGAGTTCTGGCCTCATTAACATTCTGCTGCAGTCAAAGACCACACATTCTGGCTGAAATCTGGACTAGAAAAATCTGGGGGGGCCCTGAGGTCTTTCAGCTTGATATAAACCACCAAGAGGTTTCCTCCTCTTATCTCATGTCATCTATTTATCCATCATCACCCATGACTTAGAGAATATGATACAATTTCTGAGGAGCTCTGCACCCCCCCAAAAAAGTATCTAAGCCTACACATTCAAATTTTAAACACAATTTCAGGAAGTGCGGAGATCCCCTAAAGCCCATATATTGACACTGAGGTTAAAGGTAAGGGGAAAGCCAATATTATCTCAATATCCATACTGATATTATGGGGATTCTTTCTTCAAATCTTTTCAATGGGATTTATATTGTGGCACATTTCAACTAACAGAAATACGCAACTTAAGTGCAAGTCAGTGTCACTAATTGCATATCAGAATTAGATGAAAAAAGATTCAATTAAAATTCATTTCTTTCTTTTCTTATCTTTCTTTCTTTTTTTTCCCCAAAAGGCCCGTTGATACCAAAAGCATTAAGTGTGGGAGTTGGGAAACCCAGAGCTAATTCTACTTCTTCCAATAACTGAGACTGGGACTCTGGACAACTAATTTAATTTCTTGGGGTCTCGATTTTTTCACCTGAGAATGAGAAGTTGCAACTGGGTGACCTCAGAGGTCCATTTCAGTTTTCTATTCCTTCCTGTTTACTGGTGGCACTATAGAGAGAGAATTACAGTGACAATAAAAGGGGCAAATAAATAAAAGGCACAACAAAAAAATATAATTACCAGAATGAGACTAAAATTCGACAGAAAAACGAGGATATAAAATGCATCTAAATTTTTCATGCTGTATGAATAATTTTCCCATCTATGTAATAGTTGCTGTTATTTAGTTCCTTGAGGTCATGCTTTGCATTTGATTCCTTTTTTTAAAAGTAGTTTAATTGCCTATGTTTCTTAGTGTGGTACCTATGGCCAAGAAGATGCTCGAGAAATAATTGTAGATGAAAAAATGGTTGTGTAGTGTGAGAGGTGGGTAAAGGGTTGAGAGAGCCTCTGAGGCCATGTGGGCAGCCGGGGACCAGCACAGTGCTGGATGGCCAACTCCGCAGAGTTCTTGGGTACTGTGAGTTTTTTGGAGCCCTTTGATTAATGCAAACAGGGAGCATTTGGCAAGCCCAGTGGAAAAGGACATTTTATGTAAAGCTGTGATGACACAACATGCATTCTCTCCCTGGTTTATCTAATCACATCTGCATTTCAATGCCGCTGCTGTCCTGTGAATCTCGTAAATTATTGTCGCTCAGTTTTCCAGGAGAATACAAACCTCTCTCTTCTTTCAGGAAACAAAGAGGATGCTTGGCTTAGGTCTCTCCTGGAAGTTACTGACGCTCATCCCAATCCAGAGGAGAGGAATGCCAGATGGAAAGATGAGAGCTTTCTGTCCCTTGAGTAAAAAGAAAAAAAAAGAGAGAAAAGGTTTATCTCATTACTTGGGGATAAAAGAATTAAGCTAGCTTCAAAATGGTAGGCCTTTAAACACCCATCAGAAACCACCAGTGTGGGACCAGATCGGAGTAAGGAAGCCCCTTTTCCCAATTAGCAGGCAGCCTCTCCCTCTCTCCTTCCTGTCTCTAGAGACCCCTTCCCACTCTTTCCTCTCCTTTCCTAAATCCAGCACGATTAAGTGGCTGATTTATCTCCTCAGCGCTGAATTTTAAAGGGAACAGCTAACTGTGTGATCATATTATTAATATTTATACCCTGTCACTGAATGTTGACAGATTAATTATGCAACATAGTATAAGAATCACCAGGCAGTGTGGACCAGCAGTTGCAGAGTTAAGAACTCAGGTGGGGGGCTGGCATGTGCCCCCGGGGGGACCGTAAGCCTCTTGCTCTAGCCCCTCTCAGGTAAATGGCCCACTGGCTTTATTTCCTGCTCCTTACAGCTCAGTGGATCACCTTTGTAGACATCAACACGTAATGTTCCTGAAGCCCTCTTTGTCTGCATTCTAGCTAGATCTCTTTGGGGCTTGACCCCTTGAGCCAGACAGCCCTGATGCAGATGTCGTACACAGGACACATGGGATTGAACCAACTGAGCTGTAGTGGACACTTTCCGGACTGAGTTCTCAAAGACGAGGGCTCCTTTTCTTGGAATATAAATAATCTGTGATTGATTTGGGCGCATTTTTGCATAGAGTGCTCTACTCGACGCTTAGGGAATACAACAAAGCGAGTAAAGTAGCTTCCAGTCCTTAGGGAGCTTTTAATTTAGTTGGGGAAGCAAGGCTTCGGTTCAGCAAGGAGCATGGGCAAGGGTGATGTGAAATGTCCTCCCAACTTTGCCACTGATTACGGTTCTATCTGGCTAAGTGACTTGGCCTGCCTGGACCCGAGGTTCCTTTGGTGATGGTGGGGCTTTACAGAGTTCATTTCTGCAGGACTCCGTAGAGTACAGACGATCAGGATCAACGACGTTCCTGCCACATGCCTGGGATCCAGGGGCTGGCAGGTGGCTTGGGCAAAATCTGTAGCCACAGGTCCTTGTCTGTGAAATGGAATAACAATACTGCAGGGTTTATTATCTAGGTGGTGTATGCATACATAAAGTGTTTAACTGTGATGTTAATAGCGAGGCCATAAAATGTTGAGTAACACTGTAAGGGATGTTCCTAAAAGAAATGGGATGTATTAAGGTCACCTGACAGCCTCTACTGTCTTAGATTTTGCTGCTTTGTCCTTCTCTTCGGCCTGGCCTGCATTAATTTGTATACTTAAGGAGCGGCATTGTGGGGTTAAATATGTGGCTGGCACCGCGCCTGCCTTGTGGTACCACCAGCGTCCTGTACTATAGCTCTCAATGGAACTGTATACCTGCACTCTCTGGAAAAGGCCAGGCAGCTGAACTGTATTCCGTGAGCCTCTGCAGGATACACAGGGCCCAGCGTCACGAGACACTTCAGTTAATGCTGACCTAGAAGCGGCATCATGAACAGTGATAGAAATCGTGGTGGCAGGATGTCTCCGCACACACGGGAGGAGATTCTACAGTGGCATTTGACCGGTGGCCTGCTCCAGAGAGTGGAAATGCTATCTCGGAGTGCCTGGGATGCTTGGCTGACAGATGTTACGTGTGTACAGTTTGTCATTGTTCTTCTCACTGAGTTTGTATGTGTGCATTTGGTGGTTATGGAAGGAAGATGAATAGATCATTCTGCAGAGAAGTTCACTTAAACCAATCAGTTATCAGGTCACATAACAAAAAGCTGTTGCAATCACAACACATCACATCAATGCTGGGAGTGATATACCTTATAATCACGCAATGCAAATAATCAAACCCAATAAGCAAGCAAACCTTCAATGTCATCAAGCAAAACTCCAACTACAAGTAGCTCTGATAGCCTTAAATCAGCTCTTTACCCCTTCCTCTCCAGCTATGGGAGTCATCGATGTGCTTTCCAAGCCAAGCTGGGTAATTTAACATCCACAAAGATGATGCTCCAGTTAACAATTTATCTTTGCTTAGCAAGTTGGCTGATTAAATTAACAGTTTAGTAATATTCTAAGATCATCTGTGAGAAGAAAAAATTCCAATTGTATGTATAAAGGGAACTGTTCTCATATAAATTCTGACCATAATCTTTCCTGGGTGTTCACCCGTGCCAGAAACCAGTTAGAGGGGTTGGATTAGGAGAAACAAAAGAACTACAAATTGTGTTCCTTGCCCTCCAAAGTGAATTGGGATAAATGGCATGCCAAGAGCAAATAAAAATACTGTGGTAAATGTGATGCTATATATATTGATCAATATGAATTTGTTAGCCACCTACTGTGTGTCCATCCCTGCCAACGTGCACAGAGAACAATAGTCCATGTCCTGAAGGAGCTTATAGTGTGCTGGAGAAATAGAACAGTGGAGAACACGGTGAGACTACGAGGAAGGGAACATCAGGTGAAGTCTAGGAAAAAGGAAGCCAATTAATTCTGAATCCTGGAAGTAAATCTCAGGAGAGCTGAAATTTTGTGCAAGATGCTTATACAACAAATTTCCATTGATAATCTTCCTACCCCTTGGAGTTGTAGGTGGTCAAGCGTAACTCCATTTTGCAAGCAGAGGATGAGAATCACCCAAGGCTTATATATGGATGTCCACAGTAAAAGAGCAGGTGCAGAGGGACTAGGTTTTCAATTTTCAGCACAAATGTTTCACAATCGTTATGTTGTCCATTCTTATTGGTCGGAGCCTGTAGGATGAATAAGCCACCCTGTAGGTTGATGCAAGGTATTTGGGTAGGTAATTTAGTGCTTTTAAACCATTATAATGTCATTTAGTGCATTAATAATAAATTAATAGAGTTAACAAGAGTGGGGAATTATTCCAGTGTGTGGCCCGGAAGAGCAGGGAAGAATAGACTGGGCTGCATATTTGGAACCTATCAGCACCACACTTGTATGTGCCAGGTAACCTTCTAGAAGGTGCTTCTTTTAAAAGGGACCCTAGTGAAGCTTAACATTAGAGTACAGTCTGTTCAAAATGACCCACAGTGTAGGTAAATTTGACGGCATGACAAGGTTTATCCAGACAGGCTGTGCTGTTGGACATGATTTCGGACCAGAAATCTCTGAAAGTCAAATCTTTACTATTCTACCATGACTACGGACTAGTGGGTGCTAAGAACAGAGCCTTTCCTCTCTTTCTCTTTACAAAGCTCAATTAAAATGTGCATGTGCACTAATCTCCCTGTTCAGAGCTCCTGTGGTGATGGATAGAGCCATTTCCAAGTGTGTTTAGGCTCAGTGGAATCTCTTAACCCATTGTGGGACCTGCACAGAGGAGAAAGAAAGAAAGGCAAGAAAAATGAAAAAACCAGAGGAGGCAGATTACATTCAGAAGAAATGGAGTACAGAAAAGGTTTGTCCACATGACCTACGACAATGAGACAGGATGGAAGTGGGTCCTCTGAATTGTATGCTGTGACCATTGTCAAAAGTGAAGAAACTTCTAGTAGCAGGGTAAGAAACAGTTTTTGATGCAAAGCTCACCACGTGTTTACCTACGTGAAGGTTAATTGTGAGGCAAGAAAATGCCACCACGAGGCTGAGGCTTTTCTATTGCTGCTTTTTGTCAGCATCTCCAGGAACCTGCAAACACAGAAGAGGTCCTTTGATAGCCACGTTGGCAGCCCACGTTGCTCACTGAGATCCGGCAGGTTAATGTAGCACTGCCAACCCTCCAGACTGAGGCAATCAGAAGCACTGCTTGATAGAAATAAAATGAAATGTGGTGGGAGGAGGGGGGGAGCCTGTGGTTGGTATTTCAGCTACTGGCAAAGCCCTCCTCAAATCCAACCCTCCGTGGAAGGCGAGTATTAGCGGAGTGGCTGAGGGGCACCTGCAATGCCGAGATTAATCCCCTTTTTGTTTTCTTTCGGGTCTATCTAGGCACTGCTGAGTGGAAGAATTTATGTTGGCCTCCTTCCTGGAAGGGAGCTGCAGGCTGAGAAAAGAGGATGTGTCATCATATGTCACTTCTCAGTGCACCTCCGTCGCTGTCTGTCTGTCGCTCTGCTGCGCTAGTTCTCTGCCCTCCCTGCCAATCCGTTCTACCTTCCTTCTGCTTCTCTGTGATTTGTTTCTGTGCCTTGAATTCTTATCTCCTATCAGAGCAAGACAATGACAGTCTCTGATGACAGAGCCCCAAAAGGTGTCTCTATTCCTTCCTCCAGAGCAAGTCAGGTCACACGTTCGGGGCAGGCATTAAAGTGACTGAAGGGGAAGTAAGCTGGCCTTTGATCACCCTCCAGCTCCAGAGCCCAGAGATTCTGGCCAGGTTATGCGGATGTAGTTTGCAAATTAGCTAATGCTCCACGAGATATCCCTGGGGGAGCCTTTTGAAATGCAGAGCAACCCGATCTCTCACAGCAGCCTTCAATGCTTTTATTTAAGCAGAGGAGTCGTTTTCTTTGGAAAATAAAATACCATTTATAACATCAATATATAAAACAGAAGTGGATGTGCTCTGACTGTAAAGGGGTGTGGGGGGGATTGAGGCGTCTTGGAGCCAGCCCAGTGAGCCCCACCACTCCATCTCAGGGCCACCACACACAAAGCTGTGTAAGTGGTGTTGTCAGCAGCTCTGCTCCTGAGCATCTGTCTGTGACATCCTGGAGGAAGGGGCGCCTTGCGTATATTCACGCAAAGGTACCCCAGGAGCTGGCAGAGGCTCTGCCCGCTCTTTGAAAGGCATCTGGGTTCCACGAGGACTCTCGCCGTCCCATGTTCTAAGGTAGGGTCCTATTAGATTTTCACAGAGGAGCTGCTCTCTCTCGGCATAGATCTATAAAATGCACGTATTTTATGTGCATTTCCAGACAGGTCGTAACTAGGGTACAGTTTTAAATCTCAGAGCTTTGATAGCTACATTCTTACTATTCTAGATAAGGATTTTAGCAAAATTAGTGGTTGCGAGGTATTCACTATTCCTCTTCTTACTCTATCAGATGGCAGAGAAGGTGAGCTTATCTCAGTATCTTATCTTGCCCCCTAATTCCATCCCTCAGCAATGCAAATAGTGGATGCATTTTTGATCTAAGAGTCCATACTTTGGAAAATGGCATTTACCCTACAATGGCTATGCCCCAGGTAGAATTCTGGGCTTTGGGTTGAGTGGCTCAAATCCAGAGAACAGAGGGGGGACGATTGCTGGCTCACGCATGAGCTGTTCAACATCCTGCCTAACTGAGCACAGCTATGCTCCATTTACAAGAGGCAGTATTAGCACGTGTCTCATGTGGTTTTAAATAGATGCGGGATGTAACCCTTCTTTTCTAACAGCACAAAACTCCTTCCCGAAGAGTCACCTTGAGGAGATACGGTTTCTTGTGAAGAATCACTGTCTGCGTAGTTAAGTCCGAGAGCCATAAAACAGAACTCCGAGTTTATAATCTGGGTGTTTTCACTGACTGACTTATTCTGTGGCTTTGGGGAAAGTTGCAGTTCCTCTTTGTTATTGTTGATTGGTGAGGTCTCACAAACTTGGGAATGCCACATACACAGGAAGTGCTGTGTGCATGAAGGACACCACCCACACACGTAGAGATAGTAACGTGGCCACTGGGACTCTTAGTTGGGGGTCTTGGGAGCCTCGACATAAAGAAGAAATCATAACAATGAGATCAGTTGCTCCTCTTCCGCTTCTCACTTATTCCTTTTTCTGCCTTCAGAGTCCATAGTAAGAACGACTGGTACATTTAACTGTATTCCTTCTGCTGAATAATCGGCTAATTGATTTATTACGGGCATGGCCTTTCTGCTCTCTGTTCCTTAGCATCCTGCAGTGAATTCTGTTACCTTCTCGGCCCTGTTTATTGCATCCCCATCGTGCAAGTAACTGGAAACTTGGCACTAAGCAGATGGGGAAAAAAATGCATTCTATAGGTATCAAAGCTTAGTGGTTAAATGTCCATCTCTTTGGAGGTAGATGTCTCCCAAGACCCTGATGCTTTTTGAAATATGCTCTAAATAACCTATTTTTCCATGTGAACACAAGGCTCAGTGGATGGAGATTATTTTCAAGTAGCCCTCAAGGTTAAAGTTGGTTGCTCTTCCAGATGGTTTCTATCTAATGCTTTGGATTATGATATCGAACCACCCTGTGATCAGAACGCCTAGTGCCAAAAATAACAAGCCGTGGAAGCCAGCCGCAGCAAGGGATGCTGCTTTTGGGGCATGCCGAGAAGTAAGGGTCAAGGCCAGACCATATGGTCTATCAAGGCCCTGCTGCAGGAACCCCAGGAAACACAAGTCAACTCGCGGAACTGCTCATCATCTCTGTTTCCTATTGCGTCCGTCACTGTATCCTCCGAGCGCCCCCTTCCCCAAGCCCTTCTTCCCCTAATTTTGGCCACAGGCTTCTTTCTGCAGTCGCTGGTTCCATTCCAGCTGCCACAGTTTCTGGCAGACTCCTGAGGAGTTTGTTTCTGGGTGGCACGCGGTTGAACGGTATAACGAAGCAGAGAGGGCTCCTAGGTAACAGACTCAAGGGTGAGATATTTTATTGAGCCTAACATTACAGGTGGTGATATGGACACTGGGTCTCAGCTACCCCGGAAAGAAAATCGGGTATGATTTACCTCCCCAGGGAAAAGCTTACCATTTCCGGATACTTGAACCCTAAAATGGGAAGTTGAGGACAGATCCTTTGAGAGAGCGGAGACGTGTTTTAGTATGCATTGCTTTTTTCTTTCTTCCTTTTCTTCCTTATTCTGGAAGAAGTTACTCCAGCTCAAAGCGAAGTGACTCTAAATACTCGCTTTCTTTTCAGCGGCGCTCTCACGAGACCGTATGCACTCAACTAAAATAGAAGTTCCATGAAGGCGGGAATAATAATAATTATTAGACAAGATAAGAGGGGATCCAGCACTTTGACCTTTTAACTGTCACAATCAACCATGGGGTGTACACGCTCAATTTCGCATGTACACATGCCTTCATTCTGTTTCTTCCACCTTGCGTGTGTTGAGGATTTATATTGCTTGGCCATACTACTTAACTTTAACATCCAAAGGCAATGTCTATTTGAGGGAAGGGGGCAGATAATGAAATAAGAATTCCGTCTTGTGATGGGCAGTGGGTTCGTGCTACAGGACGGCGCAGCAGCCTAATGCTAAGGAGGGTATTTTTCTCTTGATGAGAGAGTTCTAGCATTAAATGTCCAGTCTTTGCCACTCCACTGAAACTCTGGTTTGTGTAGATGCCTGGATGTTTTTCTTTATGAAAACAGCTCTGCATATTTATCACTTTGTTCATTGCAGACTCCCAGTAACACAGTGGGCAGACCCGATGCCCCCACACCCCCTTCCTATTCCCAGTAGCCCAACAGCCACCACAAACCCACTCAGCAGAATAGCCTCGTCCCTTGAGGGAGCACTTACGGAGCTGACCTTAAAGAGCAATTCCAGTCAGGAATAGAGAGGCTCAATTGTTCATAAACCTGACATTTATTACTTGGAGATTCTTTCTCTACAGTACAAGCTGCTCTTTACAATTTCATCAAATAAAGTGCTTCTTTCCTCAGCACCCCGCTTTCTCCTCTGGACTTCCTCCCACCTTTGGGCTGCCCCCACCCACCTGTGGGCTTTGCATGGGACAGCAACAGAAAACAGGAGGGCTCATCACCTGTGAAGCCTGTGGCTTTGGGGAGGGCCAGGCTGACATGAAGAGCAGAAAGTGTGCATCTTTCTCCTTACTTTTATTTAGGCAGCAATTAGTGAAAGAGAAGAGAGATAATGATGCTTTTTCCACCTGGAAATGCATAAGCTTTTATCCATATTTTCTATGTTGCCAGGTCAGACCAATGCTGAGAGTCAGTTTATTATAAACATTCAGAGTCCCCAAATGGTTAACAAATGATAACAGCACACATTGGTTGTTTCCCAGGTTGAGGAACTAGAATTCTCACTATAGATTCATGTAGTTATATTAGTTTACTTAACCGATCCCCCCATTGTAGAGATTCCTGATGCTTCACGTCTTAACTTAATTGGACTCACATTTTGGGGAATGGATAGGTCAGTGGTCTGGAGGTGGGAGGAGGAGTTAAATGGCTCACACCAAATCTTATTACTTATTAGTCAATAGCATCATATACTGATAGAGAGGACTGGGGGCAAGTCCTCTCCAGTTCTGAATCATAGATGGTCCATCATATAATCCAAGCCTAGGCAGAGAACTGGAATGGTCTGGTCCTTTTTAAATTTCAAATAGGAAGAGCAGGTGGTACTTTATCAGAAAAAGCTCTGTACAGCGGTGATTCATAAACAATGGTATGGAAACACTATAAATTAACCAAAACATGTAAATGTACCTTCATTCGACTTCTGACAGAGTCAAAGTCTTTTCTTTGAGAATGAATTAGCTGACTGGAAATTGGTGTCTTCTTGTGTAGACAATATTCATAAGTCATCAGCCATGATTTCTAGTTTGGGTTTATTTAAAGTTAGGCATGAAGGTTCTAGTGGTTGGTGAAGCAATCTGAGTACAAAACACTTCTAGACTTTTGTGATTTCTCCTAGTCTATTCCAGTTTGTTTCTGATCTAATTCAACTGATTCGGGTCTTTTTCTCCTTGCTGTTACTGAATCTTTCCAAAATATTCTATTTAGTTTTCATAGAAACAGCAATTCTCTTTTTACACTCATATTGTATCAGTTTATGAAGAATTTAGGTAAATTATGTAATTATATGAAAAAGTATACATCTGGTAAGAACAGATTTGGGAAAGATGCAGCTGACTCTTGGTAAGCATACGGCTCAACAAGTGAGCGTATTAGCGCCTGAGTAATCCAGAGGGAAGGAGTGGAATACGAGGGAAATTCAGCACACCCTGGACGTCAGAAGGATAACTGACAGGAAGAATGGAGAATGTCAGTTAACTCAGCATGCCGGTTAAGTGGAAGTTAAGCAGAAATTAGTTAAGAGAGCTTTTAGTGCCTGCTTGACTAGGAGTCCAGGTTTCTGAACTCATGTGCTAATATTAGTAATTGACCTCAGACAAATTACATAACCTCTCTGAGCTTCAGCTGATTCATGTGTAAAATGAGGGATATTACTAACATGTGTGAATCTGTATTCACACACACACACACACACACACACAAACACACACACCCCACCACTGCCGCCACCACCACCAAGGGCTTTTTTAAAATTATGTTTTTATTCGAGTATAATTAACAACACCAAGGGCTCTTTCAAGAAGATCAAATAAATGAATATGTATGGTCGTTCTGGTAACTATAAATACTCTACAAATCTAAACTTTTTAACTTTGTACTTAGAAATAATTTCAAACTTATAGAAAAGTCACAAGAATAGTACAAAACCGCTAACCTCTAAACAGTTTGCCTACTGTTAACTTTTTGTCACATTTGTTGTGTCATTTTTCTCCACGGATGGACAGATGGATGGATGGACAGAGTACATATGTGTATGTATGAACATTTTTCTGATCATTTCTGAGTTGGCTACAGACACCATGCCCTTTTACCCCAGCACTTCAGTGCATATTTTCTGGCAAAATATTCTCATACAATTATAGAATTAGGATATTTAAACTTGTATAATATTATTATCTAATACACGATTATTATAAAAAAAAATTTCCAATGTTCCTGGTAATGACCCTTAAAACATTTTTTTTTTTCCCCATTCTGGCATCCAGTACAGGGTCACACAATACATTCAGTTGTCATATCTTTTTAGTCTTGTTAGCCTATCTTTCTCTTTCAAGGCATTGACATTTTTGGAGAATGTCCCTCTATTAGAACTTGTGTGATAGGTCCTTATGCCCAGATTCACGTTATGTGATTTTTGGTAGGAATATCATTTATGTGATGTGTCCTTTTCATGTTAGGAGGCACATGATGTTGTGTCTCATTATTGGTGGTAATAGTAATCACTTGGTTATGGTTTATCTCCCAGGATTTTCTACTGTGATACTATTTTTCTCTTTGAAATTAGTAAGCTATTTCTGGCAAGATATTTTGAGACTATATAAATAATTTGCCCTCATCAAACATTTACCTACTCGTTTTCACATCAATTGATGATTCCTACTTAATTGAATTGTTACTAGTATGAGTGCAAAGTGGTGAATTTTTTTCAAATTCCATGATTCCTTATACATTTATTAGTTGCTATTCTATGGCAAGAAAGAGCTTTCTCTTCCCCATTTCTTTAGTTATTTTCTTGTTAATTTGTATGGGGTCATGAAATTTTATTTTATTCAATGGATTATAATCAGTTTATTATTTGTTTTCATGTTGAAATTGCCCTCGATTTGGCCAGTTTGTGTTCTATCAAGCTGATTCCTCAGTCCTTTTGATGTGTCCTCACCATTCTTTGAACACTTCCTTTCTTTCTGGCACAACATGATATTTTGGGCTCCTTTTCTGCTTTCCCTTCCCCAGTCCTAAAGCCAGGCATGTTCTGTTGATTGTGGTGTGGTATTTGGAAACCAAGACTGGGTTCCAGATGTGCTTGATGCTACCAGGGCATCATTGTTTCTAGAAAGGAGAAAGAGGGAAATACAAGATATCTTTAAAAATCTCTCAGTGGGGGCGCCCGGGTGGCTCAGTCGATTAAGTGTCCAACTCTTGATTTTGGCTCAGGTCATGATCTCAGGGTTGTGAGATCCAGCCTTGTGTTGGGCTCTGCGCTTAGTGCAGAGTCTGCTTGAGATTCTCTCTCTCTCTCTTCCTCCCTCTTCCTCTGCCCTTCCCCACACTCGTGCTCTCTCACTCCTCTCTCTCTCTCTTTTTCTCTCTCAAATAAATAAAGTAAAAATAAGAATCCTCTCTCTGTGAGTTTTTCTTCTTTTAGAGCCCTGCCTTTACACTCATATTCCTCCTTGATGAGAAAGATTGTTGTAAATTCGGACTTTGCTCCTATCTAGCCTAGAAAGATATCCATGCCATTACTCTGGTTCTTCTGGTAACAAGGAAATAAAGACTTCCCAGGACTAAACTCAGGAGCATGAAGCTTAGAGTATGCCCATGTCAGGGATTATGAGGAACATGGCAGAGGGTCTTGACAGAAATTATTTATAACCATAATCAGTTATCATGCCTGTGGTCTCTCCCATATCCTAAGTTTAGAGATCCCACATTGATGTTCCAAAGTTCCTGGGAAGACTCCTCCCTTAGGGGATATTTTAGATAATAAAAACATTTTTATTAGATATTCCTATTTATGATGATATTGTGCGTTGTATTGAATGATTACATTATTACTCACATTAGCCCTCCTCTTGAAGTCCTGTGACAATGGAGAACAGAAACAAGACAGTGGTGATAGATCAAAGTACAGTCACAGCTCTGGAACCCAGGGCTCCTAGCATACAGATGCATCTTAGGCCTTGTGCCACCTCCATCATATCGTGATCTGAGGTCTTCTCAGGAGAAGCTGGGCCAGTGAAGCAATGATCTGGCACCCTTACTCCTGCCTCTAAATGGAAGGTTATATCCTGCGCCATACCCTGGCAAGTGTAAAGGGGAAATAGATAACGAAAGCAAAGGGGACTTTCAGACCACTTAAGAAGGCAGGCGTTGGCCCCTGCCCCAGGGCTGCTGGCTGTGTAGAAGCCCTGGTGGAGGAGGGGAAGGGTTGCCTTGTTAGAATGTGGACTTGGCAGAGAAAGGGAAAATACCAGGCCGCATTTGAGCTTAATTGTCCTTAAATGTGGCCCGAGAAATGCCAGGCTCCTACCAATCAGTAAAGTCACTCCTCCTTCATTAGAGAAGAATGAATGAGAGGTTGGAAAAAGCTAACAGATGTGTTTGTTCAATCCTGCTTTCCTCTGCTAAATGGAACAGAGTCCTCTATGGAAACAGCGGGGTGGAATTAGAGAATAAGTATTTCTCCTAAATGCTTACTATGTGCCCAATTCTACGATAAGAGCTTTACATGCATTACTTGGTTTAATTCTCATGATAATCTAATAAAGTATTATCCTATAAATTAATATCTCTATTTTACAGATGGGGAAACTGAGCCCTAGAGGTTAAGCCATATCCCATAGCTCATACATGGAAAATGTCAACCTAGGTCTTCAGTCTTCAAAGTCATGCGTGTGGTCCTGATGCTACCAATTTTAGGGAAGATTAGTTCTCCAGTAGATAGGAAGAGGCAGACAAGTGAGGAAAGGATCAATAGGCTGAGTGTGTACTTGTTGGGTTGGGGGATAAAAGTAGTGGGGAGAGGGGAGCTAAGAGTGCCCTAAGATAAGAAGCATTAGACACAGAATTTCACCCACACTATATACATTCACTTCTGGCTGGCCCTGAGCCACTCACATACTAGTAACTACTCCTCATTCAGAGCTTACTACCGAAGAGAAGCTGATAAGAGGCATTTCTTTCATTTCCTTATGATTTTCCCCTCCCTCTTTAGAATATCTCTGTGCTGGGAGATCAATGCCTCCTGCTAATCAGTTATGCAGCAGCTTAAAGAACATCTCAAAATACTCATTTCAATTTCCTTATGATAGCAACTGTCATCATCCCTTTGAGTCCTAGAGATTTGGAACCCTGGTGGTCTCCAGCCAAAGCAAGCGCTCTGAGACTGGAAGATTGTTGGCTTGATATTCACAGGCTGATTTCTTTAACATTGGATTTCTGTGTTTGTGAGCAAAATGAATTCTCTTTGTTGTGGATGAGAGATGGGAGAGGATAAAGAATGAATCGGCAGTAGCCAGGGAGACACCAGCTTATGGTGGCCATGTTCCTAGCAATGACAGCCCATCTCCTGAGCTAAGCAGTGCTAATGACATGACCCAGTGACACTCTCCAAGGCTTTACCACACAGACACCTGGAACATTTGAGCAGCATGGTTTCTGTCTGCTTTTCTTCCTCCCCTCTCGTTTTCTGTGTTAATCAGACATTTACAACTCATGATATCAGATGTGGTCATTATATGTGGCACTAGTACTGTCTTCCCAGAGGTACCCCCTCCTCCATCTAATTCTTTCTGGGTTTATTATTTAAAAGAGTATTTTCATCATAAGGAGCCACAGAGCATGGTAGAAAGGTCACTGCTTTTCAAGTTAACCAGACGTGGGCATAATCCTAATTCGATCACTTGTTGAGCTGTGAGACTCAAGAAATTATCCTAACTGCTCTGGATCTCAAAGTCCCCCTCCACAAAATGAGAATAATACTTTCCTTTCAGTATTTTTGGGTAGATTAAATGGGATAATAGATGGGAAGACCTTGAATAGAGTCTGGTTCTTAGTAGGGTACTCTGTAATTATAGTTATTTTAATTACTTATGCAATTAATTATGCAATTCTAATATCTCACTTATCCCATTTTAGGGGTGTGGTTTTGATTTTCTTAAGAGCCATAGATATGTTTAGCATTTTATTTCTCATGCTGCCAAGCACAACACCACAAGCATGATACACAATGAACACAGGTGTTTAAAGTGAATGAGCTAATCTTGTAGGTATTCTCCTTAGCAGGAAGTGTTGGGCAAGTTTGCATCTGGTCGTGATGACAGCGATGATGATGGTGATGGTGATGATGATGATGATGGCAATGGTACTGTCAGTAATTTATTATGGAAGGAAGTGCAAACCTGCAGATGATTATGCTCATTGTGTGTCTTATTGTCTGGGCTGTCAAGAAACCCAGGTCAATTCAGCACTGAAAAACACTAAATCATTTCAGATTTCTCAGTTATTTCTCACCTTTTAATCACTCTGTTCCTTCTTTGTCCTTATTATAATGATCCTGCTCAGGATGATCCTGTTTTAATATTGGGAGCATCTCTCATATCAGTTTTTTTTTCAAGAGCTAGATGGGAAGGTACACCTCCACCCACCCACATACATACAATTAGTACTATTAGGACACTGAATTCATCTAATCGATTCATGCAATTGATTCTTGAGCCAGATAGCCCTCTCCACCATGGTCATGCAGAATAGGTGGTGACTTGCATTTGGACCACAGCATCTGAATGAAAATGAACACCCCAACAAAGGCTCCTAACAGCCCATTTATAGGATCCTGAAGACGGAGGGGAGGGTTGGTTTTCCAACTGCCTAGTTAGCCTGGGAACAAGGTGCTCCCTGCATTTGCCCAGTAGTCTGAGAGACTTCCTTCTGTATGCTGTCTGTTACCCACTCTGGCATAGCTGTACCCCAGGCACCCCACTCTGGTTGAAGAGTGGTACATTCCTCATCGGAGTACCTATGCTCCAGAGATACATGAATAACTGTAATTTGACAGTACCTTATATCTCCATTGTTGTTTTATCGCTGGTGGTTGTAGTTTTATTTTAATAGTGCAAAGGATTTATAAAATATTGACACATTAATGACCGTATCTTAGTTTACCTAATTGAAAAAATGGGTAGATTTAGACTATGTATAATACTTATTTTACAAATGAATTTACTAGCCATACAAATTATTCTGTCATTTAGAATATATGACGATCCTTATTTTATAAATAAAACATAGTAGCTCAAAAGGCTTTACCTGAAACACTGTTTTAAAAGTCCTTTTAAAGAATATAATAACCGAGTGCAATCTATAGTTCTTGAGAGGACCCAAGTTCGATTAAATCAAGAGTAAAATATGTTTGAGGTATGTGGAGAAATTTGAATATGGACTGATTATTAGGTGATATGGACATTTGTTGATTATATTAGGCATGATAACTATGTTGTGTTTATGTAGAAACATACCTATATTTTAGAGATGCATACTAAATATTTATGGGAGGAATGCCATATGGCTGGAATTTGTTTTAAAATACTTAAGGGAAAAATAATGAAGCAAATATGGCAAAATCTTAGCAATTGCTAAACCTACATGATGGGTAAAGGAGAGTTCATTGTATGTAGGATGAAGCATATGAAATTGCCTGTAGTAGGCCAGTTTGACCTAAAAATGGAAACTTCATATGGTTCAAACTTTTGGTCTCTAATTTTACATGTATTTGATTTGTTGTTGTTGTTGTTGTTGTTAAAATAACAACCTAAAGTGTTATGTGTTTGTAGGAAGAATTCTAGATATTTTAGTATATGGTACAAAAGACAGTGAATGGCCTGGTCTCCACCCCCACTTCTCCAACATCCCTCACTCTTCCCTCCTCTCAGCCAGAGCACAATAAGGATAAAGCTTTAGTCAAACCTCCTTATTTTGAACTGCTTGATTTTCCTAAGCAAGCCAGGTCTTTTCCTGTGCCTTTGCCTAAAGTGTTCCCTTTCCCTGAACATCACACTTCCACTTGCCAGTGACAGCTACTCACATCCCTAACTCAGCTCGCGGGTCACACTAATTTTGAGGTTCCCATCCCTCCCTCAGTTTCTTCCTCTTTTGTCCCCTAGACAACACCCCCCAACCCCACCTCCACCCCAATAAAATTTCTCAGTGCTCATTATGCATCATTGCAAGAATATTTTTTAAGGTTTTCCCCCAGTAGACTAAGTCTCTCAAAAGCAAGTCCAACACCTTACTTAGTCTTTGTATCTTTGGGAAAGGTCACTTACTGTCCACATTCAGGAGGCTGAAGCTAAAGGGTTGACTTTCCACCTGTTCTGGGCCCTGCAGCTGCACAACAGCTGACTGGCCTTCCCTCTGTAGAGTGGACATGCTCAGCAACAGGCACAGGATCAGACCCTGATGGATGCCATCTTGTTGAATGAATGTGCAAAGGTTGGGTTCTGACTCTAGCTAGGTCTTCTGTCCACTCGCCACTTAACATAGCTCTTTCTTCCTGCTAGGAAATAAAGTTAAAATCAGCAGTCACAATGAGGGCAAAGTCGGCGACGACAGAGAGGTAAATGTGGAACCAAAGGCACTTGGGAATTAAGGGTTATCTTTCCGCATTCTGTTTATGACTTACTGTGACTTGGTGAAGGTAACCTTGGTGGCTTGATAGTTAAGTAACAGATTCTTTGAGTTCCTCTTCAAGTTATACTTCCTCCATAGGAGTTTTTACTGATCACACCACCTAAAAAGGCTTTACTTCTTGAGATCCAGTGCTGTGTGTGCCAAGGATTCAATTTACTAATATGCTAAGCATTGGTATCTACATTTTATATGACTGACCAGACTGCAAGCCTCTTGAGAGCAGGGATTATAATTTATTAAATTGTGTTCCTCACAGTATGTTGCAGAGTGTTTTTTCTTGAATAGTAATATTAAAGGTAACAACAGCATTATATGGCACTTCTGTATACCAGGTACCTTTGTTAATATTTTATATATATTAGTTCATTTAATCTTCATATTCCCTGTGGGTCAGTCACCATTAGTAGCTACATTTTATACATGAGAATATTAAGAGGGGAAACAAGACATTAGTAACTTGGCCCAAATTGTTATTCAGTTAGAAGGGGGTAGAGGCAGGATTAAATACCAGACAGCTTTATGAAATGTGTGTATATATAGCTGCACACTATTTGTATACAATGGATACTAAATTTATATTGGCCAAATAAGAAAATGAATGAAGACAATTATATTTTCAACAGCACTCTTCAGTATATTGTTCTTCATCTTTCATAATATTCAGGAATACATTATGGAAATGAATGGGAATGAGGGAGATAGACTTTAAATTAAATGAATTAAAAATAATTATTTAATTGTGCACTGTGATAAGTGCTCAGAAATAGAAGTACGAGTGCTGGGAGAGTGTATCAGTCTGGTCCCTGAGATAGACTGGCAGCCCAGGAAAGAGGGTGACCTCCACGTGGGGCTGTACAAAGGTCTGACAGTGAGGGAGACTAGTGAGTGGAGGGCTAGGTGGGTCACACCATGTAGAGACTTGAGAGGAGGGTGACCATGCAAGTTATCATACAAACTGATCTCAGATCATATATATGGAATTTGGGTGCTATAAATTATTACCCTGGATCCACAAGTCAAGAGTGGTTACAAGGAGCAGGAGACAGGAAGGTAGCTATTACATTAGTCCCTGAAAGAGATGATTAGTAGCTTTGATTACAGAGGTGGTGAGAATAGAGACAAGTAGACAAATTTGGTATATGTTAGAAGGTTGAGTCAACAAAGCACAATTCAGAGACCTAAACAAAATCCACGGGAACTTCTCAGGAAGTAGATTCTCTATCTATCTATCCATCTATCTATCTATCATCTATCTATCTATCATCTATCTATCTATCTATCTATCTATCATCTATTATCTATCTACCCATCCTCTGTCTCCCTGTGAAAGCTGCAATTGTGGCCCAAATTCTTTAATATATGCCAGTAAGAGAAGAAAAGCTCATCCAAACTTACACTGAAACTGATTCTTTTTTCAAATGCATTTTGTAGGTTGAGAGCTAAACTCTTTGTAAGGAATTAGACAGAATGCTAATGAATCTCTTACTTAGGGCTCTAGAGGATCAAGTTCCACAGATTCTTTATTTTCTCTGGATTTTAGTTGGGGATTTTTCCTACTATTCAGTTCTATGACAGTGAATCACATTTCTCTCCAAGGCTCCTCAACAAACAATTTACACTGTAAATATATTTGTTGGCATGCAAATCACTCTGCATTATGAGTCTTGATTAATATTATAATGTGTTGATGAAAGCCTATAAGTGGTTCTTGGAACTAAGGTTTCAGACAAAGATGTGCTGTTTGGGTGCAGAATGTTTGTTGAATATTAGATTAGGTTTTTTGTTTTGCTTCTTTCTCTCTTTTTCTCTCTCTCTCATTTTATTTTAAGGAGATGCTTGGTGTGAAGTGGTAACAAACTTCAAAATACACAATTAATTAACACAACCAATCTATTGCCCAAACTGCTTAAAAACACTCCTCCCCCATGCACACATTATGTCTGAACACACTGAGCCTGCTTTTGAATCTGTGGGCCCTTTGGTTTAGCTGTTTAGCCTCTTACTCATTGCCAACATCCTGTCTCTCGAGAAACATTGTTCTATAACATTGTGTGCCTTTTAAATAGTGTGCATGCACGTGGGTTGATTAGACCCTGTGCCCAATTCCCAATCTGCCCACTGAAATGCAAAGATACTGTTACTGTTACTCGACTCTTTCCTCTGTGTCTTTTTGCTTTTGTGAAGACCCGTTTCTCCTCCTCCATAGCGGGAAGCGGATATGCGGAGGAACAGAACCGGACCCTCCACCTCAAGCGATGCAAGGATTGACCGGCGCTTTTCTTTCACACACAGAGCTTGAATAAACAACAATTCAATGTAAGGTGCACAGACTCAGAAAGTAATCTGTGATTAAGAGCATTGGGTTTTGGGTTTCAAATACAGAATTTGGTTCAATTCCAGCTCTGCCACTTAATAGCTGCCTGACCTTTTCCAATTCATGTTGCCTCTCCCAAGTTTGTTTTGTCGTTTGGAAAATGGGGTTAATAATTTCTATTTCTTGAATTTGGAGTGAAAATTAAATAAGATCATGGGTTTAAAGTGATTTCCTGGCCAAAAAGAAAGAAAAAAAAAGCTCATAAATGGAGTTGTTACTCTAAGATCCCCAGCCTCTGGTTCACTGATATTAAGACAATGAAGATAGTATTTGAACTCTCCTCAAGGTTTGTGGATTTTATTATATCCAGTCATCTCCCACTCCTCACAACCAAGAATTCTGACTCTCATCTACACTGCACCCCCTTTTGCAGGTGGATATCCGGGGTTTTGCTTCAAAGTGCTTTATGGAGCATAGTCCAGCAGCTCAGGAACAGAGCCTTATCACCACTCCATGAGTGAGTACCCAGCTACATTCCCAGAAAGAGAACTCAAAACAGAACTAGGGGCCCTAAGAAATAAAATAAGGAGATGCGGAATGAGGTGAGGTGTGGAAGCTATGTTTGATAAAGGAAGACCCAAAGGGAGGTTGAATTTTGGCCCAAACTAGACAGGTAGGCACGCTCAGGTTTTGTTCTTGCCTTGTGACCCCAGTGAGGAGAAAGCACTTGAGAAAATGTGCTCTATCCTCTGAGCAACTGGTGAGTCACAAAAGCCTGATGGCAGATCATCTGCCCCCCAAATGGATATGATTATCCATCAGAAACATAGGAAATGCACTGTGTAAACAGCCCTGGGGTAGGCCTGGAATGACTTTCGTGGGAAGGCCGAATAAGACCTTTCCTTACACAGAATGTTCTGTATTGCCAAGGTAGGCATTCATCTATAGGTCAGGATTATTGTTTCAGCAGGTTAACATCTCTTGTTTTCCTTTTTTCAATAAAACATTGTACATGGATTTGTACAGAATACTCAAATCCATTGCTAGACAAATAGGTATGTGTGCATAAGTGAAATTCAATAAAAATGATCCTTGGATCTTGACTCTTTCCTTTGCGTCCTCATTCTTGGTTTGTTGCTATTGCACTGAGAACGTGGCTGCTGTCACAAGTGTGCACACACCCTTGCCACCAAATCTCTTAACCGAGTCCTGTGCCTTCCTTTCTTTGGGAATGGAGGACCACTAGGTTTTAGGTTTGGGTTTTGGTTTCGAATCATAGCCTGAGCCTCCACCTGTGCCCTCTCTTGTCTTCTGCATTGTTCCTTCCAGCATCATGAATCTCTCTTCTCCAGTGGATGGTTCCCGTCAGCAGACGCATATGTGCTCCCATTTTCCATCTTTACAAACCTTTCCCGATCTGGTAACTATCTTCTTGGCAAGTCGCACATGCAGGTGCTGGCTGATTAGCTTCCTGGTGAGAGCCCTCTCCCCGGCCTGTAGACAGCCACCTCTGGCGGTGCCCTCACATGGCAGAGAGAGACAGAGCGTGTTCCCTCTTGTGTCCTCTTATAAGAGCCCTGATCCCATCATGAGGACCCCACCCTCGTGACCGCTTTTAAGCTTAAATAACTCCCAAAGACCCCACCTTCAAATACTATCAGATTGGGGGCTGGCTTTCAACATCTGAATGTTGGGGGGACACAGATAGTTAGCTCATAACACACCTATCATTTTACCAAAATTGCAGTTGACCATGACACTAATAATTTCTCACTTACCAAATTCTATGGTCCAATTTTACACAGCTTTCACTACTCATTTTTTAAAACTATTTCTTTCTGTGTGTCTCTGGGATATCAACCACAAGTCCCTGCTTTTCGCTCCTACTGGCTTTTCTTCACTGAATTCTCATTTCCTAGTTCCTTCACTCCTTTGTCTCTGCTAACTCCCTTGGTGACGTCACTCAGGTTCATGGTTTTTAAAACCATCTGTATGCTGAGGATATCCACATTTGTATTTTTAGCCCTGATTTCATGACTTCCTGAAATCAAAACTTGTATTCAACTGCCTACATGACTTCTCTGTTTGAATGTCTAACACGTTTTCCAAACCTAACTTGTCAAAAACTAACCTCTTGGGTGTCTATATTGTCATACTGCCACCACCCACTCAGACACCCTGTCAACCTGCTTAGCCTTCAGCCTTTCCTATCTCCTTGAACATCAACCCCATTCTTCTTATTCCTCAGACCCAAGAGCCTAGTTCTCTCTTTGACTCCTCTTTTATCTCTTATTCAATATCTAATCCACCAGTTCTACTTCCAAAATATATCCAGAATCTTTTCCCTTCTTAGCTCCTTCATCCCAGGTTCCCTGGTCCAAGCCCCCACAGTTTCTCTCCTAGAGTGAATGGCAGTTACCTACATGGTCCTCCAGCTTCTGCTCACCATTTATCCTCTCAGCAGAGCAGGAGAGTAATCCTGCCAAATACAGAGCAGCTCATGTTTCTCCTCTTTGCTCAAGGCCCTCCAATGGCCTTCCATTTCCCTCAGAATAAAAGCCAAAGTCTTAGCAATGGGCTGCCAAGTCCTCAGAATCCCTCCCTTCTACCTCACAGGTGCATTTCCTCTCGCTCCCTCTGATGTTCACTCTCCTTCAGTCACACTGCTCTCTGCTTTTGCCTAAACACTGACCAAACTCAGGCCCTTTCATCACTCTCTATTCTGTCTCCCTGTTTTGTTTTTCTCCATAGCACTACAAACATATTTTTATTCTATGTTTTTAGCCTAAGTCCACACTAGAAGAAAAACTCAGTAAAGCTTTGCTGAAGTCATTATTGGATCTCTAGCCCCTAGAACAGCACATTGCAGATAGCGGGCACTTAAAAATATTTGTGAATGATTGAGAATATAGGAAGAGAGAAAGATGCAATGAACCAAATAGGATTCCATTAAACCAGCTGGAAGCAGAATTGACATGGCTAACTATTTCAGAATGAACAGAATTCCAAAATCTTGCATTAGGATTTTGACAATCCCCTAATGCTTCATATGTATCCTAAAACCAATCTGTTATGATAACATTTTTGGAAGAATGGGTATTGAATAATCTCAGGTTCATTTTGCTTTCAACCTCTTCAGTTTTTGTTTTGTTTTGTTTTCAAAAAAGGCAAGAAGTTGGAGGGGAAAAAAAAATAGGATGGCAAAAATAAAACCTATTGGAGTAAGGTAAGAAGTTGGTGTAGGATGACACAAACTCTTTTGAGCACTTGCTTGCTAATCCCATTAAAATATCACTAAGTCATCAAGACAGCATATTGTATCCTCGATTAACCTGTCTGAAATCTACTTCAGAGAATGAATTCTTCTTGACACAGCTAATACCTCTTTATTATCCAGGTTGATCTAGTTATCTTTCTGTCTCTCTATAATATCCCCTCCCTTCTAGAGTTTTGTCCTCTGAGGTTCTGTTGGTCTTTTACGGTGTCACTGAGTAAAAGATGTCAGCAAACACAGAAGTTTTGAGGACTGAAGAAGATACTCTAATTGATTGCACATGCTCACATCATCTCTCAGTGAGCTCCCTTTGGTCCCAAGATTTACTGTGACTGGAAGTGATTTCCTCAGTTTCCTGGAGTTACCAAGGATCTTCCCTGTTGGGATCTATTTGACAGAAGGAAAAAAAAAAAAAAACCCTATAGTGACTGGTTTTGTTTTTGGGAACAAATGCTAGCTTTAAGACCTTCTGTAACCAGGCGCATCATCTCAAGACAAGGTTTTCTCTTTTCACTGTCCTACAAACACCTGTCATTGTTCTTTCACACAACTGGCCTTTCTAAACCTCTTTATTGACAACTTCACACTTCTGTTCATGAGTTCTATAGCTGCCTGAAGTACATCTTGGGTTTTTTTTTTGTGCATCTAAAAACCCCAGGTCAAACTCAATTCCTTGGTGACTTTGTCCTGAGCACCAGCTCACATTCATCTCTCTTTCACTGATAGTTCTGCAAAATGAGCCTCTTGTTTTGGAACCTCATCTTCTTGCGTCTTGCCTTTCTTTTTTTTTTTTTTTTTTTTTTTTGAGGTCTCCCATTTATTTTTTTATTTTTTTTTTATTCTTA
>NC_138379.1:70702821-70741342 GCF_054177405.1 Leptonychotes weddellii
TGATTTCTTCTCCAGTCATGATTGGGTCAGGAAATTGAGCCCCTGGTCAGGCTCCATGCTCAGCGTTAGAGGGGTGGGGAGGTGTCTGCCTGGGATTCTTTGTTCCTCTCCCTTTGCCCCTCCCCCCCCATGCTCACTCTCTCAATCTCTCTCTCAAATAAATAAATAAATCTTTAAAAAAAATAAAAAAGGAATGATATCTACCCACACAGCTGTTTGTGTGATTACATGAGAGCACATGTAAAAATCTGTTCACATGGTTCCTGACACACTGTTGTTGATCTTTATTTGCCCTTTCTATCATAAAAAAGGGTCTTTAACAAAGAGTTCAAGAATGGTAAATGAAAGCTTCCAGTCGTGACCTTTGTTAGCTGCAGCTTTGTTCTGAATATGACAGAGAGTCCTGTAAAACATCGCATCTCTCTTTGTATGCTTCTTGGAGCCAGGACTCTTGGGGTTGGTGACACAGGGACATTTTCTGTTAGTAAAAACACTACCAGAGGTCCTGGGAGGCAGGGCAAACATGAAGGTGCCAGACCTTCAGCGTCCCTCAAAACAGCCACTCTTGCTCAGTCCACGCAGCTGTCCCCCAGGCGGAACTTCCTCATCCTTCATGTCTCTGAGCTGGCTCCCTCGGAGTGGCAACTGACAGCCAGGATCACTGTCTTTTACACAAGTCTCTTCCACAGATGAGAGGTTTGAAGGCAGGATGGGAGCCTTACTGAAAGCTTCTGCTGTTATCTTTCTGCTTTGAGTACTGTTCTCCCCTAGTCTCAGGGCCTCTTAGCTGACCTTGAACGCCTAACTGTCATCTCAAAAAAGCAGCTTCCACCTGGCCTGGCACCCACCTCCTTCATTACCCCACAGTTGCTCATTCAAGGGCAGCTGGTGCTGAAGACTGCAAAACCTCCAAGAGCCACAAAACTGGCTGGGAAGATGGAGAAAAACCCTAAAGAGAAAAAGAAAGCCTAAGACTATTGTCCTTTCTTTTCTTTTCAAGACAGCAGTGCCTTTTGCAGCACTTTTAAATGGTTGCCAGGGAAACAGAGCAAGGGAGAGGAGAAAGGTTATATGGATACTGGATAAAGCTAATGCACTTTTTAAAAACATGAACTAACAAGTGCTAAAGACTCTGGAGGTTCTGGTAACATCTCATTTTCAAAGTTCCCCTTCAGAGCCTCAAGTGCCTTGATATCATCATTAACAATATTTTAATCGTTTGTAAACCATAATTCATCTCCATCAAAGACTTGTGCTGATGGATTTTATGGAGCATGGCCTTATGAGTCAACTGTTATGGGGTACTTGGAATGAAGTGTCTGGCATGCTGGACCAGGAGTCCGCAGGCTTTGACTTAAAAGAGTTTGGCTCCAAATTTCCAGCCCTTCTCCCTAAGCAAGTGGGCAATCATTAAAATACAGCAAAATGCCAGGAAGTCTCTGTTAATCGGTTAGCCTTATGTGTGGTCATGTGAGCATGAGTGTGGAAATGACTGGTAGAGAGAAACAATATGTGTGTGCCCCTTCTGGTCTGCTGGAGAACATTTATCCTGGGGGCATGATTCCTCGGGTAACTGTGTGCTCCTCCATGTACTGAATATTTATGAGAGCCTGTTCACTTCAGTGAGCATGCTCCTGAATTTTCCTTCAAACTGAGTTTCACCATTGTGCCCTCTAGTGAGTATTTATAACATTTGCTCTATGGAGTATTGTCCCACTCTATATTTTCTGTGTCCCCCTAAGCATTTATTTGCTCGATTTGTACTATATTAATTTGCACATGGGTATTTATTGTCTTGGGTTCTTAAACCTCTTATATCTTATAGTCTTATGTGTGGTTCTTCCCAACGGTGCCTAACACAGCTTAACTCTGATCAAGGAGCAACAGGCACTTGGCGTTTACCATATGGTATCTACACACCTCTGTGCTCATTGATTTCTCAGCTGTAGGCAAGAGACTCTGCTTCACCAACTGGCATTGGATCTATCCTACAACCTCATTGTACAAGTACTCATGGAGGTCTGGCTGGCATCAGTCATGGCTAGAAGGGAGATACAGACTGAATTCTTAAGAGAGGGCTGAGTCCAAATATTAGGAAGAACAAGTTGAAGAGGCTGGAGGTGGACTGTGGAATGATAGTCTAAGAGTTGAAAGCAGGGAGGCAAAAACATTGAAACCAAAGTAATATGAGGCATCCTTAGTGACTGCTAGAAAAGTCCAGCTATAATTCATGGATTGTCTTTATGGACAAGAAAGTGCATAAGAGATGGGCCAGGAGAACTTTAGACTGGCATAAAGATGTTAAGTCGACTGGTCCAAAATCAGAAGAGGAAATGCAACACAGGTACATATTTTCTGTCATTAGAATCTTTGCTTTGCTTTATTACCTCTGCAAAAGCCATAATACATTTTAATATGTAGTGGATTTAACCATAGACAGAATAGTTGAACGAGGCTTTGGTACCCAGACCAGAGTAGATGTTAAACTACAATGATCATTTAGCATGAGGTGGTTAGAATGGGTGCACATGATACAAAACATTATATACAGAGGACATTATGTTGCAAGGACTTGCAGCCTAAGAAAATAGTCTTCTCATCTCTTGTTTCCTAGAATATGAGCTGAGTTTGTGGCAAGATAAAAATGACAGGCAGCAGTCCTCCCTTATCCTTGGGGGATAGCTTCCAAGACCCTAGTGGATGCCTGAAACCACAGATTGCGCCGAACCCTATATATACTATGTATTGTCCTACACATACAAACCTATGATGAAGTTTAATTTATAAAGTAGGCACAGTAGGAGCTTCTTAACAACAATAACTAATAATAAAATGGAATAATTATAACAACATACTGTAATAAAATTATGTTAATGTTGTCTCTCTCTCTCAAGATACTTTATAATTCTCTACTCACCCTTCTTTTGATGATGTGAGATGATAAAATGTCTACATGCTGAGATGAAGTGAGGTGAATGACGGAGGCCCTGTGCCGTGGCATTAGGCTACTGTTGATCTTCTGATGTTATGTCAGAGGGAGGCCATCTGCTTCCAGAAGGTAGTTGACCATAGGTAACTAAGACTGTGGAAAGCAAACCCACAGATAAAGGGGAACTACCATACAAACCTTTTTGTCCCTATATGTTGTATAGGTGCTGCTCTGGCATAATGGGGAATGTTTAAAGTTGCTTTTAATATGAACATGGAGGGATACCTTGGTGAAAAGCAAATAGGATTTAACCTTAGGAGGACAAACCCCTATTCTGAAGAAAGTGGAATGGAATGTTAAACCAACATGCTTGATCAATTCATGTTGTATCCTGTCTTCTAATACAGAAATTTGAGTTTTCCTTTTGATTCCAGGAAGAGAAATATTTATATCCTTCCAACCTCATCAAGGAGATGGGAAGGGTAATTAATTTCTTCTCCTTCTCCTTCCTCCTCCTCTTCTCCTCCTCCTCCCCCCTCCTCCTTCTTTTCCGCTTCTGCTTCTTTGCTTCTTCTTCTTCTCCTTTCCCTGCTTCTCCCTCTTCTTCTCCTCCCTCTTCTTTCTCTTTCTCCTCCTCCCCCCTTCTCCTCTTCCTCTTCTCCTCCTCCTTCTCCTTGCTCCTCTTCTTCTTCTTCTATCTCCTCCCCATCTTCTTTTTCTTTTTCTTTAAGCAAACAGAAATTTAATAACATGTATACCTGCTGTATACATGGGATTAACCCAAGAAAACTGAGTAACCTCCAAAATACCTCAAACTGTCAATTCAAATAACATTTTTAGCCAAAGATCATAGGAAGATTTGGGGTATTGAGGAGGCCAGTTAAGGAAGGTTGTCAAGCAAAGTGCAGTAAACAAAGGCATATTTTTTATGCAGATTTAAATGCAGACCTTCTCCATTGATAAGAACTTCTAGAGATTTAGTCATCTTTCTGTTCCTGGTACAGAGAAAAAGACACCCTTATAAATGGAGATTTCCTTTATGAATGTAAATTTCCCTCACAAAAAGGTAGATTATTCTCAGTTTTCAGACATTCTCCTACACGGGCTCTTTTTATAAAGTTTTAATTTTAATTCTGGTTAACAGAGAGCTATATTAGTTTCAGGTGTACAGTATTCAGCAATTCCATACATCACCTGGTGCTCATTATAACACGTGCACCCAATCACCTATTTAGCCCATCCCCCACCCACCTCCCCTTGGATAACCATCAGTTTGAGCTTCATAATTAAGTCTGTTTCTTGATTTCTCTCTCTCTCTATTCTCCCCCTTTGTTCTTTTGTTTGTTTCTTAAATTCCACATATGAGTGAATTCATACGGTATTTGTCTTTCTCTGATTAATCTCACTTAGCATTATGCTCTTTTTATGCATCCATGTGGTTGCAAATGACAAGATATCATTCTTTTTAATGGCCGAATAATATCCCATTGTATGATATACCACATCTTCTATATCCATTCATCAACTTCATCAACCCATGGACATTTGGGCTGCTACCATTTCTTGGCTATTGTAAATAATGCTGCAATAAACATACAAGTGCTTGTATCCCTTTGAATTAGTGTTTTTGTATTTTTGGGGTAAATACCAAGTAGTGCAATTGCTGGATTGTAGGGTAGTTCTATTTTTAACTTTTTGAGGAACCTCCATAGTCTTTTCCACTGCAGCTGCACTAGTTTGTATTTCTACCAATAGTGCAGGAGTGTTCATCCCTTTTTCCTGCATCCTCACCAATACCTGTCGTTTATTGTGTTGTTAATTTTAGCCATTTGGACAGGTGTGAAGTGATAGCTTATTGTAGTTTTGTGTTGCATTTCCCTGATGATCAGTGATGTTGACCATCTTTTCATGTGTCTATTGGCTATTTGTATGTCTTCTTTGAAGAAATGTCTCTTCATGTCTTCTCCCATTTTTAACTGGATTATTTGTTTTTGGGGTGTTGAATTTTATAAGTTCTTTATATATTTTGGATACTAACCCTTTATCAGATATATCATTTGCAAATATCTTCTCCAATTTCATAACTTGCCTTTTAGTTTTGTTGTTTCCTTCACTATGCAGAAGGTTTTTATTTTGATTTTTTCCCAATAGTTTATTTTTTGCTTTTGTTTTCCTTGCCTCAGGAGACCTATCTCAAAAAAACTTGCTGTGGCTGATGTTAAACAGGTTATTGCCTATGTTGTCTTCTAGGATTTTTATGATTGCAGGTCTCACCTGTAGGTCTTTAATCCATTTTGAGTTTATTTTGCATATGCTGTAAGAAAGTGGTCCAGTTTCATTCTTTTCCATGTAGCTGGCCAGTTTTCCCAAAACCATTTGTTGAAGAGATTGTCTTTTTCCCATTGGGTGTTCTTTCTGCTTTTTTCAAGATTAACTGACCACATAATTGTGGGTTTATTTCTGGGTTTCTATTCTGTTCCACTAACTTCTGTGTGTATTTTTGTGCCAGTACCATAATGTTTTGATTACTACAGCTTTGTAATATAACTTGAAGTCCAGAATTGTGAAGGCTCCAGCTTTGCTTTACTTTTTCAGGATTCCTTTGGCTATTCAGGGTCTTTTGTGATTCCATACATATTTTAGTATTGTTTGTTCTATTTCTGTGAAAAATGCTGTTGGCATTTTGATAGGGATTGCATTAAATGTGTGGATTGCTTTGGGTAATGTAGACATTTTAACAAAGCTGTTCTTCCAATCCATGAGTGTGGAATGTCTTTCCATTTCTCTGTGTCATCTTCAATTTATTTATTCAGTATTTTATAGTTTTCAGAGTTCAAGTCTTTCACATCTTTGGTTAGGTTTATTCCAGGGTATCTTATTATTTTTGGTGCAGGTGTAGATGGGATTGTTTTCTTAATTTCCTTTTTCTGCTGCTTGATGATTTGTGTATAGAAATGCAGTAAATTTCGTACATTGATTTTATATCCTGCAACTTTACTGAATTCATTATCAATTCTAGCAGTTTTTTGGTGGAGTCTTTTGGGTTTTCTATAAATAGTATCATGGCATTTGCAAATAGTGAAATTATTTCTTCCTTGCCAATTTGGATGTCTTTTATTTCTTTTTGTTGTCTGATTGTTATGTTTAGGACTTCCACTACTATGTCGAATAAAAGTGGTGAGAGTGGACATCCTTGTCTTGTTCCTGACTGTAGAGGAAAAGCTCTCAGTTTTTCCCCATTTAGGATGATGTTAGCTGTGGGTTTTTCATATATGACCTATATTATGTTGAGATATATTTTTTTAATTAATCAGCCCTAAATAATCCTTTTGTCAAAGATGTGTATTTTGGGGTGGCATATTCTGCTCCAGTTCAAATGGATGTAAGGGGTAATTTCTTTTTTTAAAAAAATATTTTCAGGAAAGAAAATTCCATGATCTCACTAATTAGTTTTGTGTGATATCTAAAAATATTTGCAGGCAGAAAGACCTGGATATGATTTTAAATTGTAAACTGAGTAATGACCGTTCTTTCATTGTTAGTGAAATAAGTTCTCTGTTCATAGGATCTGGCTTCTTATCAAAAGCTCAGTTTTGCTCTAGTTTTGCTATTTGAAAGGTCAGAACAACATTTAAGATGCACACTAATGTCATAAGTTAATACAGAGTAAGACGGGATGAACCCAGAAATGCCCAATTCTGCCCTTCGTGTAATATCTCCGTGGAGGACTTATAAGGGAGATGTCAAAGGACTGATAGCAGGAGATGGGGTAGGATGTATCACTTTATTATTAGATGTTCCAATTCCTAACGAATTCCAAGCAGTAATCTGATAGAGTTGAGGTGGGGTGAGCATGTCCTTAATGGGGCCTCCTACCTCCTTTTGAACCTAAATCTTAAGTATTTGCCATTTGCCATATGGTTCAGCAACTGGAAGTAATAACCAGCATTATCAAGCAGAGAGAAGGGGAGCCCAAGAAAAAGGTCTTGGCTCAGCTTACCAATTCCTGAACATAAAGTGGAAGAAAGTCCCATCCAAGTTCATGACATTTTAATGAACCAGAACACTGTCTATTAGGAATATGGCCCCATCAGGGTTTTGTAATATGATCAATCACACTGATGACTCCATTTGTCTTGGGAGTTCGTAAGGAGTTGAGAAAGAAGCATAAGGGTAAGTCGGCAGAGGGCAAATTTAGAGAAAATTCTTACTGTGAAATGTTGTCATTTCAGAATTTACCTGCAATTGTGACCTAACTTATTTTGGATTAATGATGGAAATAGGCATCTTTATATATAACATTCCTGCATTATTGTACTTTACTTCAATATTTTGAATTCTTACCTGTTTATGCATATACATACATATACATATGTATGAGTATGCATATCTATATATGTATATAAACATGTGACTGAGAATCATGAGGCTCTTATACTACTAATAAGATCACCATCCTGTCTCTATGATGATCTGTTAGAATCTGTACCTGTGGGCAGCACATTGGTGTTATCACTGACCAGACATTCGCAGCCTGAAGAATCACACCATTATCTTGCACCATTCACTAAAGCAAGTCAGTTTTAATTACTATAGGGGCATGATTTTTTAAATGGATGATCATCTTAAAATACATTTAGAACAATGCAATTATTTACATACTTTTAGTGATTAGAGTCAAAATCATGGTATGATATTAATGGTTTACATTATTATATGAATGGAGCAAAGAACATTTATTGAATAATTTCACTGCCTTTGGCACTGTTTTAAGAGCCTCACTTAATTTTCTAACAGTTTTAAGAGGTTACAACTACACTTTTTTTTTTTTTAACTGAAGGAGAAGTCTGGTCATGTTGCTCAGTATACCCAAGCAACAGAGCTGGGATTTGAACCCCTATCTCTGTGACTCCAAGGATCACATTCTTTCTAATATCCTAAAGCATCCAACATGTTTCTAGATTTTGACCTAGGTATGCTTGGAAGAAATCAAATTTCTTTTTTTAACTTTTCAAAATTACTTTTGTTTACTGATGAGGATGTTTCATTTGGCTCTGAGGTGCCTGAGTATGGGGCAAGCAGAGTATCTGAAACCAGAGACAGCAAGCTGAGGATTGAGTAGGTCTGTTCATCACAATTTCAGTCTCTGCCACAGGAGTGAATGCATGGGTCAGGGTAAGTTCCATAAGACTCAGGATATACTGACTTGCTTGTATCAGAGGCTTCTTTACATAGCATTAATTATAAGATATATAGACATCAGGAAAAAGTAGGAAATATAGGATAATGCACTCTATATAACTTGTGTTGACACCCAAAGGATGTTGGATTTGAAACTTTGGCTTTTATATCATATGTTATCCTCATCACACTGCGCTTAAATAATAAGCTCCTTCAGAGCAAGTACTAGGTGCTTCACAATATTGTATCTCAAGTACTTGGCATGATGTGTGACACAAATTAAACATTTAATAAATATTTGTTGAGGAAATAAATGAATAAATTAATCAATAATTATTTTGGAATGAATGTAGATCTCTGGTTGCCAACTTGCCTGAAAATACTGTGGTTTAGAATTGTGTTCTTGGTTTTGTAATGTCTTCCCTTCACGGACCATGTATATTTTTAAAAATTAAGTGGAATGAAAATTAATTTTATTTTCAGACTATTTAAAGACATTATGGCCCCACAGAAATACTCTGGGATATTATGAAACAAACTTTGGGAAATCGCTGACCTAGATACAGTACCAAGGTGATAGGTGCTACATAAATATAATAAATTATACTGAGAGGGCTCCCTAGGCCTTTCTTTTCTATGAGCGCAGATGGTACAGAAATAGTCTGAAGAAACATTGAATAATGTCTCAGGGCAGAAAGACTTAACACCTTGTGCTGCTTTTTCCACCTATATTCAAGTTATTTTATTTAATATCTAATTCATTTATTAAACAAATATGTGCTGATGGAATGTGTATGTTTATGATGCGTCAGACATGGGGCAAGGGTTTGGGAAGGTAATGGTGAACGAAGCTCATCTGGTCCTCCTCCTCCCACAGAGTCTGTAGTCAAGGGGCAGGGGAGAAACAGACATTAATTAAGTGAACACATAAATAGGTACATAATAGATATGTTATTGCTCATTTTACTTCTTCAGTTAAAAAGCAGATATTACAAATAAGCCTCTTCAACTCTTAGCATTTTTCCCTGATTGTCCTTTGACACATGCTTTCCCTTCTTTTTCTAAAACATCTGATGCTTCTAAGGCCCATTAAAATGTGGAAGTGAAAGGTCATACTCAAACACCGATTGAGTTTTTGGTTTTGGTTGTGTTTTTTTGAGAGGGGAACAAATGAAAAGAAATAGAGATATCTTGTCTTATTCATAAATGTACCCCATAATTGTAGAAGCTGAATTGGTATTTGTTGAAATAAGTTGAAGACTTAAGACAGACCAAGTGACTGGGTTATATCTTAACTCAGTAGCAAAGCAGATGGGGTAGAGAGGAGCTTTGCTATGGATTGTAGAAACTCAGTAGGTACTATTGATGATGATGGTAATGAGCTAGCTTTGGGCTCTAGTACACTTGTGGGGTAACATCTTTGTGAATTCAGAAAATGATATGATGAGCACAAATTTTTATCCACATCTTTCCTTTTCAATCTTGTTATCATGCAACAATTTTCCCTGCCCCCAATGTACACAAATGCACAACATCTTTATCATCGGGCTATAAGCTGGTGGGTTTTTCCAGGAGACAGTTGTTAGGTTGATATTATGTCCCACCCCTGGCATTTTCTGTATCTGCGGCAGCTCTTTCCTTGAGTGTACAGCTGCTGGATGGGTGCCTGTGGGAAGTTCTTTTCCAGACCATCACAGCTGTTTGTGAAGTTGATTCCAGAATACCAGTAACCCTTCTTGGCATTTTCACCTTTCTGAGAGTTTACAGGACAAGGTTAAATATACCACATGCCTCTATGGTTGCTTTTCTTTTCTTTCCTTTTTTTTTTTTTTTTTATAATTAATATAAAATAGTTGATCCAACTGCAAAATAATTAAGGGGCTTAAAAACAGACTACTTTCAATAAAAGACACATCTGGTATTTTCAAAACACTGGAAGCAATAAATAACTACAGTATGACAAACTAGCTGGGAATCTGTAGAAACTGAAGAGGTCTGCTTTGTTACATTGTGCTGTAGTGGGAAGCATGGCGCAAGCTGAGGGGCCCCATAGGCTTGTGGGGAACAGGCTTTATGGTTCTCTCCGTGGGTCACATGTCAAGCTGTACACCTCTTTTTAAGTTAAGGAACATCCTCTATAGAATTAGCCATTCAGAGTACTCTTTGGGCACCTCAATCTGAGGAAAGGCATAGGAAGATTACCCTAGCATAGGATGGGTGCACTTGTTTGCAGGGTAGAGAGAGTTTGAACTTCTTAGGCCAGAGACTAAGCTCTGCACTTCGTTGGATTAGATTGTAACTCTGTGACGCTTGGGAATGTTCTGTTCCTAAGTATGAGGTAGGAGATGCCTTGGGTGGGGGACATTTTATAGAGGTAAAATGTAGGAAAGCTTCCCAACTGCATTCTGGGCATAGAGATGCTAATCGCTTTGGTCCGACAAATGTCACACGGTTTCTCCCTCTGACCTGTGGGATGGTGGTTAAGCAGGTAGTGATTTTCTGCTGCCTAGCTTTCTTTTTCTTCTTTTCCAATTTAGTTAATCCCCATAGCATCTTAGAGTTTATACTAAGTCTAGACTAGAAGGAAAAAAAAACTTGCTTTGTACTATTTAAAATGGCCAAGGGCCTTTGACCAAGTAATTTCAGACAAGAAAAAAATTTCATGAAGAAATAACTCAAAAGTAAGAGGAAGGTCTCTACACAGCATGATTTTTAATTGGGTGAAAAAGTAAAAGTAAAAGTCAGCAATATGAGGAGGGCTAAGCAACTTATTCAATATTTATTGAAGGAATTATTTTAAATAGAAATTATGAAGAACTAGTGTTCTTTTTTTTTTTTTTTTAAAGATTTTATTTATTTATTTGACAGAGAGAGACACAGTGAGAGAGGGAATACAAGCAGGGGGAATGGGAGAGGGAGAAGCAGGCTTCCCGCGGAGCAGGGAGCCCGATGCGGGGCTCGATCCCAGGACCCTGGGATCATGACCTGAGCCGAAGGCAGCCGCTTAACGACTGAGCCACCCAGGCGCCCCAAGAACTAGTGTTCTGTAAATGATTGTAGCAGAGTAATTAGTAAAAAAATGAAAATATAAATTTTACTTACTTGATAACTTCATGATTATCCACATATCCACAAATATGAACATATATAAGATCTAAAAGGGTACAAGATGTGTAGAAAAGGTAGGATTAAATGATTTTTCATCCTTATTGTGTCTATGATTGCTATTATATTTGTGAAACAATAAAAATTCAGGGGAATAAGTATTATGGGGCACAAAATTGTATCTTAGGAATTAATCATTTGTCCTTATGAAATAAAATGGGGGATCCATCTTTTTTGAACCTCATTTCACTAGGCTTTGTATCATCATTTTTATAATCCTTGACCTCCTTGCAACCCACCAACTCACACTCATTGAAGAATTTGGAGACCAGGAAAGTGTATTCTTCTGTTCCAGGTCATACTACTACCCAAGAAACATCAGTGTCCACATGGAAACCGTTCAAGACTCTACTTTGAGACTCTACCTTCAAATCCAAGGAACAAAATTCATTTCACTTTTATCATTCATATTTGATAGACAAAAACTGAATATTTCATCATTTGGGAATTATAATGATCTATTATTACATAAAAATTACTGTGAAAATTAGCATCTTAAAATAATAATAAACATTGTTAGTCAAATTCTGTGAGTCAAGCACTCAGGAGTGGCTTCGCTGGGTCGTTCTTACTCAAAGTCTCTCAAGAGGTTGTAATCAAGTTAGTGGGTGCAGCAAGAGCCATGAAGGTTCAGCTGGAGCTGGAGGATCTGCTCACCAGCACCCTGGCAGGATGGTGTGGACTGTTGGCAGGAGGACTCATTGTCTTACCATGTAGACCTCTTCACAAGACTGTTTCATTGTCCTCACAACATGGCAGTAATCTAAGAGAGAGATCATGGGGCAAACTGCAATGTCTTTTATGACCGTGCTTCAAGAGTCATACATTCTTGTTTCTGCTGCATTCCGTTGGACACTCAAGACAACCATAATTCAATTTAGGAGGGTTCTACATAATTACAAGGAGGCAAGGATGGTTGGGGCCCTTTCAGAGGTTGGTACCTCAGTTCACCCTCTGGCCCTTAATGATTCATATCCCTGCAAGATGCAAAATATACTCACCCCCTCCCAAAGCACTGAAGTGTCACCCAGGTCTTAGCCTGAAGTTCAGAATCCCATCATCTACATTGGACAGGTATAGAATGATGCTCTTCTGGTGTGTTTCCTTGAGTATAACTCCCTGAATATAGTTTCTCTCAATCTGAGGACCTGTGAACTGAAGAGACAGTTATCTGCTCCCCTTCCCCACCACCACTGTGCATGCACACACACATACACACACACACACTCTCAGATGTAGTCAACATGCAGCAGTGAGATAGGCATAGTGTGATTGGTTTAGATTGCTCTGTTCAAAAAAGGGGAAACAGAATGTACATAGGACTTACTGGTTCATAGCAATTCTGAAATTCATCAGAGTATTGTTGACAATTCCTTGATTTGGACTCATGGTTTGGGAATAATTCTCCATGGTTCTTGGTTTTTCCCACCAAGCTCTTGGTTTTACCTTAGGAGTCATCCTTCCTTTTTCCATTAAAGGCAGCTTATGGTTGCATCTGAGTATTTATTTTTTCTTCCTACTTCCAGTATGTAGATATTTAGGCATCCAAAGACCCCTTTCATTTTGTTTTGTCTCTGTCCTTTTCAATCCAACCTGGCAGAATTCTTGTCAATACAATTATTTTAAAAACTTAGCAGTCCCCTGTTGATATTATTGGGTTCATTATATTAGACAAAAACAGTACTCAAAAATCTCTTCTATGTGGGCCTTTGTCGTCCCCTGGCTTTTGCTGAGAAACAAAATATTTAAGCCTCTCAGAAACCCTATTGTTTCACTGTATGGTTCTCTGAGGCACCAACCTAGATGTTTCTGAGAACTTAACAACAGATTTTATAGACACACCCTCAGTTTCATCTTTAATACCAAATTTTTCTGACAATTTCCTAGGCCTTATTTATTGCCTGAAGCTATTTTTAAATTTTAACATTACTTGCCATCTGGAGAGTCTAGGAATATTCAAAACCAGAAAGCCCTGGCTCCTTTATCTTTCACAGTTCTTGCTTTGGGGTATCTTTGTTTTCTCTCATTTTACTATAAACAACATGAAAAATCAGGTGGCACCTTCAGCAACCTGCCTTGAGGTCTTAACTAGATCACCTAGGTCATTAGGTACATTTTCTACTTTCTTTGTTTTTGCAAGCAGTAGTGTTGCTAAACTTTCTTCCCCACATAAAAACAATTCCACCTCTTCCCATTGATAATAACATTTTCCTCACCTTTCTTTAATCTTTCATGATGGCCTTGTCAAGAGCCGTAGGCTTGTGCTCTTCAGGCTTTCACTAACACATATCTCAATATCTTTTCAGCTTTTGTATTACCTGCATTGTATGTTTCTATTATTGACAGCACCCCTTTTCTAGGTGCCAAATTATACATTAATTATTTATTGCTATGCAGCAAATTACTACAAACTCTTAGAGGATAAAAACAAAAATTAACATTTATTATCTCACACAGTTTCTGTGGATCAGAAATTTAAGAGCGACTTAGATCTAAGTGCAGACTTGAGTTTTTAATGAAGTTGCAGTCAAGATGTCTGCATCTGAAGGCATGACCTTGACTGGAAGATCGATTTCCAGGACTGTTCACCCATATGGCTGGCACGTGGGTCCTGGCTGTGTGTGGGATGCCCCAGTTCCTCACCATGTGGACCTCTTGTGCTGCTTGAAAAATTTAATGACATGGCAATTGGCTTCCTCCAGTGTGAGTGATCCAAGAGAGTCCAAGATGGAAACTGCAATGCCTAGCCTTGGAGTCAGATGCCATCACATTGGACACATTCTACTGGACACATAGGGAACCATGATTTAATGTGGGTGGGTTCTGCCTAAGGATGCCCAATGCTGATTGTTGAGGGCATTTTGGAGGTTGGCCATCAGAAAGATTCTTTACCTCAAAATCTGAAACTCCACTGTGTGTGTATGTATGTTTCCTGCCATTTACTGCATATTTTCCATGGATCAAGAATTGTAATAAGTGTTTTAAATGTATTGCTATGTCTAATCATCATAGAAAGCACTGAGATAAATGTTATCTTACAGAAGAGAAAACTAAGGCACAGAGATCTTAAATAATTTCCTCTAGGTCATATGTTCAATAATGGCAAAACTAGAATTCAGTCCCAATTGTATCTAGTTCAAAATCCTGAGATTTTAACTCTGATTTGATACTGCTTTTCTTTCCAGCCACAACTTCCTTTACTTTTAACTTCTCCTGGTATACTGTCTTTAATCTTAGAGATTCTAGGCCCTTCCTTCTCTCCCAATCTATCAGCCTCTCCTGGACTCATTTCATTTCTTCCTCAGCTTTTATCCAATGATTGATTATCTCAGCTATTTCTCAACATAGCTCCCTCCGTTTGTAACCTTGTCCTCCTACCACACTTACCATAGTGGTTCAATATGACAGTCAAATTCTTGGTTCTATATTACGGTTACTGATCTCAGCTGAGGAAAATCTCCTAACAGTGGATTTATGCCACTATAAATTTGTTGCCTCCAGCCTTAGCTGGGTCTTCAGGCCTGAATAACAATTCTTTCTCTTGTCCTTGGCCAGACCTTTTTCTCATCCTTCAGATTACCATTCTGAAACTTGACCTCCCTCCTTGAACCTCCAATCTTTGCAAGTGGAATGATCTCCCAAATCAACCACGTACACATGCCAAGAAGTTTATCTGCACCCACCTTCTTTCCTCTAGTCTCTAAAAATGATGTACATCTTATTATACAAGATAGCACTTATGCTTGTCTCTTTAATCTTTTCCCTGCTCATGTACTATATGGGTCACTGCTCCATCAATTATCTCCTCTGTTTTTTATCTATCCTTCTCTCCACCTTTTACTCTCTGTTTTCTCCTTTCCCTCAGTCCTGAGCCTCCTATGACTTTAAAACTCTCTCTAAAACAGGTTCCACCTGAGACCTCAATTTTCTTTCTTAGTCATCCATCCACATTAAGTGTGTGCTCTGAGTACCATTTTATCTTTGTGGTGATTTTTATCTTTATTTGTGCTTATCTTTATTTGTGTTTTTAATTATAAAGTGAAACATACGGTTCAGATAATGTGGAAAAAGTGAAAAATTTATACGATATGAGAGACTTCTACTCCCTGCCTTCCTCCTGCCCTGTCTAATCTTCCAGAGAAACTACCTTTTGTAATTTAGTGTTTCTCCTTCTAGCCATGCTACATGCCATCATTCTACTTCTTATGCTTTCTGTGCCTCCTAAGCCCCACGGTATTTGGTTTCTGTTCCTCGTGTAAATTTCTCTGACATTGCTCCTGCAGAGATCATCACTGCCCTCAAAATACAGAATCCAATGGACACATTTTAGTCCTTATCATTCAAGACTCATTTGCTTTATTTCAAGCAGTTCAATTTTTTTCTGTCTCCTTATTTCTCACAACTCAACAGTCTCTTGTGGCTTTCTTTCTACCTTGGACATTTATTTCTCAAGTGTCTTTTTCATAGACTCATCTTTTATTTATTTATTAATTTATTTAAATTTTTTTTTGATGGAGAGAGAGAACAAGTGTGAGTGGTGGGGAGAAGGGCAGAGGGAGAGAAGAGAGAGAATCCCAAGCTGACTCCATGCTGAGGGGAGAGCTGAATTCAGGGCTCGATCTCATGACCCTGAGATCATGACCTGAGCCAAAATCGAGTCAGATGCTTAACAAACTGAGCCACCCAGGCGTCATCCTAGACTCATCTTTCTAGAACTGCACTTCATACACTGGGGCTCCCTAGGGCTCCACCTCGCCTCCTCATTGTTCTCACTCTGTCTACCTCCAGAATTCATATCTACTCTTAGTTTTAGCTACCATTTTATGCTGATGATCCCTGTAACTCTGTCCTGAGATGTGTGTATGGAAATGTCTGAAACAGAAACATCAAACTCAGTATGTTCAAAGTAAACTCATGAAATGCCTCCCTATTTGCTGCTGCATCTATAACCCCTATCTCTCCTAATGATACCACAAGCCCACTTAGTCACTTACACTAGGAACCTGAGATTTGTCCATGATTTTATCTTTCATATGTCCCCAACCCTAGGTAGTCATTGAAGATAACAGATTTGTGTTCTTAAATATTTTTTGAATCACTCACCTCTTCTCTAAGTTTCCTCCCAGGGACTTAATTTAGGTCCTTATAGTCTCTCATCTGAACTTAAAAAAAATTCTCTGAACTAGCGTATCTGCCTGTAAACATTCTCTCACCACCCCCTGCCATACTGTATCATGCATCCCCATTTTCCCCACAAATAAAGATCCTATCATTTTCTTCGTACAAAGAATGATCCTCTTAAAATAGTAATTATAAAACCGTGCATAGCTTCCCATGCTGCCAGCAAATTACAATTTGTTTTCTTAGTATGCATGGTACACTTAGTATGCATGGTGATTTTTTTTTTTTTTTAAAGATTTTTATTTATTTATTTGACAGAGAGAGACACAGCAAGAGAGGGAACACAAGCAGGGGGAGTGGGAGAGGGAGAAGCAGGCTTCCCTCAGAGCGGAGAGCCCGATGTGGGACTCGATCCCAGGACCCTGGGATCATGACCCGAGCCGAAGGCAGACGCTTAACGACTGAGCCACCCAGGCGCCCCTGCATGGTGATTTTTATGCCCTCACCTTCCATTCCCCCTTCTTATCCCATCACTTATACCCCTGCTTAATTACCTGATCCACCTAGTTGCTTGTCAATTCCTGCATGTGTTTGACAGTTTTACTCCTTTTTTGCCATTGCTTAAGTTATTTCCTCTTCCTAGAAGGCTCCCCTGTAGAATCCTCAACCTCCTTAACTACTTACTCATCAAGAATCAACTCAGGGGTCACATTTTCTAGAAAATCTTTCCTTAATCCCTTATCAGTGTTAGATACCCTTCTGTGTACTACTACTGCACATTATGATTACTTCAAACATGCACACCCACCTTACAATGGCCTCATCCTGTGCCTAGTACAGACTAGATATATCAATTAACGTGTCAATTTTAGTGAATGAGTTCACATTATAAAGGTAGCTCAACTGTCAGTCAAAGAGTTATTTGTCTTTTGCAGGCTATAGAACAATGCATTGTAGTTCATTTCTTTGTCTTAGCCTTATCTAAGAGAATCAAGCTTTTTAGATCTTTAGGGTGAGATGGACTGGGGTTGATATCACTGCCAGATTTATTAGGACTATTAGATTCTTCTAGTAATTGTTTTAGTCTATTTGTCTTTGGTCCCTGTTCATCTCTAAACCTCTAGTTGTCCTGAATTTTTTGGATATTATGCTGGTTCTTGAGCCTCTTGATTTATGCTCTTGCAGTAGTCACTAGATATGGGGGACTATTTAAATTAATTCACATTTAAAATTCAGTTGTTTAGACACCCCATCCATATTTCAGGTACCCAGCACCACATGGCAATTTCCCTACTGGACAGTGCAGATTATAGAGCATTTCATCATCACAGACAGTTCTATTGGGCAGCACAGCTCTAGATGTAAACAACAAGAGCCAAACAAATGAAACAAAACCAAAACAAAACCCACACCTTTATCTTCCACCAAAGGCTCCTTCCCTAGATTTCAACTGTCCTGAGCACATCCTCCCAAATTCTTTCTTGACATGTTGAGTTTTCCAGACTCGTATTCACCAGCTGATTCTCTCTTACTGCAAATGTGGGCTTCGTGTGATGCTATAAAGCAGCTTTAGGTTTTTTATTTTCCTGGCAGCTCACTGGAGTCTTGGTGTCTAGCTCCTGAAGCTCTCCTTTGTTGCTCAAACAGATTTTCAGACACTTTCTGTTCACACATTGTGTCTGTCTTAGAGTTTGGACTGAGGGACACTGTAATTTCCAGCTTATTTTTTGAAGCAGAGATAACATCCACTCTTGATCTCAGTAAACATTCCACCTTCCCCTGGTCCAGTTTATCAGATCAGCTCTCTTCTGCAGATTCTCTTTGACAATTCATCACTCAGGTGCTTCTCCAGGGAGTGATTTTCCTGAGTACCATCACCACATTTTTATACTATCAAAATTACATTTCACAGGGAAGAAAGTAATTGACATAATATCTATCAAGGGAGAATCAGAGTCATTTTCCCATAGCTGCTATACTCTGTTTGCTTTTAGAGCATTTTAGCCCATATGTGCCATTTTATAAAGAAAAGATTATTTGTTTTGGTTTTATTTGTTGCTGTCTCTACCACCGTTGGAGTAATTAACATCAGAAATAGTCCTAAATTATGTCTCTTATATGGATGCATTTGTGCTATTTATTAACATTCATTGAGTTAATCAACTGCTATGTGCCTAAATAAGCTGCATGGAAGTCACAATGGCAAATACAACATGTACACTCTTCTTCAAGAGCTCACACTCAGTTTGTTTGTCTTCATGGTGGTGACTCAGGATAGACTATCTTGGGAAAGCATCCATTTAACAACATATGAGAGAAGTCCTACTTGCTTTCTGTAGGGGAATATCCATGTTTTTTCCAACCCCTTTGTAGTATATCAGGGCCTGGGTTCTTCTTTGCTTGGATTCTGACAACTGTCCATACTCATCAACCAATATGCTTTCTGACAAACTCCTTGGCTGTTACTCAGGAGACATTTGAATGCAAACCTTATGGACTAATTTCTAGAAGCATTAAGAACCAGCCTGATTCCTTCCTCCTGCTGGATCCCTTTTGGTTGATTCCATTCTCCAGTGGGAAAGTATGATTAATCTGTGGCTAATAAAACTTAGAAGAATAAAGGAGATAACACATCTGGCAGGGAGACCCAGAATAGATGAGAATAACAATTAAAATCTTTTGGTACTCCGATCCTGACCCTGGCTCAACCTTGATTTTTTTTTTTTTTTTTTTTTTAAAGATTTTATTTATTTATTTGTGAGAGAATGAGAGACAGAGAGCATGAGAAGGAGGAAGGTCAGAGGGAGAAGCAGACTCCCTGCCGAGCAGGGAGCCCGATGCGGGACTCGATCCCGGGACTCCAGGATCATGACCTGAGCCGAAGGCAGTCGCTTAACCAACTGAGCCACCCAGGCGCCCCTGGCTCAACCTTGATTAAGCCATGTAACCCTTGTCAGACCTTGGGGCAGGGGGTGCATGACCATGTGTATGTATGTGTGTGCCTAATCTGTAAAATGGGAATGTTCCTTTTTGGCTTATCACAGTCCAGGACATAATGAGATACTGCAGTAGAATGCACTATTGCCATTTTTAGATTTGTCAAATGTCAAGACATGAGGAATTTGCAAAGAGGATGCCTGGGTATGCACACAGTGTGGTTGCCTTCACCTGAATTATATAAAGATGTTATATAAAGCTTGTTATGTGCAATGTGAAGTGACATGGAGTTCAAGAGTGCAGAAAGCTGCCCGATCTTTATTCATGTTTTCCCCAAGATTGCTCGTGTCTCTTTCACCAGCCATTTGAGAAGAGTGGTCACCCTCAATTCCCTCCTCAGCAGTTCCTTCATGTTGAACCTGTTCACTTTTCTTCTGGCTCTCTTTCATCTCCTCCTTGCCCTCCTCCTCCACCTCCTCTACCTTCTTCCTTTTTCCTTATGTTACTGGGCACAGCTCTGTGATAATGAAAGAGGATAGGCTTGGTGGCTGACAGAATGGAATTGGAATCCTTACTCTGCTATATAGGTATAGTATATTTGGGCAGAATTTGTGTAACTGAGAGCCTGCTTCCTCAGCCCTAAAGGGCCCTTGTTATGTCTACCTGTCAGGGTTATTATGAGGATTCAATGAGTTAATGTGGGCCAAATGCATGGCACATAGGTAGTATTTCATTTTAATTAATTCAGCAAATATGTATTGGCATTTACTCAATGCCTGGTACAGTTCTAGGCACGGGGGTTACAGCAGGAACAAGTCATGCCCTGTCACCATGGAGGCTATGCAAGAGTGGGTAGAGAACTCGAAAAACACATGGATAAATCTTATGTTGTCAGCTGATGAAAAATGCTAGCGAGAAACATCATTGGTAGTTCTAGTTATTATTATTGCTGCTGTTGCTGTTTTAGGTTATCTACTGGTTGGTCCCTTTCTCCTCTTCCCAGTTCAGCCTTTTGTTTTTCCTTGCAGCTCTGCTCCCCCATACCAGGCCTTCACATTGATTCGAGGGCACGGGTTCCCCAGTGAGTTGACATTACTCCACTTGAAAGAGAGATTAAGTACAGGGAAGGAATGATTTATGAGACTTCTGTCACCCAGGCAGGACAGTCTCAGCATATTCTCAAATAATTCACAACTCCCTTTCTGTCTAGAGCTCAGGGAGCATGGCCCGGGGGAGCCAGAAATGCGGGAGGCGCCCAGACAGATTGGCTGCTACAGCCTGGGCATTCTGAGGGAGCCCAGGGGGTTAAGGGCGAGTCATATGCTTTAGTTGTTCACCAGTTTTCCCTGTAAATCAAACTTTGATGCTGTTCTTGGAGATCCCAAGTGAGCCACGTGGCGAACATGTTTCTTCCTCCTTCGTAGGCCGGACAAGGGCTGGGGACCTGGCCGCATGCAGATGAGGGCCAGCTCGGGGTTCTCTTTGAGCATCAGTAGATTCTGCACCTGCTCTCAACCTCAGCACTCCTGGATGCCTATCTTTCTTTTTAAGGGGTGAAGTTTTTAAAAATAGGGAACTAATCCTCCTCAGGAACTGTTTTAAGGGCCTATAAATGATGTTTCATTCTGTGAAGTATTTTCCAGATTGGATGTTCCAGAGCAGAGGTTTCACCTCCTGGGAGAGTTAAAAAACCCCAATGTCCAAGACACCCCCAAGGCCGATTAAATCATAACTTCCGGATGTATTTTTTTTAAAGATTCCCAGGTGATTCCAGTGTGCAGGTGAGGTTGAGGAGCCACTGTTGTGGGCTCTAGGACTTTGGATCAGCCATGGGAGCAGATGGGGCTCTTGTCCATGCAGCATGTGCTAAAGACTCCATGACCTTATAGGGATGACCAGAGAGGTCTTCCCTCCCTAAGAGAGGTGTCTGGCACTTAGGATGACACAATACCTATTTGTTGAGGAAATGAACAGATAAACCAAGGACTTCACAAGTTTTCAGGAGAAACAGGGACAGGAACCCCTCTTGTAACAAAGTTTGAAGTGCAGGAGGAAGGTTGGCTTTGATGGTGGTGAATAGCGAGCTCTGGACTCAGACCACTTGGGTTTACAATCCACTAACCTAGCTGAGTGGCCTTGGGAGAGCAACTCCACCTCGAAAGGATGAAGAAATTAGTTGACTGATGTGTATATAAAGTGCTCATGACAGTGTCTGACATAAAGGAAGTCCCCGATAAATGTTAGCAAGCGGTGTAGTGCTAAGTGCTGATGAATGTGCAGGGGGTGGAGGTGTTTCAGCAGCACAAGGTGGGTATTGCGCTAGTTCTGCAAGGCATCAGGAAGGCCCATATATAAGGGACATGAAACTTGGGTTTGATGCAGGATTCTTTTATAGTGAAAAACGATGGAGGACGGGTGATGGGGCAGCATCTGGGGATGTAAGGCATTCCAGGCACGTGAAAGCATGGCCTGGAAGTTTGTTGAATGAGTTGTCACTTAAAGGAATAGAAGCAGGCAAAGCAGACTGATCATTTTCTACCACAAAAGATTCTGGTGCCTGAGCCTCTGCTTCTGCTTACATAGACCTGCTTCTGGGCCACGGCAGTTGCTTTTCCTAACCCACCTGCCAGCCCACACATGTACTTAGCCACCCAGCCACTTCTTTAGTTCTACAAGGAATCAGTTCAATATTTCTTTTTATAACTGGAAAGACTCACAGGCCACAAACTTCAGCTAAGTTTGCAAAAATGTAACTTTGTTATAATTATTATTTTAATAATTGAACTTAATGTCTCCATTTTGACCGGGCAGGACCATTGTCAATTCAGAATCAACTCGGTCAGGTCAGGCTTTTCACTTCACACTTCCAGGGTGACTTTTAAGTTTTGGGGTGCTGACTCAGTACACTGAAATGGGGAGGATTGGGCTGAAAGGAATTCCTGGAATTATCCCCAGAATGTCCCTGTGCCAGTGAGGTCTTCAGTCATGGATCCCACAGGCCCTCACGCAGCTACTTACAGACCAGAAAATTGGGCAGTTCTGGGAGGTTCTGTGTGATGCCGTCAGGCCCCATCTACCTGAACATCCCACATGCCAACAGCACTGTGCATCCTATGGCCTGGGAAGCAACCGCTCCATTCTTGCCTGGTCCCCACCTGCCACTCTGCAGCCACCAGAACTCTTATTCCTCTGGGGCTGGAGGCAAGGGCTGAGAAGCTGTCCTCATTCCACAAGTAGTCCTGCAAATATCATAAACACTGCGTCCACTTCAGAAACTCTTAAGGCCACGAATTAACTATGTTACATCTCAGCATTTCTGCTACCAACCATACCCGGAGGGCAGGGAACCTGGAAGGCTTTTGCTGCCTTAGGAAAGCATTGGTGAGGAAGAGCAAGGAAGGAAAAGGGAAGACACAGTAGCCAGATTTACTAGGGAATGAAATATTGGTAAATGTTCCAAAACCAACCTGCTGTACTTTTCAGAATAAAAGCATCACTACAATTATTGAATGTGAACTACAATGCCAGTCTGTGCTAAATGTTTTTGCAATCAGTTCGTCTCTCCTTTACACTCACCGTAACAGACAGGTGTATTACTGGGGGTTTAGGAGTAATCACTTTGCCCTGTAAGTGGCCGAGCTGGGATCCCACCCCAAATCTGTTTGACTAAAAGCCTTGAACACTCTGCCAGAATGCCTCAAGTCACCTACAGTGCGAAGTTATGCAAGAAACCAGATGAAAGCTCTCAAAATATTGGTGAGAAGTGGGCATTAATACATATTTTTGGTAAATAAATGCATGTTTTAAATGTGCTAGGATCATTCTTTACATAAAAGCGTCCTGTGGTGAGTTCCTTTGAAGTGCAAATAACCATTTCCTAATTACCTAGCTCTTTGTTCTGGTGTTGGCTCAGTAGATTTTGTAGATAAGATCCTCTTTAGACAAAATGCATTTTCAAGCACTCTTTTTGGTCTAGAATGTTCCATTCTCTGTAATCTAGTAGAGGCAGCTCCAGAACAGCATCGCTGGAGGCAGACTGATGTGATCCAACCAGCCTCCTTTGCTTATGGTTCTCTTGATACATTTTCATTTAATTATACGATATCAAGAGTATGCTGTGAAATTGGCTTGAATACAGAGGTAGCAAATAAAGCGATATGACATATTAGTAACTTCATTGTGATAGTGCTGAAGCTCTCCGCCTTTAAAGGCAGGGCGAGGCCTTGGAGGTCGGCCCCGGGGATTAGCCTCCTCTTCTTGCTTTTGCTCCAGCCTCCTGGGGGACTGACAACCACCTGCAGGTCTCCCTCTTAACTGCTGACTCCTGATGCAGAGGCAGGCAGCAAGATACACAGCTGCCGTAAAAGGCAAGTATATCAATTAAATGTGATGTTACAATAAACTGTGAGTTCTTCACTAGGAACTGTGTATTTCTCCAGGAGTCTGGACTTACCAAGAACAAGCCATGTTTGTCTTTTACCAGCTTTGCTGTCATTTCTGTAGTTCTTCCTACATTTCAGACACACAAGAGCATGCTAGGTGATTGGAATAGTTTCTTGAAATGCTTACGTTTTTATCTGTTAGGATTTTTTTTTCATACAAGAAGAAAAAAGCCAACCATTTCAGATTAGCATGCTTTTTTAAAATTTAGGAAGTGTCTTCATCAGGATGCCCCCCTCTGAAAAACAGCTTTATAAAATGGATGTGATATGAGTTTAGATACTTGTTAGAAAGAAAGATGAAAGAGAACATACATTCTCTTTGCTCCTGCACATAAATGTCTCCCACCTTAAAAAAAAAAAAAATCCCCATATAGCTTCAAACAGGTACCTGATCTCTCTCTCCTTCCCTTCACCTCCAAATGTCTTGAAAGCTGGGCTATTTTTGTTGCCTCCACTTCCTATTTTATTTCTTATTCAGGCTCCATTTACTGCCACGGAGACCCCCCTTTTCCCCCCACAGCTACACACAAATAAAACAGGCTTGCTGCGGACTCCTCCCTGCCATCTCAGAGTTGCTCCTCTCTGTTCCTTTCCCCATATTTTGCCTGGGCAGCTATCCACTGTCCTACCACCAGAGAAATCTTTCCAAAATGCAAGTTGGATCATAATACTTATCAGCTGAAAATTCTGTCTGGACTATCTGGCACCCAGGGATGCATCCGCAGTTCTTCCCCTGGCATTCCAGGCCCACACGCCTTTTCTCCAAGGGCCCCCAGTGAGCGGTGGTAACTCCCTTAGAGGGCTGGTCTCTTGCACCCTTTCAAGGCTTTTCCCTGCCTACTGCTTCTACGTGTGGTTCCCTTGCTCTCTTCGTTTACTGGTACACTTAAACCATTTGAACCATCACCTCGTCTACAAAGTTCCTCAACAGCACTCACCGCTCATGTCACACGTGACTAGAACATGCATCTTTTGGAACGTGTGTCACTTTGCACTAAAGTGTCCTGCCAGACACACACACACACTCCTGTCGGCTGTGGCCCCCTTGAGAGTTGGGACGGTATCCATTTGTCAGTTTTGTGTCTCCAGGGCCGAACAAAGTCTCTGGCTTATAATGTTGAATGGAGAAATGGATGCATGAAAGAATAAGCAATCAAACCACATTTTCTTTTTTTTTTATGTTATGTTAATCACCATACATTACATCATTAGTTTTTGATGTAGTGTTCCATGATTCATTGTTTGCGTATAACACCCAGTGCTCCATGCAGAACGTGCCCTCTTTAATACCCATCACCAGGCTAACCCATACCCCCACCCCCCTCCCTTCTAGAACCCTCAGTTTGTTTCTCGGAGTCCATCGTCTCTTATGCAAACCACATTTTCGATCCTAAAGTGTTAATCTGTGTGGGATATTGTCAAAGAGAAGAAATCTGTATTATATGTGAGGGACTTGGAATTTAAATTTAATTTTAAATGATTGCTGATTGCATTATATATGAAGATAATTTTAATTGATTTACCCAGAACTATGCTATAATTTGGCCTTATGTTTAAAAACTGTACATAAAGCTATTAGGAAAAAAATACCAGACCTGCATTGAATTGTAGTTATGAGATAGTCCACAGGCACAAGGTAATGATATCACTGTGTGACATTTTATGAAGAATTTTATAAATAAGCCACCTCTGACTATGCTGTGTCTCCAGCTAATTTTCTTGCTAGTTATCTCAATAATTGGATCCTAGGTCAGTCTTTAGCCGTGTAAGAAGCATTGACAATAAAATGGACATTTGGAAATTGTATCTCCATAATTCCATCCAGAATAAATTCCTGGGTAAATAGTGAGCCAATTAGGGAAATATATGTGTGCTGATGAGGTTTTGAAAGCCACACAGGTGAACTAGTGGGGACTTTTAAATGCCTGGATTCGTCAGTATTTGAATTGACAGTTCTTTCTGGAAAATCCAATTTTTAACCGCAAGTAGCTTCTTTTAGAGATTTTAAAAAGAATGTTTGGAGAAATCCATTCAGCATTTAAAATGGTGATCATTTATCTTTTCCTGGCATTAAGTAAAAATGGCGAAACAAAGGCAGCCAGAAGAAGTCTTGCTAGAGCTTTTAGGAAGATTGTCTGCAGTGTCCTTTGGAGAATGGGCTGTGGCCAGAGTCTGGCTAACGGGCTGGGTCCCGGGATGCAGATCAGGATGATGAATTTTGATCTTCTTTAGCCCTATTGGGGCTAAAACCTGATTTTGACAATATACCCAGAGTGAATCAGTCTCTCTCATGTGGTCTAAATTCACAAAAGGGCTAATTTATTTATTATCATGGATATTTCTTTTTCCAGTGTGAGGACTCTACTCTGCGGGCACCTTTAGTATAAAGTAAGTTTTGTCCCCTAATGACATCTTTCAGTGCTATGACTGGTCCTTGGAGGATGCCCACATAATTCCAATCAGTTGCAACCAGTTTGCCACATCAGACATCTGTGTGAGCCTACCCTAAGCCTTCCTAGAACTGCATGTGTCAAAAAGGACCATTCCAGGCCACAAGTTGCCCTGGGAGATGGGGCTCATTTCTACAGCAGCTGGTAGAAGCCCATCCCTGCCTATTGTGCCTCGTGGAGTAAACAGAGCTTTTGTTAGGAAAAGATACCCATTTTTCTGGCTTTTTATTTCAATATAAAAGGATTTCTGAGAGAATAACACTTCTTGCCTCTCTCTTATCCCCTCTTATTTCTCCCCTTGGAAGAAGGTGCTATTCTTCTCATAGACGAACTTGTGAGAAGGAATCTTTCTGTGTGAAAATCAACCACTCCCAGGCTCTCCTTTGCGACAACCTGGCCACAGGGCTGCTCTCTGTTACACTACAAGAGACTCCATGTGAGTACGTATTGTATATATAATACAGATATAATACAGATATTATTTCAGGTCTGGGGTAAAGTAAAAGAAGCCCCCCCCCCCGCCCCCCGTAGCTGGACCCAAATTACCTCCTCTTACATCAGGAATACAATTGACACCTTTGTCTCTGGCCCCTCTGTCAATCTCTCTATTAACTCCAAACTCAGAAGAGGAAGATGGTTCTGACACCTTCCCCGTGACACTGACCAGAAACAAACAAAGAAACAAAGCATTTACCATCTAGGATATACGTTCACTCCACATAGACTGGCCTATTTCTCTGTCTGGTCAAAAAGGTAGGAGAGAATGTTTCTCTGTCTGCCAACCCAGAAGGTATGCACGAAGGAGGGTCCACTGATGCCCCCAGGACGACAGGTCCACGCCAGCAAGCTGGTACTGATCAGTCATTGACCTTCTGCCTGGCGAATTTGGGGTCCCGTGCCTACAGGGAAGCCCTCCCTGCTACAGCACAAGTCCCCTGCGCTCTGGTCTCAGAGGTGAGAAGACTCACGGTGCTCTCTGTGGCCTCACCATCTTGTGCTCCGGGTTGAGCCTCTCCTTCCAGTCAGATGGTCTCAGAATGGATCAGGTGAGGGGAAGCTGGAGGAGGAAAATGGAGTTTAGTTTCATAAGCGCAGGCGTATGTGGCCCCTGCAGACTTCTGTGCACAATGAGGTCATGGCTGTGGTGCAGAGGGATGACCCCCAGGCATGCTCTTCCCCCTCATCCACAGTGTGGCTCACCTAGCGTCATGGCTCAAAGCCATAGCCACATCCATGCGTGAGCCTGTCCCCCATTGCCGCCCGCTGCAGGTGCACAGGGATGAAGGAGAAGCAAGCCAGCCTGGAAAACTCACCCAGTCTTTGAGGGTAAATTACCAAGTGAAGGATTCCGTTTTCGCCAATGTCTAGTCGAAATGGGATTTTTCTCCCTCTTGGGAATATACACGATAACACAGCAAATGCATTTATAAACACACCTTATAAGGTTTTAAAATGTATCACATGTTGCGGTTTATTCTATCCTTCTCAACTTGTTCTGCACTTAATTCAGGACTCATCCGTTCTCTTTTCTTGAAAGAACTCTCCCCAATTTTAAACATTTCAGATATCAAAAAACATAATTAACAAACTTGTGTGCTCCACTCCTTGAGGTAAAGGAGAATCTACTGAGATATCAGAGAGATTCAGCAGCAAGCCACATCCAGGGATGGAGGAGGAAGCAGGGATAAAGAATATGTCACCAAATGAGAGTGAAGCCCCTCAGCCCTTAAAATCTGTGGACTTGAAATGATCTTTGTGTCTCATTTTCTTTGTCTCACTAGTTAGGCTGGGAAGATGAGATTTGCTATCACTCCACCTTGTGGAAACTTTGAAAAGGGAGATTTTCTCCCTGCAGTTCAGAATGCGAGAGACCGTGTGATGTGTGATGAGGCATCATTGGTGATCACAGGACCAGCCATCTGTTCTTCATAAACTTGACCCCTTAAAGATTCTCAGCCAACACCCTTCCCAGCTCCTCACACATCACAGCTCCTAGACTTTGGCTTTTATTACCTTTTGAAAGTTCCAAACTTTAAAAATTTAAACTTCTTTCCCTCACACAGAAGGAAGCAAACACTGGGTGGGAAGAATCCATTTTGTGGAGCTACATCTTTTAAACAGCTACATTTTTGGAGTCCTCTTCGTTTCCATTTATTTTCTGAGTTTGTTCATTTGTTTTGGAAGAGGGAGGGTTTATATAACTTTAACTTGTTTCTTTTATAATACATGTTAATTTTAGATAATTTGGAAAGTGTGGAAAGTATGAAGAAAAAAAATTTCCAAAGTTCCCCCAGCCAGAGATAAACAGCTGTTGAAATTTCAATATATATCGTGCCACTCTCGCTTTAGACATGTTTATTTCTTTTGCATAGTGTCAATGATAGATGTGTACTACTTTATATCCTGCTTTTTTTTACTCAATTCTGTGAACATTTATCAGGTCATAAGATCCATATCTATCTATCTATATCTATATCTATTTTTTTTTAGAGAGGGAGAGCGCAAGAGAGCAAGGGCAGAGGGGCTGCAGAAGAGGGAGGGAAATAATCCTAAGCAGGCTGCACGCCCAGTGCAGAGCCCCTTGTGGGGCTGGACCTCATGACCCTGAGATCATGACCTGAGCCGAAATCAAGAGTAAGCCACTGAACTGACTGAGCCACGGGGGGCCCTGTTGTGTAATTTCTTTAGTCAGTGCCTATTGTTAAAGGGGTTGTTTCGTTTTTTTTCACCATGAGAAATTATACTCTGATATTATACTTGAATATAAATTTATAGTCTGATCTCTGATTATTTCCTTTTAATAGGTTCCAAAATGTTAGACCTTCAGATCAAAAGCATCCAATAAGGTTTACAATATGTCCATCATCCATGAATGCTCAATTCCATAGGACCCTTTTCAATATTGTGCAGTATTATTATTTTTTATTTGATTTAAAAAGTTTTATTATTTGTTCATTATTATTTTTATAACATGAGAAATATCTGAAGTATTTTAATGTTTTATTTTATTTTATTTATTTATTTATTTTTTATTTATTTGACAGAGAGACACAGCGAGAGAGGGAACACAAGCAGGGGGAGTGGGAGAGGGAGAAGCAGGCCTCCCACCAAGCGGGGAGCCCGATGCGGGGCCTGAAGTATTTTAATGTTTTAATTGCAGTTATTAGCTCAAGAGTAAGGCTGAACATTTTTAGGTATGTTTACTGACTGTAAATCCTTCTTCTTGTGAAGTTTTTTCATGTCATTTATCCAGTTTTTATTGGAGTAGTTTAAAAAATATATTTATAACAGAGAACTCTTCTTATCTCATATCTTGGGGACATTTTAAATGTTGTTTATGTTAGAGACTCACTTTGTAATTCCCAGTGTTAAACCTGTACTAGGCACTTAATAAATGATCATTCAATTTTAGATTTACCTGAAAAATTAATTTAAAATTGTGGAATTAAACTGCAGAGTGCTGGCTATTTTTTTTAAAATAGAAATCACATCTACCTCTGTGTTGTAAAAACTAGGTATTAAATGTCAAGTAGGAAGAGTGAACGTTTTGTAGGGCAGTTCTGTTAAATTGGATTTCCTAGAGAAGTGATTTAAATTAAAATTTCCTGATAAAGTTTTTATCCATATACAACCCTTCATAGGGCTCACTTTTCCAGGGTCATTGAGAGTTTTTATTAAGGCCATTGCAGATAGATAGATAGATAGATAGATAGATAGATGGATAGGTAGGTAGGTAGGTAGATGATAGATGTCATAGATGGGTGATAAATAACAAATATCATAGATTGATAGATATGTGGGTCGATAGATTTGATAGATGATAGACATGTAGATAAATGACAGATAATAGATAGGTAGGTAGATACACAGATGTTAGGTAGACAGGTGATAGATATCACAGATAGGTAGGCAGATAGATGCTAGATGGTAGATATCAGAGAGAGTGGGAGTTTCTGTGTCCCCACTTTTCTGACCAGGAGCACCCTCACTGAAGCCTGTCATCTCAGCCCATAGTCTACTTCCTGGACAGGATTTGTGGGTTAGTGACACTGGGGTTCCAGGATGTGGTTGCGGGTCCTACTGCACTGTCATTACCCGCCTATACATGGAGGTGTGGGCAAGAGTGCAGACCTTCAGCTAGCTCTAGGAGCAGCTTTGTCACCTGGCACACCACAGCCCTTTCTTTCCACGAAAAGATATATTTGGTGTTATAAGCTACACCTGCACGGAGTGCCCTAGGAGATAGATACCTGAAAATTAATTGGCACTGACTTTCTTCTGAGAAACATAAACTGTGTGGGAAGTCAGATAGGCCTGTCATTGAAAAAAAATGCCTTCTGCTGAGTATCAACCATGTCTTATCATCCACCTTACATATATTTACCTCTACTTCCCCCACTATTTGTAAGGCAATTTTCATTATCCCAGTTTTGTAGATGAGAAAATGGGAGGCTGATTGTTCAAGCTCCCTGAGCTAGCAGGGGCAGAGCCGGGAATGAAATCCCAGTCTCCCCAATCTCTTCAGTCTCCATGTCTGGGTGTTGACACCCTAGCCTAGTGTCACTCTGTGCACAGCTCAGGGGCAGAAATTGTGTATTATCCCTCTGCTTGTGTGCAGTATTTAATATGGTGCTTGGCACATAGTAGATGCACCAGAAGTACTTGTTGGATAGATGAGTGCGTGGATGAGTAAGTTGAATTATCTTCTATGAAAAGCCACTGTGGAGCTAGACTCTGTCTGACTGGTTTTCGATCCAGAGCACTAGAGAGAGAGGGAGGGGAGGAGTCAGTAAGAAAGGAGAGGAGCTGTGGGAGTAAGAGTTCCTCCTGGAGACCCTGGTGATGTGTCTGCGGGCAGGGAGATGGCACAGGACCCCATTAGGTGTCACTGGGACCAGAGCAGCCCTTCCCACTCTCTCTCCTGGGAGCCCTCCCTTCCTTTGTACTGTGAGCTGTTTTCTGCTCCATTTCCTCTCCAAGCCCTCAGCTCACCCTCAGAGTGCTCTGCTATCTTCCACATCATCCTAGCTAGAATAAAATATAACTGTGTCTGAAAAGTACAGAAATGAAAACTCCCCTTGGGGATTTCTTTCCCCATATCACCTGTCGAACTGAAAACCGGTGTGTCCTTGAAAAGTTATGTATTTCAGGCCACAGGGGTGCTAATTTGCAAGGCCCATTACTCAAATAAAACATTAAAACAGTCTTTGATAAGCCAGGGCTCTTGGCCTGTTTCCACTCCAGCACCAACATCACCAACTATAGGTTTCCTGTCAAGCTTCAGAGCCCAAAGTCAAGATTTATCAATTGATATTTTGACTTTAACTTTTACACTTTTATTATGTCACTGCATTGTGAGCTCGGCCACAGTTCCCTGGCTTCTGCAGCTTTCTTATTCCTGTCCTTGAAGATAGTGTAGAAGATGGGGTTTGGAAGCATCTTCCTAGGGCTTCCATGTGAAAACTGCTGTGCAGATCGTACATTATTTACCTTTGACTTATCCACAGGCAAGTAATATTTCAGGCAGATGCAGTGTCCACGGCTGTTGCAGTGTGTCCAAGGCTTTGCAATGTTGTTACTCAGATTGGTTAAAAAAAAATAGAGGGGCGCCTGCGTGGCTCAGTCATTAAGCGTCTGCCTTCGGCTCAGGTCATGATTCCAGGTCCTGGGATCGAGCCCCGCATCGGGCTCCCTGCTCGGCGGGAAGCCTGCTTCTCCCTCTCCCACTCCCCCTGCTTGTATTCCCTCTCTCGCTGTGTCTCTCTCTGTCAAATAAATAAATAAAATCTTTAAAAAAAATTAGAAAAATCTGCATTAGACATATCTTCATGTCTTCAAAGGAGAACAGAAAAAAAATAATAAGAAAAAAGAGAAGTCTTTATTAACCCTACCATCTAGAGAGAGGTAGGCAATGTGTTGCTAGATATTTTTTCAGTCTAGTATTGCATTTCTGTAGGTTCTGAACTATACTGTTTTTATGCTTTTATGTTATTCACATATAATTCATACTGTTTGTGATCATTTTCAAATGTTTCAAAGGGGGACAGAATGTAAGTTAACCAACCAGTCTCCTATTACTGTTTACTTAGGTAGTTTCCATTGCCATGACTAACGCTTTAATGATGATTTTTTTCCTGTAGACCTTTGCAGAGAAGATAGAAGAGAGGGTCATTTCATAGGAAATCTCCCCTGCTGTGGAATTACTGGGTCAATAGTTGGGATTGGTTTTGATCACTGTTGCTAGACAGCTTTCCACAGGTGGAGCACAAAACAAAATGGTCCCTGAACAACACCCGTTTCCTGCTTGACGTTGGTATTGGTAGCTTAGGGACCTAGTTGTTGGCCCTGAGTGCTGTAAGCAATGCGATGGAACACCCGTTCTCTGACCAATTCCATATTTCTAGCTGAGCCCATCTTGGGTCTGAGATCTGAGGTTTGAAGCCATCAAACAACGTGGCTATGCTTGAGGATAGGAGATTTGGAGCGACTGTTTCCCCGTCTATGTTTTAAGTTGTCTATAATGATAGGAGATGATTTTTATAATGTTAAATATTTTTTAAAGGAAATGCTGCCCATGAGGTCCCAAGAAAGTGATCTCTATTCATAGTGATAAAGCATGTTTATTTTGTAAACTTCTTAGAGTTTCTTTTTTTTTTTTAAAGATTTTATGTATTTATTCATGAGAGACAGAGAGAGAGAGAGGCAGAGGGAGAAGCAGGCTCCCAAGGAGCAGGGAGCCTGATGCAGGACTCGATCCCAGGACCCTGGGATCATGACCTGAGCCGAAGGCAGACGCTTAACCATCTGAGCCACCCAGGCACCCCTTCTTAGAGTTTCTAATTGCATATTGGTTAAGGGAGTGTAAAGATATTCACCTTATTGATAAACGGGATGATTCCTTACCAAAACCTTCCTGGAAATTGGAAGAGGTAATTGTAATTTAGAGCAATTACCATAAAGTATTGCACCTGTAGAATTAAAGGCCATTATCCCGGAATCTTGGATGGATTCATTAATGAATCGGCAAATAAAGCACATGATGAATTACGAAGCACAGTGTCATTATAATTTTATGATAAAGCATCTTGTTCTGGGTGACATTACATTTTCAGAATGAAATAATGACTGGCTCGCTTCAAGTCTTGAAGGACTCCTAAGCTTTTTCAGATAACAAAGGGAATAGGAACATAGAAAAGGAGGAGGAAAAAAGCAGATGCCTTTTTAAATGAGAACATGCTGAGGTAGGAAAAGCACATACAGACCCTGGCCCTGGGAAGCAGAGATGGACTTTGTTTAAATGCTACACTTCTAGAGAGAGACGAGCATCTCCTCCACCAGGAATGAAGAGAGGTGTGCTTTAAGCTGATTCGGGCCAGTAGGATTCAGAATTTTATTTTATAACTTTTTTTTTTCCCTGTAAACTGCATCTTATTTCCCCTCTCATTCCCTGACCGCCAGGCTGCCCAGTGCCAGAGCTCCACATCAAAACTGGAAAGGCTGCAAGAAGCGGGACCTGAAATTGCTTTGTGGTGGGCCCGATTTCATGCTGGGTGGGGAGTGGCCGCTCAGAGATGAATTGGAAGGCTGCGCTTGTCAGCGAATGAAACGCAGTGAACCTCGCATTTTATGGACATGGGGCTGTGGGGCTGACAATGGCAGCTAGCGCCGCATCTTCTCAGTCCCGTGTTCTTGAGGTGGGAGTTTGACCCAGTACTTTCTGTTCGAAATGATACATATTTATTAGACTAGATGGCTTAAAAGAGAGAGAAGAGTGTGCCTGGTGTCAGACACTACTGCAACCAAACCTTTCTTTTATTAAAATAAATACAGACCATTTCACTATGACAGCTCTTTCCCCAATGGGAAGCTTTATTAAGTGGTGACCTTCATTCTCTCCATGGAGACGGGCACCTTTGTGCCCGACAACTTGTTGGGGGGGGATGTGGGAGAAGGGGGAGCACCTGTGGAACATTTTATGGGTTTTGAGAAAACCAGCCTGAAGTCCTGAGTAGCCTGCAACTCCATTAATTACATTCATCCTCCCATTCGCCTCTACAAAATCAATTGCAAACAACATCCAATTTCATTTTCCGCGGTACGTTTCTGCAAGATATAGCTGTATTACCAACTCTTTCCTCCTCTCCAGGAATAGCTACCTGCCAACACCTTATAGCACAGGAGCTTTAAGAGTGAGGGGATATGAAGGATAGACACGTTATAAACAATGCAAGTCCTCCAGATTTTTTTCAAATAGGCTCTTCCACTTGTAAGAGCTAGAGCTTATGCATTTAAGGCAGACTGTTGTTGATGTTTTGGTTGAATAGGCTCTCCTCAAGCTACTTCTTGTGTATACCATTACTGATGTGCATTTTGTTATTTTAAGGGAGAGATGGTGAAACGGAAGGAGTAGGGAAGAATAGGGAAGATCTCTTTGCTTGTGAACATGTATGTACCATAGGTATGGTATACGCGCTCATGTATATACATATACACACTATATATATACATACACATACGTATATACATCACACACACACAGTGAGGCTGCATGGTTTAATGATTCCCATTTGATGTGACATCAGAGGACCTCAGTCTGCCACTTGTTAGCTCTGTTTTCTTGGACGAGTCAATAACACTCTCTGAGCCTAAATCTCTTCAGAGTTAAAATGAACATAATATCCAGTTCAAGGGACTAGTGTGAAAATCCAAATCAGGTAATTCATTTTAAATTGATTGAGAAAATTTGTGTCCCATTCAGGAACGCTTTCTAATAATCATATGTAGGAACCAACCTCCATTATATGTTGTGGGCAATCTTATCTCTCCTTTAAGTGTGCTCACTTGTATTTGTCCTATTCGAATGTCATTCTTTTGGGTTCTTTCCATTTTTTTCCATTTCTTGAGGTCATTTTGAGCCTTCACATCAGTTCATCATCAATATTAATTGAGTGTCCTGGTTGGCAGAGAAACATTTGAGGGTTTTTTGAGAAATAAAAGTAGTAAAAGATAGATTGGTTTTCCTTTAAAACAAACAAACAAACAAACCTATCATTAGGCTATCCTGTTGATGCTGTCTTGTTTTATCCACATCAAGTTCAGATGTATTACCTGGCTTTCAGTGTCCTCCCCAGCGGGTCTCATTCATCCACCCACCTCCCTTCCTGGTGGTGATCATGGCTCAGACCTTTTACTCAGGCCCTTCCCTCCTCCTTATCTTACCCCTCCTCCTCCTCGCCCTCTACCGCATTTAAAGTCCATCTTTAATTGGGCCTCCTTCATGAAGCCTCTCCTGATTCACTAGGCCATCTCTCCTTTCTTGATTCTTCAGTTACTTTTAAAGTCAGTCCCAACATTGACCATTTGACAACTATTAAATACAGTTAATGGACTCATAGTTTTACCTTTCCAAGCAGACTGGGAGCAACTTTAGGCAGAGCCAAGTCTCCGTATCTCCTTTATAATGTGTGTTGGCACGTTGACCGTGGTGTAGATATTTTACTTTTTGATTATGTGAGTGGTGGGGCAGCTCCTACCTTCAGGAAGTGTGTATCCAAATGAATATCATAAACCCTCTAAGTACTATATTATTTGATACTCTATCATTGATTACTGTTTAAATTGAAAGAAAAAAAAATGAACTCTTCCTAATAGACAACTGTCACTCTTGGTTTCCATCAGATTCTTGTCCACTTAAATATGTTCTACATGAAGTACATGTTCAAGAAAAATGTTTGTGGCTAAGGTCTCTGCATTTTTAACAAGCTCCATATATGACACCAACGTACACTGAAGTTGGAGAACCACAGCCCGATACGTTCATTGTATCCTAGCTTACAAGTGGGGAAGGTTTATGAGATTACTGGCTATTTTACAGATATTTAGTAAACACTCAACATTTGTTTCTTAATTGAGATAATATTATATGATATTTTATTTAAAACACGTTTATGTAACCCATTAAAGTAAACTTGTATTGAAAATAATGCCGGCTTAAGGCAAGATGGATTGATGAGAGCTCAAATTAGTGAGCAAAACTTGAAGGAGAAACCAGGTAGTTGCATAGCCTTGATGTATCTTTCCCCAGTGTATGTTATTCATTGTGTTGGTTTTAGCAAATCAGTTTTTTTTGCTGTTCATCTTTCCAAGTAGGGCTTAATCCCCCTCCTTTTCAGTGTGGGCTGGATTTGGTGACTGTCTTCTAATGAATAGAGTGTAGACAGGGAAAAATTGTAACTTTACAGTGGAGAAACCTGACAGATACCACCTTCCCAAGTGACCAAAATTGCCATCACGAATAATGTCACATGGATTTCATATTTTCCCAATATGATGCAATAAGAAGGAACATCAACTCTGCAGTATTCTTACTCAGGGTAATCATCGGAAAATATCAAACAAGCCCAAATTCGGGGACATTCTACTATCTATCTGCCACTACTGTTTAAAGTCAAAGTCATAAAAGAAAAGTCCAAGGTACTGTAACAGATTAAAGCAGACTTAAAAGACAGGCCAACTACATGCAGCGTGGGACAGCTGATGTGGTCCTGGACATCAGTGCGAAAACCGGGAAAATGTGAATAGCAATCTGTAGTTTAGTTAATAGTACTATACCAATGTTAATGTCTTCGTTTGTATTATTGTACCATGGTTATGTCAGATGTTAAGAGAAGGGCTTATAGGAGCTCTCTCTATTATCTTTGCAACTCCTCTATAAATCTAAAAGTGTTTCAAAATAAAAAGTTGTGGTTTTTGTTGTTGTTGTTGTTGTTAAGAACCTGAAAAAAAACAATGCCTGCTTGAAAGCCTTTATCTTTTATCACAAACCAAGCTGGACGCTGACTTGTTTCCATCAGACAAATGAAGGGGGCTCCACAGATGCGGGTGGAGACACCAGGTTCTCCACTGTGCATTATTGATAAATATCACTGTAGGGGGGTGAGAGCACAGCTTGTCAGAGAATTCTGGAGAAGGGAAGTGACAACTTCATGAGGTTCCCTTTATGTTTCTTAAATACCTGCCTCTCTCATTTGAAGGAAAGTAGAAAGTACATGTCTGTGAGGCTAAAAATAAGAAACTCACGTCAAAGGACAAATGGCCATTTCATTTAAATATGTTCAATATTAAATGAAAGAAATTCAGAAAATAAAAAATATTAAAGTGTTAAGTCTTCTTCACTCTCTTTTTATTTTGTGATATTGATGGCTGTATTGTATGTGTAAAGAAAAGGTATTACTTTTTGTGTCTAATTTTTAGAGCTATCTGGAGCTGCTTTATTCTGATTCATTGAGAACATTTTCCAGCTTCACGCCACCTTTCAATTAATGAACTTTAAATGTTTCCTGTGGAGTAAAAAATATATTCATCTTCTCTGAACTTTTCTTTTGACAGAGTCTGAGTAAATCACTTGTACTCCAATAACACCAATAAAGTAAGGTAGATCCAGGTGAGTTTTAGTTTGGTTACCTACTATGTCTGATTTTCAATTCTTTAGTTAATAGTAAATTTTGCAATTTCATTATAGCTGAGTATAAGAAAATAATAATGATTGTTTTAGCATCTAAAACTATATTCCAAGTAGAGGGAGAGACACATATGGAAGTGATAATTGACTTTTAAAAGTGTTTTTCTTATTTTTCATGGCACTCTTGTGCACATAAGATATTCTCACTATATTTGAGGGAGTTTGGGCTACAAAGGGAAAAAAGATGATGTGCTTGGGAAAAGAGTAAATGCTAATTCCTGTAAGTGAAGTCATTAGCCTTGTGATTGTGAGGATTGGTGTAGTCATAGAATTATAACCGAAGAGTCAGAAGGAACTAGAGAAGTTCCTCAGTCTACCCACTCGGCACATAAAATCTGTTTTCCAATATATCTTGCACAAATGCTTATTTAGCACCCACTTTAAATATTCATTGTGACAGGAGCACACTATAAATAATAATGCCTCAAAATAGGAGGCACATTCCATGGTGGCATGTCTCAATAGTTAAATTTTGGCTGAATATAAATTTGCCATTTCTGTCATCGTGGAAATCCTGCCTAATGGTTTCACTTATTTCATCTAAATAAGTCTTTCTCTATTTGAAGAGAACTGTCCCACCTTGAAGTTCAGGCTCAACTTCTCCAGTTCCTTCATGATTCCTTCCATAACATGGTTTCTAGACACATAAGCATTTATCACTATTCCTCTTTGTGTTTTTTTTATTGTTATGTTAATCCCCATACATTACATCATTAGTTTTAGATGTAGTGTTCCATGATTCATTGTTTGTGCATAACACCCAGTGCTCCATGCA
>NC_138379.1:70741842-70799529 GCF_054177405.1 Leptonychotes weddellii
GCCACTTGTTGGGTCCCTGCTGGAGGAGCAGTGGCCCGACTGTGCCGCGGGTCACGGTTTATGGCAACCCTGAGCTGAGAGCCCGCGCCTGGGCTCCGCCTCTGCAGCCGGCTTCCCCGTTCCGATACCTGGGAGCTCTGCCGCACTCAGGCACCCCCGGTCTTTCTGTGACCCCGAGGGTCCTGAGACCACACTGTCCCACGAGGGTTCCAATCCCGCTTAGCCACCGGAGCGACGTCCCTCAGCAGAGCAGACTTCTAAAAGTTCTGATTTTATGCTCCGTGGTTCTATCACTTGCCAGAAGCACCTGGCGGAGGCCCCTGCCTCGCCGTCTATCCTCCCGAATATCACCTCGGATTCAGTTATCCGCACGTCCTACCTTCCAGAATGTGGTCGCTTTTCTGTTCAGAGAGTTGTTGCTCTTCTTTTCTTCGATCTCCTGTTGAGTTCGTAGGTATTCAGAATGGTTTGATCCCTATCCAGCTGAATTCCTGAGAGGAGACGAAATCCAGGTCTCCTACTCCTCCGCCATCTTGCTCCCGTCCCAGCCCACTATTCCTCTTTGAAAGTGCTACCCAGACCTGAACACAATCTGAATCATCACTAAGTAGTGTGCAATATGTTTGTACATATCAGACTTGAAAGATTCATACACACTTGGAGCACAGATAAAGAAAAGACCTATAAAGCATGGTATGGATATTATATTAGGGCAGTTGATCTCACTCCATTAAATAATTCTGCAGATTGATTGAAACCATCTCCCTTTGAACCATTTCTCAGGCATATCCCTGCATAATGTAATAATATAGCTATATAAAAAGTCCTCATTGGTATTCCTGATTTTTCTCTCATCAGTTTGTAATGACTAGGGAGATACCATTTGGTATATTCATGTACAACTAAAATATGTTATATGAGTTCCTGTACTAAAGTGCCTAGCAAGAAGCTGGCAGATACTAGGTATTAAATAACAGTTAGCTCCTTTCCCCCTCCTCTATCTCTCTGCCTTGAGCAATAACATCATTTATTCCTTGGTCTCCCACAGTCTGCTGGAGCTAACAAAAGGCTGGAGCATATGTGTGTTGCCGTCTGATTCTGGCATTCCAGTGGGCCTTGGCTCTGAAGCTCATGGATACAGTTCCACATATTGCTGTTCCAAAGTTCTCTCTCATACAATGCATCATCTGTTCCATTAGCTCTGTCAACTTTTCAGTCATCTCTCCCTCAAAACCCCCTTGATCCTTTTACCTGTGGAAACAGTATCTGACTATTTTATCATCTGGCTATTTCAATTAAATTACATTTAAAAAGCATACAGTAAGGTTAAAAATGATCACTATATCACTCCAACTTTCTTCCATCCCCAGAAGGTTAATTGAAAGGCGGCCATCTTGGTGACGTTTAGACAAATGAGGATAATTATGTGTTCTCCAGCTCTTTGAGAGGTTAATTGCTTAGATGTACGAAGCCTTGAAGAACAAAGAAGGAATAAATCAGAAGCAGGACTATGATCTGATAATGTAATTTGGTATATTCATGTACATCTCAAACAAATAAACTCCTAATTAGATGAACTCATTCAGTTGCATGGACACACTGCCAGTTTACCAGGGTCAGGCACCCCAAATCTGTGCACTTTATTCAGAGGCCTCTGAGAGGGAGGGGTGGTGCTAAGATAAAGAAAGGTTGTAGTGGGGGCGCCTGGGTGGCTCAGTTGGTTAAGCGACTGCCTTCGGCTCAGGTCATGATCCTGGAGTCCCGGGATCGAGTCCCACATTGGGCTCCCTGCTCGGCGGGGAGTCTGCTTCTCCCTCTGACCCTCTCATGCTCTCTCTGTCTCATTTTCTCTCTCAAATAAATAAATAAAATCTTTAAAAAAAAAAAAAAGAAAGGTTGTAGTGGGAGCTCACAGTGTGTGGTACAGGGGGCTTACATGATGGAATTTTACTATATTATATGTAGGTGTAAGTAGATTTGCATCTTTTACCTCTTAATGAGAAGGTTGACTTCTCCTGGCCTCCTCACATATAGCATTTCTTCTTCTGGAGGCATCATTTTGAACACCTAGAGAGAAGCAAGGAAGTAGCATGAAAAAATTGCTCTGAAAGCAAGGAAAGGGCGCCTGTGTCTTGTGGGGGTGGGTGGAGAAGGCCAAGACATCCCATCACTTTTGTTCTGGCTGACAGAAGGCTTGGAGTCCCAACAAGGGTCATGTGATTGACTCTAGGAAGTTTGTATAGTGTGTTCAACTTTTTTTTTTCCTTTTATCACAGCAATACATGCACATGGTAAAACAATCTCTGGGTCTCTACTACTAACTTTCAATGAGATCTCTTTACTCACCATTTACAAGATGTAGCTCTGAGAATGGACCAGTCCATTTAGCATCCTTCACTCCCTGCATCTCTAGGCCTCTGTCTGTGAATATTAACCCTCTGTTTGTAACCATATTTCACTTCATGTGTTTTGTCTCTAAGTTGATCCTAAAGATTTAAGGAGCCATTTATATTATAGTTTTATAAATGGTGCCTTCTGTAGGATGACTTTACTTCTCGATGGCTTCAATGTGACAGTCTCTAGGCCATTTGACTTGAAATATTCTTACCATCCAGGTCAAATGGGTTGTTTTTCCTACTTTATCAATTGTTAAATTTATTCAACACTTCAGTTTGCTCCTTATCTGAGCCTTACCTTTTTTGTTGTTCTTTTTGTTTGTTTATTTTAGAGTTTCTATATGACTTTAGTTTTTTCTAAGAAAAAATATAAATTATAAATATAAATATATAAATATATGTGCATCTATATATAATATATGAAAAGTATGGGACGCCTGGGTGGCTCAGTCGGTTAAGCGGCTGCCTTCGGCCTGGGTAATGATCCCAGGGTCCTGGGATTGAATCCCACATCGGTCTCCTTGCTCAGCAGGGAACCTGCTTCTCCCTCTCTCTCCCTCTGCTTGTGCTCTCTCTGTCAAATAAAATCTTTAAAAAAAGAAAAGTAATATCTTCATTCATAATATTTACAGTGTTCCATTCTAATGCTGGAACCCATTTATTCTTCTTAAAGGCATTTTTGAGTACTCACTGGCTTCTGGTTCTTATTTGGATGACTTGCTTTCTAGGCCTATCATTCTGCTGTTAGTTTAGGATTTATTTCCATTAGTTCCTAGTTTAATCCCACCCTTTCTTTTATCCTACATCATCCTCTTTGTTTTTATCCTTTTTTACATTTTAGTACATAGTCAAATAACGTCCTCAAAAAACTAATTGGGAGTTAAATTTTCTGGGTTTTTTATTTTTATTTTTAATTTTTATTCATTTTTTTAAAGATTTTATTTATTTGACAGACAGAAACGTAGCGAGAGAGGGAACACAAGCAGGGGGAGTGAGAGAGGGAGAAGCAGGCTTCCCGCCGAGCAGGGAGCCCGATGCGGGGCTCGATCCTAGGACCCTGGGATCATGACCTGAGCCAAAGGCAGACACTTAACCGACTGAGCCACCCAGGCACCCCAAATTTTCTGGGTTTTTTAATATACATCAGATATTTTCCTATAGGCAATTATAGGAATTTACCTTTAAAAATTGTTTTGCCACATTTAGCTTTGTTCACTCCATGGTTCAGAATAAGAAAACTGCTCCTAGCCTGGTGATTGATCCTTTATAGAGTTCCAATACCTGTGAGCACACAAATATATCTATTTTTCTTTAGAAGCCTTCAGGATGTTGCTTTATTCTTTGTGTTTTGAGCTTTCACATACATGATGAATTTATATATGAGCCATTTTTCATTCATCCTAGATGGTACTCATCCCAATTGATTTTTTGGGAAACTTTTCTTCTATTATTTCTTCAGTAATAATTTTCTCTTCTCTACTTTTTCCGGTTTAATTCTGCAACTTTTATGGGTCAGTGTTAGACTTCTTGGGCTCGTGTGTGTGTGTGTGTGTGTGTGTGTGTGCTAGTGTTATAGTATTTACTATCTGACAGGAACTGTTCTAAACAAACCACTTACATGAACTCATTCATCTTTACAACAATCCTTTTTTTTTTTTTTTAATTTTATTTATTTATTTGAGAGAGAGAATGAGATAGAGAGCATGAGAGGGGGGAGGGTCAGAGAGAGGCAGACTCCCTGCTGAGCAGGGAGCCCGACGTGGGACTCGATCCCGGGACTCCAGGATCATGACCTGAGCCAAAGGCAGTTGCTTAACCAACTGAGCCACCCAGGTGCCCCATCTTTACAACAATCCTAACAGGTAGGCTGTAACATCCTAACTCAAAGATAGATAAGAAAATCGAAGCACAAGGATACGGAGAAAATTCTAGATCTCAGCTGTGATAGTTTTTTTTTTTTCTTTTTTTCTTTTTAAAGATTTATTTATTTATTTTAGAGAGAGGGGGCAGAAGGAGAGAATCTCAAGCAGACTCCCCACTGAGCGTGAAGCCAGATATGGGGCTCGATCCCAGGACCCTGAGATCATGATCTGAGCTTAAATCAAGAGTCAGATGCTTAACCAACTGAGCCACCCAGGCACCCCATATTCAGCAGTTTTCCAACTGGTAGTCTAGCTCCCCAGTCTGTTCACCTAACCATGTCAGGTTTTGCCCTTTCACACTTCTTATCTGTCTGTCTTTTTTTGCTGTATATTCTGAGAGATTCCATATACTCTATCCCATACACTATTAATTTTATTTTAATACAACAATAATATTTTTAATTCCCATGGGTTTGCTATTTTTTCCTGATTATTTTTCATAGTATCTTATTTTTATTTTATTGGGACTGTATTGCAAATCTTAAATCTATGAGAACACAAAGGAGAAGCACTTAAAAAATACTTTCTCTTTTTGTTCCCTGTTTCTTCTGAGGCCAGTTCTCTTTGTTTATCTTGGCTTTTTTTTTTTTTAACTGGCTTTCATTTTATCATCGTCATATATACTTGACTGGTTTACAGGATAACCAGTGTGGGTTTTTTCTGCTCTTGGAAATGTAAATCTTTTTTTCTCACATTAGGTTTCTGCCATGAGATCCAAAGTTGCTGCATGTGATTAAGCTTATTTATTGGCAGGTCACACATTTGTTAATATAGATACGGAACTGACCTTTAGTCTTAGATATTCCCAAATGCCAGAATGCGACAAACTGCCTGGCAGCTTGTTTAATTTTCTTAAAGAGAAACCATGTGTTCTATTTGCCTGGGATAATACTGGGCTGTCTGCATTCTGTATGTGTAAGGATGTAAAGGAAATCTTGGGGAACAGATTAGTACAATTGCTTTGTGGGCGAGCAATTTCTTCCTCTATTTTCATCCCTATTCCTCATTCTTGCTGTCCATACCTCTGCCTTCAATCCAAAGCCACTCTGGAATTCTGCTTGAGAAGTTCACACATCTGCTAAAAGCACTTTCCTGAGGTGTGGCTGCTTCTACTCTTGGTGTTCCTCTTTTCCTATACTTCCAGGGACTGATTGAAATTCTTGGTCTTCTGATGAGCCCTCTCCTATTCTCTTTAATGTGATGTGGCTATTTCTTTTATTTTTGTCCTTTACTATCATTTTATTTATTTTTATTTTTTTTTAAAGATTTTATTTATTTATTTGACAGAGAGAGATAGTGAGAGCAGGAACACAAGCAGGGGGCGTGGGAGAGGGAGAAGCAGGCTTCCCACTGAGCAGGGAGCCCGATGTGGGACTCGATCCCAGGACCCTGGGATCATGACCTGAGCTGAAGGCAGACGCTTAACAACTGAGCCACCCAGGCACCCCCTTTACTATCATTTTAATGGGGTGTCAGAAAGGAAAAATAACTGGTGTATATGTTTAGTGAGATCAGCTAGATCTAGAAGCTCCTAGTTCAGGTTCCCCTAGCTTGTCCATGAAATGATTCCTCTCATTCAGTGTGTCATTGAATAAATATGCTGTGCACCCAGATCTGCCAAATGCTTTTTCTGATGCATCAACTAAGCCTAGATTTGACTAGTGAAGTTATTCAGCCCCATCATGAAAACCCTCCAGCATCTTACTAGCTCCTTCAAAATAAAGCCCATGCTTCTTACTGTGTTATACAAGCTCTTAGCACTTTGAGCCCACTTACCTGCTTTGTTCCCCAGCCTCATTCGAGTTATCCATGGCCCCCTTTGAACTGCATAGTTTTATACTACTACTCATGCCTCCATTTCTTTGATTATGTTCTCTCTCTCTCTTTTATGGCCACACCTTATCTTTACTCCCTTCTTCACCCAACCAAAAATATTATCCTTCTTGGATCACACAACATATTATATTTCAAGAAGATTTGCCTGACAACCACGCAGAAAGGACAGGCAATGTGCCAAAGTGCTGTGCTTCCAAAGAACAATCTCTTTTTCCGGCTATCTCATTATCTGTCTTGATCTCTCTTAATCTTTTTCTCTGTATCTTTCCTAACATTCACCACATTTTACTGTAACTGATTAGTGTAGTGTCTGCAATCCCCCAAGCATGTCAGGGCATGGACATATGGCATCAGTTGAAGTTGTATTTAGCTGCAAGTAACAAAATCTGAATCCTGTGGCTGAACCAAATAGGAGTTGATTTTTCTTAACAAAAAATTCTGAAGCTATGCTTTGTGGAGCTAGGCAGAGACTTTTCTGTGTCATTAATGCCCCAGATATTGTCCTTTTTTTTTTTTCTCTATGCCACCTTGAGTCTCTGGTTTTTATTCTAACTCTTGTCATTTCCTGGTCTCAGGATGCCTGCTCCAAATCCAATTTTTTTTATCTACACTCTACACTAGAACAAAAATAAGGAAGAAAGGGGAGAGTAACAACATCCATATCTGGAAAGTAAAAGTTCATATAAAATTAAGATATATTCAGTAAAAATGCCAAAATTCCTTAGCCAACTTCTTTCTACTTCTCATTGGACAGAACTGAATCACATAGTCAGCCTTGGCTACAGAAAAGTCTAGGAAGACAAGTGTTTTAGTTAGGCACATTGCCACCTTGGGCAGCACTGGGATTCTCTTAATAAGGAAGAAAAGAAGACAGGATATTAGGAACATATTTGCAGTTTCCTGCACACAGTGGTTGCTTATTTTTATATCTACTGAGCATAGTATCTGGCACATAATGGGCACTCATTAAATATTTATAGAAAATGTTGATGTAAGGACATAGAAGGGACCTTATTCTTTAGCAAAGGGAAGTTGAACTCCAAAGAGTTTAAATGACCTCACCAAGATCCATCGCTACATGTGGCAGAGCTGTGAGAAGTTCTAGGAACAAAATCAAACCTGAGCCTCTAGCAAGCTTCCTGCAGTGAGTTTACTTTGCATTCTAATTTATGGAACTAATCTGGTATGATAAACCAGAATAATGAATCCTGTGGGCTTTTGTAGTTTAAGATTCTTATTATTGGGTCACAACAATCTCCAGCCAGACCCACATGACTCCTATTTTCATGCTGAAACCAAATCACTCAGAGACTACTCTTTAGATGTGTCTGGCTCCCTCCCTGCTGGCCCTTGATTATTTCTAACCCAATAAGAGAAAATAGAATTTCAATTTCTAAAGGAAAATAAAAACAAATTATAGTAAACCTTAACAAGAAGGAGAAGGTGGTGGCCTGTCACCACTCCACTTCCTCAAATGGGTTATTTGATTTTGCTTAATTGTTGGTGAAATTTTCTCAAATTGGCAATTATAATCTGGAACTGATTGCTTACCCAGGTAATTTACAGATTTCTCATTTGGCAAGAATACTTTGTAACACTTCCCACGAAGTATGGCTTCATCATCTTTCAGCTGAATTTTCCTTTTTGTATATATTCTTTGTTTGGAGGATGTTATTACTTTTGCCCACAGGAAGTTTAGGTGCTAATTCTGTTAGCTGCATGTTTCTGATGAAATCAAGCGGTTGCTTTTTTACAATTTGTTTTAAATCATTCAGGACCCCAGTGGAATTGATTAGGTATTTCCCAAAGCATACTAAATTACTGGGTTGGGAGAGAAATTTATCAAGATCAGTTGCAAAATATTAACAATAAGTTATACTTTTTATGGTCTCAATGAGGGATTTTATGAGGTAACTACTCTGCTGTCTCCCTCCGCCTTCTATTTTTAACAGTCTCTGCACTCAATCTCCTTGTTAGCCTAGTCTGAAATCAAAGTTTAATTATCCTTGTTTGCTCTTATAGTGTATAAGCATTAAGATATAGTTTATCCAGTAGTCCAGCTGTTTTGAAGATGATTAGTTGAGAATTCAACCTGCTGTAAAATAATCCTGGGCAAAGAGCTAGGGACTGAGGACATGTTCTCCAGTGATACCAAATTCTCCATTACTTGTAAGAATTACTCTCTGTCTCTACTCAAGTACTGTGAATTGTCCTCCCAAGTTAACGGTTTGAATTGCAGAGCACAGTTTTCATTCTTAGTAAGTGTCTGCTCTAGGAAAATTATATTATTTCCTTTTGGGGGGCATTTAAAGTCAATGGGAAATGTTGATGCATTGTCAATTTCAATGCACTAGTCAATGGGCATTTTTAAATTATTATGGCCTGAACTTGAATGGTAGAAGGCATCTTTGCACATAAAAGTTGGTGCTGTCTGCTTTGTTTAATTATTCATTCAGCAAACATTCATGGAGCACCTATTATTAGCCAGCAGCCATTCTAAATATCTAGGATCAAGTTGTGTGTAAGCCTTACTAGTCCCTGCCTTCAGGAAGCTTAAAATGAATGGGAAGGGGAGGTGATGTTTCTGAGGTTTCTTTCTGATAGCACTGAAAATACCTCGCTTGGGTGGATGATTTGTTAATTTTTCAGCAAACTGGCCAGCTGGCTCTTGGCCTGAGCCTGAATCGAGGGCAACATGTTCAGGCCCCTCTTAATATAGCCTAGTAGTCTCATTTTGTCCTGTGTGTTCTATGCTGTAGCTTGGAGGAAAACCAGCCAAACCCCAAAATATGATTGATCCTATAGATGCAAGAGCTGGATGGCCAGGAATGCTAATTACCAGCACCTAATTACTGCACTCATTTTATACTAAGTAAATGTAGCACTGGGCATGCCCAATCTTCTCCCACTATCTTTGCGAACAACACCTTACTCTTTCTGTCGCATCCCAATGAGAAAAAGAGGAGCAAAAGGCGAACCTGATCTTCCTATTGAACTTCAGGTTCTTGAATTTTCAGGTCTGCTAACATTGCTTGCAGTAAATGATGCTTTTCTTCTGCTGCTTTTGATTGAAGAACACTAGAAATCAGTCGGGGAGCAGGTGCTGCATTGTGTTAGATTAACGATGATTGAATTCTTACACAGCCATCTGATTGAAGCACGTGTTCTGCAAGCTTATGATTCTGCAAACACTAGGTTGCAACCAGGAGGGTATTTTGCCATATCATGTCCCTTAATCAACACCCTCAAATCTATCAATATTGTCAACTGTAGTTTAGATTCCTCGGCCCGCTCTGTGAAATAACACCTTAGTCTGGTCACAGGCACAAAAATGGATCTATGGGAGAAAAAGTAGAGTTGGTTTCAAATTCTGTTTCCTTCTCATGCTGAGTTAGATGAACATTTAAATCATGAAAATAATCAGATGTTCATCAGACTTGGTAATGACACGGGATGGGCATGGGCCTTTATTCTCCATTTCACAGCATCCAGTTTGTGAACAGGATGAAAACACTATAAGTTATTAGCACAAAATGCTTGAAACCCCCCCATGGGAGTGCATCAGGTGCTGTCACTGGGACAGTCAGGCCAGCACTGGATGTGTAGGAGATGCTCAATAACTGTTATCCCACATTTTAAAAATGTGCCTTGTGTAAGCTCTGGGACACTTTGGAGGCCATCCTGCTCGGGAGGAAATGGAGTTAGTTGCTAGGAGAAATAATGCAGAGGTAGATGCAGTTGCAAAAAGGACTTGGATAATCCTGTGAAAACCAACAGACCATTTTCCACAGGAATTTTTACCTACTCTTAAATTGGCCCAGAGATCCCCCAGCAGGCTCACTATATTTTTGGCTGGAGAATGGAAGACCATGAAGTATTATCAATGAACAAATCCCTTCTCACCAGTGACAGCATGCTGGTCCATCATTCGTTCTTTCTTTTATTCATTCATTCATATTTCTTCTACTCAAATGTTCTTCATCAAGTATATATTGTGTAACATATAAAATGACCTTAATAGTAAAGACAAAATTATTTGTTCTTGTTTCTTTAAATTTTAAATGGGGATTCTGATAGCACCTTACCCCATAGGCATAGGGTTGTTGTGAGGCTAAATTAACCAATGTTTGTAGATCAGTGTCTGCTACCTAGTAAGACTTACATAAATGTTGGATCTTATTAGTGCTTAGAAAAGAGAATGAATCAACCTTAAATGTTCTGTAATACCTATTTCCCATGTTGTCTTTATACAAATGCATTTTTCTATATGGAGGTCTCATAATTCCTTATGACATTTCCCTTTAAACTAACAGTTGCTTTTCAACTAAGTCTCACATCAAAGCCCCAAATCCTGCTGCTAAAGCTAGAGGTGAAGCTAGACTATCATCACCCCAATGTCATGACCCTTGTCTCTCTTCTAAGCTATAAGTCAGAATCTAGCACTGTGCCTGGTATATACACACTATGACCATGCATGCACACACACAATCAAGCATGCTGTGCACACAAAATATTTAAATAAATGATTGAATAGATACATACATTAGCACTGGGATAAAAAAAATAGTTTGCTACACTAGCCACTCCATTTCTCTTCCTCTCCCTTAAGCATTCAGAGAGAAAGAAGTAAGCCAATCCATTCTATGCAGTAGCCTCTCTCTTCACTTTCTTTTGATATACTCCCATAGTCATGTGATTACACTAATAGGCACTGGAAGATTTCAGTGCATTGTCTAAATCACTGGTCCTCAAAGTGTGCTCATCATGCCAGCAGTATCAGTATTATGTGGGAACTTGTTAGAAATGCCAGCTCTCTCTTGAGGCGCCTGGGTGGCTCAGTCAGTTAAGCGTCCGACTCTTGATTTCTGCTCAGGTCATGATCACAGGGTCATGAGATCGAGCCCCATGTTGAACTGAACATGGAGTCTGCTTGGGATTCTCTCTCCCTCTCCCTCTGCCCCTCCCCCTGTTCACACACGCTCTTTCTTTCTCAAATAAATAAAAAAGTAAAATCTTAAAAAAAAGGGGAAAAAAAGAAATGCCAACTCTCTGGCCCCACTGATCCCAAAACTCCAGAAGTGGGCCCCAGAAATCTTGTTTTAACAGCCCTCTAGGTGATTCTGATGCACAATTAAGCTTGAGAACCACCCACCTGCTTAAGTGAAATCTAACCCCACATTTTGATTAATATTTTGAGCCTGGACAAGTGTGGTCCACTGCTGTTGGATATAAGGTCTATGAAACTTGCTTAGAATGATATTTCTGTTGATTTGCCCATCACGTGTCATAGGACAAGTCCCTTTCTCTCAGCATTAGATATGAACACTCTTATAACTTTTCCCCCTATAAATGTTAACTGAAGGTACTCTGCAAATTTTAATTCTCTCAACTTCTTTTTTTTTTTTTTTAAAGATTTTATTTATTTATTTGTGAGAGAGAGAATGAGAGAGAGCACATGAGAGGGGGGAGGGTCAGAGGGAGAAGCAGACTCCCTGCCGAGCAGGGAGCCCGATGCGGGACTCGATCCAGGGACTCCGGGATCATGACCTGAGCCGAAGGCAGTCACTTAACCAACTGAGCCACCCAGGCGCCCCTCTCAACTTCTTGATAAAGTTAGCTTGGCTAAAGGAAAATGCCCCATTCCATTGATACATTTTACAAAGCATATCTCATGAGATTAAAAAGTGTTTAAGGTTCAGCAACTTGCACAAGATCTCACAGGTAAGTAAATGGCCAAGTTGGGTTTGAATGCAGATGTTCTGACCCCATAAACCTATGTGTTCTCGAATTCTGTACAATTCTGCCTTTCATAGCTCATGACACCTCCTTGCTGCCTTTCAGAATTTGGTTGTTAAATATCATTTTATGAAATTGAACCATCTCAGTCAAAAATACAGCTGCTCAAATTTTCTTTTGAACCATCCCTGATTCTGAGTCTACTTTTGAGCCAACAAATAAGGAAAGTTGCATATATATTTATCTTCCACTACCCCCAGCTAGGAATGGGATTGGTTTGGCTTCTAGAATCACAATTTTCTCAATACATTGAGAGTCTTTGCCTTACTCTTCAGAACAAAACCATTTCTGTTAACTGCCAAATTTGGACTGTCAGTCATCCAAACAATCATTGCTCTTCATAAACTCTTCAGTCCAAATCAATGAAAAAACAAAAAGGGGTCTTATTCTAAGTGAGGAAACCTCGCCACATAATCCAGTGAAAATCCCAATGTAATAGGCAAATTACCCTTCACAATTTAAATGGCCTTATCGAGCATTTTCTTTATATATTCTGAAAATAGGCCTAGAAATGTATTTAAAAAATAATTATGGAGACCTACATTACAGACTGAGATAGCCTCAGGATTCATTGCAGCTGTGTATAATCCGTGGGACAGCTCAGGAGCTCAAAAAACTGTCAACTCATTTTACTAACACTTTCTCAGATACACAAAAAGGAGCTCTTTTTTTTTTTCAACATTTCAGACCTATTAGGCAGTATGTTCCCCTGCTGAAATTGTACCCTGGCTCTACTAATGTAAGGTTATCCAGTACCAAGTCCATCAAAAATAGTGATACCATCATTATTTTCAGGCTGCGTTAAATATAGTATTATTCCTTAAGAGAGGTTAAAAAGACAAATTCTAAATGATAGCCTCCAATTCAAAAGGTCTTGGCGATCATTGCATCTAATAACCTGGTATTTCAGATTGGATAACTGAGGCCTGGAATCTCTCTTTGCTTTCTCAGGGGCACACCTCTAGTTTGCGGCAAAGTCCGGACTAAATATGGCCACCATTTCAGTAGTTCAGTGGTCTTCTTCTCCTCTCATTTAATGCCTCGTCAAAGACGATGAGTAATGCAAAATAGGCTATCCATTCAAGCTTTTTTTTTTTTTTGGGAAAAAAAAAGCTCATGTTGTAGCTTTACAATTCTGGAGGGTTTTTTTTTTTTTTTTTTAAGATTTTATTTATTTGACAGAGACACAGCGAGAGAGGGAACACAAGCAGGGGGAGTGGGAGAGGGAGAAGCAGGCTTCCCGCTGAGCAGGGAGCCTGATGCGGGACTCGATCCCAGGATCCTGGGATCATGACCTGAGCTGAGGCAGACGCTTAACGACTGAGCCACCCATGCGCCCCCGGAGGGGTTTTTAAAATTTAGTATGGTGAACACTGTGAATTGTGTAAGACTGTTGAATCACAGACCTGTACCTCTGAAACAAATAATACATTATATGTTAAAAAATAAATAAAAAGAAGATAGCAGGAAGGGAAAAATGAAGGGGGGGAAATTGGAGGGGGGCGGCGAACCATGAGAGACTATGGACTCTGAGAAACAAACAGAGTTCTGGGGGGGGGTGGGGGGATGGGTTAGCCTGGTGATGGGTATTAAAGAGGGCATGTACTGAATGGAGCACTGGGTGTTATATGCAAACAATGAATCATGGAACACTACATCAAAAACTAATGATGTAATGTATGGTGATTAACATAACATAATTAAAAAAAATTAGTTTTTGACAAGAATCATGAAAAAGAAATCACATTTCTCAGCTGAAAAGCAATAATATAGTAATTATTATATATGTTCTTTATCCAACAAGGGCAACATTTGACAATGTTTCTTTTAGGAATCCTCACAAACTTCCCTTCTGCTGAAGAAATAGGTGGTAGAATCATCCTAGGAAAAGTGAAAACCAGAATGGTTAAGTGACTTTGTGTGAATGGCCCAGCAAGCCATCTCTGGATTTGCAAAGTCTCTTAGAATGCATTACACATGAAATCACAGAGAGCTCAATTTGCAAAGCAAATTAGTAGAATATCTGTTTTATATAAAACATTTAACTTTAAAAAGTCTAGCCCTCTGCTTTTCAGAGTGAATGGAAGCAGTTGCCTGCAAAAGAAAGTGACTGATGTAAATTAGACTAGAGATATTACAAGAACCAAATCACTTTCTAAATACTCGGTACTTAGTACTTCAATTTGGAAGTTGATTTTGTGACAAACAGGAGAGTTGCTTTCAGATGGAAAACACCATGATAAGACATAAAATGGTGAGATTAAGATGGGAGAAGCTGATTTAAATATGAGTTTGGCTTTTAATTCCCTGAGTATTTGAGAGATTAAAAGGGAAAAAAAATAGAAAAGAAGAAATAAAAAAAAATTAGTTTTCTATGCTGAAGAAAGGTTACATTTTAAGTTTTGCAGAGAACATAGGATTTGTGTTAGGGATCTCAAATCGCAAATCAATGCTGCAGTACTTCTTGCTATCTAGATGAAAAAAAAAACATATCTATATATGTAGTTTAAGGGAGAGTAGTAAGAATGACATAAATTGAGAAGTAGAAGTCCAAGCCTTTAGCAGAGCATTCAAATCAAGAAAATATTTAGTATGGCAAAACTGGCCTTAATGGGATAAAGCTAAATCAAGGAAATTTGGTCTCATAGTGAGGGAGGAAATTTCTTAGCAGTGATGCAGAAGAGACAGTAAAATAATTCCCTAAGGGGATTGTCATTCTTTGTATTACTCAGTTTACCAAGTGTCTACAACATTCACAGATCCTATTTAAAATAGAATTACAGTTGACCCTTGAACAACATGGATTTGAACTGCATGGGTCCACTTATATGTGGACTTCTTTCAATAAATACAGTAGAGTACTGAAATCTATTTCTCTTCCTTATGATTTTCTTAATAACATTTTATTTTCTCTAGCTTACTTTATTATAAGAATACAATATAGAATATATATAACATACAAAGTAAGTGTTAATCAACTGTTTAGGTTACCAGTAGGGGTTTCAGTCAATAGCAGGCTATCAGTAGTTAAGTTTTGGGGGGTTCAAAACTTTATGGGAATTTTTGAATGCACAGGGGATTGGTACTCCCAACCTCCACGTTGTTCAAGGGTCCACTGTAGCACTGTAGTTACAGTCTCTGTCCTGTGAATCTACAATATTTGTGTGGCTGATGACACTGAAGTAGGCTTCAGCTAGCTGGAAATATCTTGGGGGACAAGTGAGTAGTATTGAAAAATACCCCTGATATCCAGAATGTGTATCTATCTTCCAGGCAGTCAGCAAATCTGCTTATAGGTCTGATTTTCTGCACTACAGCTTTTTGTCTCTGATCTCCTTTAAGAAGGAGTGTTCCCTTCTGAAAATGGGGTTTGAGTGGGAAGGAGACATCCTTGATGAACTTGTGGGTGATGTGTGTGTCCAGTCTAGGTAATCGTAAACATCCATATGAGAGAATTGAATACATAATGACACAACTATAAATTTTTAACAGTCTTAGAAACTTAGGGTAAATGGACCGCTTAAGGAATTCTCTTGAAACACTGGAGAATAAGAACAGAAAATACCCCCCCACCACCAAAGTGTTTTGAGTACCAAAGGAACTGGAATAGTAAGAGATATCTACACGTTTGGTCTAGAGAATTCATGTGCTGGCTATAAATTGAAATTGTTTGCATAAAGAGCTTGGTGTTCTGGAACAACTTCACTTCTGGAGTAGGGGTTTGAAGAGGGGAAAAGTATTTGACCAGCGAAGTCCCATCAGATTCCACCATTTGCAACTTAATGTGGAGTCAGTTTCGCTAGACTACAGTGTGTTTTCTCCACCTTCCTCAGTAGTTCCTCTGATGAAGACAGATCAGACTTTCATTGATTCAGCTAGTCCTGGCTTTCAGCTGAAAGCCTAGAAGATCATTCATTTTCCAATGCAAGACATTGCAATTTCTGTCTTCATTTTCAGTGTTATTGTATTTGGAATTGTCATGTTCCCCAAAGGCAAGTTGCACAGTCTGAGTTAGAATTGATGATCTGCACACATCTGCTTCAGGGAACCTGGGGCCAGCACCTGAAGGACAGCCTGATGCTGATCAACCAGAAATAGACCAGAAGGTTTGGAGAGAGATCACAGATGGACTAGAATCAAGGAATGGGTGGGCTGCTCTATAGGTTAGGTAGACAAGGAAATGAGAACAGGCGGGGAATGGTCATTAAGTGAACATGCCCCATGCCTGTGACTCAAAATAAATACCAACTAGAACAATGAGAGATGCCCAAAGGAAGTTGCTGTTCCTTTCAGGATCCCTTGTATAAAACCCGGAGTTACACCCTGCAGATGCCATTGAACCCCAGGCTAATTTAATGATTTACACTGTTGAGAAAGGATTAGTGAAACTTCCCATTTCGATGGTCTGTTCCTAATTTGCATCTTTAACGAGGTGGGATCCAAGCCAGGTTCTTTTCCTTTGTGTTTATTTTGCAGGAACTGTGTTTATTTCTGATAATTACAAATAAATCTTTCTTCCTTTACTCAACTTGACTGAATAAAAGATGTTGGGAGTATGTTAAATCCATAGCTAGAATAACTATCAAGAAAAGGAGAAGTAAAAATCCAATTATAACTCCTTCAAAAATGTAATTAATGTTTTCTCCCCAAAGAGGATAGTTGCTACATTTCATTCTAAAACATTTGTCTTCTTCTTTGTAGTTTCTTGCAGCTTGTCTAAGAAAAACTTACACCACAGGGAACAGTGACTCCAAACCAGGATGTCATGACCGGGTGTATCATGAAAAATGATAGAACTAGGGAAAATGTAGGTTAGAAAGAACTAGAAAAAGCCTAGACTTTAAATTTGATAAAGAAGTTTTCTGATTCATCTTCAAAGAACTCAGAAAACCAAAGCAAATCTCTCAAAGTTGACTAATTTTAAAGGTCTGTCAAACAAGCAAGGGGGAAATGTCATATATACTTCTGAATTCAGCTAAGACTGACACCAGTCAGAAGTATTTAAGAGCCATTTCAACGACCACAGAAACTGAAAGGGAAAATCCAGTTCTCATCTACTGCAGTAGACTTGGTGTAGGGGTGGTGGGGCAGGATGAAACCTCATTATGAGTGTTTCTTGGAGCAAGTCTAATCCAAAAATACTTAAAACTTCCATTGACAACAGGTAATTTAATCGGGTTTGGGCATTAAACCTGACATAAAATTAAAAATAAACCCTATATAAACACAACTATCACACAGGTAATTCCATTATCTTTTACAAGGTTAAGATGGATTAATAAGAGAGCTATTAGAACAGGGGAGCCTGTGACTTTTCAGTATCTAGTAGTTGTACTCCTCTTGAGCTCAAGCTGTTATTTATTTATTTTTTTCTGTATCTTTAAGACAAATAAATTCAAGTGAAGAAAATCAAACTGGGGGAGACATTCATCATTCTATAAGAGTGACCACAGAGTTATCTGTCTGGCTGTTTGTTGGTTTTTGAGAAATATGTATCAACAGCCAAACTCCATGTGAGAAGACTTTTGCCCATTTTTCTTTGCTGATTCTCTGTGTATAGATGTTATTCAGCACATAGTAGGCACTCAAGAAATATTTATTGAATTAAAGACTCTATTAGTTTTATAATCTTTATTTTCATAACAGGAATAGAGCCTTTTCTTATTTCTATTGAGGTAGAAAAATATAAAGTTCATAGAAGCCAACTAAGAAATTTAATTTAGATTTAATATCTTTGTCCCCTATGGAAATGGCTTAATTATGTTCTGTGTGTCAATATATGCTGTTTTATATTAAAGTCATGGGGTGTAACATGAATGAGGGATAAAGCATGAGTTTTATAGTCAAAGTAGCTCCACCACTTAGTAACTATATGACCTGGGGCAACACATCTGACCTTTCTGAGACTCAGTTTACTAATCTATAAAATAGGAGTAAAATCACCTGTCTCATAATTCTTGAAAGTATTCGTGTAAGGGATCTGAACAGTTTCTAGCACAGATACACTAAGGCCCTAAATCCTGACAAGTAGCTAACTTGTTTTTTATCATCATCAATATTAAATGGCTGGTTTCCCCTACTAGTTTATGATTCATTAGGGACAGATATGTCAAGTTCTTTATTTTTAATCTCTCCGTTGGTCACTGCTCTGCATTCTATAGCTGCGGAACACATATTTATTTACAAAACTGATTTTTGAAAATAGAGCTAAACAGCATTGTATTATTGGCTACTTAATGAAGGTTGGTGGAAACAGAAGAGCAGAATATTAAAAAGGTTTAATACTAGTGTAAAATTGGAGACAAACATTCAGAAAGAGACAACTCAGGGAGACAAAATAGAAGTAGCTGTGAATAGAACTTAGAATCACAGTCTATTAAACCTGCCAGGGATGTTTGATACAATGTAATACAACCCATCCTATCACACAGGGACTTGCCCAAGGACCCTCAGGGACCTGCTTTGCATTTTCACTGGGGCGGCTAACTAAGCCGATCCTCAATTTGGCACGTGTGTGCTTAATATCACTCTGAGGGACGAGATGTTCTACTTCCTAAAGATGGAAGAACAATGACAGGAACATTGGGCCATGGTAATTAGCAAATTGGATTCACGAGTTCTGGCTCACAAACCTCTTTTACAAACTCCTCATTTTATTGTCACAACAGTTCAAGATGGGGGCACTACAGTTTTAAAGATATGGAAGTTGAGGTTGGAAAAAGTTATTTAACTTACCCAAGGTCATGCGCTTGATACCTGGTTAATGTGACTCTAAATGGCCTACTTTTTCCAGAATGAGAGCTGTATTTTCAGAGGTATGGATCATCTTAAGGTTTAAAAAACAAACCAACAGCCTGCTTTTTCTAAGAAAATTTCCTACCTATCAACTTCTACTTTTTTTTTTCTTTTTCATACAAGTCGATTCAATACCCCCATTAAAGCCTAGCATCATGTAGCTAAAAGCTCCTTCAACTAACTTAGATCTAAGCTGGGTGTTAAATTGACAGGAAAAATCACTTCTAGAATCAGAATGAACGAGTGTGAGGCTTACTTCTTTGGAGTGACCTTGAAGACATTGTTGTGTCCCTATTCCCGGTCTGTGTGATGGAGAATCTTTGCCAGGGTGGTGTGTATCAGCGAAAAGTTGAAGAGGTAAATGGCACCTTCAGGGCACAGTGTGAAAGAGGTCCACTCATCAGAAGGGCCTCTAGAACGGAAATTAGTACGAACATTTTCTCTGTTGATAATGGAAAGAAAATCGTCTTGGGGAGTGATCTTTTACTTTTACTTATGGCTGATTTAGGTCCTTTACGTAGGTCCTGGCCCAGAAAGTTCCCTTCTCTTCCTGGTTGCTCTCTCGAGGAAAGGTTAATTACCTCCTTAGCACCTCTTTATAGCTCTGTGAGCCCAACTGTGTAGGCAGACCTTGGCTCTGAACACACTTTCTCAATCTGCAGGTGCTTAATTAGTATCCCAAAGTTGATTGCTTTCTCTTAACTCAGATTCAGCTCCCTTTAGCAAGTGTTTTAAAGAGACTGGCCCCTTTTATTATACCTTACAAATATTTTTTTAAAAAAAGAGGAAATTATTTCAAAAAAAGATGGTGTGTTATAAACTGTAAGCAAGGTGTGGAGTTCTCCTCGTGGCCTTCCTCTGGATTACATGAGTTCCTGTGGTCTTTGCTGTCTTTTGTTAGTGACCCTGTCAGCTTAGATAAAAGCGCCACCAGAAAATGAGATTTGGGGGCCAGTCGTTCAGCATCAAAACATGATGGACAGTTATCTGGCCTCACTCTCTTCTGGTTGCCTTGTCCTTCAGGCTTGGGAAGAACCCCCAGATTTCCAGGCATTCCTGGCTGATGAATCCCGGTGGTTTGGGAGTTTACTCGGCAGTATCAATGATGCTCTTTCTTCCCTAATGCCAGGCTGGCCCATTGCTTGCCTGCGAGCAGAGGCCAATGAGCACAGACAGGGAGGAAGCCCAGTGGCCTGGGAGGGAAAGCAGGCCGCCTCTGCTGCAGAATCGTCCATGTCAGGGGCAGCTGGTCAATATCATTAATGAAGCCCAGCACACACTGTCAGAGTGATTCAAGCGGGGGCCCAGATAATAGGCCTCCAGAGCGGCCACTGACCAGTTTCTCTACTGGAATATAAAGAGCTTATCAAGAGTGTTATCTGTATTGTTGACACTAAGTAAAATAATTCCTTGGAAAACTTCAAAATTAGTATTTAAGAATGAAGGATTGTTACATTTACAGCAAGATGGAGCCACCGCTGCTGCCCCAGCTCTCTGCTCCATGCATCTTCTCACTTGACTGCACTCAGAGCCGGGGCCCTGGTCTCTTTAAGGCTCCTGAACCTGAAATTTGTATTCTTCGGCTCTACTGAAGATGTATCAGGTCTGTCTTCATGTAGGCAAAGGGAGTAGCTGCCTACACATGTAGGCTGTCTTAGAAACTCTCAAAAGACTGATTTTTCCTTCTATTTGGGAGGAAATCTTGCTCATTATTATCATTCCTTTTCACCAGGTAATTCTGATAATTGCCCAAAGAAGATCATTACTAAAATAAACAGGTTATCTGGATGTGGGTTAGTGAAAGAGACCCACACTAAGGTGCGCATTAGCCTGGACTGGGGTCCTTGCAGTGTTTGGAGACCAGCCCTAAGGGGATGGGTGATAGGTGAGTCCATTATCCGATGGCTTGACCAAGACCATGCAGCTCCAGGGTTAAAGAAGAGAGGTTCAGAGCACTCCAAATGACCACACTTACACGTAAAATCGCAGCCCGTAGACCTGAACACATTCCTAAAAATGCATGGGTTTGTACAGTATTTTGAATCCGCAAAGGAAAAGAAAAATTGAAAGAAGAGGAAATTGAGACAAAGTTTTCCCTACTGTTGAGTCTGCTAAAAAATATGTATTTGAGGATGCACATCGCCTCCCCTGCTTCCCCAAACAGTTCCCTGGGATAAGCATCTAATAAAACTCACACGTTCACAATCGTAGCATGAATTTTGATTACCTGAAGACCAAATTAAAAAAGCAATAAGAATATCTCTTTCGGGCGCCTGGGTGGCTCAGTCATTAAGCATCTGCCTTCGGCTCAGGTCATGATCCCAGGGTCCTGGGATCGAGTCCCACATCGGGCTCCCTGCTCCAAGGGAAGCCTGCTTCTCCCTCTCCCACTCCCCCTGCTTGTGTTCCCTCTCTTGCTGTCTCTCTCTCTGTCAAATAAATAAATAAAATCTTTAAAAAAAAAAAAAAAGAATATCTCTTTCAATAATATCATCCTTCATGGTTTAAGCATGTTCTCTCCTTTTAATAATCACTTTATTGAAATATAGTTGATACACCATACAATTCATTCACTTAAAGTGTACGTTTCAATGTTTCTTAGTATGTTCACAGAATTGTGCGACTATCTATGCAATCCAATTTAGAACATTTCTATCACCTGCCCAAATTAATGCCATATCTATTAGTGGTCAGTCTCCATTTCTGCCTACCTTCTCTTCCAACCAATTCATTCTCTGTCTCTATAGATTTGCCTATTCTGGACCTTTCATATAAATGAAGTCATACAATAGGTGGTCTTCTGAGACTGGCTTCTTTCACTTGGCATAATGTTTTCAAGGTTCATCCATATTAGAGTGTATCTTAGTATTCCATTCTTTTTTAATGGTAGAATAACATTACATTATATTGTATTTAATGGACATTTAGATTGTTTCTCCTTTTTCTCGGTGGTGAATAATGCTACATGAATATTCCTGTGCAAGGTTTTTGTGGACAAATGTGTTTCATTTCTCTTGGGTATATACCTAGTGGAATTGCGGGGTCATGTGGTAACTCATGTTTAACTTTCTGAGGAACTGCCACACTGTGTTCCAAAGCAGCTGCCTCATTTTACATTCCCACCAGTGGTGCAAAAGGGTTCCAGTTTCCCCACATTCTCTCCAACACTTGTGACTTTCCTTCTTTTTCTTTCTTCCTTTCTTCCTTTCTTCCTCACTCCCTCCCCTTCTTTCCTTCCTTCCTTCCTTTAATTATAGTCACTTTAGTGGGTATGAAGTGGTATTTCAGTACAATTTTGATTTAGATTTCTCTGATGACTTCTTTTTATGTGTCTTTTGGCTAAATAGTATATTTTCTTTAGAGAAATGTCTCTTCAGATCATTTTTAAAGTTTTTTTTTCTGCTCAGTTGTAAGAGTTTTTGATATATTCTAGAAATAAGTCACTTATATATTATTTGAAAATATTTTCTCATATTCTGTGGATTTTCTTTGACTTTCTGATTCTGTTCTCTGAAGTATAAAATTGTTTAATTTTAATGAAGTCCAGCTTGCTATTTTTTTATTTGTGCTTTTGGTGTCACATTTTTTTTTTTTTAAGATTTTATTTATTTGACAGAGAGAGAGCAGGAGAGCACAAGCAGGGGAGAGAGACAGAGGGAGAGGGAGAAGCAGGCTCTCCGCTGAACAGGAAGCCTGATGTGGGACTCAATCCCAGGACCCTGGGACCATGACCTGAGCCAAAGGCAGTCACTTAACCAACTGAGCCACCCTGGTGTCACATTTAAAAAATAATTGCCTGGGGGCATCTAGGTGGCTTAGTCAGTTAAGCGTCTGATTCTCGATTTCAGCTCAGGTCATGATCTTAGGGTCAATGAGCTGGAGCCCCCTGTCTGGCTCTGTGCTAAGTGTGGAGCCTGCTTAAGATTCTCTCTCTCCCTTTGCCTCTGCCTCTCCCACCAACCCCCACCCACTCTTGCTCTCTCTCTCAAAAAAAATTGCCTAATCCAAGGTTTTACACCTCTTTCTTCTAAGAGTTTTATAAATTCTTTTTTGAAAATTCCAGTATAGTTAACATACGGTGTTATATTAGTTTCAGGTGTACAATATGGCGATTCAACACTTCCATACATCACCTGGTGCTCATCACAACAAATGCCCTCCTTCATCCCCATCACCTATTTCACCCATCCCCCACCCACCTCCCTTCTGGTAATCATCAGTTTGTCTCTATAGCTAAGAGGCTGTTTTTTTTGTTTGTCTCTTTTTTCTTTGTTTGTTTTGTTTCTTAAATTCCACATATGAGTGAAATCATATGGTATTTGTCTTTCTTTGACTGACTTACTTTACTTAGCAGTATTCCCTTTAGACACACCCACGTAGTTACAAATGGCAGGATTTCATTCTTTTTTATGGCTAAGCATTATTCCATTGTATATATCACATCTTCTTTATTCATTCATCTATCCATGGACACTTGGGCTGCTTCCATATCTTGGCTGTTGTAAACAGTGCTGCAAAAAACATAGGGATGAATACATCTTTTCAAATTAGTATTTTTGTTTTCTTTGTGTAAATACTCAGGAGTAGAATTACTGGATCATGTGGTAATTCTGTTTTAAATTTGAGGAAACTCCATACTGTTTTCCACAATGGCTGCACCAGTGTTCATTCCCACCAATAGTACACAAGGGTTCCTTTTCTCTACATCCTCACCAACATTTATTGTTTCTTGTGTTTTTGATTTTAGTCATTCTGACAGGTGTGAGGTGATACCTCATTGTAGTTTGCATTTCCCTGATGATGAGTGATACTGAGCATCTTTTCATGTGCCTATTGGCCATCTGTATGTCTTCTTTGGAGAAATGTCTGTTCATGTCTTCTGCCCATTTTTAATTGGATTATTTGTGTTTATTTGGGGAGTTTTATAAGTTCTTTATATGGGTACTAACCTTTTTTGGATATGTCATTTGCAAAAATCTCCCATTTCATATGATGCCTTTTAGTTTTGTTGATTGTTTCCCTTCTAGGATTTTTATGGTTTCAGGTCTCACATTTATGTCTTTAATCTATTTTGAGTTTATTTTTGTGTATGGTGTAAGAATGTGGTCCACTGTCATTCTTTTCCATGTGGCTGTCCAGTTTTTGCCAACACCATCTGTTGAAGAGACAGTCTTTTCCCATTGAATATTCTTTCCTGCTTTGTTGAAGATTAATTGACCACATAATTGTGGGTTTATTTCTGGGTTTTCTATTCTGTTCTATTGATCTACGTGTCTGTTTTTGTTTTAGTACCATACTGTCTTGCTACAGCTCTGTAGTATGACTTGAAGTCTGAAGTGTGAAGGCTCCAGCTTCACTTTTCTTTTTCAAGGTTGCTTTAGCTATTCAAGATCTTTTGTGGTTCCATACAGATTTTAGGATTGTTTGTTCTAGCTCTGTGAAAAATGCTGTTGGTATTTTAATAGGGATTGTATTAAATGTGTAGATTTCTTTGGGTAGTGTAGACATCTTAACAATGCTTTTTCTTCCAATCCATGAAGATGGAATATCTTTCCATTTCTTTGTGTTGTCTTCAGTTTCTTTTATCAGTGTTTTATACTTTTCAGAGTCCAGGTCTTTCACATCTTTGGGTAGGTTTATTTGTAGATATCTTATTATTTTTGTTGCAGTTGAAAATGGGATTATTTTCTTAATTTCTCTTTCTGCTGCTCATTATTGGTATATAGAAATGCAGTAGATTTCTGTGTATTGATTTTGTATCCTACAACTCTACTGAATTCATTTATTAGTTCTAGCGGTTTTTTGGTGGAATCTACTGGGTTTTCTATATATAGTATCATGTCATCTGCAAATAATGAATGTTTTCCTTCTTCCTTACTGATTTGTATGCCTTTTATTTCTTTTTTCTTGTCTGATTGATGTGGCTAGGACTTTTGGTACTGTGTTGAATAAAAGTAGTGAGAGTGGACATCCTTGTCTTATTCCTGACCTTAGGGGCAAAACTCTCAGTTTTTCCACATTAAGGATGGTGTTAGCTGTGGGTTTTCATATATGGCCTTTATTATGATGAGGTATGTTTCCTTTAAATCCACTTAATTGAGGGTTTTTATCCTGAATGGATGTTGTACTTTGTCACGTGCTCTTTCTGCATCTCTTGAAATGATTGTATGGTTTTTAACCTTCCTCTTATTGATGTGATATATCACGTTGATTGATTTGTGAAGACTGAACCACCCTTGAAACCCAGGAATAAATCCCACCTGATCATGGTGAATGATTTTTTAATGGATTGTTGCTTTTGGTTTGCTAATATTTTGTTGAGGATTTTTGTATCTATGTTCACCTGAGATATTGGCCTCTAGTGCTCATTTTTTGAAGCATCTTTATCTGGTTTTGGTATTTGGGTAATGTTGGTCTCATAGAGGAAGGTTTCCTTCCTCTTTTATTTTTTGGAATAGTTTGAAAAAATTGGTGTTAACTCTTGTTTAAATGTTGGTAGAATTCATGAGTGAAATCATCTGGTACTGGACATTTGTTGGCAGTTTTTTAATTCCTAGTACTTGGTCTGTTCAAATTTTCTATTTCTTCCTGATTCAGTTTTGGAAGGTTATGTTTCCAGGAATTTATCCATTTCTTCTAGGTTGTCCAATTTGTTGGCATATAATTTTTTATAATATTCTCTTATAATTATTTGTATTTCTCTGGTGTCAATTGTTATTTCTCCTCTTTCATCTGATTTTATTTGAGTTCTCTCTCTCTCTGTTTTTTATGAGATTAGCTAAAGATTTATCAATTTAGTTGATCTTTTCAAAGAACTAGCTTTGGGTTTTATTGATCTGGTTTTTTTTTAGTTTCTAATATGTTTGTTTCTGCTCTATACTTTATTATTTCCTTCCTTCTATTGGCTTTGAGTTTTGTTTGTTATTCTTTTTCTAGCTTCTTTAGGTGTAAGATTAAGTTGTTTATTTGAGAGTTTTCTTCCTTCTTAGGATTGGCCTGTCTTGCTATAAACTTCCCTCATAGAACCTCTTTTGCTGCATCCTGAAGATTTTGAACCATTGTATTTTCATTTTCATTTTTCTCCATGTATTTTTTTTATTTTCTCTTTGATTTCTTGGTTGAGCCATTCATTGTTTAGTAGCATGTTATTTAACCTCCATATATTTGTGTTCTTTCTATATTTTTTTCTTGTGATTGATTTCTAGTTTCATAGCATTGTGGTCAGAAAAGATGCATGGCCTGACTTCAATCTTTTTGAATTTGTTGAGACTTGTTTTGTCGCCTCATATGTGATCCATTTTGGAGAATGTTCCATGTGCACTGAAAAGAATGTGTATTCTGCTCTTTTAGGACAGAATTTTCTCAATATATTTATTTGTTAGATCCATTTGATTACCTGTGTCATTCAGTGCCATTATTTCCTTGTCAATTTACTGTCTGGATGATCTGTCTAGATTATCTATTGCTGTAAGTGGGGTCCCTTACTATTATTATATTACTATCAATTATTTCATTTATGTTTGTTATTAGCTGCTTTACATCTGTAGGTGCTCCAATGTTGGGTGCATAAATATTTAAAATTGTTATATCTTTTTGTTGGATTGCTCCTTTTATGATTATATAGTGTCCTACTTTGTCTCTTTTTACAGTCTTTGTTTTAAAGTCTATTTTTCCCAATATAAGTACTGCTACCCAGACTTTCTTTTCTGTTCCATTTGCATGATAAATTCTTTTCCATTCCTTTGTTTTCTTTCTTTTTTTTAAAGATATTTATTTATTTATTTATTTGATACAGAGAGAAAGATAGTGAGAGGGAGAGCACAAGCGGGGGGGGTTGCAGGCAGGCAGAGGGGGAAGCAGGCTCCCCGCTGAGCAAGGAGCCTGATGTGGGGCTCAATCCCAGGACCCTGGGATCATGACGTGAGCCGAAGGCAGCTGCTTAACTGACTGAGCCACCCACGCTCCCCTCCTTCACTTTCAGTCTGCATGTGCCTTTAGGTCTGAAATGAATCTCTTGTAGGCAGCATATAGATGTGTCTTGTTTTTTATCCATTTGTCACCCTGTGTCTTTTGATTCAAACATTTAGTCCATTTCCATTCAAAGTAATTATTGATAGGTATGTACTATTCCCATTTTGTTGTTGTTTTATGGTTGTTTTATAGTTCTTCTCTGTTCCTTTCTTCTTTTGCTCCTTCTCTCACAATTTGTTGGCTTTCTTTAGTGATATACGTAGATTCCTTTTTCTTTATTTTTTTTATATCTATTACCAGGTTTTGATTTGTGGTTACCATTAGGCTTGTATGTAACATCTAATGCATATAGCAGTCTGTATTAAGATGATTGTTGCTTAAGTTTGAACCCATTCTTTATTCCTCTCCTTCCCCCATGTTTTAGGTTTATGTTGTCATATTTTATATTCTTTTATTTTGTGAATCCTTTGACTGATTTTTATAGATATACTATTTTTACTGCTTTTGTGCTTCCTACTTTTCTTACTCCTACCTGTAATCTTCTTTCCATTCAAAGAGTCACCTTTAACATTTCTTGCAGGGTGTGTTTAGTGGTCATGAATACTTTTAAATTTGTTTGTCTGGGAAACTCTTTATCTCTCCTTGTATTCTGAATTACAGCCTTGCTGGATAGAGTATTCTTGGCTTTGGGTTTTTGTTTTTGTTTTGTTTTTATGGTTTTCAGCACTTTAAATATGTCTTGCCATTACATTCTGGCCTGCAAAGTTTCTGCTGAAAAATGACCTAATAGCCTATGGGGTTTCCCTCATATGTAATTATTTTCTTTTGCTACATTTAAAAGTCTCTTTTTATCACTAGTTTTTCCATTTTAATTACTATATGTCTTGGTGTGGACCCCCTTGGTTAATTTTGTTGTGGGCTCCCTTTGTCTCCTGTTTCCTTCCTCCAGTTAGGGAAGTTCTCATCTATTATTTCTTCAAGTAAAATTTTTTGTGCCCTTTCCTTGGAACCCTATAATGCAAATGTTATTACATTTGAAGGTGTCACTGTGTTCCCTAAGTCTGCTTCCATTTATTATTATTATTTTTTCTCTCTCCTATTTAGCTTGACTAGTATTCATTACTCTGTCCTTCAGCTTGCTGATACATTCTTCTGCTTCCTCTAGTCTACTATTTATTCCATCTTGTGCATTTTTAATTTCAATTATTGAGTCTTCATCTCTGATTGGTTCTTTTTTATGTTTTCTACCTCTCTGTTAAGTGTCTCACCGAGGTTGTCCACTCTTTTTTCAAGTCCTGTGAGTATCTTTATGATCATTACTTTACATTCTCTGTCAAGCATATTACTTATCTCTGTTTCATTTAGCTGTCTTGCTGTGATTTTGTCCTGTTCTTTCATTTGGGCCATATTCCTGTGTCTCCTTATTTTGTCTAATTCTCCATGTCTTTTTCTATATGTTAGGAAAGTCAGCCATGTCTCTTGCTCTTGAAAGTGTCCCTGTGAAGAAGAGGTCCTGTAGTGCCCTGTAACACAATGTCCCCTGTTCACCAGAATCTGATACTTAAGGTGTCTTCTCGGGGCACCTGGTGGCTCAGATGGTTAAGCATCTGCCTTTGGCTCAGGTCATGATCCCGGGGTCCTGGGATCGAGCCCCACATCTGGCTCCTGGCTCAGCAGGGAGCCTGCTTCTTTCTCTGCCTCTCCCCCTGCTCGTGCTCTCTCTCTCTCTCTCTGTATCCCTGTGTCTCGAGTGAATAAATAAAATCTTTAAAAAAAAAAAAAAAAGGTGTCTCCTCTGTGTGTTGTGTGCATAATATTGTTGTGGCTGAGCTGCTTTGCCTCAGTCCAGTCATCTGTGGTGACTCTCTTTGCCTGTTATGGGCAAGGTTTGGTTTCTGTGTTGTTAGTGGGCCAGCTTGGTCTCTCTTCTTGGAGAATATTGTTTAATCTACACACAAGAACTGACATATGAGTAGTAGCTTATTTTAAAATATAAATATAAAAAGCTTAACTTCAAAATGAAATAACTTAGAGTGAATAATATAATTTCTTTCATCTTCATGAAGGATTACCATAGGAAGAAGTACTGGATTTATTTGTGTTACAAGGGAGAGAGCTAGGACCAGTGGGTAGGCATTAGAGAGGTAGATTGCAACTCAGTATAAGAAAGTCTTTCAAAACCCAGCTAGTACACATTAGAATGAGCTCCTTGTTGGTTTAATAAACTTCTTTTCATAAGCTTCCTGAATCATCCATATAAAGTGAAAAATTTTACTCAGAAGTATTATGATCTTAAGAATGTAATAAACTTTAATAAAAAAACAGCCATTATCACCCGTCAAGTTATCAAAAAGTGTTTTTGAAATTAATTTAATTTTATAAGGCAAAGGCAACCCCACCTTGGGTCTCCTGGAGTGTACACATGGATTTGGGGTGACATTTCATCTTTGTCAAGAGATCAGCAACTTAAACTGGCCTATTTTCCATTTAAAAAATACAAAACAAAGTAACTCTGATTATTCACTGGGGCTATCCCCCTGCCAAAAAAGTTCAGCCTTGAACTATGATGCCAGGTTTCCTCCAGGCCATCTGTTGGGCCTGGCTTAGCTTCCTGCAAATTTAAATGTTTCAGATGCTTTTGAATTTCTGTTCCCTAGATGGCCCTTCCACCCACAGCAAAATTACAAGCCTCTCTCACTATCTCTGCCTCTGCTCCCCCTCTTTGCTCTGACACTAAGGTTTCTCTTTTGGATTTACAACAATAAAATTTCTTCGGAGGTGAATGTGATGCCTTGAGGAGAATGTTAATGTACGTTTGCCTTTGTTCTTAATTAGATTCCTTCAAGGGAAAACCTCCTGGCCTGGTTTATTATCTAGCTTTGTCAGAGCTTGTCTGCTTTATCTAAACACTTTGAAGAAGTCTCTTTACCCATATACCGCCTGTATGCTTACAATATAGATTTTCATAATAGCGGTCAATTGGAAAATGGTAGAAGTAAGTAGCACAGATAAAGGAATGCCTTAGGATAAATTGCTAATGGTTGAGAGGGAGGGAGGGAAGGAAGGAGAGAGAGAGAGCTTGAGAAGGAGGGAGAGGGAGTAGGGAAGGAAGGAAGTAAGGAAGGAAGGGAGGAAAGGAGGAAGGGAGGGAGGGAGGGAGAGAGGGAGGGAGAGAGGGTTACAGTGAAGCTTTACAGAATTACAGAGACCACTTCCCTTTGGACTCATACTTGTAGTTACTATTCAGTTTTTGGGCCAAACTCTGTTTCTGGGAAAATTTCAGATCTCTGTTTTGACAAGTCATCATAAGGTAAGAAAGTATGGATGGGAAAATTCTACCTTTTAGAGTTCTAAATGGTTAGTGACAAGTGTTTCTTCCTGTCTCCATCATAGTTCCCAATATCCAGTGGTCAAGCAGATGTGACTTCCCCCTGAGGACACCCTCCCCCTTTTAAAACAGGCTCTTCTTATTTTCCCTAGCCCCCACTGTAGCATGAATGAGGCTAATAAACCTGGATTTAGTTGAGTTGCTTAATATGGTCTCTTGTTCATCAGTGTCATCTAGAACTCTTGCTCAGGTTCTTAACTCTTTCTGCTTACAAATTACTCTTGGTTGGTTTATTCCCTGAGTTTTGAAACCAGTCATATAGATAGTTTCCAATATTTGATATCCCACCCACCCCATCTCTCTTTGGTTTATTTCTCCCTATGTGCTTCACTATTGCATTACCACTGCCATCATCATCATCATCATCATCATCCATTTCCTTGTTTTGTTTTGTTTTATGAGCCTAAATTCTGAGCCTTGTCCATGTTCTCTAAGGTCAAGTCAAAGGTGTGAGTATACAGTTAACTGGCCCCAGTGTAAGAAAGGATGGAACCACTCACTAGGGAATAAAGGCAAGTGTCTTAGGCAAAATGCAACTTATGAGCTTAAAACATTAACTTTATTATTAATAGTATGAATAATTGGAAGTATCAATAGGACAAATGACAATTAGGAATTTTTATTTTCTAAAACTTAACATATGAAGGCATAGAAAGAGCAATCTTTTGTTGTATGAAGGAGTGAAATCTAAGACCTTAGACTCTCTCATCCATCCCCCTTGTTCATTTGGCACATGAGTGAGGGCAAAATTCTTGGTGAGCATTTTCAGAACGTCTCAGCCTGTTTTCTTTCTAAGTATGAACAAATAACAGTGACAGTTAAATCTAATAGGAAGCAGTGAAGCACCAAGCTAAGTATGTTGTCTTCTTCAGGACTGATTGGGTCTACCCTTTGTAGATAAGAATCAAGGCTTTGGTGAACATGGTGGGTGCAGGGCCCTGGAAGAACTTTATTGGTTTGGAAACAATTCTCAGTATCCTAATTACCTCCTGATGATGGCTGCAGAAAGCAAAGTGGAGGTCCTGCTGAGCTCCTTAGGTTGCTTCAAGTGACTTTGAAGCTACAATAAAATAACAAATATGTTATAAACAGCCTCAGCTTTATGGGTAGCTGCACATGCAGAGCAAAGAGGGAGGTGGAAGTGTCTGATTTAAGTCTCTTATTTCCAAGATCCCCAGCTACATAGTCCTTAATGAGGGGAAGAGATGGGCCTTTGGAAATGCATTAGATTGAGTATTTATAGGAACCCAGATGCACCAGTTGTCTCCCTTACGTATTACTGCCCTGATTCTTCAGTGCACAAGATGAATAATTTACCAAAAAGCACATGTAAGTATCTCTTTATTATTCATTATAATGAACTGAGACAGGAGTAATTCTCCACTCTGCTGGAATCCCCTAGGGCTTAACTTAACCAGACTGTGCTTGCTTTCCCACAGTTAATTTGAGTGGAAGAAAACTCTCTTTTGGACAGGTGGCCTATCTAAGACTTGTGCTAGGTGAGAGGTGTGATAAGAGGAGAGTGGGACATCTAGGACCACTGATGGCAAGGACAGTGGAAGGTTGGGTTTTAAGAGCAGATCTTTTGGGTGCCGAGTAATGAAGTGTTAAAAAGGAGTTGTCAAAAATAACTGGGATCCTTAGTCAATGTGTGCTCGGAAAGTGCTTGATTATTTTCAATATTCACCTGAATAGAACACAATTAAGAAGGCACATCCATTGGCTGAAAAGCATAAAGTAAATTAATTATATATGTTTTCAGCCAATCTACAGATTTATTCTTTCTCTTTATCTCATTTTTTTCCCTTTTCCTTCTTTTCTCCCTCCTTCCCCTCCCCCTCTTTTTTCCTTCTCTATCCATTTATTTAAAATCCTTGGTAAGGAAACTCAGCCTTTCCACATAATGATGAATGAATAATTGGGTTTTCATGGCATACTTTCTCAAATTCTCTAAGTTAACAAGTGTCCATGAGAAGATGCTCCTCTATACGAACCTCCATAAGTGCAGCCTGTATTAATATTTTGCACAAGTGTTTGGAGTACTATTGCATATATGTTTCTGCTCTTAACACATGAGTAAAATGGGGGAGGGCCAGAGAAATTCAGGTTGCTTTCAGGTCAGACTCCTATTCTTTTGGTTCCCTCTGAGCAATCCAGAGAGACCCAGGATTGAAGAATACCCTCTCCATCCCAGACTGGCAAATTGTGACACAGAACTCTAGCTGATATAAATTAAAAGCAGCAACTCTCTGGGCCTGCACTGGAACCATTTGCAAAAGTTAACCCTGTGACTTTATTGCCCCCAGGGAGTAGTTCTCTGGGCATCTTATGGCCCAAGGAAATAGTTTGCTTTTATTTTATTTTTGTAAGGGGAGTTCATTCTCATAATCTATATAAAATAAGCCACTATTCTGGAAAATATGATTGGCTTATTAAAAATATTTGGTACATATTTTTGAACAGGCAGAGTTGACATTCTACAGGAGAAGACTTGTAAGAATGGAGAAGCACTGGAAAAAGTATCACTTCCTATCCCTCATCCTCCATCTGTCCCTGCCCATCTGTCTGTTTAATGAGGGTTTAATTTTTAAAAACTCAAATAAGGTTTTGTTCAGATGTGTAGTCTGTTTAGGATGGCACAAGATGAATCAAACAAACTTATTGGCCTCCGAGTTGGCTGTGAAGCCACAATCACTTGAACACACACAATCTCTGCTTCCAAGCTTGAGACAGCATGGTCTATGGGCTGAGATCCAAAAAGGTGGATTCCCTACTTAATTTCCCAAACTTTATAACTGAGGTATGTGTATATTGGAAAATGAGCACTAAGGGATAGTCAAAATTATTATGTTTGGGGTATCATTATTCGTTAGTTTTGAGTAATTACAGAAATATAATAGCAAACATTTATTAACTACTATGAACTCAGAATGGTGATGATAATAAAAGAATTCTTTACTTAATATTCACTGCAATCTATGATTTTAAATATTATTTCCACTTTATAAATTAGAAAACTAATTGCTCATAAAGGATCAGGAATTTGGTAAATGCTAGTCCTGTGTTGGAATTAATATACCTCTTATTAAAATATTTATTCTCTTAACCACTATATTACATCGAAATCCTGTAGGATAGCATAGAAGCTCATCAATTTCCAGCATAGTTTTCGGTTTCATAAATAAGTCAGTCCTTTAGCAGTTTCTGGTAAGTTTCACCTGAACCCAGAAGGGCAGGAGTTTGTTTATGAACAGTTCTGGAGAAAGAAGAATGACCTTTGAGGTTTTGCCTGTCTTTGGGATTCCGTGATCCCTTACATTATATGTGGGAAGGTATTTGCAGGGAAATCCATGGGCTGTAATTTCTGCCTTGCCAGAGTCTTTGCTCCCGCGATACTCATGCTGGGAGCCTGTGGCTGACTTGCTCCATTCTTCAAAAAGATATCAAGTTCCCCAGACTCTCTGCTTTTAATTTAAAATTTTAATTTATACTTTTCCATGGATGATACTGAGACAGACATGGCCGTGAGTAAATATGTCAGGATAATCTATTGAATGGGATTAAAACGGTGTGTGCTTGGGAAACATTTTAATTTCATCTTGCTCACTTCTTTTGCCAACTATAATGAACAAATCATAAGGCTGAGTTTTGAAGCTGTTCAGGATGTGGAAGAAGGGACAGCAGAGTGGGAGCCAGGCGACAAATAAATAATGTGAATTGTTTTGGGTGGCTTCTCAAGGCATCCCTGACCAGCCACAGGGCAGCCTCTGAAACAGCTGTCTCTGACAAGTGGGCAGGTGTGAGAGCGAATGCCCTTATTGCCTTTTACAACTCCACATGGAATTCTGCACCATGGGCAAGGACCAGAGGGGCCAGGGACATGGGGCTGGGTGATGGGAAAGGAGCGACTTTTATCATTCCTATCTTAAAAGACACTTTTTTTCTTCACCCAAGGGCTCTTTGCTTCTGAAACAGCTTTGCCTTATGTACTTTTAAAATAAAGTCGCAAGGAAGAAGATGAATAAAGAAGGCATCCCAGAGTCACATGGTGATTCGACTAGGAGAGATGATCATGCCCTGATTACTTTCCCAGTGCCCAGTTCTGGGGAGAGACCCTTTGCGAAAATCTGTACTTGTCCTTCATCTATCCTAAGATGCATCCTTACCACTGACTCTGAAAAACTCCTGCGCCAGCTAATGGTGTTTCCTTGGGCTAGAAGTGAAGTCTTTCGAATAATTACTCACTTTTCCTTAGTGCCCCGTAGTATCTGTGCAGTGTCTTAAGAGAATTGAATGCGTTGCCCTGAAGCTCTTGACTTGAAACAATCCATTCACCTGTGATCTTGCTGCCAGTATCCCACCACTCTCCTGTCCTGCAGCAATTCCATAGCTTGCATGCTTCAGTCTGCTCTAGTATCTGCTTCTTCTAGACTGAGGGTTGGCCTATTTGCACAATGAGGCTGCCTTAGAAAAGGACACTACCACCTCATGAGCTACTGGGGGGCCTGTGAGCCAACTGAATTCTCTTGCAGGTGTGTCCAGTTGTATTGATTGATCTCTCAATTATGTATTTTTAGAAATACAGCGTTTTACCAACCACTGGTCATCAATCTAGAAACTAGCCCATCAACCACTGTGTCAACACACTGTGAACAAGTCCTGATAAAAATACAAAGTTAAAGTTGTCTCAGTGGCTTTAGCTGGGAAAATAAACCTTAGAGGGAAATGAAATCCTATCGTAGAGCTCTACATCGGTCAAGTACAGAATACTTCTGGAATGAGAAATTTTCAGAAAAAAAGGAAAATCATATTAGAAGTGAAAGAATCTAGGGGTAAACTGGAAAAGCAATGGATTGATTTGCTAGGTAGTGCAAAAATATAAATCTCATGTAATTTCTGATCCATTAGCCAGCAGAATAACCTGTCTTGAAACTGGGTTCAAACAACCCTAAAGCAAACACCATTCTTTGTAGATTTGAAAATACAGAAAGAGAAGGCTTCCGAATGCCTTAGAAAATGATAAACAGATGGATTCAGTATCACTTAGTTAAATCAGCACACACTCCCAGATAATAAAAGTTGAATTATAGTTTTCCAAATGAAGCAACAGAGCTCCTTGACAGTAGTAATAGAGCAGGCTCTGTTTAAAGAATGCCGATTATTTGCCAGGTACAATTCTGACTCTTGCATGGGTATTACTTCATTCGGGCTCGTAGTAATATTGAATAATGCTGTGAAGTAAATAGGTTCATCCTACTTCACAGGTGGGGAAATAAGGTTCTGAATGGTTAAACAAAAGGTTTGTTCTAGGGTCATCTGCTAGTAAGTAGCAGAGCCCTTATCTGTCTGATGCCAGGGCCCTCTCCTTATCATCATAATATACTGTGTCTACAATGCTTGGGTTACATATGTCACTGAAGCACATAAGAGAGCTCTTGACGCCTACCATCCTTCTCAATATTGTTAAGATCCACCTAGATGATCCACCTGGCCTCACAGTTCGTTTAATACCTCATTGACAAGGGTCACGATTACAAGGTCACCAAATATTCGTATGTTCTCTCATGTACACTCCTTTCATTCCAGCTCATTTACTCGAAGACCTTATTAAGTCTTCCAGTGCATTGAACCCACCCAGTTCTCTCTATCCATTAGCCTCTCTTATCTTCTTCTTTTTTTACTCAATTATTTTTCAGTTCCTTTAATCCTCAGCTGCTTCTCTCTCACTCATCTGGCATGCTCCAACACTGGATGAACCCAGCCATCCACATTCTCTATGCCTATAGCAGAACAATGCTGGAGAATCTCTTCAAAGCTGGCAGAGTATTGTGGTGATAAATCCTTGGCCATCAACTACAAATGGAGCTCAGCACAGCCTGTGTAACTAGTAGAATACCCCAGTAATTTTGCTCTCATTTTCTGCAATAGCTATTTCACTTTGTCTTGCATCCTCCTTCCCCTATCTCCTACTCTCCCATTTACTTTCAGCTGATAATTTTGCCCTCTCCTTCTGAGAAAATAGAAACCATTACTCAGTAACCTCCTTGTTTTCTCATGACCAAATCCACAAACATACCTGTGTTTCCACTATTTTTTCTCCTCTTAGGAGTCAACAGATGAAACACCCTTTTTTTCATGGGTTCTAGATCCGTAGTTTTTCACCTTTATAGTTATTTTCCTCTGTGAGCTATCCCCTTTCTCCAGCATCATCAGTTGTCCCCATTCAATATGATCAGCCTCATCAGTATATACTTATATATTGGAATGTAAGAGGTCCTTGTCTTATTCACAGTTGCATCGTTAGTACCTAAAATTGGGCTGTGCAAAGTGTGGTCCCTAACATACCAGTATAATTATAGAACTTGTTGGAAATGCAGAATGCTCTTCCCAACCCAGACCTAGTAAATTAATGAGATGCACAGGTAATTTGTGGGCATATAAAATTTTGAAAAGTCCTAACACCCAATAGGTATTCAATAAATATTTATAAAATGAATGAATAAGTGCCCAAGTGTTTCTAGTCTTAAAAGAAACAAACTAACAAAAACTAAAGAAAAACCCTCGGGAGACTCTCATGTCCTTGATGGCTCCATTTCTCTTTCTACTTCTGCTGCCAACATTCTTGAAAGTGTTGGCTGCAAATATTGTCAACAACACTTCACTGTCCATTCATGCCTTACTCCCTTTCTTCATTTCTGGCTCCCTCACCCCTTCCTTAGGTTGTGGACCCCTTTGTCATAAGACTCTTCTCTCATGTCTACATGGATACAGTAGTTCTTCTGCTTCTTGTCCTGCTACAGTTCATTCTCCCATGGAAGTCCAGCATTTTCTCATAAAGGGCATCACTTAGATCATGGCATACCTCCACGCAAACATATCCAAGGATTCCCCGCAACAGCTAGAGTAAAATACAGACTTTTTACAGTACATATGTGTACTCCTGGTCTCATGGAATCTATCCATTTTCCCATCTGCCTTGCTTGGGCCACAGTAGCATCCATTCTGTTCCTTACCTGTATCAACCTTTTCCTCAGAGCCTGCGCGTCTGCCCTGTCCTCCACCTAAAATGTTCTCTATATCCATCACATGTGCCTGGTTGTTCTGTCTCAGTTTGCAACCTTAGGTTAATTGTTACTTGTTCAGAAAGGCCCATCTCTAGACTGTATATCTGAGCAGGGTTTCCCATGCCATCCCCTGTACATGACTGTCCCAGCAACCAACCCAGTTCAGTTTGTAATAAGTATACAAGTGTTCTGGTGGTTTATTGATTGCATATTTCTCCCACCATCTGAAAATACCATGAGGGCAGAGACAGGGCCTAGTAGAGTGTCTGCCACTTATTAGGTACTTAATAAATATTTATGAATGGGTGAATTTACACTTTTTATTATGTCTGTGAATGTGAAGAAGAGTATCTCTTTAATGCTCTTGTATTCTATCATTCACCTAAGATCATAAGAATCTTGAAGGCAGGCACTGGTCTCTTGATGGTTTTGGCTGCCATCTTTATTTTGACCTTACCTCTGTCTCCTTGGGAAACTGATATACTTATCTTCTCAATACACACACTGTGAATTTACAGAATAACTTGAAGTCCGGGAAGAAGCCAGCTCAATCATTCATTGTTTTGTTCAGAGAGCTTTCTCTTGCTTTTCTGCAGACCCTTTCTTTTCATAATTACATTTAGCTACCCTATGCTTTGCCTTCTGTTACCATGATAGGCATTTTCCTCCTCTCTCTTCCCACAGCAAAGCTGTTTGACCCCTTTTTGTGGGTGTAAGCAATTTCACCTCCCTGCAGAGCCATCTTTCCACATAAATCACTCCCTTCATTTTCCTTCATCCTATCAGATGCTCTGTTTTGAACTGCCTTCTTCCTGGCTGCCTCACTTGGGTGGTGAGGTGTGTGAAGCTGCTCTCTGCATTCAGGTAGATCCCTCACTGTGCTTGTGGGGAAGAGAAGTTCCCCTTGCTTGCTTGGGGACACAATGAGCACCATTCTGATGGACTCATATATCATCGGTCATGGCTGAAACCACAACACATCATCATCCTGCAGCTGATTTTCTGCTTCAGGTGACACCATTTTCAGGATACCCCACACTTCCCTTAGTTTGGTTTGAAATGCTTTATTTTCTCAAGGGCCCATCCTGCATTTATATATTTTTTTTCCTTTACTCTGGATGACACCCCTCCCCCACTTACACACATACACTCATGCACACAAACAACACATGCACCCTTTCTGTGTATTAATGTAACTCCCCAACTCCAGCTGCTGTTAGTGTGGCACCATCTTCCAGTTAGGGACAATCTGCAGATGTCATGTATCTGTCAGCCTTCGAAGTCAATCTCATGCTAGACTGAAATATTTCCATACCAGACCCTCTCTAAGGAGCTCTAATCCACCCCCCAACTCTTCTGCAGAAACTCTCATATATATTCTCCACCAATACCTTATCAGCAAATATTAGCTCTAGCAGAGTTATTACTCTCGTTGAATTTTCAACTATCTGAATCATAAAGTTTTCCCTTACATAATTTAGGGTCCTTGTTGATGCTCTAGAGTGGCTGTATTTGTAACTCAGGAAATAACTGAGTAGTTAAAGCTTCCCAGGAGAACAGCTTTGTGCAATTTAGAATACCTTGGGAACTGAGCTGCAAATATTTCATTTTGGTTTGCCTCCTCTCCTCTCCTTTAAAAAATTCATTTATTATTGGTCTTTGAATCCTCTAAAGCAAGATCTTCTTCCTTCCATTTTTCAAACTGGTCTTATTAATGTGTTGTGATACATGTAAGGTTCTTAACCGAAATTCAATTAACTAAATTTATGTAAAAGGGCAAATATATTCAAAAGCAAAACCAAAAATTTTAAAAGGAAATTCAAGGAAAATGCGTATTGGAGCTTTAACATTCAACTCTATCACCTTTATCAGCATTTCTTAAATTGAGTACTCTCTGGAAGACCATTTTAAAGACAGGGGCAGGGGTGGACAGAGACAAGGTTTCAGGGATTCCCAGTAGTAACATTATGTAAAAAAATTATATATAAAATCGTAAAATTAGGTATAAAACCCTTAACCTTTAAACACTTTACATGACTCTGAAATCCAAAATTATAAATCATACACATGTATAACCACTAAAATTAACATTAATTTAACAGAGCAGATGATGTTTTATTAAAATTAATTTCCAAGTTGCAATGTGAATATGGTACTGCCTGCTGCCAGAGCATCACTTTTGACTTCAGTATGTGCCATATGAGTTCTCCCTGCGCATCATTTCATTCCAACTTTTGAGAACCTTTGTTACTATAGTAGACTCTGGCATCCTTCGGCTTTCCTTGGCAGAAATGTACTGCTGAACCCAAAGTCCACCTCTGTATTTTCTCATTAGCCTGAGACAACAGAAGTACTCATTGATACCATTGTAATAATAAACACAAATCTGAACATTTAAATCTAATTGCGGTCACCCCATCCAGAATAGGCATATATTATTTTTTCAGAATATTTTACAAATGAAAACACTAAATTAGAAAATATAAGTAAAGGATGGGGTGTCTGGGTGGCTCAGTCGTTAAGCGTCTGCCTTCGGCTCAGGTCATGATCCCAGGGTCCTGGGATCAAGCCCAGCATGGGGCTCCCTGCTCAGCGGGAAGCCTGCTTCTTCCTCTCCCACTCTCCCTGCTTGTGTTCCCTCTCTCACTGTCTCTATCTGTCAAATAAATAAAAATCTTAAAAAAATTTATATATATATATATAAGTAAAGAACCCATGGATGCTGTGTGTGTACATGACATTCAGAGACATGCACACATACAAATATCTCCAAGGACATCTACTTTACCTTCTTCGGTAGGTTCTTTCCCCCCCCCCAAGCTTTATTGAGATATAACTGGCATATGATATTTTTTAAGTTTGAGGTGCACAGCATGTTGGTTTGATGCACTTATTTGTTGCAAATGATTACCACCTAGCAAAAGCTAACTCCTCCATCCCATCACATAATTAACATGTCTTATTTGTCATGAAAACATTTACAATCTACTCTCACAGCAACATTCAAATATATAATACCATATCATTATCTATAATCTTTGTGGGTTCTTTTGATATCAGTTTGAAAAAGATTGCCTCACTTTTGATCATTATAAATATGTACTGATCACCTACTAGATGCCAGATGGACTCTGGGAGATGCTGGTGATAAAATGAGGACCACTGACATGGTTCTGATCCATGTGTTATGTATAGCCCGATTGTGTAAATAATTAAATCCAGTGTTATGCAATCAATGAAGAAGTCCAGGATCTTCTTTTATTTATTTATTTATTTACTTTTTATTTTTTAAATTTTATTTTATTATGTTATGTTAATCACCATACATTACATCATTAGTTTTTGATGTAGTGTTCCATGATTCATTGTTTGCGTATAACACTCAGTGCTCCATTCAGTATGTGCCCTCTTTAATACGCATCACCAGGCTAACCCATATCCCCACCCCCCTCCCCTCTAGAACCCTCACTTTGTTTCTCAGAGTCCATAGTCTCTCATGGTTCGTCTTCCCCTCCGATTTCCGCCCCCTTCATTTTTCCCTTCCGACTATCTTTTTCTTTTTCTTTTTTTTTAACATATAATGTACTCCAGGATCTTCTAAATTAACATTGCATTACAAAAAGAGTGGGGGTTTAGCATGATTAGTTTGTATTAGAGGTTAAATTCTATTCACTACTGTCCACTCATTAAGGCAGAGAGGCATGCGATGTATTTTAGGTATTATCCCAATAACAAGGGTAGGAATATAAAGGCATCTTCTGGTTAATTTCAGTTTCTCAAAATGTCAGTTTTCAATTCTTTGAACACTAACATCTACAGAGTTATCCATGCAGGAGAGACACTATTTGTGAGGCTGGTTTAAAATACTTGTTCTTGGGGCACCTGAGTGGCACAGTCGGGTGGGCCTCCATCTCTTGGTTTCAACTCATGTTGTGATCTCAGGGTCATGAGATTGAGCCCTGTGTCAGGCTCAAGAGGAGCATGGAGCATAGCACCCTCTCTGCCCCTCCCCACTGTGCTCCTGTGCCCATGTACTCTGTCTCTCTCTTAAATAAATGAATAAATAAAATAAAATACTTGTTCTCATTAATTAGTTAATCAGTTAATTAATTACTTGTTCTCTAGTTACCCATATTATCTAAATGTTCCTGCAGCTATCTGGGATATAATTGAGGTGTGACTTTTGTTTTTAAGTTAGACATGAATGCATTGTATTGCATTCAGATTTAAGATTGTAAAAACTTCAGTATCTAGTGTGCAGGCCCCAGAGAGCATTTTCTGACCCCTCTGTCTCAAATATGTTCCCAGGCCCCATGGCACTCACCATTCTTTAACCTGCTTTGCTTTCACCACTTGCCATTCTCTGAAACTAAGATGCTTATTTACTTATATGCTCTCTTTGTCTCACTAGACATAGCTTCAAGGCCCATAACCTCTGTCTGTTTGTCAGCCAGCATTCTCAGCCCCTGGAACATTGTCTAGTGTACATTAGATATTGATTAAATATCTGTTATGTGAATCATGGTAGTATTTTATTTTGTATTTTCAGAGGCAAAATAAAAGCAAACATAAAGAACACAAACAAAAACCTTAAACCTGGCTGATTTCACCTTTTAGGAAGATTTTATTATTTTGATTAAATTCCAACTTGTCTTTTGTCTGGTTTCTTGAAGGCAGTGGTTCTGAAAGAGGAGTCCCTAGATCAGCAGCATTGACTTCACCTGGGAACTTAAAAATGCAAATTCTCAGCCCACTTCCAACCCACTGAATCAGAAGCACTTGGGAACTGGGGTTGGCAATCTGTGTTTCAAAGAGCTCTCTGAGTGAATCCGATGCAGAATGCAGTTTGAGAACCACTGCTTGAAAACATGGATTTCCTTTATCTCTACCTCCTCCTCGAAAACAAAATAAAACGACCTTGCATCTTAACCCCATGTCCCGTATTTAGTGGAGTCAGAAATGACAACTTTGCCTGCAAGATTCCTTTCCTCCAATAGTTTTTGGGCATTTCTTTGCCCTTTCTGAGTATTTCCACTCTTCACAAATAGCTAGAGGTGGTTTAAAGATGTACAGAAGTCATTTCCAAATATCTTTCCTGTTCTCCTAAGCTATTTTGTCTTTTATGAGAAAATTAAATACAAACTACCATAAATTTGTGGGAAACTGATTGGATAATGCCAACCAACTCCTCCGGGCCTTATTACTTGGATTCTTGAGCCACAACCACCTTCTTTTCAAGGAGAAGACCATAATCCTTAAGTGCGGGAATTCTGCACCAGGTTGCCCAGGTCTAAATTCCCTGCTCTGGTTGTACCAGCTGTTCGGAGTCCTGAGCCTCTCTGCATCTCAGTTTCCTGATCTGTAAAGTGTGATAATAATAGAGTGTCTCGAAGGGTAGTTATGAGCATCAGGTGATTTAATATATGGAAAGTTCTTAAACTGTCCTAAGTAACTATAAGTACTATGTAATTTTAGACATTACTGTAGAGTTGTAATGAGTTCTATCTTATCAAGGACCACTAGGTAGAATTTGCTTAAAAGTAAGAATTTTAGAGACCTAAAAGTGTTTTCAAGAAATTAGAAAGTTGTCACTAGTGTTTCTTGACTTTCTTCCTGGATGCCCTTATTTAACATAAAAATTTCTCCTTTGTGTGCTTCTGGTTAATAAGAGTCCAACACAGCCATAAACAGCAGGGAAGGAGCCAGGTTTGGAAGAACACTTAAGCACTTTTTAAAAGTTCTTCTCTGAATTCTTCTTCCTACTATTCTTTGTTATGTTTCCTTCTTTTCCCTCAACCAGTATCATTATTCTCACAAGTGTCTTTATCATTCTTTAGGTTCTAGGACTGTACAGACTCAATGAACCTGCTCTCTCCCATTCAGAGAGAGAGATTTATCCAGTTACCCCCTATGCCCACTAATGAGGCCCAGGTTTGAGAGCAGGTAAATTGGGCCATAGACATCTGTCTGGGGTATGTCTACCCAAGGAGTACACAAGGCTTTTCAAGGGCTGTGTGGCAGGGCACTGAGAGTATGTTTTGCCTCTGGAGGATAGATTCTGACTGACCTGTTTTAAAGTCAGTCCCTGCAAAATCCCCTGGTTTCGAACTGAGTTCCATGCACTCCAACCTGCAGGTGTAGGTCTTATACAAGCACGATGAAAGTTTTAAGAGAATACATTCAGGATTTCAGATTTCCTAAATCAGTCTGCCTGAGAAGGTGCCTAAGATTGAATTGTAATTCTGGTTCTCCTTTCTGACGGTTCCCACTTTATAAGTTGTCCAGGAAAGAATTTACCTTTACTTTCGTTGTCATTTACACCATCCAACTATTGTAAAAAAAAAAAAAAGGGTCCCTTTTGAAGGGAGCCCCACCAAAGTAAGCAGAGACATAATGAAGGTAATGGTACATCATTTTATCAGTAATAAATTCATGGCAAAGCGATGCCTTCTCTATCTTGGAATTAGAGAAAGAGGCGTTTTCTGGCAGAGGACAATGTGATTTGGCATATTAAAATAAACAGCATTCAAATTTACCCACCTTTCTGGGTGTATTGGGTTGAACAAGGTGCTTCTAAGTAAAAGAGAAACATATCTTTAATAGTCATTTGACAAGGCCTGGTAAAATGTTAGCAGCATACTATCCAGATATTGTGAAATTGCATGAATTTAATACTGAGTTACAAAGCCCTTTGCAAGTCAGGTATTTTTCAATTCATTGCTTTGAAAGAAATTGAAGGAGGAACTAATTGAATTGTCAGCTGTGAGATCATTAAAATAATTTTTGAAGCTGTATTACTATGTGATTGTTGGCACACATCTTGGAAGGGGTTCAAAGAATTGAGTGGCACTGCTATACAAGATTCTCCCTTGCTTATGTGAGCTAGGTTTTTCTCAAACAAAAATAGGAATTGAATTGGTCCTGAGCTCTATCTCATTCTAGCAGTAATGATATTTATTCCAGGTATAATTTTAAAAAGTTTCATCTACCCCATTAAGTACTATATTTCCTGTAAAACTTTACTTTATCTGTTTAATTATACTTAAAAACATGGACAATATATTTATGTTGTTTTATCAGTATTGTCCTTGTAATGATAACTCATTCTAAAAGAACATAGTATTACTCCGAGCTTTATGATCACAGAACATAAAAGGAATCTCAATTTCAATCACTCTCTGTATATTTGCAAATAAATATGATAACTGATCAATAAAAGATTTTCAAGCATGAAATACTACAACAAGATAAAATCTTGCAGAGGACATATGTTGGAAACACAAGTTAAAGTTTTAAAAAAGAACAATGCACATTTTATGACTAATAAAGAAGAGCTTGTTCATGAATTTGAAACTAGATAATCAAATCAATATTGCATTTATATTTTATTGAATATATATATTTATGAATATTGTGACACTTTAATTTTAAAATCTGAATATTCTCCACAGACCAACAATGCATCCTTTTAATTTAATTTTTAAAAATTACATCAACTTAAAAATGTGCAAGAGGTTACATAATTGACCAAAATAAAAGCAAGAATATGTGTTTGCACTTTGTCACCTGGTTTGTGTGGTTCTAGGGATTAGAAGGTGACTTTACTCTGTCCCAATCTACCATCCACTTCTAGGCTTGCCAGTTCCTGGCACTGCACAATTAGAACTTCATTGTTAGGAGTTATTCAAACAGGGATTTGGTGTTTATGAAAACACAGCTGTCATAAAAAAAAGGGTGCACACTAATCCTTACCAGTCATTTGCAACTGAGAGTGAATGAATGAGTTTATCTTTTTTTTTTTTTGTTCCCCCTAATAAATGCTTTTGGAAATGTAGAGTGGGGAAGGTTCATTAGGGCTTTTTGGTCTTCATAAAGGAACTAGAAAGTTGCTAGAGAAGGAAAAAACTACACAGAGAGTGAAGCTAGGGTCCCAGGATATGGAGGAAACAGCATGACTACATTTTTTCTTTTTTATCACCATGACACACCTTTGAAGGTGGCAGTCACTCAGTGATACTTGAATTATCATAATCTAATGATAAATGCGGTTGCCCCCCCCAAAACTACTGGTGTTCAGAGATGTCTGTGGTCAAGTTCCAAAAAACTATTTCTAGGAATATTAGAGCATGATTCTATTTCAGGTAAATAAATCAACACACTCTTTATATATGTGAATATATGTATGTAAGGAGTGAGATGTGGAAGAAGTAGCCAGAAAGTTACCAAATTAAGGACATCATTTGTTCACATGTTTAAGTGTGCTTATTTCATTTTTGTAGTTTGAAAAGCAGCAAATAAAGAAAATTTAGAAAATTCTTCCTGCTGTCCTTTGAAAGCATCTAATTATCAGCCCAACCTCAAGGTTGCCAGGACCTGCTGAATGATAGGTGGACCTGTGCATAAGACTTCTGTGATTGGAAGCTAGTATTATTTCTATGTGTCCTACCAACCAGGGAAAGTACTTTGCTAGACGGAGCACTTTCGCTTTTCTACAGAATCTGTCAGTTAGTGCTCCAGTATTATTCTGCTCCCATGACCATCAGGCTGTGTCAGGCTGGCCACATTGCTAAGGGAAATCAGCATGTCCAAATGTGCATGATCTCTCCTCCATTGCCAATGTCCTTGGTGTTCTCATCCTCTGAGCCTTGTCAGAAGGATCTCTGCTTTCGGTCAAAATGGGATCAGATTTGGTGGGATTTGGCAACTTTTTTTCCGTTTTCTCAGGTGGAGGTGCTGGATTCATGTTCCTTGTGCCCAGAAGGTTGGCCTCATACCTCTTTGCTAGGACTTCTCCAGAGAGCAGTGCAGGTGTAATTGTACCTTCCTCTTTGCCCAGATACTGCAACTCAGGTTCAGACTAAAGCAATGAGTGGCAGGTGGGCACACCTAGGGCCCTTTAACTACCTCCTTTTTTGCAATCCACATTTATAATGGATTCTCTTCTCTCTATTTTCTTGGGGTTTTTTTTTGTTTTGTTTTGTTTGTTTTTTTTTAAGAGAGAGAGAGGGATGAGCAGTGGGGAGGGACAGAGGGAGAGGGAGGGAGTAAGCAGGCTCCATGCCCAACACAGAGCCCTACTCGGGGCTCAATCTCATGACCCTGAGATCATGACCTGAGCAGAAACCAAGAGTCAGACGCTTAACCTGTTGAGCCACCCAGGTGCCCCTCTCCTCTCTATTTTCTTTCCACAGATTATAGGATCATGGTGCACATATGCAAATTTTCTTTCTGACCAGCAGGTATATTTATTTCTGCATTAAACTTGAGAGACTGCAAGTCATACACACCAAAAAACAAATTCTACTTGCATTCATAGCTTCCAGTTGTAGGGAAGAGTGGATGTGAGGTATGAGGGGGTAGAGGTTAGCTCTTTACCATGATGATGACTGAGGTAACATCAGCCATATTGTTCTCATGAAGGGGTGGTGGCGGTAAGAGGGGAAAGGAACGCTGCCTGACCACTTTCTTCTTCCTTCTGCTGACATCTTCAGAGGTAGCCATGGCTTCCTCAAAAATTGTTGGCTTTCAAAGGTGAATTTTATGAATCTGTGTTATAAATTGTAGTTTGCAGGCTTTGGGTAGCTTAAGGGTACAAGGAGTTTATCAATACCAGGGAAGGCTGGAGGTAAATATGTTCACTTTTTGACTAACAACAGGTTAGGTATTTGCTTTGTGGATTATCTGTGACCCATTTGAAATACTGATCCACTTTTCTCACCCTTATGCCCCTGGGCCACCTCTCCTACAAGGTGGTAAATGTGCTCAAGAAATATAAACTAATTTTCATATAAGCCTGTGGGGAAAAAAAAGATGGAAAGCAAATATACAGCAAAGATATTCACATAATATGCTCCTAAATCAAATAGAAATGATTTTGTATCATCGGTTCTTCAGGATGATTCAGGCCACTGTTACCCTATATTTAGGAAGTTTCATCAATAATTGATTGTTTCCTTTTAGCATTGTGTTATGTTGTTTTATTTAGTCCTCAAAATGTAGCAACCACATTTATAATGCAGTCTCTCAACACTCTCTTCCTCTCTCCCCCACCTCCGTTCCTTAATGTTTCCCTCCCCGTTTTCCTCTCCCCTTCCCCCACATCTTCCCTCTCCTCTCCCCACACCCCTCACTTACAGGTGTACCATAGATGACCGAGTCACCCGTGTGGCCTGGCTAAACCGCAGCACCATCCTCTATGCTGGGAATGACAAATGGTCCATAGACCCTCGTGTGATCATCCTGGTCAACACACCAACCCAGTACAGCATCATGATCCAGAATGTGGATGTATATGATGAGGGCCCATACACCTGCTCTGTGCAGACAGACAACCACCCTAAAACTTCCCGGGTCCACCTCATAGTGCAAGGTGAGTCACAGCTGGATCTGGGGGTTAGTGGTCCTGTCGATGATGGAAGGGAGGCATAATCTCAGTCTTTGTTTCTACTCATGTATGAAGACATGAAAAACGTTTTCCTCTATGAAACCCCAAGGTTGAGTGTTATGTTTTGGATTCCTTCCCATTTGCTGGGTTCTTGACTAAGTACTGAATATCTTCACAGTTTCTCAATTTTATCTCTGGTCCTCCTGTTCTTATTAAAATAAGTTGTTTGGTGTGTGCTGGTTGAACTATTAAGTTACTTAGCACTTTGGAGTTGGGCAAGACATACTAAAAAATAGAGATATTACTATTCTCTGTGCCTTTTAATTACCTTTCATAGGATTATTTCATAATAAGAGGTTAATAACATCGATGTGAAGTTATGTGCCTTGTGATGGGCTTTTGCATGGTTGTTGGGTATGCATGTTCCAGAAGGGGTTCTGGGAGCTGGGTCAAGTCCTCCCTGGTATGAAGCCTGCGTCTGTGCATCCCTTTAGCCTACAGTGGAGCCAAGATTAAGAACGACATTAGTCAAAACACTATCTCCAGGTCTATGTCAGAAATATATCTATATAATTTTTTAAAAGAGGAGGTGTTCTCTAACATCCTCCCTCATTCTCCCTTTAAAAATCTGTGTCAGTATACCCAAGCATATTATTCAATAGTTTTTCATTAGAATTTCACAATGTAGGAAAAAAATAAGGCTGAAGAAATGTCAGATTCCCAGTTATCAACTATTAAATATTAAGAATTAAAAAACACATTCAAATAGCAGCTATGAGAATTTGGGAGCCATTTTAAAACAAGGCAGCAATACAAATGAACTTATTTTAAGCTGCCCCCAACTAACATCACCCCCCTGCCCCCGCCATCACTATGTAAAGCAGTTTCTGTCAGGTATTGACTCATGGTAGCAATGAAGGCTAGGGAGACTACTTCCCATCCCCCAGTGCCATAGCTTCCTCCTCTAAAGAGAGGCTTGGGTGGACCTTTCTCAGAATCTCCTACACTGACCTGTTGGAGTCACACAGGGAGCTCTCAGAAGGAGTCCCTGGGTGTGATTCAGTCTTTAGTAAGTGCCTTTTATCAGATCGCATCTGCAGTAGGCTCAACAAATTTTTTTCAGTTTGTGAAATGTGTGCGGCATCTTGGCTTAGCTAATGTGGATGTCCTCACCTTCGCTTTACTAAAGAATATAATTTTGCTCATTTCAGTTGGTTTCATGGAGAGTTTGAGTAGAGGTTAGTGTCTTCTCACACTTTTGTCACTTGTAGAATTCAGGGGGGCCATCGCTTTCTTTTGGCTAGCACAGCTCTTTGCTAGGTCTCCGGCTCTGTGGGCCATTTGTTACAGCATGTGCAGGACCAGAGATCAGTCTGCTGCAGCTCTGTTCCGCAGCAGGCCCTGGTGCTGCCATATTGCTTGAAGCCCAATCTCAGTTCAGCCTTCCAGCCCTTCTCTCCTCCCCGAGGGCTTTCAGATGCCCACATCAGCCTGCATTCGACAGATATCTGTATACTCAGCTGTTTCCATTCTCCATACCTGTCCCACCGAGGGGCATGGCTTGGTGATAATCACTGCTTTGGAGCTACAAGATGGCCTGCCATCTGGAGATCAAGACAACTGTCATGTCTGATGCTTTTTCTCAGAGGCTGGTAGTGGTGCTTGGTGAGATCAGTTATCTGAGATGAGCTGGAATGTCTGTTGAAAGTTCCTGGGGGTGCAGAAAACAAGGGAGTGTGAGTTCTCACTACCCCGCCTGCCACCTGGGCTTGGCTCCAGAGGAGCTGAAATTCTCAGCGTTGGAAGTGACGCCTCCGTGTCACCTTCGTGGCCTTGACAGCAAAGTTATCTTCAAATTCAGGAAATGCAGCACTGAAATAAAAAAGAACTGTCAGGCACTCTACAGAAACAGACTCAAACAGAACAAGGCTTTTTAGGAAATAAGACAGATTGTGTAAGCATGTCAAAGTCAATATAGGCCATAAAGGGCTAGTGATCCGGAGCTTCGGGGATAATGTACTTCATAAGGCCCATGGAACAATTCCTTGGGCTGGATATGGAAGCCAGTGGTGTCTCCCTGTGGGCCTCATAGGTTTGGGTCAGAAAGAGTCTGAGAACAGGCAAGAGCAGAGCAGTGAAATGACTTCAATTTCAGAGGTCAGTTCCTCACAGTCTCCACATTTCAGACCAAGTGACTGTTGTAGCTCTGGGTGGCTGAGGTGGCCTGTGAAATCCAATGCAGGGAAGGCGGAGGTAAAAGGAGACAACCTTCCCGTGGAACACTTAGCAGATGGATCTTTCCATTTATTGAGAGGTAAAAGGAAGGCCCACAGGGAGCTACATTCTCTTCTGTCTTGGTTAACAATGGGGCAACTTGTTCTTTGTTTGGAGACCAGTTGAATTTCTAGTGGGTAGAAGCAGAGACCCTACTGCTCAGTTAGAAAGAAGTCTAAGAGTCCTCCTTCTTCCCAGCACCTATCAGCTTTTGTCCAGTCTATAGATTAATTTTTCAGACTTAGTGTTAGTTCAGGTTTGATAAAGATAATGAAAGTTTCCTAATCCTCTTAAGAAGACTTATCTGACTGAGTAGAAAGCTTTTGGAATACAATAAGGCATGTATAAAACTGAGGCCTAATCTTGCCTTTAATTTCAAACTGCTGATGGGTATTGATTTTGCAATGAGAAAAACTGAAAAATTTCCGAGCTGCAACTTGTCTGTTTAGAGAGAGAGAGAGAGAGAAAGGTGTTTATTTATTTTCCATCCATTTGAGGATGTTAGAATCTCATCACCTCTGCCAACCAAGTGCCATTAGCAGAAGGGAGAGCAACCCCACAGGGTCCTGGCTTTGTTGCTCCCTGCTTCTGCAATGTGAGGAACTCAGACATGCTCTGTCACTAACCTCGGAGCCTGTCCTTTGCTGTTTTATAAGGTAGCCTTTGCCACATATCTGATGGGATTAATTTCTAAGTCTTCTGTGAGAGAAGAAGCTGTGTTTGTTAAAAAATTATCACTGATACCCAAGGCACATCTTGGCCACGGAGGGGATAATTTTAAAGCACCATGTGAGTATGTATGATAATGTGACCTAGACTGTGGACCTAGGTTTTAAGAAAATCCAGAGCAAGAGAGAAGTGGTGCTGTGGAGTCAGATTAGTCAGGTAGGAAAATCAACCCTGTATGGGATGGACTGATGTGGAGAAGCCGGATTAGCAGGTAATAGGTTACTGCCATCACTCAAAAGCTGGGACATGAGTGGGCTGTAGGTCTACCTGTGGAGAGGGAGAAGGTTCCTCCAGGAGATACTATCCAAGGGAATTGGGAGGATTAATCTTAACGCCTTGAAAGAGGAAGGATTAAAAGGATATCACCTACATTTTTGAGTTTGGGGAAACGTTGAAGGCCTGGCTAGTAATCCACTGGCCAAGTGGAATTAGGATCCTGTGCCGCTAGGATAGGAAAGCATTAGTCTTGCTAGGTTTAGGGATAAGGAAAGCACAGACATTACACAGGTCCTATAGAGCTAAGGTGTAACTCAGGATCAGAAGAGGTATATTTGAGATTTATCATGAATCTTCTAGTAGGAGAGTAGGTAAGATTTCTGAGATTAACTATTCCTACAGAACAGCAGGAACCACAGTTTATTTATATCTATCCCCAGCACATAGCACACTGTGTGAGGCATACTAGGCATTCAGCAAATGTTTGTAAAATGAATGGAGGGGCAGATTGATACAGCAAATGAAATGGCATATGAAGGCAGTGACCATAAAGCCCCTTCAAGCAGATAGGGATGGGGAATGAGTCAGACACTGTCCAGATGACTTGGAGTGGGCAGTAATTGGGAACAGTTTGCTGGAGGGATGAGGGTCTTCAGTGTGATAAGCTTAAGAGATACACCAGGGATAACATGCATTTATTTAGCTCTCTATAGCACTGGTCACAATCTTTGTCTCGTTTGACCCTTACAAAAAGCCCTGGGAGGCTGCAGTGCAGTGACTCTTCTCTTCATTTTGCAAATTAGATAACTACAGCTCATGGAGGTTAAGAGAGCAGCCAGGGTCCCCAGTGAGTAAGTAGTAGAGCTGGGGCTTGAACCATGGCCATAGGACTCCAAGATCAGTGTCTCTCCAGCATACTCCAGCACCTCCTGTGCCAACCGTATCTGAGGTTAGTTCCCTAATATAGATCCCTGGGAAATTTTCAGTTATCCTTTCTTCTTTGCCCCCTTTTTCCCTGCTACTGATATTGCATTGTACCAGCAGAGATTGAGGACAAAGCTCAAGAAGAAAATTAGCAGTGGAAGTGGGATGCCAACGCTACAATAAATTGTGTAGAGAGGCAGAGAGAGGCAAAGAAGATAATTAATTTACTAGTAGCTCATCCCTCCAGGGATACACGTTTTAAATGTTACCTCTTTATCCTATGTAAGTACTGAAAACTCTGCCCCTCTGAGAATCCAGTATCTAATTGTGATTCTAACTGTCATGAAGTCTTCAGCACTCTGAAACTCCATGGATATCCTTGTGTCACCATGGTTGCTGTCCTTGTCCAGGATAGATCGGCAAGAAGATAGGCTGTCTCTTTGCTTCTTGGATATTGACATTTTCTGTCTGCTCTCTTGGCTAGTTCAGAAATCTGTTTACTACCAGGTATTTCTTTTCATGGAATTGACTCCTCTTGCTCAGCCCAATTGTATGCAAATGGCTAGAAATGGTGAATTATGTGTATATTTCTCACATCTGAGACTCTACAGCAAGCTCATGCAATTTCTGTGTCTGCAAAAGACTTGAGTCTTTGAGCCTGGAGTCCGTTCAGGTGAGACTGTTTGGTACCCAACATTGAATTTAGAAGGTGGAGAAGTCTGATCTGCCAACCAGTCCAGTGGTAGATTCTGCTGATCACCAGCCAACTTCTGCACTGGGCACATGAAGCATAAACCTTAGCTCAGTTGATCCTCAGACCAAACCGACAAAGTCTACATCAGATTCACATTTTAAAAATAAGGACCCTGAGGCTTAGAGAGATTAAAACTTTGCCCAAAGATGATGGCACTATTAAATGCTTTAAATTCCCTTCACTTGACTTGTCCTGTAAAACAGCTATCAAAATACAGTTAAAGCACTTGACTTGCATTATCTCTTCTGATTATTCTTCACAAAAGCCCTGGGAGACAGAACAGAAAATCACCACATTCCGGGGCGCCTGGGTGGCTCAGTCAGTTAAGCGTCCAGCTCTTGATTTTGGCCCCAGGTCGTTATCTCAGGGTCGTGAGATCAAGCCCCACATCTGTCCACTTGAGATTCTCTCTCTCTCCCTCTCCCTCTGCACCACCCCCGACGCATGTTCTCTCTCTCTCTCAAAAAAAAAAAAAAAAAAAAAAAAAAAGTCACCACATTCCAAGAAAAGAAATTGAGATTCAAAGTTGAGGTCATTTGTCCAAGTCCTGCTCCCCAGTAAGTGGCAAAGCACCTCTTCAGGCCAGGTGTCATGATTCTAGATCCGGTATGTTCACACACCAGCCTGCTAACTCCTAGTTAAGCAAAAGGACAGGTAAATGTTACTATTTGTGAGAAAAATATAACAAGTTCTGAGGTGCTGCTAAGAAGAGTGGATACCCAGGAGCCTGTTGCTGGCAATGCTGAGGCCGGAGGGGCCAGAGAGCAGATGGGCCGGGCCCCGGCAGAGTGTTTCCTGCGGGCAGGGGAGGGAGCCCTGCCCACAGGTCACAGTTGTGCCAAGGGCCAACCTATTTTCAGATCTTCCTTTGCAACTAACCTCTTTTTTCAAGCTATTTTCTCCTCTTCTCCCAAATATTACAGTCATTTAAATTAACATGTGTAATTTTGGGCCTAAAGAGAAGCAGGCAGTCAACCTGAAATAAATTTAATTTATTCAGCCTCTATTTTAAATTATAATCACACTTGTTCTTCACAGAGGCAGGGTAGAAATGTGGAAAAGAACACGACTGGGTGTGAAAAAACTCATTCCCCAGCCTGAGTTCAGCTCCTGACATCCAGGCCTGTATTTGTAGGATGTTCCCTTCCTGGCTTCTTATCCTGGGGTGACGAATAAAATGCAATGTACTTGATTTTATTTAGGTACACATATGCATACCTTGATCTTATATATTATTCAAATATATATATTTGTGTTTGAAACTAAGATTCTGGAAAAGGTTCTATAAGTTGCAAATTCTGTGTATATGTGCAAATAAAGCACACGTGCCAAAGGGTCCACAGTACAAAATAAGTATAAGACCTTCTCTGGGCTTCGTTTTGTTGGTTTTGAAATGGAAGCGTTGCAGAAATGGTAAGGAAGTCCTTTCTAGTTATTACATTTTATGATTTATTAATGTAATTTCTCTGGAGGATTTTCGTATAGCCAGGCATCGCTGTACTCTCCAGCTTTTCGTCCTTTACCCACTGATGGGGAAATCAGAGAGTTTGCTCTTGCTCTCTTTCTCATTCATATTTTCTTCAGAACGCTTAAGATTTGTGGTCCTCTTGCTAACACCATTTTTAGTGGTGACTCTGAGCACAGCTCACCCACACCAGCAGTGGCTCCCTTTTTGGTTACAGAGGGTGGAAAAGAAAGACATCCTCTCCTTCCCTGTTCCACTCTGACACTGGTAACGCAAATAGTGTTAAACATGCTAACATTCTGATTAGGGGTTGGGTAAATTGAGAAGGCCACTACGACTTAGAGGGGATCAGGAATGAAGTTGTTGCCCTCAGAATGCCCCCAGCACACAATAAAGGAAGATTCTCAAGGGTCATATTCCACCAGAAAGGTATCCCCACTCCAGCTCCCTCCACACTTGACCAGGCCTCCTGCCTCAGGGTTGGAATGAGGCACACACTCCCACTCTCCATTCCAAGATCCTATCCCTTCCCTCAGATTGGGTCACTCAGCTCTTACCTGAATGTGACAGCCACGTAGCTGGAATAGAATTGAGGCTCACTCTACCCAGTCTCCAGTTTGCCACACCTCTCACGACATCATGTGTAGTTTGTGACAACACAATCCAGCACACATTTTGTAAAAAAGAATATGTCTCCTTTTATCAAGTCTCTACCCCTGTTGTTGTAAGGAGAAATATGGGGCTTTGTTCTCTTCTGTTTAGAAGTTAAGATCATCACACACACACACACACACAGTCACACATACATGCACACCCAGTTTGCACACGTGTCATGGCTATTTCTGTTGTGGCCTGTGGAATTCCATCCGGCCCTCCATTATATATGTAGGCTCAGCCTCCCTCTAGAAGGAAATGGGGGGATATGTGTTCAATTCCTCCTGTAACACTTATAATATTTTAGTTATAGGAATAAGGAAGAGTTGGATTTTCCAAGGGGAATGAGACCAAGCAAAATTTGACGTTGGATGAACACACTGTCAGGGCTGGAGATGGTTTGACCCAGTCTGCTAAGGGGGCAACATTTTCATTTGAGACCCCTGGCTTTAAAAGTGTGTGGGTTTAGGGGTCCCTGGGTGGCTTAGTCAGTTAAGTGTCTGACTCTTGGTTTTGGCTCAGGTCATGATCTCAGGGTCCTGAGATCAAGCCCCACGTCAGGCTCTGAGCTCAGTGCAGAACGTGCTTGTCCCTCTCCCTCTACTCCCACCTCCCAACTCTCTCTCTCTCTCTCAAATAAATAAATAAAATATTTAAAAATAAATAAAAATAAATAAAAGTGTACGGGCTTGTTTTGAGGCAAAGACAAGAGACTTCCACATGATCTAAGATGGTGCCAGTCCTGGAACCTAGTTTGGTGACATACAGAAGCCAGATAGAGAAGTGGCAGGGCCTGGGGCTGTCATCTGCCTTATTTTCAAGAGAATTAAATACATGGAACAGTCATAAAGTCTGTCCTCAAAATCATCACTGATGTGGAGATGGAGGAGAAAATGAAATGCGTGTTATATTCTACTCAATTTGCATGGTGATCTCAGCTCATTTCCTAAGAGTCTAGTCTGTCCATAGTTCAAGTAAATACAAGGAGATCTTTCCTGTTGTGAGCAGAGGAAGCAATCACATTTTAGAAGAAGGTAAATTATTAATGTTCATAAATTCCCCTAATAGATTAAAGTTCATCATGACCCTTGTATAGTCAGGATCCTACACAAGTTTTCAAATTTCAACACCTGCAATATTAGTCAAAGCTTAGCATCAGAATAATCTGTGAATTCAGAATAGCGATCTTTTCCTATATGGAGCCCATGCACACACATTTGGAGAGTGTGACTTGTAGTCCAAAACCTGGAGTTGAGTCCCTGGTTAACAAGGTTTCCCTTAGATACACTGTCTTGGCAAAAATAACTATCCTTTGTACTTATCTCAGTTTGGCTTCTCATAAAGATATCAAAGAGGCTTCGACTATTTACTCACTAATAATTCCCCTCTATAGGTATAGAAAACGAAGAGTAATAGAAGTGACGTAAAATAGGGCGCCTGGGTGGCTCAGTTGGTTAAGCGACTGCCTTCGGCTCAGGTCATGATCCTGGAGTCCCTGGATCGAGTCCCGCCTCGGGCTCCCTGCTCGGCAGGGAGCCTGCTTCTGCCTCTGACCCTCCCCCCTCTCATGTGCTCTCTCTCATTCTCTCTCTCTCAAATAAATAAATAAAATCTTTAAAAAAAAAAAAAAGAAGTGACGTAAAATAATCACAAGGAAAGCTGTCAAGGATTTGTTTTTTAATAATCACAAATCATGGCTCTCATGCACGGAGTCCCTAGAATGGCAGGCCATTTTACAGACACAGTCCTATTCTGTTTTCCAGTTAGCCCCAGAAGGTTGGGGATGTATTTTCCTACTTTTTTGAATAAGGAAATGAAGTCTCAGAAAGGCTGAGGAAGTTGCCTTGCATCACCAGCTGTGATTTCAGCTGTGCTCAGTCTGTAGGCAGAGCCCACATTGAACCTCCATGTGGAACTTCTTGATTCCATCCCTTTTCTATTGGCAGGCCAGCCTGCCACTGCAGATCATTTACAGTACATGTGCTCTCCTTGCCAGGTTGTTTCTGGTTGAAGGATTTCAGTCTAATATCTCTGCAGTTAGGATCTCTCCTCCTTAACCCTTTTTCTCCTTGTTTATCTTAGTAAGTACAACATCTTTCTTGAAGTTAATATCAGGTTTATATCATCCTGCTAAATTGACATTTCTGGTCCTTGATTGCTTCGATAATTCCCGCCTCCAGTTTCTGCTCCTTTCCAGAACTCTTCAGGTTGGGCATCTGTAGATGCCTTTGTATGTCCCATGCTGTACTTAGCTTCTTCACTCAAAAACCGGTTCCTCCTCTCTTAGTTCACATTCCTATTCATGCCCACACCATCCTTGTATAAAACTTTTGCTTAAGTTTTGACCCTTCTTTCTTTTTTGCTTCTCTGTCAAAGCAGGTGTGTCCAATAAAGTTATTCCCTTCCCTTCTGTTCCCACAACCACCACCATCGAAGTGCAGAATCTTACTTCTCAGTGACTTTTTAGTCACATCCTAATTGCTAGCCAAACCTCAGTCTCTGCCTCCTTATAATCCAGTTTAATGCCATTGTCTAAATACTCCAGATGCACCCATCTGATCATGTCATTTCCCTCTCCTCATAACTTTAGTGACTCCATATTGACGATGAAGTCAAATCCTCTTAGATCTCTTTTCCAAGTGCTAAGCAATTCATGGCCAAATCTACTTTCCACTCTGGCTTTCTATGATTCCGTCTGCATATCTTACACACAATGTAGCCAGACTTGTCCTTGTAAAACCCCCACCCACAGTGCCCTGCCTTCTTTTTAATTTCTTACACTATCCATCTTTCTTGAATGTGTTTTTCTTTGGATTTCTATATTCTGCAGACCCTTTTGAGCAGCATTGTCCCATAGAGCTCTTACCTGCCCAATAGCCCTTTCAGTGATGATAGAAATGTTCTATATCTGCACTGTGCAACGTGGTAGCCATTAGTCACAATTGGCTATTGAAAACTTGAGATGTGGCTAGTATGGACGATGAACTGAATTTTTAATATTATTTAATTATAATTAATTTAATTTAAAATAGCCGCACAGGCTAGTGGTGATAATATTGAAGAGCACAGTTTTAGATTTTAAATATCCAAAGCCAAAGTCTTTCTTTGGAGTTCTAATA
>NC_138379.1:70800029-70847751 GCF_054177405.1 Leptonychotes weddellii
ATCTTAATAGGCATGACCAATGAACAAATTTATATTAAATGTTACTAATCCATAAGAATAATAACAAAATATCCTAAATTGGAGGCTACTGGAGACCATACCACAAAAAGCAACATCCACCTTGGATTTCTTACCTTTGTTTCCCTGTGCTTAGGATGGATTGCTATCTACTGTAGGCACTGAAAACATTTCTATTGAATAGAGTTCTTAGTGAAACTTTTTTTTTTTTTAATTTCAGAATTTAGAGTTCCTGGGGAAAGATCTGATGCAACCACTTTCTTTTAGTGCGTTGGAAATCACCTCCAAACAAGATGCCTCGGAGGGCAGCCCGGGCAGGCAGAGCTGGAAGTTCATGCACCCAGCCTGCTGCAGTAAACATAATGGGATGGGTGATGTCTTCTGATTGGCCAGCAAGCAGACATTAATGACCAGTTAGCAACTGTGTTCAGGTCAATTAATTTATATTTGTATTTTGCAAACTAAAAGTTGCCCTGTTAGATTATTGATTCTTTGTCCCTGTATTCAATTTGTTTTTAATTGCACCATTGCTGGGCCAAGCCCTCCCTCCTGGCAAGCTCACAATAAATCTGCCACCATCTCAACAATCAACAATAAATGTGTCTCTTCATGTCATTATTAATATGTCTCTTGGATTGGGTCATTACCACGGTTAACAGTTTATAAGAGCTGAATGGCACACTGCCAGGAGGATTCCTTTTCCCAAGGGTTATTTTGTCATGATAGGATTGATGTTCTCAGGGCTGCATGTGTCTGAGGAAAGGGGCCTGGGATTTAATTTAATATAGCGGGAATACCAGCTACCTAATCCTCTTTTTATCATAAACAGCTTTAGAAGAAGATACTATTGGAATAGAGATTTTACCCCCCCTTACAATTCTTCTTCTTCTCACTTCCTATTCTCTTTTTATCTTCTTAATTCCTCTTAATTTCTCTTCAGATAGACTTTTCCCCCTCCAAAACAACATACCAGGTACATGGGTGATCTAAAATCCCCAAGTAAGGGAACACGGGTTCCCCAGGAGCTAGAGTTTTATGATCGTTAATATTGTTATTTGAAAGCAGAAGGGAGTTCCCTATATTTGATGTGTGAATGATGACTAACAAACCTACAGAAATATTGCATTCAGAATATTACCTTAATTGGCATCAGTATGGGAAAAAAATAAGCTTTATCTTAGACTAGAGGTAATCATTAATTATCTTATTTTTATTGGCTCTTTTAGGTAGTAGAATTTTTCAGGGGGAAAGTACAGATTTTAAATGAATTTAGAGGTTAGCAGAAGAGATTCTCTGTGTCCCAGAAATGCCAAGTGAGAAACCTGGATGGAGGAGAGAGCGCTTTACAAAACCGCCACAGTGGCCTGAGATCTAATAACAGTCCAGACGTTTGTCATTTCCAAGGCACAAGTTGCTCGAGGACAAGAAATGTGACCTCCCTCAGACACAGAGTTAACAGTCAGTTTTGGGTTCTGGATATAGATTTTATACTTAATTTACTACTAACAACACCCACACACATAACTTCTGTCCTTTGCACAAAGGGGGAGAGGGGTGACACCTGTTGTTTCACTGGATAGGAGTTCAAGTAGCTCAGGGGAGTGGATGGCAGGGGGAGTGGGGCCTGGGCCAAGAGGTTTAGGAAACCAAGAGACAAGGGAAAGAGATGGAAGAAGAACCAAGAGATGCTTGGGGGAGGGGGCCCCTGAAAATGCAGGGAGCAGAGAAAGGTGGAGAGGGGTCCAGAGAAAGGGACACAGGGGACAGAGGACATCTGCCCGATGGAGGTGAGAAATCCATAGGCCAAGCTCAGATGCCGTTGGCTCCTGAGGCTTTCCATGTGGGCTTCTCTAGTGCAACCTACGTTGTAAGTTGTTCGCAGGACAGCCTGCACTTTTCTCCACAAACGGCCTACCCTCCACTTGCTTCCCTGCTACTCTGCTTGAGCGCATTCAGCATGTCCTCTGCAAGAGGCTGAGAGACACCGAAGCAGTCACCCAGGTGGACCATCAGGCTCAGGCAAGACTTTGGAGTTCCACCCTCTGCCCTCTTCCTGCTCCCCAGGCACCAACAGTGCAAACTGGTCACAGCTCAGGCAACTGAAGGTTGGATTTATGTTTCCACAGTGCTCTAATACCAAGGGCAATCCAACAAAAAAGGCAGTGTTCGTGATAACCAAACCTTAATTAAAACATATACAGAAGAGCAACCCAGTTGCCTGGCTGCTTCCAGGTAGGAGGTGTGCACAACTTAGCTTCTGGTTTTGCTGCTTCTTCTGGGACCTTAAATGAGTTACTTAAGCTAAGTTCCAGTGTCTTCACCTGTAAATTGTAGGAAATAAAGCCTGTCCTACCTCCTTCTTAAGACTGCTGTGCATGAAGTGGACAGCACTCCATACTTAAGTCTTGTGCAAAGAAAATATTATGATTATTTGTTTTAGGATGCTAGGCTAATTTCTGAAAATGCCTCTGAGTTTGCGTGACAGGCATGAAGTTAGGGCGATTCAGGAATACTTAGAACCATTCACCTCTACTCATCCTAATATAGTTTTAACACATAAAAATATAGCCACTGGCCTCATAGTGTTTTAATAAATCATGTTGGATTTTGTGGATAATGATGGAACTATGCCATCTTCTGAGTATATATAAATCTATGTGTTAGGCCTCCTATCCTTGAAGTTTTATGTCATTCTCCTTATTATTTTTAAATATTCTTCTCCTAACTATTTTTGATATTGTCATAATATTATAGTCTCACATCCAAAAGGTACTTCTGAAAAAATACATATAATTATACTTAGTGAGAGAGGATTAAGAGATGAAGTAGACAACTTTGAGGCAAAGAAAAAAAAGAAAGAACCACTGAATCATCATCAAAACTTTTGTCAAAGACTTTGTTTTCCTTAAGAACCTTCCGTGCTCGCATAAATATGACAATGTAAAGAAATGCAAAACTCGGATACTTTCTGAAGATTACCTCTTTAAGGGGCCACTACCACATCCCAATTGGCATAGCTTTGTCTGTAATGAATTCCCCTTATTTCTATCACATCCAAAGTAAAATAAAATAAAATAAAATAAAATAATAAAAGTCTATGCTCCAGTTTTTTTTTTAAGTCCGTGGCTACAGCACCCCCCGCTCCCCTGAAGTGCCCACTTTAAACACCCCACTGATTTGAGCTTTGAATGACAAGCTGTGAGCCCTGGCCATGGTTAATCCAAAGCACCAACAACTGGTAACAGAATCAGAAAACACAAAATAGCTACTTGAGGAATAAAGCTTCCCAGTCCCTGGTTCCGCAACAGCAGGGTAGAAAGTGAGGGGACAGGAAAATCAAAGTTCCTTTAAAAAAAAATTATCACACATAGAGGCAAAATGTCCCCACAGCAGGAAGGAAAGTGGAAAACATACCAAATCAATCACCTTAAAAATAAGGCTTAAAATCTTCTACTACCTAAGATGTAGGTGGGGAGGGAAGAATGGGCCCAGCAGCTTGAAAATCTTTTATTAAACTGCATGCTGACTACACGGCACAAACAGGAAAATGCAATTAAGGTCAGGCCATTAAAAAGATGCCCAAGGATAGCTCTGAGAAAGACCGGAGGGTCAATCAGCAGGCGCTCAGGCAACTTGCAAAGGAAACTCTGAGAAAGTGCCAGGCAGAGGGTGGGAGCACCTCAGGTGGGACGTTCCTGAAATAAGATCTCCTTGGGGCCTTGCACACCTCCTAAGAGGTGAGAATGTGACAGCAGTGGTGGGAGAGAAGGTGGAGGTGAGAATGCAGGGCCTCCCAGTACCTGCCCTCCAGCAGCTGGAGGACAGGGTCTCACCAGTATCATCGGAAGCCTTTGGTTCTAGCTTCATTTCAAACTGCAGTGGCGTTGACCCCATTTTGGCTAATGTGTTCGTAAGGAACGTACAGGAGCAGGAGGTGAGGCCATTTCAAATACGAGTCACTTGAGCATCCCCATGGTCCCGCAGTCGCCCTTCCTCTCCCTCAGACTCAGTCCAGGTCCAGGTGGTACCTGCTGACTATGAATTGGCAGGTGTGGAGCCCTGGGGAGTGTGCACACAGGTCTGCTCAGACTATACTGAAATAATCTGTTAATGAGGAGCTTGACTTCTCATTAGAAGCTTCACAGAAGTGGTGTCAAGAGAAGTCTCCAGGTTCAGGGGTCTTTGCTAGGGAGTGCCGATTCCCTGGCTAGTTACAGAAAGCCCAGGCTTGCGGGGACCTCCCCCCTTCTCTCTCCATCCCATGCAGCACACAATATCCCCACTTGTGTCTGCTTAGTTCAGGAGCTTCCCCTAATATGTACTTGCAGGTTATAGGAGCCCAGACCTCCCGAGTTTCACCCCACCCCCCACCCCAGGCTGTGGCTCTGTCACATTGGGCTGTAGCCATGGAGTTACACACCTCATTTCCCCACCAAAATATAAGCACCGTGAAGATGGGGACAGAGTTTTCACCTCCCTATGCAAAAAAATATTTACTTCCCATGTATGGCACAGGACCTAACACAGATTAGATGCTCAAAAATGCTTAATAATAAATGTCTGGCATGTAATAAGCAATCAATAAATATTTATATAAGATGGATGAAAATATTTGATTGAGGGGAACTGAAACAAATTGATTTTGGCATGTATGTGCATCAAAAATAATCTACAAATCACATATTATTCAGGGATAGCTATGGTGTGAGTCTGGTGGTAACTACCCATCCTTCCTTCTTCTGTAAGCTATAAGAGAATTCTTAAGTCAAGACTGGTTAAGACAGTGTTAATCTCCATTCCAGCCCGGCCTGTCTCTAATCTTGTGCTGATTCAGAACCTCCTAATTCTTTCTTCCATCCTACAGAGCCCAAAGCCACTGGCTGAGATTTACTGTCCCACCCCACTCGGCTCATGTCCTTTGGCTGGAGACAGCGTGCTAATTGCTGTGGGGTTTGTGTGTCCTCAATGCTCAGCCTTCATGACACTCCAGAGTTCATCTATTACACGTATCCTGTGCTAGTCCTTTCTGATTCCCGTTTGCTCCTGCAGAAGTCTGTGCAGTACCTACAGGACAGTCCTGCCGGTGTGGACGGGTTCTCATAAGGTTTCTAGCAGAAATGACATCAACTACAAAGTGCCCATTCTGGCTGCAGCAAGAGGGGTTTTATAGACTTCTCTGACTTTGGGAAGGGGAAAATAATTTCTAGGTATAATACAATTTGGAACATGCTCCCATTTTCTCCAGAAATGATCGCCTTGCAGTGATTTTCTGTCTCTGAGAGTAAATGTTCCCTGGGCTGCAGCTCCTGTGAATCAAAGCATTCCTGGTGCTAGGTGAGTGGAGTTTGTAGCTCAGTCAGTTCTGGCTACTCACATGAGGCCCGTGCTAACATCTTCCCTCATTCTACTGCTTTCTGAACATGCCATTGTTCCCTTTCCTGTTCTACTGCTTCCTTAATCCCTCTGCCCCTTTCTTAATCCTCTGCCCTCCAAGCAGGTGGTGCTCACCTACCTTTTGCAGAAGGGAAAGCCTCTTTGCAAAGCCCTGAGGGCCAGGCCAACTTTGCCAGTACATTTGCATACATTTACATTTAGTTGGCCTGCAAACATGATGATTATGCAAAGTTCTGCTTCTAGCAGGAAAGGATTCTGTTTAGATTCAGGAACTCTCTGTTCCATAGAACACAGCTAGGTGTGAGAGGCGCTATAGTCATTGCTATTCCGTGGAAGGGTGCCTGAGTGTGATTGATGGTAATGAAGGCTGGACCCAGGTGTCGGCAGGACAGCTCCAAGTACAAAAGTCACCCAGCTGGGCTCCTGCTTCCATATCCGCATCTCCCCAGTGTCATCTTGCCCATAGTTAGGTGAAGAGTTAGAGGGCTGCCTCTCACATTTTGATAGCATGCCCTCTGGCAAGCTGCCTGAGCGGCTCTCAGTGGGCCTGTGTTCTCAGTGCTCTCCTCTCTTCTAGTAAATTCAGCACATCTCTGCGGAAATCAGCTTTCAGACCACCAGCCTGCTCTTCCTTCATGTGGTGAAAGCTTTACTGGGTCCTTGATCCATTTTCTCTCTTGTGAGAAACGTAAGGTTCTTAGGTACAGCCATGGTGTGAGCATCCTTTAAATGCAAGGGTCTAGTGCTTGGTTTGCAGAAAATACTCACTTGGTTATAAGAACAGAGTATGGTGAGTCAAAAGACCTAGAAACTACTCTAGCATCCATTACTTGTGCTGTCTTAGGCATACGGATTACCTTTCTTAGATCTGTTTCTTGCTGTATAAAATAAGGGAGAAGTATATGGTCTCTGAAATCCATTCCTGCTCTGAAATTCTAGATTTTTATGCCTGGGGTTACGTATTTTATAATACATTTTTGTAATCTTCCACAGATAGATTTATATTGTAGTCTATCCACTGTTTCATCTGCTTGTTCACTAAATATTTAATACCTACTAAGTGAAAGCATAATCAGTGAAAATATGTTGAGCGTCATCTTGTCATCTCTGCATTAAGTGCTTTGTGACAATCCCGAGGATAAAATAATGTAAATCATCAGCCTGCCTTTCGCAGGATGATTTCCATACCTCCTTTCACTATTTTACACTCTGTCCTTGGGGAACAAGAGATTGATTGTGTCAACCTGAACACCTAAAATGCACAATGTGGATAATAGCACTCAATAGTGTTTGCTTGAATAGAATTAAGTTGAACCCCACTTGAATTCTAAAATTTGCCCTTATTTTTACATTTTTAGTGGGGAAGCAAGGGCAATGACAAGGAAGAGAGTAGTCACAACTAAATTACAGTTTTCTGTTGTATTTATTAAAAGTGTATTGGGGGGCACCTGGGTGGCTCAGTTGCTTAAGTGTCTGCCTTTGGCTGAGGTCATGATCCCAGGGTACTGGGATTGAGCCCATCATTATGGGGCTCCCTGCTCAGGGGCAGTCTGCTTCTCCCTCTCCCTGCCCCTCCCCTCCCCCGGCCGCTCATGCTTTCTCTTGCTATCTCTCTCTCTCTCTCAAATAAATAAATAAAATATTTTTAAAAATTAAAATAAAAAAAATAAAAGTGTATTTTGGGAAATGTTAACAGGTGAGTGGATAAACCACCAATCTAGTCTTACCTTAAACCTTCCAAGGTAGGCTGGGTAAGTCTTTGTCCCCTGGATATCAAACAAACTTCTTAAAAAACAAATTAACCTACCTAATCATTTATTGAATGTCTATTATATTCACGATATAGTAGGAACTGTGGAGAGGAATGGGGGAAAAGTCCAAAGAAGTTTTATTCCTGAGGGGAGACCGAACATAACTAATAAAATAACTAGAGAAAAATTGTTTAAACTGAGCAATAGGTAAAATATATTTTAGTAAAATATATTTAGTATTTAGCATTAGCCTATCAGTGTTTATTTACTTTACAAATAGATCAATTTGATATCTCCTCTTGGAAAGCTTTGGGGCACCTCAAAGTCAAGATGTCCAGAATTAAACTCAAGTGTTGCCTACAACAGTGTTTCCCCTAAATGTTTGGCACCACCATACAGAGTTCCATGAACCAGAAATATGACCATTCCCTTAGATATCCCTCCCCCCAGTCCCTTTAAGCATTGGTACTGTCTTAGTTGGCTCCAGCTACATAACAAGATACCACAGGCTGGGTGACTTAAACAATAGAAATTCATTTTCTCACAGTTCTGGAGGTTAGAATTCCAAGATCAAAGTACCATTAGGGTTGGTTTGTAGGGAGAACTCTCTTCCTGGCTTATAGAAAATGGCTTTCTAACTGTGTACTCACATGGCCATTTTTCCATGTTCATGTGTGGGGAGAGACAGAGGGAGAGAGAGAGATATCTTTGGTGTTCCACCCTTTTATAAGGATGCTAGTTCTATCAGATTAGGGTGCCAGCTTGTGACCTTATTTAATTTTAAATACCTCCTTAAAGGCCCTATCTCTAAATACTATCCCACTGGGGGTTAGGGCTTCAACATATGAAACTTGGGAGGTCATAATTCAGTCCTAAACAAGTACCACATAACATAACTGTAGCTTCTAACAGCTCAAGCTGTTAGTTGTTTAACACAGTAAAATTGTCTTGCTTGTTCAGATATTCCAATTATCTGGGATTTGGGAGAGGGCAAAGTGCTAGGTTCCATACAATCATTCAGGAATAAAACCTGACTGAGGCTCTGCCCCTTTCAAAGAAAGCATGATAACAAGGTCAACTCTGGTCATAGACATCTAGCAGGCTGACTGGAGAGGAGGAAAGATTGAGCATAAAAAAGATGTGGATTTTTTTTTTAAGATTTTATTTATTTATTTGACAGAGAGAGATACAGTGAGAGAGGGAACACAAGCAAGGGGAGTGGGAGAGGGAGAAGCAGGCTTCCTGTGGAGCAGGGAGCCTGATGGGGGGCTCGATCCCAGGACCCTGGGATCATGACCTGAGCCAAAGGCAGATGCTTAACAACTGAGCCACCCAGGTGCCCCTGGATTGTTTTGTTTTGTTTTGTTTTTGTTTTTGATGAGAGAAGCTTGTTTTCATCTGTTTGGTTTTTGTTATAGTCTGCTCACATTCTTTTGGCTAGAACTCCCAGACAGCTAGAAAATATAGTTTAGCTGTATGCCCAAGAAGAGAAGAATATATTTGATGGATATCTAGCCTATCTCTGCCATACTAAATCCAATTCATCATTCTCCAAAAATACATCTTAAATCTATCCACCTTTTTCCATCTAGAAAGAACAATCTAGAACAAGATACTGTTGTCACTCGAATAACTACAAAAACCTACTAAGTTATTTATCTACATCTTCTCTTACGATTTTTAAATGGTAAAATATACACAAAATTTACTATTGTAACCATCTTAAAGAGTATAATTCTATGACAATAAGTATATTCACAATGTTGTGCAACGATCGCCACTGTCGATCTCTAGAACATTTTCATCATCCCAAACTTGGTATACATTAAGCAATAACTCCTTATCTCTTCCTCTCCCCAGCTTCTGGTAACCTCTCTACTTCTACTCTTGACCACTCAGATTACTCCTGCAGCCCAAATGATCTCCTAAAAAAGTCTAATCACACACATATGTACAATGTTTAGACCCTTGAATGACTTCCCATTGATCCTAGCAAAATTATAAAAGTCCCTAATGTGGCCTCCATTCCCTGAGAACCCTGATCCACAGCTGCCTCTTGGCCTAATGTAAACACACTGTCCCCTTCGGACTCTGTGCTCCAGGCACCCACAGAGCTCTTCATTTAGAGCTTTCTGGTTTCCTGGTCTCCTCTCACCTCTGGGTCTTTGTGTTGGCTGCTTTTCCTCTAAGTGTTCTCCCCTCCCCACTTGCCTTGTCAACTCCTATTAGCTTCCAGATCTTATCTCCATTGTCACTTCCTCAGCAGTTTTCTCTCAACCTCCTGACTATGCCAAACTGGACTATCATAGAATTTCATAGCATTTTCTATCTCTTTTCTGAGTACTCCTTGCATTATTGCACATACTTTCAAAATTTTGTAGTAAATATATCTCTTCCCACTGGACCTTAAATTCCATAAGTGTGGAGACTGTACTGTTTATGTTCACTGATTTATTTCTAGTACCAAAGTAATGCCTAGCATATAATAGGCATTTGATGAACAAACTATGAATGAACAGATGAATGCTATCGGTACCAGAAAGGGTTGAAATCAGAGTGACACAGAAGATGACTTGGAAAAAAGGAGCATGAAAACATTGGTAAAATTGGCCTACAACAAGGAAGAAGACATTCCCTGCTGGATGAAACAGCATAATTAGTTCTTATTTTAAATTTATTATTTATTCATTTGCCATAAAGTCTCTTTAGCACTTCACTTCTTTTTAAATCATAGTGATAATGATATGATGATCAAGATAATATTGAAAAAGAAGAATATTTCTTAATTTTAGAGCATGGTTTTCTTTGGAGGGAAGAGAAAGAAAAAACTATTGTTGAATGATAAATACTGAACAAGCAATTTCACATGATCCTATATTTGATATTAAAGTTCCTTTAATAGAGTATCTCTGACATTTCTACTACATCCTTGAGAGCTTTAAAAAGAAATGAAACTGAGTCTCTGAGCTGTAGAGTAAGGCACTGAAATCACAAATAGGAAAGCCAAGAGTAGAATTTAGACATTCAGATTCTCAGACTTTATCTTTCTTAGTCCTGGTATGCCCCATAAAAACCCACATATTTTAGTTCTCTAGAAATTGGATAAATTCATAATATAAATCAAACCCATTTAAAATCTTAAGAAATGTCTTAACCAAGCTCTTAGTCCTGGGTCCCTAGAAAACAGATCCTGATTAAATGCTGATGTTTTACCTTTGTGGTAAACTCTCAGGGCAAAGAGAGTGAAGGCAAAGGGAAGTGAGAAAGAGAAGGATGGGAAGCAAGAGGTGATGTTGCCTTATCGATACTGGCTCCAGATCGAAGATGAGCAGGGAAGCAGCATAGTTGGCCTCTTGGTAGGTCTTTCCACTCAGCCATGCAGGAATTCTACAAACCAGCTCTAGAGAGACTATGTCTTGAAGCTGTCCAGGATCAGGAATAATGGAAAGAAGACTTACTGACCTGACTCCCTTGCCTCGGTTCCTATTTTCCTTTGTTGTAAGTTTACTCTACAGGGAGTAGACTCCTCAGACCTCTGGGTTGCATTGCATGGGCCCTGCAGTGACCACTAGGGAAGCTAGATCCCATGCCCTGAAGGATGGCATTTCATCTGGAGTTGGAAGTGGTAGGGGATCCCAAGACGTTGGGTGGTCAGCCGGTCAGCTTCAGGTGGCAGAACTGCAAGGGCATGCCTGGAGTTGGCCAGCCACGGGGGCTGAAGAGGCTAAGCAAGCAGCCAAAGATTTGGGAGTCAAGGAAGCCAAGAGAATTTGAGGAGCAATGTAAGATGTCTGATATGCAGGCTTTTGAAAGACTGCAGTATTCGGTGTAGTTAGCTTTTCAACTGGAATCTTCTCTCACACTGGCCAGATGGTGAAAATGTGAAGACTGACAATATTGTCTTGGTGAGGACGGGTATCACCTGACACATCAGACACTGCTGTTGGCAGTTTCCTCATCTACATTAGAAAGTTGTTTGGCAATTTCTATTAAACCTAAACATTCATCTATTTTACACGCCCCAAGTTCAGCTTGTAGGTATTTTCCCAAAAGAAATTCGTATAGGTACACATTAGAAGACACGGAGAAGAATGTTCACAGTGGATTTTCTTCTCTAGTAACCCAAAACTGGAAACCACTCAATGCCTGCCAAGATAATAGATTAACAGGTTATAGAATAAATACAATGAAAAACTACACAGCTGTAAGTGAAGAACAAATTGCTAATACAGATGACACATAGGAATCTCAGATATCATGGCGAGTGAAGGAAGCCACACACAGAAGAGTACCTGTTAGAGTCTTCCATTTATATGAAATTCAAGAGAGTCATATTAGTGGCAATCTTGTGGGAAGGTATTAAATAGGCAAGGGCATGATGGAACCTCTGGAAAGAGGAATATTTTATATCTTGATCTGCCTAGTGGTTAAATGGGTGGATACACATATACAAGTTCACCTAGTTGTACACTTAAATCTTTATTCTTTGTTGCATCTAAGTCACACCTCAATTACACACACACATACACACACACACATGCACACACACACCCCAGACCACCCTTCCTGAGATTTTATGAAGCAAATCTCAATCACTATGAAAACATATGGATAAAGAACATCAAAACCCACAGCTTTGGGATTTGTTCATTAAAAACTTTTGTTTAGGAGACATAGAGTAAGTTTGTCCTCCATGGAATTTGTAGATTCTACAAGAAAAGGACTGCTTTCAATTGCTGGAAAGGGACCATCCATTGTCTTCTCCCACCTCTAGAGCCTTGACAGCTACAATTAAAATAATGAATGATCAAAGGCAGAACAAACATTTAGGTCAAAACACGAGCCACCAAATGGATCATATAGACTGCTAAAAGATATTTTCTTTTTGCTCCAAGAAAAATGGTGAGGGAAAAAAAATTGACTCACAAAGAAAACACAGAAGGATGACAAAGCTTTCGTCCAGCAGTAAAGATCAAAATTCAAGTCCCTAGAGCGACAAGAGAAGAATCTTGGGGAGAATAACAATGAACAGAGGGGAAAGGCATCCTAGAAAGAGGAGTCAGACAAACAAAGACAGGAAGAAAGAGGGCCTCTTACAAAAGAACCAAACATGAAAAGAAGAGAGAGAGGCACAGAAATCTATAAAAAGGCCACTGAAGAAGCGAAAAGCGCAAAAAAAGAAGGACTTGAGATGAAAAATAAAAATAAAAAAGATTAAAAGGAAGGGGTGAAATAGCAGAGGGAAAAGGACTCACCGATTGCTCTGAGGAAAAACATGGCTGTGTTAGAAAATTGATGTTTGCAGCGACAGCAGGGGCTGAGCCAGATGTGGATCAGGAGGCCGAGCGCCATCCCCCCGGCTCTGCTGTGGCTGGATGGCCCTGGCAGTTGGAGCACAGGACCACCTCGGAGAATCCCAGGGACAGGAGCCAGGATGGTCCTTGTTAGATTTCACTGGCCCTGGGATGAAGCTCTAGGGTGCCCGTGAGAGAGTTTTCTTTCTCTCCAAGGTACCGCATTTTGTTTTGGAGGCGATGATGATGGAGAAATCCAGAAACCTGGGCTTGCTACCTAGCCCTCTTTACTGTGGAGCCTCAGGCAACTGATTTTATCTCTTTGAGACTCTACTTCCTCGACTTTCTACTTTTTCGACTGTGGATTTGGGATAATATCATTTGGGCAATGGTTCAAATGGGATAACGTAGAAGAAAGACTTTTCATCCATCATATAGCACTATGGAAATTTTAGTTATTTATATTATTATATTTATATTGTAGTTATATTATTATATATATTTAGTTATCATTACCAGTTTTGCTATTGAAGGATATTAGGTGGAGACCTTAGGTTATTGGCTAATGAACTTAACAAGGAAAAGCACATATATTCTGCAGGGATGTCTGGAGTTTAATAGTTGCTGCACAAGGGAAAAAAGCTGGCATCTGTTTCCGAGTGGTAAACCCCCTGAGACAGCGTGCATAAACCCCAGTTTATTGAGAAGTGTGACTACCTATGAAATGTGAAACAGCCTGGGCTCTAAGCTTCACTTCGCCTGGAAATTTTAAATGGCTCCTTCATGGCCTCCTTTTGTGCCTGTCTAGTGCATTTTGAAGAACTGAAACATTAAAAACAACAACAACAAAACAGAGCTGATTAATTACTGCAAAAACTGTTTTAGAGGGAAAAAAGAAAAGTTGTTGTCCTATTATATTTCTGGAAAAAATGAGCATTTTATCACTTCTACAAATTGCTCCCTGGAAAGTACTTTCATTTTCTAATTGTTCATAAATTTACTGACAGGTGGTTACACAGTAGGTGTAACATCGTTATTTTCATTTTATTATATACACTGTTTTAACGAGAAAATTTGGAAGGGCTGGGTATTATATATCATTTGATGTACCCTGAAAATATGTGGGTGGGCAGGCATAGCCCAAGGTTGCCACTTCCCCATGTATCCCTATGTCTCTTTTCCTTCACACGGGGTCAATCTAGACAGTTGTGACTGGTTAGAATACATTAAGGTGGTGACAGTAAAAACAAATTGTTTTTCTATAGTTCCTCTTTTGCTTAAAAAAGTAAGATTTAAGAGTCGCTTTCACTTTCACTGAAGGATCTGTCACAAGTTTTCATTATCAGAGACAAAATAAATCTCAGAGTTCATATGGTCACTGAAAAGTTGGTGTTTGGTGACAATTAGTTGTGTTGGACAGATTGCTCTGTTGAACTTAATGTATCCTGGTACATCCACTTGAGACTCTTAACTCTGTGTAGCTGGGAATTACTCCAGCATTGTTTAGCATATCTGTAGTACCTAGCATTTTGATAAGATCTTTGCAGGCACTCAATAAATATTTGCACCTTGTTGTTGCAGTTGTGAGTCATAATTTATTTGCAGAGCTTAATATATTGATTAATAAAACTATCCTCTCATGGAAATAGTAACCTTATGATTTACATAAAGACAACTACAGGCAAATGAGTTCAGCAACTAGGTTCAAGTGTTTATGAGCATAGAGCAGGTGCAAAGAGCATGTATAATTGGCTTCTCCCCCCACCTTATTGAAACTGCTCATATCAAGGTTATCATTAACATCCAAGTAGCTGGCCTTATTTTTTCACACACGGCATCCCTTGATAGATTTTGAAGCTGTTTGCCACTCTTTCCTTATAGAAATACTCTTTTCTTGTTTCTGTGATGTTACTTCACATTGCCTGTATGCCTCTACCCACTCCTCAGGTCTCTTTCAAGGATGCCTCCTCCACGTTTAACCTTGCATGGCAGGGCTCACTGAGATTACATCCATGTCCTCCTCAGTGCACTCTCTACCCGCCCTGTATTGATCTCACTGATCCAAAATTTTCATCCTAGCTCAACAGTCGGGACGTTTCTCTTCAACTCCTAAAGCAACCATCTGCTAGCCATACACCCTGAGTATCCTGTTAGTCACCTCTACTCCACAGGTCCAAAATGAAGCTCTTATCTACTCCTGCTCTTCCTATTTTATTCTCTGTTTTCATCTATGGCTCCATTAGAGTGGCCAGATTTAGGAAAAACAAGGAAGAACCAGGAAACTCTTAAATTTGAAGTTCAGAGAAGGAGCAAATCATTTTTAGTATTAGTGTGTCCCATTCAATGTTTTCTTTAATTTTCATTTTAAAATTTTTTATTTCTTCTGGTTTTGATTTATAATTGACAATAAAATTGTATATATTTAGGGCATAAATGTGATGATTTGACCAACATCATTCAATGTTTAAAATCAAATTTAACTGTGTGTCCTGTATTTTATTGGGTAACCATACCCTCTCCCTAGTTACAGAGACTGAAACAACAGGATTATCTCTGATACTTACTTCTCTCTTCTTCCTTCAAAGACAACCACCAGTGGGTGTAAGTCCACTTTTGTAGCATTTTTAATCACCTGACTACTTTCTTTATGTTCACAACCAACACCTTAATACAAGTTCTTATCACTTCTTACTCAATACCCCATATTTTCCTGTTCTTCTTCCTCCTGTCTCACCTCCCGTCAGTCTATGCCCCACAAGACAGAGTGACCTTTTAATGTCATGTTAAGTTATAAGAACAGTGACCATCACAGGAGAACTAATGTAGGCTTTTACACAGAGCAGTGGTATGGAAAACACATTTTAGGAAGTCATCTATGATGTGAGTGGGGCTTGAGGACTTCTATCAGCTCATATGTTTCCTCTTCGACAGACTCTAAAATCAGCCATGCTATTTATTATACAGTCTCTAAATCACCACCATGATCTTCGTATCTCCAAGCTTTGGCAGCGACTTGTGACTTTGGCAGAAATACCTCTGCTCATGCCCTCAGAATACAGATTAGTTGTCATCTCTTCAGGAAAGATTTCTTAAATTTGAGTGTGAAGTAAGGTGCCGTTCTTCTGTGCTGCCACATCATATCTATCTACCACTGTGGTGGAATTTGTGTGTATTATAATTGTCTGCTTGTTATTCTGTTTTCAAAATCAGACCATGAGCTGGTCTGATTTTGGACTCAGACATACCCAACACCTGGCAAAGTGCTTGGTGTCAGTTAGCTCTCAACTTGTGCTTGTGGTGTGAATACAAGGAGGGCAAAGTCCACACCTATGACTATCTTTCTCATTCCCTGTTAAGTCCTTAGGAGTCCTCACAGCTCCTAGCCATTTTGAAATGTTCTAATAGAGCTGCTAGAACTACAGGCTACCTTCCCTATGCGTATCAGGCACACTCTCATAGTAGCATTTATTTTATTGTATTTTATTTATATATTTAAATACCTGTCTGCATTTATTTTTTCAGGAAGCATTCATTGAGCTCCTATGGGGTAGACCCCAGGCCCTATGCAGCCCCTTTCTTCAGGGAGTTTATGATCATTGGTATAAATAAAACAAACCAAGATACTAATAGTTAACCCATCTTGGGCACTATAATAGATGTACAAATAGGATACAGTGGGGTTAAAAGAGGAAATGGTCTCCCTCTTATAGGTACAGCTGGAAACATTTGATAGGAAGGTTGATGCTGAACAGATTCTGAAAGGACAATGAGGAATAAACCCAACTGACAGGTTTGGAACTGTGGAATAGCATGGCCTATGCAAGACACCTAAGAAGCTTTGGATGGCTAGAACATGTGGGGAGAAATAAATTTGGACAAAAGGCATAAGTCAGATGCAATGGGGAGCTAAATGCAAAGATAAGGAATTTAGAAACCACAGAAGGATTTTAAGCTGGGAGAGAATTATGATTAATGTGACCAGATTTTGATTTAAAAACTATATGTATCTTATCATGAATGCAGATAAGGTGTACAGAAGATATGGGAAAGGCTGGTAGAAAATGAAAAATCAGCTTATCTGTATGAGTAAGCTATCCTTTTAGAAATAATGATCCATTAAGGGCATCCTGACACGACCTAAATAAATGAGTCTACCATAAGAAGTAGGAGTGGGTCTAGGATTCAAATAAACTGGTTTATTGCTATATGGTATGAGAGTTAAAAAAAAAAAAAGAGTTACTAATCAAGCCGCCTGGGTTTTGGATTATAGACTCTTCCACATTTGTTCTTTTGCTGAAAATATCTCTTGTGTACAGAACATTTATAAGGGAACATTCTCTCTTTCTTTTTCTCTCTCTCCACGTTCACATACACACACACACACACACATATGTATATAAATACATATATCTTTAAAAAAAACTTTTATGATATATTCAAATGATGAAACATCACACCTGCCAACACTGAAAAGCTATAAATAGAGAGTGAAGTATAAATCTAGGGAGAAAAATAAGCATATCCATTATATATCAATTGCAATTAGGAGAGTATTTTGATGGCAGACTAAAGAGAAATGGTTATCGGATTGCTTAAAAAAAGTAAGAACATGAAATAGACAATATAGAATAACAAACATGAAATAGAAGATATAGAATAACCAGAAAAGCTACACATCTATTGAAAGAATTATTATGGAGGGGATGTGAATTATCCAATAACTCAAACATCCCAAATAAATTGATTGGATTTATTAATTTGTAGGCAAAATGTAGTGTTCTCTAAGGGTAAAAATTAAAAAAAAATCCAAACCGAATTACCATAGCAATCTTTACAGCAAGAATATTAGGGGTAGGTGTTGTATTCAGGATTTCTAGTCTTAGCTATTCATGCTTCAGATATAGAACCCTCTTATATACTCACATCCTGTCAGGCTATGAATGTAACCATGTATAAATTGTGGTTTCTGTCCTTTGACAGTTTACACTGTGGCAGTAGAGACAGACATGGGAAGTAGATAACTATAATCAAATGCTGAAATACAGTTGTGATCAAGTAGAACATTATCGCTGTGCTAAACACAGAGCCCAATGCAGGACTCGACAAGGGGCTCAACCTCAAGACCCTTAGATCATGACCTGAGCTGAGATGAAGAGTCAGACAGTTAACTGACTGCACCACCCAGGCACCCCACATTATCACTTTTTTTTTAAATTTTTTTAATTTAATTTTATTATGGCTTTTTATAGAGGAGAGAATGACTAACTCTCTGGTGTGGTCCTGGAGATTTTTAATGAGCTGAGGTGCAGATGATAGGTGTTTTCCAGGTCAATAAACCCTAGGAACAATATTTTCTGTAGAGAGAGCAGTATGCAAAATTACAGTTATGATGGAGTATTGTCCTAGCCTGGCAGTGGATGGAAATGAAACACTTGTCCTCAAGGAGCATCCAACTGGAAGAGAAGACTGACACATTTCCAATAAACAGTAATGCAGCAAATCCAATCAGAGTTAATTTCTATAACTGTGGGAGGAGGTATTTGGTGAGAATAAGATAATGCTTTGAAATAGAGATGGAGCTTGCATTGGGCCTTGAAGAATGCATAGTACTTAGAAAGAGGGTGGTAATTAAGAAAAAGTGAATTACAGCGAAAGAATATTTTAATCTAAATTGGAGACTTTGGCTTGATATGAAAGAAAATAGGGGGCCATTTAGAGACTTGCAAGCAGATGAGTGGCCTGAGAAAAAACACTGTTTAAAGATTAGGCTGTCCCAGATATGCAGAAGCCTTGGCAAGGAGAAAAGGAGTCAGGGATGTCTCATAGGAGGAAGAATATTGCAGTAACTGTGACAAAAGTAATGAAGGTTGGAAAAGAGAGGTGAGCAGAGAAGGCGAGGGACAGAAAAATATAGAGTACCTTTCAAAGAGAAAGTGATTGGAATGGACCATTGTTTAGATAAGGAAGTTAGAAGAACATTTGGAAACTGTGTGAAAAAGAGTGTTTTTCAAGTTCTGTTTACAACATAAAGATATTTGAGGAGAGAGTTTCTGTTAACGTGTGTATTAACCCTATTTTTATTTTCTGTATTTGGAGGCGTTGACATCTGGGGACTTGCTGACCCTGGAGGAACCGCCCTGCCCAGGATTAGCCAGTTCTCAGAGACAGTAAACCATTTGTCTGCAAGCTAGCACACTTCTCCTGTGCAAATCAACCAATCCAGCCCCACCTCCAATCCCCTCCTTTATTGAGCTCTCACACCTAGGGCCACCATCCACCTGTTCTCATAACTGCAGGACCAGGTACCATGCAGCACCTGTACCCAATCCTAAACCTGCTTCCCCTGCTTTACCTTGCTTTTCCCATGGAAACCATAATATAGGCTCTTACCCACATTTTCCCTCACTTTATTCTGCCTCCTGACTGACCTTGGTGCTTCCCCATAATGGCCTTGTGTGCTGTACTGTGACTTACGGATCTGTGGGTATAGTCAACTTCTAGGGAACTATGAGTATAATAAACTTTTTTACCTTCAAGTCAGGCATTTCCATGTCTGTGTATCTTAACATACCTGATCAAAACAAATCCCGGTTACCTGATTAAAATGACGTATCGCATGCAGTTGATAAGTCTAGGCTTGCTCATACAGCTTAAGCGATTAGAAGAACATAAATGCCTATGAAAAGTGTATACATCTAAAGCATTGCCTCCATCTTCCACTTGAACTATACAGATATGACCTTAAATATGATCAAATAATTTATATTTAATCCTTAGTGTGTTTTTATCTGCATTAGTGATGTCTTTATTGTGTTTAAAACTAGGGGTAACTCTAAAGATGCTTTCAAAACATAGTAACAAAATACTGCTACATCACCATTCTTTTTTTTATACCAATAAAATCCTCTTTTACAATGTCAGAAACACCCAAAGATGATTTTTTTGTTTTATTTTGCCTTTTCCTAGTTGGCCCCAGGTGCAGCATTGAATTTATCATATTCTTCAGTTTATGACACGCTGTCATCTTTGTTCCGTGGAAAGGCGTTCTACTTAAAACAAAATTGAACAGTTAAAGAAAACTATAAACATTACTACTTGACTGCAAATATGTCAAGCAGAGGGTTAATATCATTATTCTATAAATAGGTAATAATATTTAAGGAAAATAAAAGGCACTAATAGATTAAAAAACAAGAATAGGTATTTCAAAAAGAGGATGTAAAAATATTGACACAAGGGGCGCCTGGGTGGCTCAGTCATTAAGTGTCTGCCTTCAGCTCAGGTCATGATCCCAGGGTCCTGGGATGGAGCCCTCATCGGGCTCCCTGCTCCGTGGGAAGCCTGCTTCTCCCTCTCCCACTCCGCCTGCTTGTGTTCCTGCTCTCACTATCTCTCTCTGTCAAATAAATCAAAAATCAAAAAAAAAAAAAAGACACAAGTATGTTCACAAAAATAACTTAATTCACTTATTTTGAAGATATTACACATTCAAACGCCATGTTTCAATTACTGTATTAGCACTGAAGCAACATTAGAACACTCAGTAGTAGGGAGGTTGTGATAAAAATGTCATGCATTATTAGTAGGGTGCAAGTTATTGTAGAAAGCAATTTGCAGTATGTCCCCAAAGCCCTTAAGACATTCTTATCCCTTACCAGTGATGCCACACTTGCTAATTTTTACTATGGAAGTAAGTAAACACCAAATGACAATGTATGAAAATGTTCAGTACTTTGTTATTTATGATTAGTGAAAAAATGTTATTCTAATTAGTAAAAAAAAAAAAAGGATTCTATACAGCCATTGTGCTTATAAAGAACATTTGGTAATATGAGAGAGTGTGTGTGTTACAATAAGTAAAAATGCAGGATGAACAGATAATGTATATTTTTATGTATGTGTATATGTGTGTGTATGTTCGTATGTGTGTGTATGTGTGTGTTCTCGTAGTTGAAAGAATATTCCGCTAGACACCTACTAGAAAAGACTAGCAATATCAAGTGTTGGTGAGGATGGAGAGTGATTGCAATTCTCATACATTGCTGGTGGGAGAATACAGAAAGACAGGGATCTTAAAAACATTCACTGATTTCTTATAAACTTCGATGTGCCTCTCTTCCATGACGCTGCAATTCTACTCCTTGATTTTTACCCAAGAGAAATGAAAAAAAAAGTTCATGAGAAACTAGTAGAAAAATATTTATAACAGCTTTATCCATTATAATAAAAAACTGGAAATACCCCAAATATACATTGAAGAATGGATAAACAAATTGCAATATATTCATACAGTGAAATACTATTCAGCAAAATATTTTTTTTTTTTTAAGATTTTATTTATTTATTTGACAGAGAGAGACACAGCGAGAGAGGGAACACAAGCAGGGGGATTGAGAGAGAGAGAGAAGCAGGCTTCCCGCGGAGCAGGGAGCCCAATGCGGGGCTCGATCCCAGGACCCTGGGATCATGACCTGAGCCGAAGGCAGACGCTTAACGACTGAGCCACCCAGGTGCCCTATTCAGCAAAATATTTTAAAAAGAATCAACTACCAGCATATACAACATAGAGAGAAATTTCAGAAGTATTATGTTAAGTGAAAGAAGTCAGGCACAAGAAATATATACTATAAGAGGCCATACATGTGACTTGAATAAGCAAAATTAATCTATGGTGATAGAAATCAAAATAGCGAGAGACAACAGAGGAAAGCCATGAGGGAACTTTTCTGTGGAAATAAAGCCTACTTGTTTTAGATGGTGTTCACCTAAGTATATAAACTTTCAAAGCACATCAGATTGTACACTTAAGATCTATGTTATATAAATTTTATCTCAACAAAGAAATCCAGATGAATTTAAAATGGATTAAGTCCTTAAATATTAAAAAAAAAACACACAAAATAACCTTAAAAGAAAATTTATCTGTATGTTTACCTAGGCTATATGCATCCTGAGTTTTAAGAAGATTATTTTTTAAACTAAGCCAAGAAGCCTAAAAATGAGTTTAAAAAGGAAAAGCTATTCATATTTGGCACTGTTTATTAGCAAAATTACCCTATGGCCAAAGTATTATAAAATGAATAGACTAACAATAGGAGGAAATATATTTAAAAGCATAAAACAGATAATCTATAAATTATATAGCATAGTGAGATGTATTGGAGTATTTGCTAAGAGCACAGTCCAATAATACTTTTTTTTTTTCTATTAACAATCAAGTCATTTTTGAATGTTAAGGATGTGTCTGTGGAAGGCCACTGAATCATAACTTTCTTCCAGGTTTACTTTGGCAGCAAAGTATGTCACTGGAAATGAACATCTGATAGTGTTACTGACCTGGATGGGGCTGTTAAAATGAGTTTCACCCTGAATGAGTCCCTCCTATAAATATGCCTAGGTTAGGGAATCTGGATTCAGATGAACAAAACAGAAGAGACTCATGGCATGAGTGCATCATGTAGAGATCTAGGCAGTATCCTGTTAGGGCCCTGAGGGAACCTCTGACATTCTACATGAGCAGCTGTGTGTGTGTGTGTGTCTGTGTGTGTGTGTCTGTGTGTGTAAGGGGTAAGGAGGGGAAGAATGAGATCATAAATTTGTGGAACTGCCATCAAAGCAATATCTGACATTTATATAATACTTTATGATTTGAAAAGTTCTTTTGCATTCATTAACTCATTAGACCTTCACAACTCTGCGACATAAGAAGACAGGTAATACTATTTCCGTGTTAAAGATGAGAACATTGATATTCAGCAAGATAAAGTAATTTTTGTAAGGTCAGATATATTTTAAGTAATAGAGCTGGGACTTAAACTGAGGTCAGCCTTTCCCGATGGCTATATTATTTCCACTGTGTTAATCGATCTCCAGGACAATATCATGTTGCCTTGGAGAAGTCTTCCTGAAAGATCCCATGATCCTCAGCCTGAAAGTGTCTATTTCTTTCTGTCTTATTCTGTTTCCCCACCTTCAGCAAGGCTAGGTGATCACTCTTCTTAGTATGTGAAACATATATCTATTCTGTCATATCCGCCTCTCAGTTGTCACTTAGCCAAGCTATGCAAATCCCTCTGTCTCCACACCTCTGCATCAGCCCTTGCCTTCAGCAATGCTGTTGTTCAACTCTGGACTCCTTCCAACTGTTCAGATGGGCAGGGAGGAGTTTCACCATCAGAGAATATAAAGAAACATGACTATTCAGCCCTTTTCATGCACCTATTGGATACCTAACTAACGATGCTCTCGCCATATTGAAAAAAAAATCTAGGATGATGAATTTATTCCAAGTGCCCTCCTGACAAGCAAGGCAGTTCATCAGCAGCCAGAATTACGTGTGAGCTGGATGCTGAGCTCTGAGCTCAGGTGGCAGAAGGAACCTAAGGAAATGACGTTTGTCTTGGCTTTAAGGGTGGTCCTCATCTAATCACAAAACCTGTACAAACAACATAACAACAGGTTTTCTGCTGCAAGTAACAAAAGACCCAACTGTTGGGGTTCGAGGGGAGCTATTAGTAACATCTCTTCTTCCTGCACAACTTCAGAACAAGTTAAAAGATAGACAAGGGGAAAACAGACCTAAAAATAGCACCTTCATTTCTGAGAAAAGTTCAAGTGGATAATGTGGTTTTTATCTTCAGGCAAATGGGCATTTCAGTCCTAAATCTAAGTATTAGATGCCTACAGCTGTAGTCACAGGAAGTGCTAGGAAACTCCAGGCCACCCAGGCCAGACCTGGTCTCTTCCACTGCACAGCCCTGGACCTCTGTGAAAATGTCCGCTCCGAAGGGAAAAGAAAGGACTGATAGTTCCTGCTTTTTTCCTTTCCAAAATCACTCATGAGATTAAGACATTCCTCTTCTCCCGGGGGTGAGAGGTATGTCTGGGAAAGGCCAAGGGTGTCCCTCAGACGAAAGGAAGATCAGTAGTAACAAAGGAGTTCTTCCTCCCCAACACCAGCTGAAAGGGATTTAACCAATAAAGACATTTGTTACCTCAGGTAAAGTCAGAGGACTACAACCTTAGCCTCAAGAACGAGCGAGGCTCTTTCCGTCTTTTGTCAGAATGTGGATTTGGTCCTCAGGTTTGAGCCATCACAGCGAAAAGATAGTGGTAGCATTTGCAGACAAACAACGTGTAGGGGAAGAAAAAAAGAATGGGGGTTTTCATCTTATATCTCTTTTTGTTAGGGAAAGAAAGTTTCTCCAGATACCTTCTCTTAAACTTCACCTCAGATCCTGTTAATTAAGATTTGGTGACCTTCCCGTTCCCTGCCTCGATGCAGGGGAGGCTCAGAAAGCAAGTTTCTGGTATTTGAGCCTCTTTAGGGGAAGATGGCCTCCATTATACAGAAAGAAGGCAGTTGGTGGTGGTGGGAACAGTCACTGAGTAGGTAAGAAACATTGCCAGCCTTCATTACATGTAAAGGTTATCTAAAAAAAAAATCTGCAAATGTAAAACGTTTCTGCATGACAGCTCTCCCTATAGAGCTCCTAATAACTAAATATGTTTTTGAGTTCATATATCCTTTCCAAATTAAAATAAAACGCAAGGAAATCCAAACTTAAATGTTATTGTCATTCCTGGGCCCGTGACCTATTGCTTGTTTCAAGAGTAGGATCATACATTGAACAGGTGGATAGGGTATTAGAAGTGGTTTGGGATCCATACACTTGTCCTTGGCAATCCCGTATAATTTTGAACCATGAGAGAGAAACACTACACATGAGTATCACAATATGAAACAGTCCTTCGGATCAATTTTGGGTGTAGAACATTGGTGAGCAACTATTTAAATGCCTTCCCCCCTCTAAATATCTGTAAACACTGTGAAAATCCAGATTCCCCTGTTTAAAACCATGGGGTCTGCTGAATTTTCCAATATAGTAAAACTCCCCCTGTCGTTGCAAAATGAAAACCAGTATAGATTTGCAAAGTGCTGAGAACACTTAATTTATTTCCAATCTATTTTCTTATATCCCTTGTTCTTGCAGGTGGAAGGAGAGGGGGAAGGAAACAACTTTAGACAAATCTTGATAAGGTTCAGGAATGATTGATGGCTCATTTAAAAAGTCTTCTTTGAAGAATATGAGTTCAAAAGAAAAGTGACTCATTTTTTTTTCTTCCAGGATATTTTGTCATGGATCTTTTTTTCTTTCTAAAAAGGTGTTTTATTTACAAGAATAAAAGCAAGGATCCATAATGTATGTCTTGCCTCACAGAGAAATTTGACAAAAAATAAAAATAAAAATTTTGTTGACCGAAATCTAGCTGTCAGACACATTTAATCTATTATCTTGATAAAATCAACCTCAAGGAAGATCTCAGATTTGCTCTTATCAAAATTGATTTTATCAAACAAGATAATCTTTGCTGTCAACAGGCAGCATTTTCTCGAAACTCTTAATATTTTTTCTATTCATTCTACTCCACTGTCCTTGGAAGCCAAAATGAAGGTTGCAAGACAGTTATGATCGTAAGTCATCACTTAGATTCTCCCAAACAGAAACAAGCAGCAGGAGGTTAAACTTGAACTAGCAGCTTGCAGACCACACTCACACTGAAAGGAAAGAAAGCTGAAATGGTAAATGTATAAAGCTACATGTTGAAAATAGACCCCCAGGATACAGGATGTCCATTGTTTGAAGCAATCAAGTGCAAATGAAACCTGCCTTCACATGCACAATTGGCCATTTTCTTCCAGAAATGCCTGATTATATATGCAAATGAGTGTTTTGTGCACCCAGTTACCTGTTTGCTATATTCATATTTTTAGGGTCGATGTAAGTGCTTTTATTATTTTGTTTTAATAAAATTGTTCTAAATTGTCTGCGGAAGAGTGATGGTTTGGAAAATTGTTATTTCCTTAAAATCCAGATTTAAACAAGCCTCTCCAAAACCTTTCAAAGAATAGATCTGTGTTAGTAAAGTGAAATACAGAATTAAAGCAATTATATGGGTGATTCAAGGTAAACATACCACCAGGCATATATTTGCCGAATTATTCTGGAATTTTAGATAGAAGAAAGGCCCTAGACCATGCTATGCATGTGGTTTTGCACTTCACTTAGCCAGTCCAACCCTACCACCCGCAGGGCCTAGGTAGATGGGGAGCTTCAGACTCCTCTTAGAATACATTCTGGCATAGAGAAGTGGATCCATTGCCCCACAGTGATCATATGTCCAAGCAAATAAGCTTTCCATATAATGCATCCTGACTTGCATTTATTCCAGCTTTTCTCAGAAAAGAAATCACAAATGTGAGGATACACTAAGTTAGGTTACAAAACTGTGAGTTGAGAGAAAAATTTCTGAATAATTTTCTTGACACTGCATTCAACTCCTTCAGGACCCATGGTGATAAAGCACTGAAGACTTATTTTAATGTGTAAAAACCCTGCTCTGTTCCTCTGGGAGATGGTAGGGAAGACACTGGGAGGCTCAGGAATAGTTTGTATTTATCAAATAAAGTGCTGTCTGCTCACTAATAAGCTTCATAAATATTTCTCCCTTATCCTGAAAAGAACTAAAAAAAAAAAAGGTCCAATTTTGTAATCTTTGAGATTTTTTTTTTAAAAGACAGAGCGACAAAAGAAAGATAAAACCCCACTTGTGAAAGGTTCTAATACCTTAGTAGAAAAATGTAATTGAGTTACTACTGCCTTATTGACAAGACTATCATTTATGTAATCCTGGCTTCATCAACACACCACTAACTAACCAAGCATTTCAGCACCGGGATAGATGACTAACTCAGGCTCATGCTATACATTTATGTATTTCTTATCTCTGTGATTATTAAACCTAGAAGAAGAACCAGATTTTTTTCAACTGGATTTGAAGCTGATTTTTTCTGTGACTCTGGGTGAAAATCAGTCTCTGAGATGTACAAAATAATGCCTTTAATGATGTTCCCACTCCTTCCTATTTCTGCTTTTTTTCTAATCCTAGCAGATAAGACCTTCTTAAGCCTCATTACTGACAACAGTTCACCTCCATATTTTATGCCCAATTCTATCCCTAAATGGGAGAAATGTCTGGAATTGTATGCCGGCCTTTCTCTGCTTCAATATCAAGTCAGCCTTGCTGATAAGGCTGTCCAGTACTTGGAAACCTCCATCTCTCAGTGGCTATAGTCACTTCCCTTGAACCTCAGCTCCAAAAAGAATTTAGCCCTAAAAGTCCATACGTTATGCTGTGCTCACCACGAGTGTAGCTATCATTTGTCACCATATAAGACTATTACAATACCATTGACTCAGTTCCCTGTGCTGTACCTTTTATCCCCGTGACTTACTTTCTAACTGGAAACCTGGGTCTCCCACTCCCCTTCATCCATTTTGCGCATCAGCTTGTCCTCCATACCCATGGGTCTGTTTCTGCTCTTTTACTTGTTGTTTATTCATTTGTTTTGTTTTTTGGATTCCACTAATAAGTGAAATCATATGGTATCTCTTTCTTTAACTTATTTATACTTTGATTAAAAAAAAAAAAGGGAAAAGAATTTAGACGGTAGCCTTAGTTACGCATGTTCAGCAGATTTGCCTCCCTGACTTTTGCTGCCAGTTCTCTCTGATGCTGAATTTTATTATCTTAGTTTGTTACTACTTCTAGACTGACAGCTTTTGGCCTTTGCTCAGATCTTTGTTTATGGTATTTAAGTTCCACCTGTCATTTCCCCTCTTAATTTATTAATTACTTCACATTTCCACAGACATTTATTAAGTGCCTTTTATGTTCCAGACAAGTATTAGGCACCAGCGGTATACAGGACAGACAGGCTCTCTGCTTATGTGTAACTTGCTTTCATCTAGATTCACAATGATTAATCAGATGCCTACATTTAGAGCCAGGCTCTTCCAGGATCCATAGGTTAATCTCTATTGACAGGCCAAGAGTTGTGCCATCAGGATATTCCATGACTTCAGGGGTTTGTAATCTGGTTCAGGAGATGAGGAAGGCTCACTTTATTGGAGTAGCTACTTCTGTTCCACCCATCTCATTGGACATGATGTTGGAGAGGTGCACAGGTCCTCGGTGGTAATATGGGACCCTAAAGTGAAGAGTAGCATGAGGAAGCATGAATTTCTATATTCATTTTCAATAAGGGGCACTAAGCAGAGTAATGCATAGGTAGATACCAAATGGGACCATTCTTCTTCAGAAAACAAAGTAGCCATACAATACAGAGTGTGGTATGGCAGGGATGATGCTCAGAAACTCAGCAAACAATCATAAAGTGTCTTCCATTGGTCTGGTATGGACCAAGTGTTTAGGAATACAGAAATAAAAATTAAAAACTCTATCCTTGAGTGACTAGCATGACTAGCATAGTGACTACTATGTTTAAAGGCCTACAGAAGGAAGGTATGTCTGGGATCCATGTGAGTGTCTCTGTCTATACAAAGCTTTTTAAAGTGAGGGGTATGTAAGAAGTAAGTAGGTTGTAAGCCATGTTTTTATATTGTAGAAATATAAATTAGCCAGGATGATCTAGTCCAGATATTAGTATATTAGTATAACTTCTGTATTCAGGCCTCTACATTTAATAGATATAATAGAAATCACCACAGCTGGTAACAGAAGAAGGCATGTTCTATGGCTTTATGTCTAGAGAGAGCTATATTTCAGTAGTGCAACCTATGAATTTTCTTAACAGTTTGTGCATCAGTTTAGCCAGTATGTATGTATAAAAATCTGGTCAACTGTATGATGACTGGGTGGGTTTCCTTTTGCTGCCCAAGGCCTTCACATAGCTAGAATAGTTCATATCCCATTTTAAAACATGCTGCAAGTCATATCTTCAAAGATGAAGGTAAAGCAACATGGTAAATACAATAAAAAATGTTTGGTTGTACAAAGCATAGGTAGAATTACTCTGGGTTGGTCAGTGTCCTTGAAAAAGTGTTTTTTCTTTTTTTTCTTTTTAAGATTTTATTTATTTACTTGACAGACACAGCTAGAGAGGGAACACAAGCAGGGGGAGTGGGAGGGGGAGAAGCAGGCTCCCCGCTGAGCAGGGAACCCAGTGAGGGGCTCGATCCCAGGACTCTGGGATCATGACCTGAGCCAAAGGCAGACGCTTAACAACTAAGCCACCCAGGCGCCCCTAGAAAAAGTGTTCTAAGTGTTCTCTTTATTCCTACCCAGCTAGGTGTTAGAAAACAAGGTGCCATAAATAGACCTACTTCTTCAAGTGTGCTTATTGGCTCTTCTTCCTCATATCACTTGCTTTTATACCACTTGCAATGGTGGCTTTTGTCTTCAACAATCTACTTTCTACTTCTTCCCCTCCTCCCCACCAATCTCTCCACTGCCATCTTCTTTTCATTCCTGAAACACTGACTTTGCCTAAGGTTTTTTTCTGTACAGAGTCTATTCCTAAAACTAATAATAGCTAACATTAATTGAGTGTTTGCAATAAACATTGTGAAGTACTTTGCATGTATTACCTCATTTAATCCTTACATCAGTTCTTTGAGGACAATACCATTATTACCCTTATTTTACAGATGAACCAGAACTTAGAGAGATGAAGCAATTTTCCTAATATTCCACTACTAATAAAACGGCAGAGTAAGGACTTATGAAAGTTCTGATGGGCCCTCTAACTTGGGACCATTTCCCCTATGTGGTAATGATTCACTCAGTCCACAAATATCAACTTCTTAGAACCTTGGCAGAAGCCAGTAATTCACTTATTCTTTTTAAATCATTATTTTTGATCTATCTCATCTGTTCTACCCCACACCATAAACAGAATAATTAAAAAAAAAGTAAGTTCCTTGAAGCTCAAAGACTATTTTCCCACTTTAAAATTCCTTGTAGAATCTAGCTGTCCTTTGAATAAAATATATGTACATTTTTCATACGTGCAATAAATTCGTCATATTTTAATTTGACTTAACACTCTGGCTAATCAGCCCCTTGGCAATAAAAACTGTCAAACACTCAGTGCAGTGGTGAAAGTTAGGAAATGCTTGTTAAAGTAATCAGATTTAAAACATGAAAATGTAAATCCCAGTATGCCGTCGGACTTTACAGTTTATGACAATGAACAAATAGGTTCCAGATACCTAATTTCTCTAATTTGTAACCTCTAACTTTCTCTAGATTAGAGATCTCTAATCAGATTTTTTTTTTTTTTTTTTGGAAATGTTTGTGCTATTATCAATGCCATTCTAAAGGTCGAATTTGAGGGAAAGATTTTTGTTCTCTATCTCAAATAAGTTCATATGTATGAAGGTTTTCCTCTAGGTTTTTTAAGAAATCAACATTTCAGGTAGACCTTGTCCTAAAGAAGCATAGCATTCGTGGTAAGAGAGCAAGGGATATGATGAAGATAATAGCACAAATAAAGAAATATAGTGTTAAGAACACTCATTGCTAGTGACCAAGGAGGGCAAGAAGAGGAAAATGTTACTACTGCCATCTGCTTATGTAATCTTGAGCAAGTCCAATGACACGGGATTTTAAAGAATATTAAATGAGGGGTGTGGCTAGGGGGTCACTCAGAATTCTTTTAACTCAGAAGCAGTATGACTTTGATGATGACAGAGTTTCATTAAGGAAGTAGAGTTTGCGTTGGAAAGATCTGATGTGGGAGGTGCACGTGGAGGGTGGGTTATTCAGAGCCGACACAAGTAAAAAGAGCAAGTCAAACAGGTAGAAAGGCATGGACTTCGTATCTAGGAAGCACAAGAAGATAGGTTCGGCTTATTGAGTAGTGGGTCTTTGAGGAGGGCAGCGGGAGGTAGGCATGGGAAAGCTGGTAGGGGTCAGATGTTGGAGAGCTTGAACGCCTTTTTTCCACTTGGGCACAGTCAGGCAATACTACTTCAGTTTTTATCAGGGCTATTTTAAAGAAAAAGTGTGTTGATTTCGTTGACTGGTGATCCAGTTACTAGATAAAAAAAAAAAACTTGTGTTTGGTAACACACTTCACCTCTAAATTTAAGCAGTGGAGAAGAACCCAACAAACACATCGGTATTCCTGCAGAAGAGATTTCAGGAGACTACCAGTTCTTATATTACATGCAAGCACACCCACATACCGTATGCGGCCAGAAATCTCACCAAAACTATCATTTGCTTTTCCCAAGTTCTTCTTGGTCCAGCCATTCTGCAGCCTTCATAATTCTATTTCTATTTTTCTAAAGTGAAAAATATGTCTATTCTCCAAATTCAGTGCAAGGTGTTATATGCCCCCTCTCCAGTCCCACAAAAGGCCTTTCATCTTTGTTATTCTTTCAAAATTTGCAGATACTCCTAACAGGGAGGTGGGACCAACACCCAAGATTCTAATATCTATTTCTTTGACTTCCTTTAGGGTGTTTAGGAACAGTTTCAACTGTTCAGCAGAGATATTTCCCAAAAGAGTTCTCTTATAGGTGAATGCTAAAGTACCTAAGATCAATTAGCTGTTTTGCTTTGTTTTGTTTTGTATGCATGTTTTGAGTTTATGCAGTTCTTGCAACACCCTGAAAACATAGCTGATTTTGATGTTTGTTGGAATTGATCCAAGGTTCAATGAAGATGTCCTGATAGATTCTTGAAAAATGAGCTCCTCCTTTTGTAATAGAGTATGTATCCTGTATGTAAACTGGCAAAAGATGACCCAATGTGCTGTTTTTTGTTTTTGTTTTTGTTTTTGTTTTTTAAAGAGCAGGATTACGATATCTTTTGCTTTTCTCTGGGATAATAGCAATTGGCCAGGTCTTATGAGGCTCTTCAGGAGGCCTAGATATGCATAAAGTGGAACATCACTGAACAGCAACTCACCCCATGCTGTTGCCTCTGCAAGAGAAAGGGATAATTTTCCTCCAATTTCTTTTCATCTGTTCTACCCTGTCTAATTTTAAATGACCCTTTTGGAAATGGGATATTGTCCAGGAGTAAGCTTCAAATGCATTGCTTGGTCACAGATTTCCTCTAGCCATCTTCTGGTTAGCTGTCTAGAATGAGCTGAAGCTGTGCCTTGAAACCTGTGAGAAGCCACGTCTGGAGCATTTATGGCTCTCCAGGGCCATAATTTCCTATACAAAAAACAACAAAGAATAGGAGAGTAGACAGAAGAATCCAACCAGCTAGCAGGACTGCTGTAGGCCCTAAGCAAACATGTTTGCTCTGGCTGTGAGTGAGACACTTCTCTGGGCTTCATCTCATCTTGATTGCCTATGGTCCCTCAGCCCTCCCAGGATCCTTTGTTCCTGGCGGTGCCTGCTTTGGCTTCTGAAGTCTCTGCTTTTGCATGACCACTCATTCCCAATGTGACTCATTTTATCTTGCCAGCATTTGTCTTCTTTTTTTTTTTTTTTTCAGCATTTGTCTTCTGCCCATGACTGTTAGCAACTCCCAGCTTCCAGTCTCTGTTATACTCTCCCCTCCCACATCTCCCCAGTTCTGATGAATGGAGCATGGTTGAATTAGTACATTGAAAAAATTCCCAGGATAAATCAGGTTTCAGAATCTGCTATTCACATAAACCTTGAGAAAAGTAAGATGAGGTATGTTGGCTCAGTTTGCAACCTTACTTGGACTACAAAACTGAAAGCTATATTAACTTAATTGGCTAATATCAGCTATTTATACCACAGACCTGCACTTAATAAGTGCATGTTCATTACTGAGTGAACAATGAATCCATATAGAAAGTTAATACCCCCAAGGTTTTTCAAGAAAAAAAGAGTTTTGGATTTTATTTTATTTTCTAGATAATTTAGTGTCAGAAAGCTCTTCCTTGAACTTCCTAAATACTTCTTGATAAAATATAAATTAATCCAATTAATTCTTTTTATATCAGTAAACATGTAAACAGCTGGTTACCATAGCCCTTAATAGCCAAAGAGAAATTCGGAGGACATAATTATACACTTTTTCAACAGTATAAATAATCAAATGTCAAGATCAGCAACTCTGGGCTGTAGGTTTTCTGCTTTCCTGAAAGGAGACTCTTCATTTTGCATAAGCAGTACTTCTCCTTCCTTGTCTTGGCCCCCAGACACTGTGAGTGGCCCCTAACCTGGGGGTGTTGGCCTCCTCAATAAGCAGGTAAACAGCAGTGCCTGGGTGATGTTCAGAGGTGCCCATTTGGAGGGCAGCCAAGTAGGATGAATAAGAGTGGTTTATGCCAGCCCCAAGCCATTAGTTTTCCAGACAAAGTGCTTTGTACAAGATCTATTGTCATCCTCAATTTTTCTTACCTGCCCATCATAACGATCTACTTAGTGAACTTGAAACTTTTTGAATATGAAGGGAAGCCAGTTTCCTTGATGGCCAGTAGACAATAAAACCCTGTTTCTCTCTAGAAACTGTTTATGGGAAGGGTCATGATAGTAGTGAAGGGTGTCAAAAAGAGGCTGCACACCAATCCATATAAACTGTTTAAACCCTGTTTCTCTCTAGAAACTGTTTATGGGAAGGGTCATGATAGTAGTGAAGGGTGTCAAAAAGAGGCTGCACACCAATCCATATAAACTGTTTACTAGTGTCTTTGCTCCTGTTTTCCATGTCTCACATTTCTGGTGAATGGATTTATCAAGTTCTTACTCTGATCTGTCTCTAAGAACCCTGCCTCCCACTACATACTTGAATATAGTTTATGCCTATGAAACTAGTCTACTCAGTGTATCTTCAAAGAAGCCCTATGATATCCTTCTCTGGCTTTGTACAGGATGCCTCTTCTTACCCCTAAGTAAGCCTCTTCCTTGAGTTGGTCAACCAACCCATCCGGATTTCCCCAGGGCCTTTCTCAGTTATAGCATGAAAGTATCTCATCCTAGGAAACCCTTCAGTCCCAGACAGTTGGTCACCCAAGCCTTGACATATTAATGGTTCCTCCAATTACATCACTATCTTCTTCCCACTTAAATCTGTAGAACTTTTCTCTTGTAATAGTGATCATTTTCCACTTTAAATTGTAGTCTTCTCCCTCTCCCTGCACATACCTCCGTCACAATGTAAATACTTTAATGAACTTTTCCTGTCATTGATATAACATTGGGTTTCAAATGCCTATTGCATGCTTTATCATAAGAAAAATCTTATCCTCAAATAATTTAAAGTCTAATGGGGATAGAAGAAAAAACAATATACTATGTGGTTATTAGCCATCCATGTTATGAGAACATTCTGGAAAAACAGCTGTAGGAAATTCAGTGGAGGACATGATCATTTCCAGTATCATGGGAGGCTGCATAGAGAAGAAAGGATTTGAGTTCAACCACAGTGGATTTTGGTTAGGGAAATAAGTAGGGACTCATTCCAGGTGAAGAGACCAGCAGAGTCAGAGTTTGTGAGGATTTTTCCACACTCACTTTTGTGTCCCCTCTGGGGTTAAATCTAGGGTCCCAAATTACTCAGTTATATTTATCAAATTCAAATGAACACATGACATTGTTAGAAACAGCAATCACCCCCATTACAAAACGATCATAGCTTCAAGCTTTACAAGCAAAAACAAAATGAACTGGGTCTTCAAAAGCCCAGGGAAACACCATGGAGTTCTCCTAATTAAAGTCAGAACCTAATTTTCAGGTGATTTCTTAGCTATGCAGCAGGAACCAAAGTAAATCTCGAGGATCTGGCATGAGAGCAGCAGGAAGAGAGAAGCTGTCTCTCACTGTGCCAGGGGTCTTTAACTGGGCAATCTCCCCTGAGGTATAGATGAGATCAGAGAACAAAGCCATAGGGAAGACAGAAAAATCATTTTAAATACAAACTGATCAAATCACTTTAATTTTCAGTGTAAAATGTTTTTCTTTCCAGTGACTCAAGGAGGTTGAGGTTGATAGCTTCTAAAAGGACAGATCACAAATTTGCAGTCATCCTTTGCATTTGAGAAGTAATTAAACATTTGTAAAATGACAGCTTTCAAATGAAATGTCTGACCAGAGTCTCCTTCAGAAATAATGATGTGGTTTCTTTGGCTGTGAGTATTGACACAGGCAGCGGAGCTTCTCCTCGCCTTGTCCTCCATGCCTAGCTGCTGTTTTCCAATGGCGGTCACTGAAGATGCTCCTCTCTCTGAGTTTATTCCCCGCCCCCCCCCCCCCCGCACACATTCATCAGTAGCCTACTATCCCTTGAGATAGCGTGATATGAATACCTGCATTTTGCCATGGTTCCAAGCTCGTACTTTCACTGTGCTTTGTTATAAATGATGACATCAATGGAGATGGGAAGCCTGGAGATGTGCAGCTGAAGGGTCAAACTGACAGCTTTCATCTCTCACCTTATGTTGGGAAAACTTCAGCTAAAAGCAACTGGCAAGGGAGTTACAACCAGATGTCTATATTATAGAAGTTTGACTCCTTCAGTTCTTTTGGCAGAGCATGATCTTAAGAAATAGCTAAGAAATCCCCCTTGATGTTAGCACTTTGTTATATTATTGATAGGGGGCTTAAGGATGTGGTCATAGATGTGTTTATGCTAGTTTATAATTTAGCTAGGAGCCAGCACAACTACGATTTTTTTTTCAAAACTAGGATATCAAGTAATCATGTGCATACATGATTGTTTGATTCATACAGAGCTGATTTAGCCTTTTTCTTGTTACATTTATTTGAAAAATGTTAACTCAACCTAACCTGAATTCATAAGGAGAGAAATGTATTTTTGTGATGGTTGCTACAGAGACAGACAAGTGTCAGTACAAGGAGAAGAATTTCTGGGATTGATGTTTTATTTTTTGTCTATGCTCATCCAGTCAAAGTATATTTGAGCACCTTCCATATACCCTTTACTGGGCCAAGCATTAGAGATATAGATACAGATCAGCCGGTTCTAGGGTGTTGAACAGATGAGGGCAGACTACATGTAAACAAAGGCAATGATGATGTAGCATGTATGAATAAAAGTATGAACAGAAGGGTGATTGCTACTGGAAAGTAGCACAGAGGAAAGAGCAATTAATATGCCCAACACATAAAGGAAGACTTCCTGGATGAGATGGCATTCCAAATGATCCTTTAAAGGAGGAGTAGGAATTGAGGCATAATAAGAAAGAGTAGTGGGTAATGGTGTGGGTGGTATACAACAGTCTGTGCCAAGGCTTGGAGGCCTGGATATTAATATCCTGGTGAGTAATGGTGGGTTGTTTAGAGTGGCTTCACCACAGGGAGGGAGAAGGTAGGCAGAGGAAGAAATGAGGCTAGGAATGTCACAAATGGTTTTGAAGAGCTCGTGGAAAGAATATGGCTTTGGAAGTTAGACAATATGGATTCAAATATTCCCTCAAAGACCTCTGATGAAGTTTCCAAACCTTTCTGATTCTCAGTTTCTTTAATGTGGACTTGAGACTAAAAATAAAGTTTATTTTGTTACATGGCTGGATTAAATTCCTGACCCAGTGTAGGCAGTCCTAAATGGTACTTCTCTTCGGCACCCTTCCTTTGTATATCGTCTACATAAAAGTTTGGAGTTTATTCTGCATGTATCAAGAAGACAGAGAAGAATCTGAATTAGAGAAGTCACAGGTTTTACTCTTGGCTTATAAAAATACCAGTGTCACACTAATATGAAAGAGGGCTTACCATATATATAGTGAGATAAAAGACAAGGAGACCAGTTTCAAGCCTGTTGCAATATTCCAGAAAAAAACTCATAAAAGCTAGAACCAAGGCTGTAGTAGGGATAATGACAAGAAAGAAGAAGATTCCACACACATCAGAAGTCACTACAAATGGAGGTCTCTAATGGAGCAGGAAGAATCAAGAATGATGTGGTTATTCAGCAGTGCTCAGAGGAACTCGCTGCACATTCATTTGGAATACCCAGATATCTACTGAATACCAGGCAGCCTGTAGGAGAGTCCAGAAGGGGCTGGTTTCCAGGAATACACCCACTGGTAAGCATAGTTGACTCTCCAGAAGCTCTAGTCCTACATTATTATCTTTGATTATTTCTGCTGCAATCGTATTTGTGAAGGGTGACATAATCATTCTTTATTAATTCTCCTCCACAACAAGATGCCAAGCTAGATTGCCCAGCAGCATCAGCAAAGCTGGGACTAACACCCTGGAGTCTGGGTTCAACCAGCTAACCTCCTCTCTATTACTTGAGCTTTACTGAAGTAAGTACCGTAAAGCCTTACTTAATTAAAATCAAGAAAACAAGCTGCAGTGACAGGACTTGAACAGCTTCCAATGTTAGGAGGAAATAAAAATATCAGTCCCTCATCTCTGGACTGGTCAGAATTATAAAAAAAGAGATGTGGCAGTGGGTTTCTGAGCAGGATGCCAATCTGAAGATGCAGGAGTCTGGCTACTTACTAAAAGCACATATAGATCCACAATGGTGTATACAAGTCAAACAAGTAAAATACATTTGAATGAGTGCTTCCTGCTAGGCACTGTGGTCCATGCTTTATATACAATTAGTTTAGTTAAACCTTTTGATAAGCCTTTATCTAATCCTTCTGGTAACACCATCAATCACGTTGATTCACATAGAAGGAAACTAGAATTTAGAGAAATTAGATAAGTTACCTAAAATCATACAGCTAATGAGATCATAGGGTCAGAGCTGGAAGCCAGGTCTGACTCTAGAACGCAAGTCTTTCACCACTGTGTGATGTGTCCTCAGTTTAGGAGAACAAGTGGTTTAAGGCTGTGTCTTTATTCTTTGTGTGATTAAAGTACATACTTGTGAATTTCTATTACCAGTTCCTTATAATGAGCATCAAAGACAGAAGCTGAGCCTATGGACCAGACCCAATTCAATTCAGCCTTATTAGTGTTTACTGGGTCCTTCCTACTGTTTGTACAGACAGTATTTGGCCATTAAGGGAGAGAAGCTCATTGGGAAATATTCTGACCCCAGTACTTTGTACATTAACAACCTAATAAGCCCTAGAAGTACCCCCAAAATCTCATGGTGCCAAGCATTTCCAAGCTGGCCACCCCCCATTCCAGAGAACATCCCCCTCCCTGGCAACAATGAAAAAGAATAAGGGGCCTAATTGACTTCTAAGGTATTCCCCTCCTGGTCATGTTATTTTTTCCCCTTAATTGAGTGTAAACTTTTGCAAAAAAAAAGAACGCCAAGATGAAGTCCTGGTCATGTTATAATCTTCAAAATGATAATACTAGCAACACAATATTATAAATGATAACAATTAGCATTCGTTGGGCATCAACTGGTGAATCAAACACTCTGCTAGTAACTTTAGTCACTTACTTAATTAATGATGGGACTGGAATTAAAATTCAAGTCTGCCTAAAAACAAAACCCCATTACAGGTCAAAATGTAACCCTGTTCTTCCAAGTTACCTCACACTCACTTGTGAAACTAAACCCCTAGGAAGTGATTTCTGGGCACTGTCTCTTCAAATGGGATCTATGAGTATTAATAAAAGTAATTAAATGAAAAGGGTGTGCTCTTCCTTTACCTATCAAGTCAAATCCAACTCCAAAGGACTTTTCCTTACTTCACTTGCAGATTTTCCTTTCATTCCAACCCTCAACATATCTTTCTTCTTTTTCTCCTACTCCTAAACTGAGGAACAGCTCCTGCTTGGCTACTGGATGGAGACATCGTCCTGTTGTTCCAGAAATGATAAAGGGGAAAGCTTTGGAGATCAACACAAGGATCCTTGTAGAGTGGCTTTACTTTATGTACAGACATAAGGCTCTGACTTATCCCCAAAATGACAAAGCCAAATGAGCCGGTCATTATCCCGTAAGAGGAGGTGTTCAGACAAATGCAAGGGAGGCAGGCAGCAGTGGTCTGAAGAGAGGGGCGTGGAGGTCAGGGAAGTCAGAGTTGGTCTGGGAAGTCTGGGATAGCTGCCATTGTTGGAACAGGAAGAGTGTCTCCCTAACAGGCTGTTTATTGGGCTGCTAATTGCCCATTTCTCTCTATATATCCGGCTTGAGCAAGGGCAACTCTGTCCAAAGAGAAACCCTAAGAGGTGAAGATGGATTTAGGAAGGCACAATAGATCCATAAAAATAGATGAATAAATAAGGACATTAACTTTTAATGTAAATAGGACTGAAGCATTCTTATTACCTTATTTCTTGAAGATATAAGAGGAAATTCCTTCTGCCAATTTGAACAGCTTCAAAGTGTCCTTGAGAGCACTTGGAAGAAGAAAAAGGACCCAAGTACCAGATAATATCTGCTTACAGGTGCCAAGGGGAACTCAAAAGTGTTCATAGAACTGGGGAAGTGTATTGCTGTTCAAATAGCTGTAAACCTAACTGGACTGAAAGGAAGCCAGTCACTATGAGAGCAAGCCAAACTCAGGTCATGATCTCGGGGTCCTGCGATCGAGTCCGTCATCGGGCTCTCTGCTCTGCGGAAAGCCTGTTTCTCCCTCTTCCCCTGCTCTTCTCTCTCTGTCAAATAAATAAAAACTTAAAAAAAAAGAGAGAGAGAGCAAGCCAAACTACGGACTTGGGCTCATTCATTCATTCGTTGGACACACACTGAGATCTTCCTATGTGTTAGGTGCTGATTACACTTTGTAGGTATAAAGATGAGCCAGACATGGTTGTGCTCTCAGCGAACTTGTGGTCTAACTGGAGGGTAGCAGACAGAATGTCCCTGTAGAACATTGACTGAGGCTGAGGCCGTCCAGGAACAGTCTCAGTATTCTCTGGGGCTGAGCTAAGTTGTAGCCAGGGCTGAAGGCCAGAGCAGCCAAGAAATCAAGGAAGTCTCAAGTTGAGTAGAAAGAATTCTTAAAGCCATGTGACAAGTTGTTTAGTGCCTCAAATGCCTTGGCACTGTCGTATGTACCTTTGTGTGCTCTATCTCTAACCCACAGAATGTTCCTCTGATAGCTGTTATTCACCTATTTTCTGGAGTTGGGACTTAGGCTCAGAGAAGTTGAGTGTCTTAACAAAGTCACACAGCTGGTGTGGAACTGAGCCACAGTCCTTTGTATTTGAATTTTAAATAGCATTCCACCACTGCCATTCTAATCCTCTGCATGCCGAGGCCAGATTAGTTTTTTACTAAAACTCATCTCTTATAGTAGTATACTCACCATCTTCAAAGTGTCCTTATTTTAAAGGAATCCCCAGTTCCTTGGCTTTGAATTTAAAGCTCCACAGCACCTGGTTCTGTGCTAGCATTCTGGTTTTACATTTCATCAGTGCTTTAACATACCCTCCACATCAATTAAACCAAACTACTTGTCATGTCTGAAAACTTTGTTAATTTCCCCACATCCATATTAATTAAAAAGGCTGTTGTTACTGATTAAATGTGGGAGGCATAGAAGTAGAAGATGACAAAGTTGATTCTGCGTTTTCAAGGCTGAGTGATTCAGAATGCTGGTGCCATCAAAAAAAAACAGGAAAGGATGAGGAGGGGTGGTTCGGGGGGAAAAGATAAATCTTGTTTTAGTGTCTTGTTTGAGTTGACAGTAGAACCTTCAGGATGGCAGCCTGGCTTCCAGTTAGAAAATTGGCCCGAAGTTCAGAAGGGCAGTCAGTGCAGGAATTGAGTTTGGAACAGTCATGGGTAAGAAGGAAGTGACCCCAGAGAAGGAAGGGAGATGGGAACAGAGAACTGCATACTGAGTCTTGGGGGAGGCCCAAGGGCCTGTTACAGTTACAGATGGACAGATGGACGTTGGACTAAATGAGAGGAAAACTTCAAGCAAAAGCACAGATTCCTCCTAACCTTTCTAGGAAAAAAAAAGAGAAAGAAGCAAGAGAATAATTGGGTTCCCAAAGTGAGGCTCTTCAATTTGTCCTATTTACTCTTAGGAACTTTTCTTTTTTTTTTTGAGATTTTATTTATTTGTGAGAGAGAGAATGAGAGACAGAGAACATGAGAGGGAGGAGGGTCAGAGGGAGAAGCAGACTCCCTGCTGAGCAGGGAGCCTGATGTGGGACTCGATCCCGGGACTCCAGGATCATGACCTGAGCCGAAGGCAGTCGCTTAACCAACTGAGCCACCCAGGCGCCCAGGAACTTTTCTTAATGGTTGAGTTTGGAGGCATGGAGCAAACACACTACATGAATCTGAGCTATTGCTTATCTTCACATTGTGACCTTGCTTTTTAAATGAATATTTGGAAATAACTCACTAACATAAATGGAGCTTCCATGAGCATTCCAGGCACTGGGTATACAATGCTGAACAAGATAAAGCCCCTGCTGTGGTGGAGTCCGCTTTGTAGTGGGTTATACCACTGGCAAGACCATCACTGGGTTCGGTCGCAGAGCTGGCACACAGATTCTCGGGTGTCAGGGGAGCTCTGTCAGGGAAGCAGCTTGGAGCTGGGTCTTACAGGGTAAAAGACAGTTGCTAAGTCTGGGATGTAAGATGTGATCGTATGATCAAATTAAGGAGACAATAAAAGCATCTATAGAATTACCTTCAGACAGTTCAGTTTGCTGGAATACAACTTACCAGGCAGTAGGTCTGTGTGAGGTTATGGAGAAAAGCAGGGACCAGGTTGCACACCATGCTAAGGAGTTTTGATTTTTATCCTTCAGATGATAGGAAACCACTGGAAGGTTTCAAGTGGAACAGTCACATGAGTCTGATTATATTTTAGAGAGATTTTTCTGGTGGATGGAGGATGAATTGGAGAACATGGAAACAGGGGGGCACTTTAGGAAGCTGCTTTAGTTGTCCCGGCAAGTGATGAAAAGGGTTTGAACCACGGTAGTGATGGTAGAGATAAAGAAGGATGTATGGATTCTGAACGTCTTTTGGAAACAAAATTGCTTGAACTGGTAATACACAGGATGTGGAGGATGAGAGCCAGGGCCACGGGAGACTTGTGCAGGTCGATTCGGGGTGACTGAGGGCATTGTAACACAGCGACAGAGACACAAGCACAGAAGATTGGCTTGGAAGGAAAGGTATTAAGGTCAGTTTGGGAGGCGTTGAATCTGAGATTCTTCTGATATATCAGTAGGAGATACCTGGCAGGTACACAAATATACAAATGTAAATCTTGGCAAAGTCTAGGCTGGACATACAGATTTAGGAAGGAGAGCCCTGATCCTTGTCCCACACCAACATTTCTGCGGCAGCCAGAGAAAGATCAGGCTTTGATGGAAATAAAGGGAACACTGTCAGAAAAGGGCTAAAGTTTGTACAAATTTCATAGAAATGAGAGCATAGAACTCCAAGAAGGAAATGGGTAATTATCCCAAATAGAACAGAGAAGTCCACTAAAAAGATGATTGAATTAAGAAATCAAAATGGTGGTTCTCCATGTTGCAACTATCCTCCCTTCAGAACCCCACCCCTAAACTGTGGGTTCAGGGCATGAGTGCGCTTGCATCCAGAAGCATTGTCTGGCCACAGTGAGGTTCCTACCACCCTTTTCACTGTATTTCTGGACTCCAACGGACATTGAGGTTGTTCCACGTTTCATCATGGAGTGGGTTTAATTTAGGTGGCACAGAAGTGCACTTACTTAATAGTTGTGGATGAATCCACAGACACTGCAAAAGTCTTCACAGGCGAGACCAATTTCACTGATGTTGCAGGGAATGGAAAAATGTCTTAAAAGTGAGACACTGGGGACCCCATGCAAAGAAGCAGTAAAGCATTACCAAGGTTCTGTGGTAGCAACTGCTGATCATGATTATTCGTTTTGTGTGAGGAAAGCAAACTCTTGCTTTCTGGGACTTAGAAACAAACATATTTTTTTGTAGTAGTAGAATGCAAGCTGGTATAACACTCGCTGCATATATTAACCTATGAGACCAGCTATTTCTAGAATTTTGAAGGGCAACAATTAAATGTCTACTTCATGGGAGATGTAGCATAAAAATCTATAGGTTTGAGGAAGGTTTCACTTGTTATTTCTTTGAAAATAACATATCTTGTAGGTGAGAATATATGGTATAGATGGTAATTGCTTTTTTGCTGGAGCTACATTTTCATCCTCTTCCCTTTCTCCTCCAATATTAATTATCAGGCCTAAAAATAGTCCATTGTGGGATCTGTGTGCCTCTGGGAGGCTTCTACGGAAATCTGACATCTGTGCAGAAGGCTCCACGGAGATGTGTGTTTCTGTGAAGCTGTCTCGTGTTTGTGAATTCAGTAAACACTTGCATAGTGAATGCTGAAGGGTCTGTCTCTCACAATGCTTATGAGTGGCAGCCTGTGAGAACAGTGTCTTTCTGAGCAGACATGACTCACAGTGCCTGGAGGGAATAGAGAATGCATGGAATATTTATGATTAAGAGCATTAATGAAGATAGAAGAATATTGATGCAGTAACATACCAGAGTGTAACTATTGTTTGCAACCAAAATGCCATGGTCTTTTGTAGTTTCTTTTTTTTTTTTTTTTTGCATGTACCTATAAACAGGTGTTCATCCCCCCGCACCTCATTTGGAGAAAAAGCATATGAGGAAACTTAAAAAACAGAAAAAATAGCAAGTTGTTTGCATTCACAGTCAGTTAAGGTATAGTTAGAAGGATACTAGAAAAGTCTTCATAGACCAATACATATCTTCTGGAATTAGAGACTCATGGCTTTGCAGTATGTCTCCTCCTAAAAAGACAACAATCACTCTTGCTCAAGTTATTCCCCACTTGGTAAGATTTCATTCCATCAGATATTCTTTGCTTATCTTTCTGGAATGAATGGTACTTTGATGAGAGGTCAGCTGAAATAAAGGAGAGAGGGATAACTTTGTAGCATGGAAATAGTGGGCATGTTTCCTAATCAGGACACATGTTTTGACAAATGAGTGTATTGCTAGGGAAACTAAGATTGATTACTTTTAAATTCAGATATTCCGGGGCGCCTGGGTGGCTCAGTCGGTTGAGAGTCTGCCTTCGGCTCAGGTCATTGTCCCAGGGTCCTGGGGTCGAGCCCCACATCGGGCTCCCTGCTCGGCGGGAAGCCTGCTTCTCCCTCTCCTACTCCCCCTGCTTGTGTTCCCTCACTCACTGTGTGTCTTTCTGTCAAATAAATAAATAAAATCTTTTTAAAAAATTAACAAAAATAAAAAATAAATAAATTGGGATGTTCCTGAAAATCTGAGATGTGTGGTCACATAACTATGTGGGGGTGGTCTTGTTAAGAAGTCTTAGGTGAAGTCTCCAAGCGGGGAGCTCTGTGTAACAGGGTGCATATGAGAGCTGCCCAGAGCATTTTGGGAGGCAGGCATGCGATCCAGGAGGAGGTAAAGGTGCAGGAAAAAGAGGCAGAAGCAGAGCAGAAGGAATTATTTCACAATCCGGTTCACAGGGGGATTGTTTTTCCAGAGTTGTTTATGCTACGGAATTCTTTGTTTTAACTTTTAATCTCAAAGGATCATTTTACCATCAGTCCCTTTGATCAACTTTCTGGATATTGGTTAATTCCCTCATATTGCTTTAATATGTGTGTGCGTTACATGCAATTATATAAAATAGACAATATGTGTATACGTTTCATTCGATTGAAAACCAAATTTCATTAAAGTTGACTATTTGATTCAGTAGATATTTTCTAAGTACCTATTAAGTGTAAAAATGACGTAAGTCACTGGGAATTGTGGAATATGATATACATTTAAATGTTGAGGAAGGGGCACCTGGGTGGCTCAGTCGTTAAGCGTCTGCCTTCGGCTCAGGTCATGATCCCAGAGTTCTGGGATCGAGCCCCGCATCGGGCTCCCTGCTCCACGGGAAACCTGCTTCTCCCTCTCCCACTCCCTCTGCTTGTGTTCCCTCTCTTGCTGTGTCTCTCTCTGTCAAATAAATAAATAAAAGAAAAAAGAAAAAAAATAAATGTTGAGGAATTTCCCCATTGTAGAATAACAATAACTCAGGTATTTATGTACTCATTATTACTCATTTAACAGAATATGAATCTGGGCCCACATTGCTTTCTTGCTGTCATACATCACATATCAGGGTTGCTGGTTCTTCTGTTCAGTTGATGTGTATAGGAGTTGAAAATGTACTTTATTTTTAGCCTAAGGAAAACATAATTTGGAAGACAAATTTGTTGCAATAAAAAAAATTCTTACAGTTCATCTCATACCAAATAAACTACAGCAACTCATCATGTTGAGTAATGAGAGAGGAAAGTCCACACAGAGAAGATGGAAAGACTTGCTTTGGCCTTTGGTCCTTCCACATGGACACATTTTGAAGACTACTTCCTGAATGTTATCCGAGTTGTCATTTCCATAATCTTCAGGTTTGCAAATATCTCAGGTTGGAAGCTTAAAGACATCCACTGATCTCTGGGCCAGTTGGTCAGATACCTTTATTGCTTAGAACAGAGAATCATTAGACTTTTTGTCTGGGCCTCTAGGTTTTCCAAACGTTGTCGTGGGAGCATGGGAGTTTGGTCAGGGTACCTCGGAGCCTGCAGCGGTAGCATGTGGGACAGAGCTGTTCAGGGAGAGCCCCCAAAACTAAGCTGGTGGGGTCCGGGCCCTACACACACTCCTTCCCTGAATTTAACTTTGACTTACCGTGTTCTGTATGAAGTTTCATTTGAAAATAAAAAGTGATTATTCAGTTTTATTAGTCTGGAAACCACTGATTGAGATTATCCTTATATATCTCTGAAAATAACCTAAATGTTCACCTAAAGGGGAATGTTTGAATAGGTCATGGCAGTACCATTATGTGTATTATGTAGCAGATAAAAAGGATAGGATAGATGAATTTGCTGTTAAATAAGCTGATGTAGTAATAGTGTTAAGTTTTAAAAAGACACTGCTTCTCCCTCTGCCTGCTGCTCCCCCTGCTTGTGCTCTGCCTCTCTCTCTCTCTGACAAATAAAATCTTAAAAAAAAAAAAAAAGACAAGTTGCAAAAAGTACTTATTGAATGATCCCATTTGTATAAAAATACATATAAATCAAGACTATAGACTCCTTTAAGTACAACTAGGTGTAGGCATTTGGTGGCTTCTTCAAGTTAAAATTTTGGTAATGAAATAAGTGGGACCCACCAAAGTCTGTCTGGAAAAGTGAAATGTGAGCCTGTCACTTTTTCTTCTTTTTTTTTTTTGTCCTGGGTCGAAGCCCATTGGTTTGTGCTTGGCTCAGGTTTTTATCTGCTGACCAGCAATAAAATTGATCACAGAATTAGCAAAGCCTCCTTGCTTAAACCTTGGTTCTGAGTGAAAGGAGAGAGAACAACCTCCCAAATATAAGCCAAGTTAAATTGAAGAAAATCTTTTAAAAGGTTGGCTTTAGTATAAAAAAAGAAACATAAACTAGAAAATGCACACAAATATTGACCAAACTATGGGAGAAGGAATATTAAATGACTCAAATTTCAATTTATAAAGGACGATCAATCAGGGAGTTATTTGTATTAAATTCAGCGGCAGACTGTTCTCATTGCACTTCTCTCCATGGCCTCTCTAAGAAACAAATTATAGTGAAATGTATTTTTTGGCACACCAAATATTATGTACCACCTTATTCTTGATTAATATTACAATGTGTTGGTGAAATTTTCTAAGCACTGCTTAGAGCTAAAATGAGAGGAGTTTTTTTTCTTAAATAAAATGTGTTGATACTTGTTTTCATGGTGACTATTAGTTGCATATTCAATTTCATGTTCATAGAAATGGTGTGCTGGGAAATTATTTTAATAGTCAGAAATATTGAGCTTCTACATGCCCCCCATGCCTCAGCTTTTTTAAAAAATTTTATTCTATTTCAACAAATTTATTGAGAACTACTATGTTCTGGGTAGCACGCATGGATTAGAATTCAAGGATATTTTTTGAAAAGCTGTTCCACGCATCAAGAAATCGATTGGCTAGTAGGTGGAATAAACACACACTAAAAATGGCAATAAAATGTGATAGGTATTATAAAAAGAGGTTCTCACACAGTGATATGGGGGAAGAGGTGAGCTAGACTATTCATTCATTCCACGTGGGCAGAGAAGATGCTAGGATCTTCTCCACTCCTGTACCTCCAAGCCCCTGGAACAATGCCTGATCCCTGGTATATGTTTAAGGACTACTTGTTGAAAGAGAGAATGGGAAAAACCATGAATGAGTGAAATTTGTCAGAGCAAGCTTCATGGAAGATAGGACCTTTAAGTTTGATCTGAAAAAAGTAAGAGAAGTAAGCAAAGTGGTAAAGGAACAAAGAGATATTCCGGGTAGAAACTTGAGTATATTGTTAAAAAACAAAACAAAACAAAACAAAAAAACCTCATGGCAAATGAATGGAATAAAAGAAATGCTGCAACATTAAAATGCATACACTTTTTTTTATTTTTTAAAGATTTTATTTATTTGACAGAGAGAGAGAGTGAGAGCAGGAACACAAGCAGGGGGAGTGGGAGAGGGAGAAGCAGGCTTCTTGCTGAGCAGGGAGCCCAATGCAGGGCTCCATCCCAGGACCCTGGGATCATGACCTGAGCCGAAGGCAGACGCTTAACGACTGAGCCACCCAGGCACCCCTAAAATGCATACACTTAACATGCTAAATAAAACACACATGTGCCTATATATAAAGCATATTTATGTTATATTTGTTTTATCCTTGTATGTTTTATCCAAATATGTTGTATCTTATATATACAAACTCAAAAATTCTGCAGCTGTGGAGACATCCATTCTGTGTGATTCACTGTGGCCAGGCCCTACTTCATATACTTTCAGCCTCACAACATTTCCCTTCCCTGTTGTCACGGAGTTCTATGTAAACCTCACGCTTTTCAGCCCTCACTCTTAATCATCTATTTTAAAAGTCGCTGTCAATATTAACCACAAAACCTTTTAGGAGCTCAAAGCCCTGATTGGAATGTGATCTTTTCTTCTCTTTGTCTCGGTTCTGATGACATCTGGGGCTATTCTGAAGCTTGTTAACAGGAAGGAACCGAGCTTACGAGGCCAGTAGGGGCCCTGGAACCATCACAGGGCAAACAGAAGTATGTGAGCCATATGTTGAAAGCCCTCTCAGATGGGTTAAATATAGTCTCTTGGAAGTGCCTCCATGTCATCCTCTTTTATTTCAGCTTTATTCATATTCAACAGTAAAAAAAAGTGCCTCTGTTATTAAATATCTTTGCATATGGCATGTTATGAAAAGAAATAGTAATAAGAAGTCTAAATCAAGCTCTTTGAAAGCTAGGGTGGCTGGGGAAAAGTTACTAGAAGAATAGAAGGAATAACAGCTTAGACTTCACAGACTAAATGGCATATTGGTTCTTTCTTTGATTTTATATATTATCAAACGCTTTGAGTAGACATTGCTTGCATTCTATATTTAGCCAAAAGGATGGCGCCGCCATAAATGCTAAATGCTGTCTCCATAGGTTCTGCATCAGAGAGAAGGAGCAGAGGCGGCGTGGCGGGGGGGGGGGG
>NC_138379.1:70847851-70882736 GCF_054177405.1 Leptonychotes weddellii
TCCTCACCTCCTGGGTATGTTGTCAAATGACCTGGCTCACACATCTCTCCAACACACACAACCTTGGCCCTTAGAGGTTGTTACTATGCCCCATGAAGACGACAGGAGGGGATGGGTATGTGAAGTCACTCGGCTTCCTTGTCATTTCGTCTCCTTCAGGTTGCTTTCTTACTGTTAAGAGATGGCTTGCTGTTATAGAATAGCTCTTATTTAAGAATAAACAAGCAGAACTTGAACTGGTAGTTTTTGGCAAAGAAGAAACAGAAGGAAGGGGGAGACACAAAGAAAGAAATACAGACAGAGGCAGACATATGTCTATTCAAAACTATCTGGTCTCTTAGACATTTTTGCAATTAATACTTTGTCCAAGCATAATAATAATAATAATCCCCAAACTTTATTGATTACTTAACTATGTGTTAGGCACTGTGATAAGCACTTTTAATTATTTTCTGCACAAAACTATGGGCAGAATATTATTATGCTGATGTTACATATACGAAAATCGAGTCTTCGGGAGGTTGAATCACCTGCTCCATTGTCACACAGCCAAGTGATTGAGTCAGGACTATATCCAGATTTAATTGATCCCAAAGCCGCTTCTCTTAATCGTAACACTGTACCTACTTATTGAAATTCTAGCCAAAAGCAATGGAGGGCAAGTATATGTCAGGAAAAGCTGCATTTGAGTCACAACCAAATCAAACGATGCATATGCCATCCATGGCTCTTAGCTGATCCAACCTTTGTCACTCCCTGGGAGAAACAACGCAAGCACGGGGTAGGCATAGCCCAAGAAAGCAAGCCAATGCCCAAATTCCATGGCTGATTCCTCTGGTCTGTCTTATTGATGTTCAAAGCCTTAACAGCCTAAGTGCTAGTGTTGATTTCCTCCAAGACCTTCAAATATCATGGAAGGAAATTTCAATTTTGCTCTGGATGCACAGGTCCTAATTCTGTGGGGTTCAGAGAATTCTGCAGAGTCCATGCAATAAGCTCATGCCCCATCTCCCCCAAATGCCTTTACCTTTTAAATGCTGTAGTTGCTTGTCTGTAGGCAGCTCCCAGAGCTGAAATGGGTTTCAGAATCTTCAGAGTTTTCATTAATGGAAACCTGCAATTCAGCAAAAAAAAAAAAGAGAGAGAGAGAGAGAAGTAAAAGGGTTGTGATATAGACAGGTGTTAGGGAGAACCATCTGCTTGTTAATAACTTGCCCACAGATTTTCATGCAGCAGGATGGGGACACATTTATTATGTGATGCTGGGCCCTATTCCATTTCACTATCATTTTTGTAGAAATATTATTACTTGCACAACGTGCTATATTTTTTAATTTACTTTTAAAATCCTCCTCTCCCTGGATCATGTTCTCAATATGCTTTTCTCCTTCCTCCCCCACTTCCTTCTCCTGTTTCCTGATGCAGTCTTCTTTTCCAACCCTCCTACAAACCACAGCACAGGCTGCAAATAGAATCCATCACCAACAACAGTCCTTCGGTTCGCTAAGAAACAAAACTCTGATTATATATATTGAAAATGGTATTTTCCAATGCCAGTCAAAATTTATCCCAATGATTTCAAGTAAATTTTTTTCAATTTTGATTTAATTTTCTATTATGCGTACATGCCTTGAGATAGATACAGTAACTGCTATAAAATAGGGGTTGGGAAATCTGGGAGATAAGAACATCACATGTAGTCCTGGCTGTGCCATTAACTAGCAGTGTGGCCTTAGGTTTTATCTGTAGAATGAGTGCATCGGAGTAGATTAATTGATTGATTCATTTATTCAGTAAATATTTATGTTAAACTTTCCAAGAGCCACACACTGTGCTAGGTAGTAGGAAATAAAATAAAAGTTATGGGTTCTGTTTTCAAGGATCTCTCTCAGGAGGGGAAGAATCAGACAATTGCAAAAGTGATGTGTTAATTGTAGTGATTGACATACGTACAAAGGTCACATGGCTCATATGTTGAATGGTTCAAAAACTCATAGAGCTATTTTTCTTGTGTTGAAGTTTGTTTTTTTTAAAGATTTTATTTATTTATTTGAGTTGGGGGAGAGCACAGAGGGAGAAGCAGGCTCCCCACTAAGCAGAGCGCCTGATGCGGGGCTTGATCCCAGGACCCTAAGATCATGACCTGAGCTAAAGGCAGGCACTTAACCAACTGAGCCACCCAGGCACCTGAGATTTGTTTTAATGAGGTTTGTCCAGGGCAGCAGAAGCAGTCTTTGGTGTCTCTGATGACATAGTGACAATAGTAAAAGGACAATTATTTTTATGATCCCCATCATTTGATTAAATAGAATACCCTCTTGGAAGGTATGTAGATATGCTTCTGAAATGAAATTTAGTTCATGACGATCAGACTATGCATTATTTTCTCTAGAGTCAACCAGCTTAGACTTTTACAACTTTTCTGGACTTGGTGATATAACTCAATATTCACCCAGAATTAACAGAATCTCTTGAGTTAAATCAGCCCATCCCTTTGGAAGCTTACATTATTTTCCCCCTGGCCCTAGCTGGGTGGTATCTGTTCCACATCTTATGTTCATTAGATATCCTGAAAGAAGTAGGATTCTCATGATTTGACAAAGACAGTTTTTGAATTGGAAATTTATAGATACAAAAATTCTTACAAAGGTGTCTTCTAAAATGTTAATTTTTAAATTTTGAAAACATATTTCAATATATTTTTAAAATACAAATATTATTACCCAATTATCTCATTACTCTGTTACAACTATTGCTATTTGCTATGATTCCCCTCTTACGCATGTATTTTTTAAGGAATACAGTAATTACCAATATCATAGGACAGTTGCAATATCCCCATATCTATGCCAAGAGGGGATGGTATTACCAAAAATTTTTTGACAAATCAGTAAGTAAAAAATGTTACCTTAATATATTATTTAACTTTCATTTATTTGAGCCCTCATGACCTATGCATTACCTCTTTTAATATGTCTTTTTGTTTCAAAGGTAAAAAAAATATTAAATCTTAGCAGAGTATGCATTTGCTCATATCACCATTTGATAGTCAGCAGCTTTGTGGACTTATTGGTTGGAGACTGTAGACTCATGGTTAAGTATACAGGTTGGGGACATCCATCCCTGCTCTCCTCCTTACTATTTGTGTAGCATTAGTAAAGATCATTAACCTCTCTAAGCTTGCAGAAGTGGAGTGACATACAACTTTCTTCATTACTGTTATGAGAAAATTGGATGAGACAATTTATTTATACACTTTGCACACTGTTTAACACTGGCAAATCCTCTTAAAATGTTAACAGTTGTTATCATCATCTTTTTTCCCCCCTAATCTAATAAAGCTTTCTTTCTCCTAGAATTGATTTTGCATGGTTCCAGGACAAGCAACATTAGTGAATCAATTAGTTATTTGAATAGTTAAATAATTAATTCATTCTTTGTTCAACTAATCCTAGGAGTCATCTCAACACTCTTCCCTTAGTCCCAAACCCCAACACCAAATCAGTTGTTGGTCCTGTGGCTATACCTCTAAACTTTATCTCAAATTCTACCACCTCTCTCCTATGTTCGCTCTTACAATGACCTCTTCCTTTACCAACCCAAGTAGTCTCCAGGCTGGCCTCTGGTTCTCTATAGTTTTCCTTGCCTAGCCCCAGCAGTCCATCCCCTGCTCTGCAAGCAAATTTCTTTAAATATGAATCAAGCAGCATCACTTTGTAGAGTAAAGCCTTGAGTGTGGTCTCATTGCACTTGAAATGAAATGCCAAGTCTCTGCTATGGTCTGCAAGATAATGACTAATATGCCCCTGCCTAATCTACCACTTCATTTTTGACTGCTCTCCTCCACCGTTCTTCCCACCAGCCATGCTGATATTCTCACTGGTCCTTAAGCCCACAAGCTCTTTCCCTCAGCAGGGCTGTTGAAATTGTTCTTCACTCTGCCTGGAATGAACTTCTCCCAGACCTTCTCACAGTTTCTACCTAATGCCACCTCTTTCTAGGACCCTTCCTTGACTTTCCCGCCTAGCCATCAGATACATCATTCTCCTTTAGACTCTTTTACTTTCTTAATTGCCCCGTAACTATCTAAAGTTATTGTAATTTTTATGTATTTATTCATATGCTCCTTTTCATCTCCCATTCTCCAGAAAAAAAAACACGAGCAGGTTATCTCCTCAAAGGGAAACACTATGTTCCATTTATTGTGGTATGCCCAGCACCTACAAGAGAGTAGGTCATTAATAACAATTAGATAAATAAATGAGCACATATTTTGTATGCCTACTTTATGTCAGGCACATCAGAATTACTAGGTCTTTGACCAAGTGGCCTGTCATAAATGATGTAGGATTTGGGTCGATCTTCCCTGGGTCTTTGTCCTCTCTGGACAACTCCTTTGTTTTGAGAACCACACAATGAATGTAGGCTGTTGTGTGACAGAGAGGATGCTCTGGTCTAGGAATCCAGGCTGCATCCAGAAAATGTCATCAAAGCACATCATGTGGATCAAGGGGTAGGATCCCAAGATGTCCAGCCAGCCGTGCAGGGCTCTTGCTATTAGGATGCTCAGTAGGCTGAAGATTCAGTGACTCCTACTGAGGGAACACTATAGTTTATATACATCAGGTAACTCAGAGTCTCTGCATGGCCTGAGCCTGGCCCATAAAAAGTGTTTCAGCAGGGTAGACCTGCAGCCCTCTGTTGTGTCTCATACACAGAGGGGAACTCTGATCCCTTCTGTCTTCTCTGTCTTCTCTCCCAATGCCAGCCAGGCCTGTGGCTCATCCTGGGCTGGTTTTTGTCTCCCTCTGGGCTCTTGCCTGCCGCTTCCCCTCCCCCAGTCCCCACTGTGCAGCAATGCACTGATCCAGGTGGCTTTCCGGCTCTCATGATGCCTCCACACATATGTGTTAATGTGCCCAAAGAAAATGCACGTTATTAAAAGCAGCTTATGTCTCCTGACGCATTTGGAATATATCCCTTACTTAGACAAAGCACAGAGTGAGGCTTTTCTCTTACTTTAGCTTGATGAGTTGATATTGGTCCTTGTATAGCTTTCTATTTGGAAACAACTCTGTTTATATAACACACATTTTCTGTATTTCTACTCTCTCATTTTTTACTATTAAGGATACTTGCTTAGAAACAGAATCTGTATTTTTTTTTCAAGTGTTCATCTCCTCTGGCTGCCTGTTCCCCACCTGAGTATATCACATTTGATTGCTATGCCACAGAGTTCTGCACAGCTTTATCCCGCACTATATAATATCAATCTGTTTGCCCATCTATCTTTTTTCCTATCTTTATACACACATGAACACATAAATGTCTCTGGTGAAATGTATGTGTGCTAACATATCTCGGGAATGCAGGAGTGATATTCCCTTTTATTTTCCTGATAATACAGAAAATAACATCTCACAGTTATGGTAGCATCTTATATATTTAAAATAATTAATCCTCACTGATACCCACAGAGACATGGTCCTCCCTGTTCCCATTTTAAAGATGAACACTGAGACAAAGGGAGATGCACTAACTGTTCGAGGAGGTGTGGAAATCCCTCAACACAGTGGAAATTAAAATTCAGAGTGGCGAACTCCCTAATCCTGTGATTAGATCATCAGACCATGATGCGATGCATCAAACCTCTTTTAGAACTTGAAGATCAGGTGCTTAATATTGCTAAAGGAAATTGATGGAAAGGTCAAACATAAAAGGTACAAAGTGCGGGTCCTCTTCTACTCTACACGTAATGAAGCAGATTTTTCAGTGTTTAATTTAAGAACCACTCAGTATATGAGATACATTTCTCAAAAAGGAGAGAGAATGATTTCGTGTCTGGACTCCCACACTTTGGGATTAAGAGCATTGCCTGCCTGGAGGACCTGCATCTCTCCAAAGCACCTGTCCTGTCGCCGCTCCTCCCCGCTTCCCAAATGCGCCCCTATGAGTTGCTGTGGAAATGATTATGGAACCACCGACAGGAGATTATATAACCTCAGATCAGGGATAACTAGCAGGAAGAGATGGATTCCTACTGAACAACAATCTTGCTTTGTGCAAATCTGAATAGGAGAGAAGAGGGAAGGGAGGAGAAATACAGGCAATCTCTGATCTGAGGGAAATTGGTTTTAAATAGGTTGTTTTTTAAAGGTTTCTGGGAGATATTGGTTCTTCCAGAGAATTACGGAAAGCATTGAGATAATTACCTTAGCCTTATAAACTTAAAAAAAAAAAAAAAATCTTTTTTTTTTTTTAAAGTGTGTTTAGTGTTCAGCAAGCTGTTAGATGAATTACCAAGGAAACCAGAGTGGAGGAGAGAGCCCCCACCCAGCAGAGCACACAAGGAATACGATGTCTTGGTCAGTGACCACACCCTGGCCCTGGCCATCGCTCAGCTGCTCTGTTGTATGCTCTGAGACCACGTGTGCAGGAGAATCAGCCGACACACAGCTGCTGCCATCTGGCTAATTCACGTAGAGGCGTGCTTAAGAGCAGAGCTTTGGAGGCAGGGGAAGCCAGGTTCCACCCCAGTGCTGTCAGCTTCCTGGGCTATTTTTCTGCAACTGTAAAATATGAATTTCACCTATCTCATGGGATCACCATCAAGTTGAAATGAGACAATGCATGTAAAACATTGATCTCGTTGCCTGGGAAGTTGGGGATGCTGACCGATGATGATTGCTGTGGTTCTTGTTATGGTTATTACCAAAATAAAAACAATAGAAGGTTCAGCAGTCTGCTTCACATGAGAGTGCTCACTCCTCTCCCTTGCCTCCCCGCTGTATGGTGTGGAAATTGTCTGGAGAGAGGCATTTTTGCTTTAGCCTTAGAATTATCCATTCACCCATTCATTCATTCACCTATGTCCACTTAATTCCAAGAAACAGTTGGAGTCGCTTAGAGAAAGTTATAAAATAAATTAGATCTTTTTTAAAAAGATGAAGAGATCTGGGTCAAAAAAAATAAAGTTTGAACAACAACCTGTTTTTATTAATGTCTTTTCCATTGTAGCAATTATCAGAATCCGAAATTTCTCACTCATTCCCCTTCTCACTCATTCACTTAATTCTTCAATGAGAACAGTCCCACAATTAATTAGCCAATAGCTAGCCTAGTGTTGATCACAAAATTAACAGTAAATAAATACTTGTTGAATGCAAAAATAGAGAAGTTCAACTGGCCACTTTTTTATACAACTCCAGGCAAACTGAGGGCAAATACAAATCTGCTCTTTATTGAAGTGCTCTTGGGGTAGGGATACAAAGTGTAGAGGAGATTTGGAGTTTGGAGTATAAAACAGTAGGTTCTATGCATTCTGGTCTGGTTGGTTTTAAAAACTAGAAGGCCCAGGAAAGTGGATGGACTGCATACCCTTCAAACTATCTTTTATTAACAAATTTTGATAGCTGTTAGAGGTCATATTCACTGTCAGGGTCTACAGATGTTCTTCATGGTGGACAAAAGGCATATCAAGTTAGGTTGTGCTAACAAATAGCTCCTAAATTATAGTAGCTTAACATAATGAACTTTTATGTCTCAGCTCTGCATTGCAGTTATGATTATCTTAGATTCTGCTGCTTGGAAATAGACTTTAAGACAGAGTTGCATGCAGAGGGTTAATTGGGAAGTATTTTGGAGAGATATATCAATAAAGATGTGAAGACAGGATTGGGCAGGAAGAGAGTTGATCTACGCTTTGGTTGCCAGTGAAGCCTCAATCCATCTGTGGTAAGATCTTTGTTTTCCTGAATCAGCCAGCTATTGGCCATGGGCTCCCTCTTGAGTGGACACAACCTTAGCTCTGGCAGGCCACATCTGATGGCAGTTCCCAGTGAAGGATTCAGCTCTGAGTTGCCCCCAGTGAGTGTCCCCAGTGGGTACTCCTGTAGCTAAGTGACAGGTGCATCAGCCTTAAAAAGGGGAACTGGGCAGAATAAGAGGACCCACCCTTATGCTGCACTTATCTACTTGCTGCTTAGAGTAGTGATATCATCCATCCAGGGATAAATATTCCAGGTTTTTGGGTGGGTCTTGTTTCCTGGGTTAAAGGGATGGACTTGAGCAGGCACTGCTGTAGTGATATGAGGCTGTAAATGATACTCAGGATTCCCCTCCACCAACACTCATTTAGATTCCTCCCACTTCTGCCAGCACATCTGCAGGTCTAGACACTTGGCCTTGTGGGATGACCCACAGCCTCAGGAAAGGGTCTGAAACCTGGTTTCTATAACCTTCTTAGGCTGTGGCAGCTGTCATTGTCCATTTACCATTAAAACTAGACATAGAGCACTAAGAGATGCCCCAGTGGACCACTGAACCCCAAACATAGTCTTATTTGATCTCCCTGAGGGGTAGAAGCAGCCCTATCAATCCCGCTGATCAGAATCAATTCCCATCAATATGGTAACTTCTTTTCTTGTTTACTGATCTCCTGGCATGAAGATCTTGATGTGATCTGGTGGCGACCATAGGGGATTCTTGCATTCTCAAATGTAAACACTCTACCTCCAGGAATAAGTACCTGTGCACCTCTATACACCTGAAGTTATAAGAATGGGAAAAACTGGTTTTTCAAGTGGCTCACTGGGGGCGATGGTAAGCAGGGTCACTCCTACTTCTACTCCTTGGTTTCTATATCCATGTATTCTATCTCTTGATAAACCAAGCCCATACAATGATATTCTTACAATATTACAAGGGCATGATCACCAAGTTGTTCTTAAGTTGCAATTTTAAGAAGTCATCCACAATTCTGTTAGATGGGGAGCTTCAGGAAAGTGCAGAATGTGATGGAATGATAGGATTCCCATGGCCCTATGCCCACAGCTGCACCACCTTTGTCATAAAGTGGGTACTCTGGCTCAAAACAACATTGTGCAGGGTCCCTATCAGTGGATCAAATATTCAGATTCATCCACGAACCAAGGAAGTCCTCAACTCCTTAGAATCATTGGTGTGAGCTAAGGGACAGACACAACTGCAATAGTGATGACTCTGAGCCACCTGACTGTAGGTATGATCCTGCCTGTCTTATGATGGATTGCTGTTGGTCCACTCAAACTTATGACTTGGTGTGTCTACAGAACTCAGATCATAATGGACAGCTCTAACAACATGGCATTTGATGTCTTATGGGCAGATGGTCTGTCTTTTCTAGGACCAAATAGCATTCATTGAAGTTGCTTTGTGAATGGTGTATAATTTTATGTTAGAGATGGTATGGTCTTTTCCAAAACTCTAAATGTCTTTGTGGTGATGCTCTTATAGGGGCTTGCCATAAGCTTCACATTGTCATTCCTCATGTTAGATAGCTCCAATACCATAGGACCCGTTGGTCTCATGGTACATGCCCTACAGCCTGAACTTGCCACAGAGCACCCTTCTATTCTGGGCCTCAGCCAAAGCTGGCAGCCTTCCATGTCACTCAGTAAATGAATCAGATCAGTATGACCAAGTGCAGAGTATGCTGCTTCTGGAACCTACAGAGGGCTCCCAAACCTTGTGCTTCTTTATTAGTGGTGAGAAATATGAAATACAATAATTTGTCCCTTACTTTTTAGAGGATGTCCCAGCATGTCCCAGACTCCTGAATTCCTGAAAATTTCAGCAGTGTTGTAGACCTCCAAGTCTTTGCAGGGTTTATTTCTTCTCTGTGGAGTAAATGCATTTTACCAGGATCTCCAAAATACTTTCCACTCCTTGCTCCTCTGTTCTAATGAACATGCTGTGATTGATCTAGTGAATGGGAATGTGATGCGGTACACTATGTCCTGGCCGTCCAAGACCCTTCAGAATATGTCAGGGGCTTATTATAGACCAAGGGAAAACTATAAATGCATACTGTTGCTCATCCCACAACAATACAAAATGCTCTGATTCTCCTTTCTATAGGAAAGGAAAAGAACACATTCACTAGATCACTGGCCACATACTAAGCCTCAGTCTGTTTTAATCCGCTCTAGCAAAGATACCACATCTGGCATAGCAGCTGGGATGGAGATTACTACTTGGTTAATTTTGTGGCAGTCCACTGTAATCTTCTGTAATCCATCTGGCTTTTGTAAAGGAAAGTCTTCTGGAGTAAATGTGGATGTGACAGGGAACACTCATATATTCTTTAATCTCTGAAATTGAGTCTCTTTTATTAGCACCTGGGATGCAGCTTTGTTTTTTACTTGCTATTTTGAATGGAGTTGGGGCGGGAGCAGGTATGGAGATTCTCACATGGCCTATTCTATAGTAGCTCTTAATAGGTTGAAGAACCAAAGCAAAGATTCTACCAGCTACTAGTTTTTCATCCTGTTATACACTTGGGTCTGGTGAAGTGACCATCATGTGGCTCTTTGGACGCAGTGCACCTACTCAGAGCTGGACATGGGATAGGAAGCCATTTGTCCCCCCTAAACTTCTATTCTATGAGGCAGGCACAAAGGTGATTTGGATCCTGAGTATCATTGTCCATTCAGACCCTGTGTCCAACAGTTCACTTTTCTCCAAGTGATTCAATGTCTGAACAAATGGCTCTAGGTCCCTTTAGGAAGGACTGAGGGAATTACTATTGAGTATACTTGCAGCATGTTGCAGGGTCCTTTCTCACTGAAAACCAGATCTCTTTCCTTCAATGGGTTCTGAGTCTGAAAACCACTTAAGTTCCAGAATCTGGGCAAAAGATAGTGACCTTTTTACTATGGTAACCATCCTTAGACTCCTGATCATCTGTACTTCATTTCTTTAGATTGGACAAATTAAGCAAAGCTTCTCTACTTATGCCTCTAGAAACACCGTGCTTTAGCCCACATCACCATAGCTCTTAGAAAATTGGACCCCCTCCCCCTTGTTGCCACTTAAATCTTGTCACTTATTGTGATAACTGTCCCCATTTGTCTTTTAACGATTATTCACTGTTACCTGGCTTCTTTTATTTGGGTGCCCTGTCATCTCTCCATCACTGTTTTGGGATCTGATCTCCACTGTTATCAGGGAGCCCAGTTCTGTAACCACATTTCATCCAGTTATCCCTGGTCTACAGAGAGCAGCATATGCACATAAACAGAAGATAGATCCATAGATTAATGGATTATTATTCTTTAGAGAATTGAAACCATATTTTGTTTTTTAAAGTGTTAATGTACTTCTCATTTGAATTTATCAAAAAAAAAGAAAGAAAAAGACATTTAAGTGCCAATAAAGAAATAGTTGACCTTCAAATAAATATATTAGTTCTTAAATTATCCCTCTACTGTTAAGGACATATAATTATGAAAATCATTAAGGAGTTGAACTTCACTGTATCTAGATTTCTTTTTTTCTTTGTAAATGAAATATGTTTGGGGTGCCTGGGTGGCTCAGTTGGTTAAGCGTCTGCCTTCAGCTCAGGTCATGATCTCAGGGTCCTGGGATCAAGCCCTGCATTGGGCTCCCTGCTCAGTGGGGAGTTTGCTTCTCCATCTCGCTCTGCCCCTCCCCCTGCTTGTACTCTCTCTCTCTCAAATAAATAAATGAAATCATAAAAAAAAAGAAAGCTGTTTTATATTTAGGCCATATCAATTGACTCCTTCCAATGGAGGTGAGGACACTACCATATTTACATTTTCTCCCATCTTCCCTCTGACCACCACTTGATATCTGTGAATTACGTTTATATATTCAGCTATATTATCGCTTATTTTGTTTTGTAGCCATGATTTCCCATAGTTATTTTAAGTAGCCCTACCTTACCTTTCTGTTTTTTATCATGTCTTCTCTGTTGCCAAGCTATTCATTTTGATTTATGAATTAATTCACTGAATTTTGTTATCATATAAGGATCTTCCCTGCACATGAGCATTCATAGATACTACATTCCTTAGGTTTTCTCCAGCCTAAAATTGTTTACATGATACTTTATCGGTGAATCACAAAAACCAGATCAAGTAAAATAATTTGGGGTCAAATATACTTCCTTTTAAAAGTTTAAAGACATTCCCCACTGTCTTTTGCATTGAATATTGCTATGGAAAAAGTCTGAGGTCAGTTTGACTATTTCCCTTTTGTAGGTAATTTGCTTTGCTGCCTCAATAACTAAACAATTACTTTTCTTTTTTTTTTTTTATTTTTTAAAGATTTTATTTATTTATTTGAGAGAGAGAGCCTGAGCGGGAGGAGGGGCAGAGGGACAAGCAGACTCCCCACTGAGCAGTGAGCCAGATGAAGGGCTAGATCCCAGGACCCTGAGATCATGACCTGAGCCAAAGCCAGACACTTAACTGACTGAGCTACCTAGGTGCCCCTAACTAATTACTTTCCTATCTTTAAATTTCATTAGCTTAAGTGAGAAGTATGTCTCAGTATTGACTACTCCATATTAAAATTTTCTGGAACCCCGTGTGATCTTCCAGTATTTAGATTCCGTTTTTCCTTCATTTTGGTGAAAATTTTCTTGTCTTTTATCTTTTAAAACATCTTCTGTTTCATTTGCTTCCTTGAATTTTCCTGGTGCCCCAATTAACCTTACTATAGATATCATTGCCTGCCTCCCTTATATATTATTGCTTTTCCAACTACTTTAATCTACTTATTTTTGTTGCCAATGTTGTTTGTATGACTGGTATTAGCTGAACCTTTCTGCTACACTAGAATTTTTATTTTTAGCACTGCTTATTCTATTTCCTGATAATTCTTATGTATTTTCTGCAGTTAAATTGTTTTGGCTTCAGCTTGTTTACTAAGGCCTGTAATCTTTTTAATGTCATTATATTGGTGTGAGCTTCCATTTCATTGAAAGAACATTTTTTTTAGGCTGCTCTATAGTAGAAATTATAAGAAAAGTATTCTTCGTCCCAGTAAGAGAATTCTTTGGTTTTTACCTGCAGTCTCTCTCTCTCTCTCACACACACACACATCACACATTCTCACACACATGTATGTAGACATAGTTGTCGTATCATTTCTTTTCATTTTGTTCACACCCAGTCAGCTCTGTCAGGGCACGGAGGTATGGGTGATTTATTCCTACTCAACCTGAGACCAGTTTGTTTCACTGAGAGCTGCAGTTTGTGGGGTGATTACTTACAGCTATGCTCAGGTTTCTAGGGTTGGGGATAGGGTGGCCTCAACATGGGTATAAGAAAATCTGGAATTTTTAGCCATTATGGTACCAACTTGTGACGTGTGTCCCTTTCTTATGAGATAATTGACTGGGGTTTTAGTGTATCTCCCGGTGTCATGTGCAGCCCTGGACCTCAACTCAGTCCATCAGAGGTAGCCCCATTTTTTAGTTTCTCCCAATAGACATTGCTTCTAGTCTTCCATCAAAAAGACAAAAAGGATTATCTGCCCAAGTTTAATTCTCTGTGTAGCTGGGATTATTCATAAGAGATTGCTGGAATTCATTAAGTCCGTGTGCAGGTTTAAGGGGTGGTGGGGACAAGAGTAGGAGCTGAGCCTCCCTCCTCTGCTTCAGTTTTCTGCCCTACCCCCACGGCTTAGTCATCAGAAGCCAGTAAAAATAATTCATGTTTCAAAATAAATTTTGGTACCTATGTGTGAAGAGAATAGGTGAGATACAGTTCTCTCTCTGGGAGATTGTCATCCAGTTGGATGTAACTTCATACATAATCAGACATAAGCCAAAGCCCAGGAGAGAGGTAACCCCCAGTCTTTGTGATCTGACTAGATCCTTTACATTTGCCTGGAGTAAAAGCATGTGTAGTTAAAGGGTCAAGATACAGTGAGCACAGTTGATTTGTTTAATTCTGTTGAAGCTTGTCTGTTTTTGATATTAAGAAATAGACAGGCATAAATCCCAAATAGTAAAAGAAGTAACTCCACAACCATGTAAAGGAGGGATTGTTGCTTCACCTATATAATGAACCATAGGAAGCAATATATAATTCTTGGTATGGAGAATTGCATTTTCCTGGATTTGGGCAAGTCAGACTTAGTCACCTCTCTCTAACTATATCACATTAAAGGACTTGTTCTTTTGGAGGCTTAAAATGATGTCACCCGAAATGTGTTGTCTGTCCAGACCCTTTTCCAAAGTACATACAGAATTACTTGGACTAATCCCTGGTCCCCTAGACTCCTACCTGCTAGTATTATTCCATCAGAACTTACCCTTGTGTTACATACCTTTTAGAGCATTATTTGAAACAAACCAAAACAAAATAAAATGGAATGATGGAAAAGTCCCCTATGGAGCAAACTCTTCTGCCAGTCCAGTGCATATTGACTTGCTGAAATTAACTTCATGTTAAGCAAAGGCTAGGTTTATTTCTTAAGGGGCTGAGAAGTGAGCGAAATAATAGAGAAAAGTGACTGAATCGTGGGCGTAAGAAATAGAATGCCTTCCCTCGCAGTTGTACTGTGGCTGTAACTTTGGAAGAAAATTAAGTGTGTGTGCTAAAAATATTAGTATTAGATAATGACTAAGCAAGAAAGGCAAAAGGTGTTAATAAATTAAGTTAGCTCCTGTTGCCTACGGTTTATTAAAAGTATATGCCTTAAAAATATAATGTTACAACAATGCTAAAGAGAATTTGAGAAATGAAAAAAAAGAATCCCAAATAATGTCTTTCTTCTAATGGAACTAGTTCCCAGCTCACATATGACTTTCCAATCCTGAGCGCTCTAAATCTGTGGTCTCGCATCTGTTCTATATTTTCAATGAACATTAAACATAAATATTTCCCATGTTTTATTTGATATGCCTAATGATCATTGTAGTAGATTCATCACATTTCACCATGCAGACCTTGGGTAATGTATCAAACCATCTCCTTATGATTGCATAATTAAGGTGTTTTCTGTGGAGTCATACAGAATTGTGCTCCTCCTAGCAGCTGTGGTGGGACAAAGCCACAGGGGAAAACATATCTTCAGAAAGACAGAGCCTGCAGGATCCCATAGGACCAAATAAGAACTTCGGCGCTGGCTTTCCTCCTCGCGGCACAGACGGCGTGATTCCCAGGGACCTGGGCCAGGAGATGTGGATGTCGTGGGACATGTGGTCTCCAGGAGGGGCCAGAGGCTGCCCTTGATGAGAACTCCATCCGGGGAAGGCATGGAGCTTGGGCACTTCGGATCTCAGTGTTAACTACATTTTTCACAAGACACCAGTGAGCACTTTTCATTTTTGGATTGCTGGTTTCCCCTTAAGGACTGAGACAATCTCCCTTTGATATAACAGACTGTACTTCTATATTAATGTGTCAAGTTGCTGGGAAATTTACTGCCTCGCTGGGCCCATTAGACTGCTGAGACTCAACTCTGTCTTCAGTGCATCTCCGTCTATCAGAGCGTGATCGCCTTCCTCAGAACAGCTCGTCCCCATGTGCCTGATCGCCTTTCTCAGAACAGCTCGTCCCCATGTGCCACTGTGCTGAGCAAATCTCTTAACGGGATGAGTGCAGATGAATTCCTCAGGCCCCAGGGATCTTTAGGGACAAGAGGATGCACTCTCCATGAGACCCTGGGCAAGCAAAGCCTCTGGCCTCCTAAAGGGCATTCGGTCAAGGGTTTTTTGCCTGGTGTTTCCAGACACTTCTAGTTATATGTGATTTACCCATAAACCATCTATCACCACTACAGCTGAGAATTATACCTGATCTGCTACTAATCTCACCATCTCCAGTCTCCCCATCTCTCCCCCCACCACACACACACACACATCATTTTACTTGCTTGTAGCCTTGAGAATCCCACCCAAGTCATGGAGATAGGTCAATTTGTAGCTGATTGTTGTAAGGAAAACACTCTTTGAAGAAGAAACCACTGTCCTTACCACATAGTAGAAAGTACACAGAAGCTCATGATGAGAAGGGGAGACAGATCATAGAGATAACCTGGAAACTCTGATGGCACACATGACACTGAGTTCTACTTTACGTTACCAGATTTGCTTGTTTAATATAGGCCCCCATTCAACCCTTATTGTTTACTCTAGAAAAAGGCAGAGATATGGTCAGGGTGGATATTTGGTTTGTTGCTATCCTTTTAGGAATAAGTAGATAACTTTGTTACTTGGAATTTTGCTTTTTTTTTTTTTTTCCCTTCTAGTGTGGTAAGGTGGGGGCTTGTTAATTCAGGGAGGACCAGGAATCAAGCCTGCAGAGTCATTTCCACAGTGTAAAATCCAAGTGTGACTTCACGATCTTGTTTTTTCCCAGCCATGCATCAATTGTTGTCAGTTCCTGAATATGTAATATTGTGTATGATAATGCTCCCTAATGGGTGTTTGTGATAGAGTCAGAATATTGTACAACAGCATGTGTCACTGGGTGTTGTTAGCAAGCTCCGATGAACTCTGTTGTTTTCTTTATTCAAAAATCATCTGTATTGCTTTGGCACAAAGACGGGTAGAGCTACTGGTACAATTTTATTTTTAACATTCTGAACCATTGTAAGCCTAGTGAACTGTTTAATATGTTACATTCAGCAAGGATGACTTATACATTACCAAGGCTTTGGAACTGTTATACCTCAAAATGAATACAAGTGTGGACAAAAGCTTTTTGTTATGAGGCTCTGTGAATGCAAACCAGTCACCTTTAGGACTTAAGAATGAATCAGGAGTTGTTTTTGTTGTTGTTGTTTTCCCCATATTTTTCAATTTTTTGTTTCGTGATGGATATATAAAATACTATTCTGCTTCTAGCAGAATTTACCACTTTTATTTTCCTTCAAGCTCTTGCTATGATTTGTTTTATGGTTTTTTGTTTTGTTTTGTTGTTTTCCCTTGGAATGTGATTTACAAACTCAAAGAATTGGTTGAAGACTATGCTTTTAACTCAGCAAAGTCAATTTGGAAAATAAGATTTTCTAATTGCACTTGTAAACAAATATGCGAGACATCACAGTAAAAGCTAAGTGGGCTGGGCATTTATATGTGGAATCCAGAGTAAGTAATTCATTATGAAAACCCAGAAATTCAAACTCAAGAGGAATTCATGCACACATGAAACTTAGATGATAGGCAACATCCTCTTTTAGAAGACAGGGTAAAATGCCAGTATTAGGTTACATATTCATCTTCTCAATGTGCCTTTTATGCCAGCTTCTATATACAGAGTGGTCTGTTGGACTGTCGGGGGACAGTACCTGTTTGATCACCTGTTATGTACTGATATCAGTAGAACCATGAATATAGCTCATGCACCAAAGGATGTCCCTTCCTACACGTTAGTAAGAAAGGGGCCAAAGAGTCAAACCTAAAGCTCAGAAATTTAGGGGGGGAAAGAATTAAAAAGAAACAGAGCTCTATCATAGGTTTCCTGTAGAATAGGTTTACTAAGCAGTCAATATGGCCTCTTACATATTAATTACAATCTGAACAGCAGGGATGGTATTTACTAACCTCTCACCAAAGGACCAGGGGGGTTGTCCAGCACCAGGGGGAAGGTCTTATTTCTGTTCCCGCGCCTTGACATCATCACATCATTTTTCGGAGGGAATAAAATGACCTGTAAGTTACCCATCTGGGCATTTCTTTTCCCTCTTTGTGGAATATTCATTGCTGTGTCTGTGTTTTGTATGCTAGAACGGAGGAAGCACTGCTGCTGACATGTGATATATATGCTTCCGATCTGCTGTGTATATGTGTGTGAGTGTGTGTGCATGCAGATCTAGCTGAACTGCAGTCACACTGCTCTGTAGTCTGTATTTGAGGTCATTGTTTTATCTTGAGAAATTAAGATTAAAGATAACCTTAAAACAAAAACTTGAAGCCCCATACCTAGAATTGAAAGTGGTTGACATTTTGCTTACAGAAGTCCCTTCCTGATATAAACAGCCAATATTTTACAGAAAAAGATCGTGATTAAAAAAGAATTACAGCCCCTTCAACCTCTTCCCCCATGCCCAGTCCCTTCCCCTCAACCCTTTCAGTAGATTTTGAAATACTCTTAAATGTACACATATCCATGAAATGCATTATGTATTTTCTATTTACTGTTATTTTCCCTTTTCCCCTAATTTATAAAGTTTTCAAAATTTAATTCTTCTGCTCTTTTGAATTTGCAAGTTTAAAGATAATGGTTTTTATTCCTATTGTTTTGATGGTTACCTTTAAGATTATCATATGCATGCAGAGTTAAATGTGTAGTTGTTAGTGACATTAAAGAAAATCAGCATGTCATGCCTCCTTCCAAAGATGAAGACCTCAGTAAACATTCATGTCTCTTCAAAATATTGCCTCCCATCATCTCCTCAAATATTTCTGTGGCGGTGTGATCTGGAGCAGGGATCCATAACGTTTTCCTATAAAGGGCCGAAGAGTAATATTTGAGATTTTCAAGGCCATACAGTTTCTAGTACAACTACTCCATTCTGCTGTTATAGCATGATCATAGCCACAGGCAATATGTAAAGGAATGAGTGTGGCTGTGTTTCAATAAAACTTTATTTATGAAAACAGAAGAAGGGCAGATTTAGCCTGTAAGGTATGATTTGCTGACTCCTTATCTGGGAGTTTAGATTCACACATTTTTAATTTAGTATTATTATTTCCATTACAAACAATATTTAGATTTGCCTGTATTTTACTGGTTTCTTTTTTTTACCTCTGCTTAAATCCCACTCTTTCACCTCAGTTCATTATTTTTGTTGTTGTTGTCTTCACTGAATACATCCTTTAGGACTAAGGTCTCTGGGTGGCAAAACCTATCATTCTTATTATGTAGGTATGTGTTTGTGTGTGCATGTGGGTGTTTCCAGTTATGGGGACATGTAGTGTCTGCAGTGTCTGTAGAACAAGCAGTTGGAGATATCCATTAGCTAGTTGCACAGGCAGGTCTGGAGTTTGGGACTTGGAGAATAGTAAAGACAATGATAATACTATGTAGATGGCAGAGGTGCATTGACTTTGTTTAAAGGTTTTAAAATGATTGTATCTACTCCCCCTGGATGATATTAAAGCTGGATATATAATTGTAAATTGGCTGTTAGTCTTTCCTGAACCTTTGATTGCAATAGCTCATTGTCTAATGGTGTCTATCATTGCTGATGAGAAGGCTGCTCCTTGTCATTTCTTTGCTGGTAATCTAACTTCTCTATGGAAATTTTAAAGATTTTATATTATCTGTGTGCTGTAATCTGAATCTTTATGTTCCTCCAAATTCATATGTTGAAGGCTAACTCCCAATGTGCTGGTATTAGAAAGTGGAGCTTTCGGCAAGTAACTAGTGCCCTTGTAAAAGAGACCCCAGAGAGCTTCTCTGTCCCTTCTGCTATGTGAGGACACAGCATCAAGGCTTAAACAACAGAAATGTATTCTCTCACAGTTCTGGAGGCTGGAAGTCTGAAATATAGGTGTTGACTAGGCAATGTTCTCTCTGAAGACTCTAGGAAAGAATCCTTCCTTGCCTCTTCCTAGCTTCTAGTGGTTGCTGGCAACCTTTGGCCTCTTGTCATACAGCTATATCACTCCAATCTCTGTCTCTGTCTTCACATGGCAATCCTTCCTTGAGCATGTTCCTGTGTCCACATTTCCCCCTTTTTATAAAGCCACCAAGTCATTGGATTAGGACTCACCCTAATCCAGTATAAGTACATCTTCAAAGACTCTTACTTTCAAATGTCATACACTGAGGTTCTGGGATAGACATCAATTTTGAGGGGAGACTATTCAACCTAGTATAATATTCTGTGTTACAGAAATGATTCATTTAACCAATCCCCAACCACTAGAAATATAAGTTGGTTCTAGGGTTTGGGTTTTTCTTTTCTCCTTCTATTAATAACATGACAATAAACAACTTTGCACAAGGAGCTTTTTGTGCATGTGACTGATTATTTCCTCAGGGTAAATTCCTGGCAGTGAAATTACTCCATTCATGCTGTTATTTTTATATTCATCTATAACTCTTGGCATTTGTACACCTATGCAATACATTTTAGTGCTGAATAGAAAAGTGGTTGGCTTTTTGTTCCCCCTGATTAATCAAAACATGAGACAGAGAGAAAGAAAGAAGTGAAGAGAGGGAGAAGGGAGAAACTATGAAAGGAAGTGACCCTCCTTTATTCTCTGCCAAGGGCTCCATTTCCATGGGTTAAATAGCTGCTGAGTTACCTTCATCTGCACTTCCTAATTATGCTGACTTTTGTCCAGGCTTCTGCCTGTGTATCCCACATAGAGGACCAAAATAAAACAATATACAATACCAGCCTCCCTGCCATTACTATCATCTTGGACCAAAACTTTTTAATTGCCTCCAATCCATCCTCTGAACTACAGCAAGAGTGATCTTTCTAAAGGACAAATCTGATCCTACCTACTTCTGAATCCAACTTCAAAACAAGCAAAACAAAACTCTACCTAACACTTTCTTCGACTCCATAATGATTTCTCATTGCCTCAAGGGTAAAAAAATCCATTCTTTTAAACATAATTTCTAATGCTTTGATGACCTGGCATTCCGTCTAGTAATATAATAAGCTTCACGATACACATCATAACCACATATGACAACTTGTAGCTCCCTATAGTGGAAACCCACCTGGTTATTTTTCTACCTCATTCTCCAATCACCCACCCTGTGACAGGTTGCCATGGGAAAATCATATTTGTTCAGTAGGACTCTATCCTTCTATTATAGTTTATTGGACCTCAGGTACCACCTCACCTGGGTTAAGCTGATGTCCTCTTTTCTCAAAGAATTTGAAATCAGAGCTGTAATATACTTATGCTGTTTTCAGTGATGGTGAAGGCAACTCAGTGGCTGTTGGCAGTGGTGATTTTTCACCCTGTGAACTGAGAAACAGTAAAAGATTTTTTTTTGAGTGAGAGAGAGTGCATGCGAGAATCTTAAAAACGCTCCATGCTCAACACAGAGCTCCAGGCAGAGCTCAGTCTCATGACTGTGAGATCATGACCTGAGCCAAAATCAAGAGTCAGATGCTTAACCTACTAAGCCACCCAGGCACCCCAGTAAAAGCTTTTTTAACACTAGAGTGAAGGAGAATGATATGGTGAGAAGCATAGGCAAGAAAGGGCAAGAGAGAAGATTTCCTGGTCCCTATAGAACTCTTGTCCCTGATCCCACTCCATTCCTGAGGCCATTCTGTTTCTGCCCTTGAGACTTATCTTATCCATCTATATCCTCATTGAGATGTTCTCCTTTTGCTTAAGCTTGCTCTAGTAGTCACTTACTACCAAACAAATCCTAGCTGATACACTCACCATAGGCACCATGCCTTTCTTTTCCTCTGGGATTTGCATATTCTAGTCTCTGTACTTGGGATGCTGTACCCATCCAATACCTTCATCACGAATCCAGTTTCACCCCAGTAGTGACTACTTATTTTTGCATTCAACTCAAACATGGTTATATTTCCAGGACATCTTCCCTTGACATTCCAAGGTAGTTTGGGTTTTCCTTCACTGTGCTTCCATAGCATCTGCTGCTAAACTCGGTAAGAACACCTCGCACAGCAATAAATGGAAAATGATAATGCAGCATGATGTACTGTCCAGTAGCACATAAGCTTTTCGTGGGTTGTCTTTCTCACCATTGTTTCACCCACATTATCACAGTTCCTAGAACAAAATGATCCCTCAACAAAAATTGTTGATGTAAATTAAATAACTCACTTGTGACTATTCACACATTTGTGACTATTCACACTGTATCTTGATCTCTGTGATAATTTGGAACATTTTAACCCAGTGAGTTGGTCTATTAACAACTAGCATTTTCTAGCTGTCTGCCTCTCTTGCTGTACTGTTGGGGTGATTCAGGGCCAAACACCTATAAAAAGAGCTATGTTGAGGGAATAGAGGTTATAACAGATAAGCGTTCAGACACCTTCTTTGTCTATGCTGTGCTCACAAAGACAACATAATTTAAATTTCAAACCCTACATTAGATAGCTCTAGTTTCCTTAATTATACATTAACAATGGTATTGTCTGAATTTGGACCAGAGTGTTTCACCAAAGGATCAAGCAAATAAAAAGAAAAGCTTTTTAGTTTATTACTCCAAATTATTCACATTTATCTTTGCATTTCTCCCCTACCAGATCATATCACCTGCAGTGCCTAGCACCATGCTTTGTAAATTTGGGGGGGGTTAATATAGATAGGGAACAGAGTAGTGAAACATGTCTAGGCAATTTGATAAAAGTAATAAAAGTGGGAGGCACGTTGGTTTTCTACATTATCTAGAGAGTTAAATGCAGTGATGGCTTCTTGTAACTGTGAAATGTCAATTATAACTATGGAGGTGGTTTTGGGAGCACCACCAAATTCTACTCCGTGGTGGTAGTGTTAAGCCTGATTCTTGGTTGAGGTGAGGGCCTGAACAGGGACACAGCCAAGGCAGGTATTTGTGAGTGGACATTGGAGATGTTTACTCCTGTGAGCTCCAGTAAGGTTAGTGGAGTAAAGTGAGAGCTAACTGTTGGTCAAATTTGGGGATAAGAGCAAGTATACATGGTTCCTAAGTTCACATTCAAGAGCAATTAGTAGCCAGAACTTGGTCCATGTGTGGGAATTACTTAAAGTCACCAGCAGATTTTAAGGCATAAGTCAGAGAGACAAGACAGAGTTGAGTGTAAGCATGGTATATTTTGGAAATACTGACCACATAGAAAAAAGGGATATTTGGGTTGAGCTATAATCTGATAAATAAAGGAGAAGGCACCCTACAGAGGTCTCTATGAGGCATAGAAGTTGAGTGGTAGATACCTAAGTAACTCTTTCCATTTCTCATTTTTAATGGTGCAAGTTCTTGCAGATTATGGAGGTGTGTTATGATTATTTAATAACAAAATAGTTTTACAGTTCTCAAAGCACTTCCTCGTACATCTTGTTGGAATATCACCACAACATTATATGGTGAGATTTGCTATCATTATTTCCTTTTCACAGATGGGAAGGTAGTTTCTACAAGATTAAGTGGTGTGCCCAAGACCCTATTAGTAAGTGCAGAGGAGTTGGGGGTAGAGGTTGGTCTGAATTATATGTTTGTTTGTTTGTTTGCTTGCTTATCTACTACACCCCACTCACTGGCTTTGTCCAGTCACCAATACTGTGAAATCTACTGAGCTACCCTAGCATGTAAAACCTAGCACATAGAACACAGACACAGAGACCAGAATTAATTTTTTTTTAACACTATGGAGTACATAATGTATAAATGGATGCACAGAGGGGAAAATTCCCTTAGGACGAGTGCAAATGAATTCCTTCACATCACAGCATTTAGGCAACCTACTTTCTAAGTGCTTGTCACACTCATTAGAGAACCATGGGTGAGGGGTACAGTGGTATTATTTCCTCAGTGTAATCAGTTTATACTGTACTTCTGAAATGGCAGCCTCTAATAGTTAGTCAGTGAATAATATTTACTGAGCCCTTCGTGCATAGAAACTGTGGAGAAATTCAAAAGTAGTAAGAGATTAGGTCTCTGCATGTAAAGAACAGACAGTCCGGGAAGAATCATCAAAATATGCCCACTTTTATGAGGTGACAATAAGCCGACCCCGGACTCTGATATTGGGCCTCACAGTGTGCTTCAAGAAGCTCTCAGCAATCTTTGGTTATTCACAGGTGCCAAGGCAGGGAGGGCTGTGGCTTAGAGCTTTATTTTGCTAGAGAACCAAGGAAGAGAGGGAGAGCATCTGGATTCTTGGAGACTTTATTCTTTACAACCAAGGACTATGACATCATGGTTAGGTCAGGAGAACCTCAGATAGAGCTCAGTCAGGAGACCTGTCTTCAACAATCTGGAAAATCACAAAATTTCTGTGTGATTTTGGCCAAGTTGCTCCATATCACTTGGCCTCAGTTTCCTCATTCATAGAAGGAATCAGTGGGTTGATACGCCTCAAGAATTTGACGTTGTAAACCTACCTCTTTAGATGGTAGTAGTTGGCCACAGTGTGGTCATCTAAACTTGCTCACCTGGGGCATTTCTATCTGGAAGCTGTAGCATTTTGGGTTACAACAAGCATTTTGGAGGTAAACCCTGCAACATCTCTCCAGCCTCCACTAAAAAAAGTTTTCACCTATCTAGAAGCTGCAAATCAGTCAAGTTTTATCATAATGCAAAAGCTGACAAAAGCACTTCGGTGCTTGAAAATAAACTTGTAAAAATGGCTTCTGCAAATTGCTTTTGTAAGGGATAAGTAGACATTGAATGTTACCCTCCTTAATCAAATGGAATCTAATCATGGAAGGACTTTGGAGAGGGTTAATTAAAAAAAATACTTTATTGAGGTGAAATTTATACAATATAAAGCTAACCACTTTAAAGCGAACAATTCAGTGGCATTTTAACACATTCACAATGTTGAGCAACCACGATCTCTATCTACAGTTGACTCTTAAACAATACAGGTTTGAACTGTGCAGGTGCACTTATATGCATTTTTTTTCAGCAAATACAGTACAGTACTGTAAATGTGTGGTCTTGTTCTTATGATTTCCTTAATAATAGTTTTCTCTATTGTAAGAATACAGTATGTAATACACACAACATGTAAAATATGTGTTAATCAGCTGTTTATGTTATTGGTCAGGCTTTTGGTCAACAATAAGCTATAAAGTGGTTAAGTTATTGGGGGGAAGTCAAAACTTATACATAGATATTTGACTGTGCAGGAGGTCAGTGCCCCAACTCCCCATTGTTCAAGGGTCAACTATAGTTCTAAAACATTTCCATCACTCTAGTATAAAGCCCCTTGCCCCTTAAGTGGTGTCTTTCAAGGAAAAGCTCAATTGTTGAAAGAGCCAAAAACTAACCCAGAGTCAGTGCGAGATGGGAATGGCACCACCCCAACACATACATACAAACGTACTCCCTTCCTACTCATTTACAGCTATGAATTCAACACATATTCTTTAAGCATCATGGCATAGTGTTGTCCCACAGCATAATGGAGTGCTAACAAGTACACATTGTGAGGTCAAACTCCACAGTTTCAAAGCCTAAATTTACAGCTGACGGTCTGCATAAGCCCCATCTCTAGCCTGGGGGTAAAAATTCTGTATCTCAGAGGGGTATGGTGCCTTAAAGTAATAATGCATGTAGTCATTTATTTTAGTAAATAAAAAAAAAAGTAGTCATGCCCAACAAAAAAAAGGCTATTTGCCACTGAGGAAGAAAGACAGGCACTTCCTGTATTAGTGAAAAGCGGCAAATGGATATAGCATAGAACAAGGTTCAAGCGGTGATCTCGCCTATTAATGTGTTATGCAACCTCTGTCTCCACTTACTGAGCTCAGCGTATATATGAAGGCATTTCTAGTATCTGAGGCCACAATTGATGACATTTACGTTTTGCCAGTTTCCAGTTTTAGCGTTAGCCAATTTGTTTAAATTTGCTCAGCCTGAGTCAAATTATTAGCCCTATGATGAAATGAGAACCCCAACAAAAGGTCTTCTACCACTCCTACTTGGATAACTTCCTGCCAGAACTCATCCAGATCAAAAGTTTCTGCTCCATGGACTGTGGTTTCCCCTCCTCACATGCCCTCATTATTTCTCCCTAATTATATCCTTAAGCATACCAGGCTATTAAACAGACAAGAGCAGCTCAGAAGTAATCTATACATCAATCAGATATAGGATGGGCATATAGTTCTGGTTTTTACCATCAATTCCAGTTCTATTTTTCAAATCTGACCAGAACTTGCCTTTAGTGACTCTGAACTCTTAGGAAGGACAGTTTGTCAGTTGGGCTGCAGATTCCCTCTTAGCCACAAAAATGTCAAGAGCCACTTTCTTGTAGCCACCTGAACTCCAACAAAATCATTCTTTGGCTTTACCTCTGATTTTCTTTTTTTTTTTTTACCCTAGCCTTTCTTTTTTTCTGAGAGCCCTAGTTTCCAAGTAGTGCTTCACAGAAGATCTCTGTGCCCTCACTTTCTTAATTAATCCACCATTTCTCTAAAAGCGCTGAGTAATTATAGGCCTTGCCCTGAAAACATCAATTTCTAGTGCTTCACTTCTTTAATTCTGAGGGACCTGTGTTGCCAGGCCCTCATTTTTGAGTGTGACTCATCTATTCTCAAACAAGAGCCCATATTATAACCCAAATACATTCTTCTCTGACTCTCCAGCCAGTGCTTTCCATTCGTGCATGACTAGGGGAAAGGAAATGTACTAGGAACCCCTTCAAGAATTCTCTTTAACACTGCAAGCCTTCAGTTTGGTCTAATCCAAGTGCGACCATTCTGTAACTCCGTTTCTGTCAAAGAATTGCTGGGGATGTGGCTATGTGGACACTAGTGTGGTAGCTCTACAGCCCAGTAATTTCAGTTGGAAAGGGAAATCTGCTGCAAAATGAATCCTCATTTGTTTCAAATTTTAGCGTCAGTACACGTATTTGGCTGCCCATGGCCTTACTCCCCCATGCTGTCATTGGCCACTGAGTTGCATGTGGTGTTTAGTAGTTATGTCTCTTTCTAAGTGAGCTCATGATTCAGAATTTAAATTCACAGGACTGATTAAGAAAGGCATGAATTCATTTTACAGTGAAGCCTTGAATAATTTTCACAGTGGATTGGAGCACGAGCTGTGCGATGGCTTCTATTAGCACAGTGAGGTAATGAATCCTTGCTACTGGCAATCAACAAGCATTTCTTGAGTGCCTGTTTTTCCAGGCACCGTCCCAATCCCTGAAGAGACCCAGCCAAACAGGACACAGCTCTTGCCACCAAGGAACTCCTATCTAGTGGGGATAACAGGGCCTCTTGTCCTGGAACCCAGGGCTCATGCAAGAATAAAGCAATTGATGAGTCAGTAGAGGTAGGCAGGGGCTAGAGGGACAAGAGTCCCATTGTCCTAAAGAGTTTAGAAAGGAGAGAAGGAGCCAGTGAAGGATTTTAAGAAGCAGAGCCAAATGGTCAGATTTGCATTTTAGAAATACTGCTTTCTCAACAATATGGAGGATGAAATAGAAGAATCTCAAGGCAGGTAGGTAAACCATTCAGGAGGTGGTTGGGGTAGTTTGGATCAGAGATGATAAGAGCCCCAGTTAAGATCATAGTAGTGAAATGAAGAGGAATGGAGAAATATAAGTCATTTCAGAGAGTGAATATTGCCAGATGTGGTCACCTATTGACTGTTGCAGCTGAGAAGTAAGGAGGGGACTAAATTGACTTTCAGGTTTCAGGGACACAAATGAATGATTAGGTGTTGAGGTAGGTAGAAAGAAATATTAGGTTTTGATTTTGGGTAACTACTAAGAATTTTATATAACTAAGAGACATCACTTCATAGGCAAATGGAAAAAAGATGACCAAGTTCTGAAAGGTGTCTGGGTGGAGTCAGTTACGGATCCCAAATCGCAGTAGAGATTTGCGTTACGGAAATGGTGATGAGTTAGGCCTGTGTGGGACAAAAGCTCATGGAATAATAGTATATTGGTATTATTAACGTCTTTAGCATTTCCCATAAATATGCACATATAAAAATCAGCTGATTAAAACCTACATTTCACACATGTATATTTGTGAGAAATGACACTAGCTTTACATAAATTTGCTTCAGAATTAGCCTGTGGCTAATGTGAAGTGAGGGATACTTGTAAAATGGCTTTCTTCCCTGAAGCTTCAAAGCCTCTTTAAATGGCTCCAATCAAGTGCTACAGTCTGGGTTTAAACCAGAAGACAGAAGCTGCCTTCTGTGGGTTTTAGCACAAACTTCAGACGTGCAGCCAAGGACAAGAGTGGCTCTAGGAGGAGCAGGACATTTATCCCTCCAGGTGTTCATATATTGTTGTTTTCTTTCTGTCTTATCTTCTGGAAATAATCTCCTCTCCCTTTACGAGTTGACACATGGGGTGAAGTTTCCCTCATGTGTTAATATAATCTCTGAAGGAGTCAAATTCCCTTTCTTTCAGCTTTTATTAATTTGTTCCTCATAATTCTAGTGATGTGTTTAGATAGGGGAAAAAATAGAAGCGAAAAAAGAAAAAGAAATAATAATAAAAAGCAGAATGCCCCCCAGCGGCAAGCTGGTGGCATCCAGAGGTTGCAGATAATGGATTAGCTTTTACCTATTTCCATAGCAACAGCTTAGCTGCTCTTAAACACTTCTTTAAAAGCTTCTGATAAATGTATCCTGTGACCCTGAAAACTTTTCCATCTCCCTCCTGACTTCTTTCATCTTCAACCCCTCCTTTTCCCTTTGCCCCACAAAAGCACCAATTATTACCCATAACCTTGTAGTACTTGTCTTGGTTTTCTGCAGACCTGCTTCCTTTAACGGCCTACGATGGATTTGGCAGTGGGAGATGAGAAGGCTTCTCTCGCCCTCCCTTTCTTTCCCCTCTTGCTTCTTTCCCCCACCTTCACTTCTTTCTTCTCCTTTCTCTTTCCCCTTATCTTTTTGTTCTCATCTCTCTCTCTCCCCCCTCCCAAACTAAATATAAATGGAAGTCTTCATTTATATAAATGATTGAAATAGGCTTTGGAGGCCCTTCCCCTAACTGCTCAGCCTGCCAAAATACGTAATGGGCATTCCCCTTCCTCAGAGCAGGGGGTATGGCAGCCAGAGAAAAGATCCTGTTTTTTAGAAAGAACTTTAGAAATAGTGAGTCTTTTCTCTTTATCTGCGGGGTTAATAAGGAAGAAAGGAGATCAAGAGCCCCCAAATCCTGATTTTGTTCAGCTTAGTTTATATAGATACCTATTTAGCTTATTTCTATGGGGTACAATACTTCTCTCTCCTTGACTGAGGGAAAAAGACCTTGGAATCACCCACTATCAACTATGGCGTCTTGTGCAGAATGTAAATGGGTTTTTGGTTCCCATGGATCTAATCTGGCACTTCCCCTGAATATTATATTTAATAAAAACAGCTGTGAAGATACTAAAATTGGTAAAAATAGTGTTATTTGTTCAATATTATTTAGTCTCCATTATTTTCATAGATCCTTGTCAAGGAGGGTAGGATTAGGATTTTTTTTTTAAATATTCCTTTCCATAAAATCAATTTCACACAAAAAATAAGGAACTCAGCCTCAGCCTGGGAAATACTGAGGCCTAAGTCTGCACATATTTTGTGGGAAGGAGTCAGAAGTCTCCTCATGGGATTTGAAGTGGGTAAAATTCCAGGTTGAGGGTAGGTTAGAGGAAAAAGTAAAGTACAATATGCACTTAGGAGAGTCTGGGCCTGATGCAAGTCATGCTTCTTCTTTCCTGCAATACTTTGTGTAGGTAAAGACAATGTTCCCCAGACTGTACCCCACGTCTCCTTCCCTTTTTAATTTTTCTTTATTTTTTTATTTTTAGTGGAAACTATAATCAAAGAGAAACTGGTACTTAGTAATATAAGGACATGGAAAGAGACTTCACCATCCTCCTTTTTCCCAGGCAAACTCCTCAGCTAAGGCTCAGCATATGTGGAACTTCTAGTGAATTATGGAGCTCAAGGTGAACCTGGGCCTGAAAGAGTGGAGAGAGGGCACTGTTGGCTGAGACCCTCAGACCGCTGAGGGCTGGATGTGGCAGTGCTGAGTGAGGGACCCCAATTGTCCTCAGCACCCTGTGACAAGCTCCTGCTCTTCTCCTTTATGAGTGTGCCCATGGTTCTCAGGAGTGAGTTGGCTTCTGACTCCTTTGTTAACAACTTGCCGGAAACAGCTCTTTGGCTTCTACCTTGGGACTCATGCTATACCGGAGAGACTTTGGTTTGACTCCATGCTGAAGAGTAAATACTAGGCTCAAGCCAGGGTCTGCTGCCTTTGGGGTGAAGCAGGAACCAACAAAAGATTCTGTAGCTTTGGCCTAGAGTTTTTGCTCAAATTAAAGCCAGATAAACTTTGTAAACACAGTTTGATGGCTGGGAAGCAGTTGGACGTGGAAAGAAGGAGAACAGGATTTGGCTGATATTTGTCAGCAGAGCTGGGGAGGGGGCACTTTGATCCTCAAGTTTAAAAAACCTAAATTTCAGGTCTCAGCATGTTCTCTTTCGCTCTAACATCTGCAGCCCCCAGGAAGCTACAGTAGGGCAGAACATCCCCACAAAGGTCACTTGCAGGCTTGCTTTCCACCGGCAAGCTCTTCATAGCCCTGGGCACCAAGCAAAGATGGCATGGAGAAAAATGGCAGGAGAGGATAGAAGGAAGCAGCGGATGGTCGTTTCCAAATTAATATCTTTTCTCCTCTCGTTCTGCATTCAAAACCAAACAGTGAATCCAATTCTGCCTCAGGCACTTTCATCTGTGAAGTCAGATCGACAGAGAGGCTGGAAAGGAGAGAATATGGGGGAATCCAGGGAAAATGTACAGGAATGCATTATTCATTCCACAGTATCAGATAATGAGATGTTCCAAATGAGTGAATCTTCTAGATAACTGCATCTTCCTTTCTCAGTATTGAAACTTCCTTTGCATTTTAGACTATATTTACGTATTTTGTTAAAAGTGTGCTTTAAGCATCTCTGCCTTGAAATAGAATACCTTATTCTAATTTAACCATATCTTGCTTACTTATCATCATAGTTTAAACAGAAATTAATTATATTTCTCTGCCTTGCAGAGGTGCCACCCAGGCATGCCCTTCTGGGTCCCCACGTTTTTTATCTCTTTTTACTGGTGAATCTGCTGCGTTCTTCCCTGTGGGATGTCACTTGTCAGTTCATCAGCTTATAGCACTCTTTCCCCTTCTTACTTGTAATCTTTTGTCCACAGTGACTTAGGAATAAATGGATGTCCCCAGGGAAAGGCAAATAACCAAGCCTATTAAATCAGCAACTTTATTTTCTGTACGATTCTACATCTGCTATTCAGCTCAGATCAACAATTATTCTATGTCTTTAAGTGAGGATGCTGTGTTTGGTACTGGGGATTATGAAAAGTGCCCTTGAGTGGTTACCATCCATTAGAGGAGGCAAGCAGATGCCTCCCATTTTCCAGGGATATCAAATAGGTAAGGACCTTAAGTCAAATTCATTGTGTGAAGTGCATCAGTAGAAGAAAGCACAAGGTAGAGAAGTAGAATAGAGTGTTTAATTCATTTTGGTTAGAGAGGGTCCAGGAAGGTATTAGAAAGGAAGTGATACCTAAAAAAAAGGTTTTATTGGATGAGTAGAAGTTCTGTATGTGGAAAAAAATAGAGAAATATGTTCTAGACAATGGGAACAAGAGCCATGTTCATAAATTTGAGAATGCTAAAGTCTATCTCTGAATCTCTCAGAGAATTAATTACATGGGTTGAATAATAGCACTGTTTATTCTATTCACGGTGCTTTTTTTTTTTAACTCTGTTTTCTGAAGAAAAAAAATACATCAAGTGAGTGAAGTTGGTATTTAGTACCAACTTACAGATAAATATGGGGGATATTGGAGAACAAGAGAGGGATCAAGTCCATAAAGGAGGGACATGTCCATTTCCTCCTAAATTGGCAAAATCTCTCATATGAATGGGGAATGGTCTCATGTAGTATATTACCAACCAATTTTAACAAGGGTGTATTGTGGGTTTCTCATCTGGGGATCCCAAAAATGCAGTCCCCAGAATGGCAACATCTGCATCACCTGGCACCTGCTAGAAATAGAAATTTTCTGTCCCCACCGGACACCTACTGAATTAGACATGGGGGAAGTGACCCTGCCATCTATGTTTTCCCCAAGCCCTCCAGGTGACTCGGATGTACCACTGTTCAGAGAATACAGAGAAGTAGGACCAGATCACAAGGGAAACCCCAAAAATCAAGACCTGAATTAAGGAAAGTACCGACAAAGCCCCCACATTCCCCCTGCATCCTATTTCCTGATTGCAGAGCACACGGATTGGCAGACCAGCCGCAGCTTCTTAGACAGGGCCCGCAGTCCTCTTGGTCCAGAAGGTCCAGAAGCTTTATTTTATGGTACATAAGAAAGAGCCTCTCAGGAAGGCTCACAGATTCTTCCCAAAACAGGGAAACTTAAATGCCACTTTATTGATTTGCAAATGAGCCAAACCTGCTGAACAGGCTAGCCCCAAGAAATCTCTCTATTTGTCCATTTCCTTCCCAGAGGAAGGCTAAATGGGAAACTGAAATTAAATTAGAAGGCTGCAGAATCAGGCAGAGGGGACACAATTGTTCTGTTCAAATATCTTATGGCATCTGGTTATTCTGCATAATCCACCTGATTCAAAGAAATTATTTCTGACACAGAAACCACGCAGGTGGATTCTACCAGTCAGGGCTTTCCCTTCCCTTGGGCAGCAGTGGATGAAAACTGCCACTGTCCTTCTCTCACACTTCTTTTCCATGCTTCCCAATTTAGAGATGCTAATATCATAGATTATGTTGGGTTCAGGTCTCAGGCAGCCACAGGAACTCTGTGTATATAGGCTGAGTTTGTAGTCATATCATCGGACCCATTGCATATGGCATTCATTAGTCAAGTTCACAAGGAAGGAGAAGCGACTGTCCCTCTGTATGTAATCTACATGTATTTAATACGTCTGTATTCCAATTACACTAGCCATTATATGATGATAGAGGGCTGAAGAAGGAGAGAGAAAATGAAAGATAAAGAGAAAATTGATGTGGCTGGAGATGTATTCTTGGAAAACAGATAAGGGATAAAATCTCGCTTAAGGACTTCAGCTTTTGGGGCGCCTGGGTGGCTCAGTTGTTAAGCATCTGCCTTCGGCTCAGGTCATGATCCCAGGGTCCTGGGATCGAGCCCCGCATCGGGCTCCCTGCTCAGCGGGAAGCCTGCTTCTCCCTCTCCCACTCCCCCTGCTTGTGTTCCCTCTCTCGCTGTGTCTCTCTCTGTCAAATAAATAAAAATCTTAAAAAAAAAAAAAAAAAGAACTTCAGCTTTTAATTTAATGGGATTCAAGTCTTAAAGTGATGTACTTCATTCTTGAGACCTTTTGATTTTTTTTAGTATTTTAAGAGAATTGGATAGAGAAGAGTCTCTTTCTTGCCTGGCTCCACTCTGTTGCCATTGTGTAAATGTTGTTACTTGATACAGTGTTATTAATACTACTTTGTTGCCTTCTCCAGCTTTTACGTGCTGCTTAATTCAGGGGAAATATGAACAGATGAGTGGAAATGCCTTGGGGGAAGGGGGCCAGTGAAACCACTGCCTTAATCATACTCTGGCAGAGCCATTCTCCCATAATTTCCACTCTTCTTTATTTTTGAGGCAGATGTGTGTGTGTGTGTGCATGTGTATGTGTGTGTTGAAGGGAGCAGGAATCCTGTACCTGATTCTAAGCAGGGACCAATTCTTGAAAATACCCACTTTTATTTTTCCCTACTACCTTTTAAGCCTACCCTCTTCCTTTTCCAATCTTTTATTCCACTTATTTCATGGACCCTTGTCCCCCTTTGAAATCCCCTATAGCCCACCCTAGCCAGCTTGGCAGGTTAGTAAGCCCTGGTCAAAGTTAGAGGCAGAATACAGGATAAGTGTTCAGAGTCCACTGTGCACACATGCGGCCTATTTATAAGCCTGAGTCTCTGCTCTGAATCCCCGAAATGCTCTGTATTTCTGCTTCTGGCACTTTCAGCAGTAATGTCTCCAACTGTAATGAGTTTTTATCACTTTGAGAAGTACCACAGCAGGTTCCAGGTCTAAGCTCTCATTTCTATACCCGTAGGAGAAACAAAATCCATTGGAAATGAATCATCCATCGTTTGAGGGCTACTTTGGGTCCCCTCCTCCTTCCATCAATACATATTGCTCAATACCATCTCCAGTGAGGGAGGGTCCTCCGTGTTCAGTGGATAAACATGGAACTGCCTTTAGGACGGATAGCACTGCCTAAGAACTTTCTTCAGGGGCTTTTAACTTCCCCACTTCAAATAAGTCAGGAGATATCTAATTCAAGGATTAAAATAAGCACCTGCCAAAAAAGTGGGTGGTGTGTTATTATACTGACCTTTTTCCTAAGATAATAAATCTGATGAAGGCCTGATCATTACATTTGAAGGGGATTTTTATATTCTCTCGAAGTAACAGGCTGTGGTCCTCTCTATTGGATTGGAGACCTAGCTGATCACTTTGGCAGGTTCCCTGCCTCAGCTATTTCTAAGAATCTCTGGTCATAACCATCCCCTCTGCCTATCATCTTAACATTCCTAAAGCCAAGGCATAGGATTGCCCCATTCCCTTTGCATAAGATGCTTACTGATGACTTACTGTTTGACTCATCACACCCACTTTGCCTTGTCTGATAGACAGATGAATAATTAGGGACACAATAAATGCCTATGTGTCCAAATCAATTTTGCCACTAGCACTCCATCCATTTCTGCCCTTAGTTAAGGCATTGCCCCTAGATAAATTGTAATATTTCTTCTCTTGTATTTTCCAAAGAGGAAAAAGAATATTTTACCAATTTTAGCTCAAATAAAATGAGGGTCCCTCTGCCTCACTTAAGTATGTGCCAGATGTGATCTCTAACCCTCCATCTTACTATGTCCCATAAGCACCTGACATTTACTCTGGTGACGTACATATATTTAAAGTGGCCTTGGCTCGGGGGCACCTGGGTGGCTCAGTTGGTTAAGCGACTGCCTTCGGCTCAGGTCATGATCCTGGAGTCCCGGGATCGAGTCCCGCATCGGGCTCCCTGCTCGGCAGGGGGTCTGCTTCTCCCTCTGACCCTCTTCCCTCTCGCGCTGTCTCTCATTCTCTCTCTCAAATAAATAAATAAAAAATCTTTAAAAAAAAAAAATAAAAAAATAAAGTGGCCTTGGCTCTTTCAATAGTTTGACTATTGTGTCCATTGACAGATGAATGGATAAAGAAGATGTGGTATATATACACAATGTTATATTATGCAGCCATCAAAAGGAATGAAATCTTGCCATTTGCAACGACATGGATGGAACTGGAGGGTATTATGCTGAGCAAAATAAGTCAATCAGAGAAAGACATGTATCATATGATCTCACTGATATGAGGAATTCTTAATCTCAGGAAACAAACTGAGGGTTGCTGGAGT
>NC_138379.1:70883236-70904477 GCF_054177405.1 Leptonychotes weddellii
CGTCCTGGCAAAAATCCAAAAGTTTAGTAATACATGCTGCTGACAAGATGGTTGGGGAAACAGGTAGTCTCATAGATTGTTCCTGGACGTGAAAGATGGTAAAATCCCCATGGAAAGAAATCTATCAACAACCATCAAAACTACAGATGCATCTGCACTTTAAACCAGTACCTCCTCTGGATCTCTATTCCATACACACATTTTCCCATGTCTAAAACACACATGTACACACACACACACACACCAATACAAGGTAGTTTGAGTGGCATTGTACTAGAGAAAAATTGAAGCAGAAATTCACACACATCTGTGAAGAGGCTGCTACTTAGATGAACTGAAATACATGTATACAAATGAATACAGTGCAGCTTTGCAAACATAGTAGGTATATTGTTATAAATATGGAGACAACAGTATATATACTCTGGTACTTTTTGTGTCAGAAAGGGTGATAATATAATTTTTCTTACTTGCTTGTTTTCTACAAGTAAACATCGGATGGATAAACAAAATACAAATAAGTTATAGGAGTCCATAGGATATTGGGGTACAGGGGGTAAAGGTGGGCATCAAAATTTTCATGTATACTTTTTAAAATAGGATGGTGTTTCAATCATGTAAATGTACTAACATTTCAAAAGATTACATTAAATAATTTGAAAATGGGATGCTGTATAGCTCATACAATCCTGAGGAGCTATCTAATTATAACATATCTCTTGTTTGCAAGGAAAGGAGAGAACATCTCTCTAAGCAAAAATAAATGTCCTCCATCAAGCCCCTCCCCATGTCACCCAGATCTTCTGACACCAGGCTATGGAAATGAGGCTCAGTTACTGCTTGTTCTTCTTCACAATAAATTAAACAGTGGGGAAGAAAAAGTATTTTTGTTTCCAAATCTCCCCACTTCACAGCTCTATAATCAAGTTCGAGTGTAGTGACATTACTTGATATGTCCTGGAGCAAGAGGACTTGTAAATATAATGTGTTATTAGGCTCCTGTGAAATTATAGAAGGTGATTGCTCCCTTCCCTCGACAATACATATGTGACCATTATCTGGGAAGTGAAGTGCATAAAAATAGACAATGTTAATAAAAGGATTGAAAATATTATTAGAAGGTGCATCAAATTAAGCTGATTTAAAGGCTGCAAGAGTCTAAAATTTATAGCAAGTGTGCCATGGGCTCATTGGGATTGTAATTTGGAGAATCCCTATAAAACCTGAACTGGAGCCAACCGTCTCTACTCAAGGCAATTTTTCCTATAGGCTCCCTGAGTGCAGTGAAAATGTCCACGCATGTGACTTTTTTCTCTCCTACCTGAGTGCTGGTGTGTTGGCTACAATGTAGAACATCCTGATTTATATGAGCAAAAAGTGAGGACCCAGATTTTCCTCCCTCACACAGCCCTGGAGGTTCAGGGAAAGACAGAAAAGAGGTTTTTCAGGCAAAGTGGCCTCCTTTTGAGGCTGAAAGTACTGAACTTGAAGGCACTATCATAAATATCAATGCCTTTTTACCTGGCATGCTGGTTGAACCTTACTAACCTGAAATATTTTCTGGGCTAGTGACACTGGAGCCTCGAATAACCTTTTAGTCAGCTGCCTCGATACTTAATGTGTTTTAAACCTTTTTGGCACAACTGCTTTCTGAAAAGATCTTGCACAATATATTCAGCCTCAGCTGTCTCTGATGTTATAGAACACTTGTTGCTGGGAATAATATTTTCCATGAAAAATACCTGCATCATTATGACATGTTAAACATTTAAAGATAGTTTCCAATGGGTTTTGTTTTTAAAGGGAAGAGGAATGTAAATTCCTGGTGGGTGAGTAGTGAGCGCGGGAGATCTGACCCCCTCAGTAAATGGTGTGAATTATTCCATTGGAAGCATCCAATGACACTGCAGTCTAGAGTACTGGAAAGCCACACTTTTTTTTTTTTTCTAACATGCTTTAATTGCTTTTTGCTGGGGCCAGGGATATTTATGGGTTAGGAGATTGCCAAGTTATTTATTAGATGGAGTATCTAGGGATAGACTAATATAAATCACTTAGGCTGGTATTGAATATACCAGACACTCAGTAATTTAAAAAGCTTTAATAAAAATGCTAAAATATGAGACTTGTCTTTGGCCGTAATGAGACTCAGTTATCATGTTTTTATCAGCGATATTCAGTCACGGACCCCCCCCCCTTTTCCTAGTGTAAGAAAATGTGGATGCAATCGTTATTTCCAGACTCTCCAGATTTGTTTGAAACTGAGAAAGGTTTTAAAATTTTGAAAAAAGACTTGGATGAGAATTACATTGAGGGCCTCATGGCTGATTTCCTCATATTAGGAAATCTAGCATGTTCTTTTATATTAGAAATCTTGTCTTTTGTGGATCTAGCATGTTGGAGGATAAGAAAAAGGGGGCATATGCTGTTCACATGGCCCATAGAAACCTTCCATGGTGTATCTTCTATGTATGCAGATCACATTACTGTGAAGGCTGTAGCCAATCCCTGTTTTGCAAAGCACAGAGTCAAAACTCCTCAAGTTTAGAACCAGTGGAATCCCTAAGAACCAAGACTATAGCTTTTATTTTCTTTAGTGGGAAGACTGAATTATAGGTATATGTCATTCTATGATTTTTAAAGTGTACTTTCTTCCATATTCTTCTTTTTTTTTAAGTTTTTAAGTCCAGTTATCATACAGTGCTATATTAGTTTTAGGTGTATGTTATAGTGACTCAGCACTTCCATAAGTCACTAGGTGCTCATTACGCCAAGTGCCCTCCTTCATCCCCATCACCTATTTCCCCCATCCCCCCACCCCTCTCGCCTCTAGTAACCATCAGTTTGTTCTCTATAGTTAAGAGTCTGTTTCTTGATTTCTCTCTCTCTCTCCCTCCCTCCCTCCCTCTTCTCTCTTTTTTCCTTTGCTCATTTGTTTTGTTTCTTCAATTCACGATGCATGAAATCATATGGTGCTTGTCTTAAAGTGTACTTATCTTTATGATCTCATTTATTCATAACTAGAAACTTTTTAGGAAACTTTTATCATCCTCATGTGATGAATGACTGAAATGGTAGGTCATGGAGAGTGAGGGAATTGCCATTTTCATAAAACTATGGGATGGAAGAGAGAGACCTGAATTCTCTCTGCCCTCTTCCTTCCAAAGCTCATCCAGCTCTGGACGAGATTATGGGCAAGTGCTCATTTCTTCATGATTTCCCAAGTGCCATCCTTCTTCCATGATGAAGAGTTTCTGTGTCTAATTCCAGGGAATTCCTTTCTTCAATTCTATCTCACACCTGCTAGTGCACGATGACTGCGTCTTGAGTGTAAGAGTGAGGTGCAGTGACCTAGCTTTGCAGCACAGAGCAGGGGGAGGAGAGAAGAGAAGAAGGAACATCCAGTTGGCAGGTGGGGCAATTACTGGGGAAAATGTGAGACTGATTCCTGATGGACTACCCAAGAGTGATACCGTGTCTGAAGGGGCAGCCAGCTCAGTTGAGATGCCACCCATGCTCTGAGGTTGCTATTTGGTTGAACACAGCACAGCAGAATCACACAGCCAGCCTTGTCATCAGAAAGCTCTGTGGTGGGGTACAGAGCAGGATAGGAGCCAGCTGGTGTCAGTCTTTAATATGGAGCAAGTCAGGAAGGTTTGGAGATGGGGGGTGAACATGCCCCAAGGCAGATATGGCCTTCCCAAGTGGTGTTCCAGATCTGGAGGGAGCCTGGGTATTAGGTAGGGTTACGGGACACACTCTGAAGAAGGGCATGGAGGAAGCCCATTTTCTCTCACCCCTCCCTGCTCAAAATAAGACATTTCAGATTTGGGACAGGGAAAAAGTTGGACATACAAAGGTAATATCAGAGAGTACCTGCTGACAGAAGAAATCAGGAGGGACAGGGGTTGATCGCAGGGTTGGGGGTGGGGTCATGAAATTCTGAGTGTGGACACATTTGGCCTAATTCTCAGCCCAGCCATCCCCCTAGCCCCACCTGCCCCATCCAAGAAGCAAGCACTTAAATACAGCAGGACTGAGGCTGTAGACTAGGGGCCTCCAGGACTCTGTGCTGAAACCCTGGGGCAAATCCCAGGTGATCTTGTCCCCTTTCAAACTTCTTTCTGTGGCCATATTCTGTGATGCAGGAGAAATAAATAAGGGGTCCAGGAACTTGAGGCAGGAAATGAGAAGAGGCTGTGGTCAAGAAGATGCTGGAACATTACCTGCATTACCTCATTTGGTTTTACCACCTACTCAGTGAGGCAAGGGTTGTTGGTAAAATCTTTCAGATAATCCAAGTGAGGACCACTTCTCCAAACCCTACAAGAACTCTCCAGGGGTGCTTGGGTGGCTCAGTTAGCTAAGCATCTGTCTTCAGCTCAGGTCATGATCTCAGGGTCCTGGGATCGAACCCCATGTCAGGCTCTCTGCTCAATAGGGAGTCTGCTCCTCCCTCTCCCTCTACCTCTGTGCTCTCCCCCCCATCTCAAATAAATAAAAAAATCTTAAAAAAAAAAAAAAGAGTTCTCCATTACCTGCCATACTGTTTCCACCCCTAAAAAAGTCCCAGGCACTAGGGTGTACAGATCAAGGCTCTTGGAGTCAGGCATACTTGGGTGACATCCTGTGTGCTTTTGCACGTGGGCTGAGACCTTGCATTCTAGAGTCATTCAGAACAGGACATCTCAGCTTTTCCTTTTTCTGGCTGTGTGACATTAAGTAACTTATTTATCTCTCATTCTGCCTCTGTTTCCTTGTCCTTAAAATGTGAAATAGTAATCCGGCCTCATAGGGTTTTCACAAGGATAAAATAAGTGGTGTGCAACAAATTCTTTGTATAGTACCTCTGGACACTTAGAAGTTCTCAAAAAATGAGAGTTGCTGATAAAAAAAATAATAATTCTAGAAGTAGAATTAAAGAGCCCATGATATTGACATTTACCCTGTGCCAGGCACTGTGAGAAAATCCTTTTCTACTCATTTGCCCTTTATTCCTCACTGGGACCCGTGAGTTACCTATGATCATTACCCTGCTTTGCCGTTTGGAAATTGGAGGTTAGGAATATTTAGACATTTGTTCAAGGTCAGCTATGAATGAAAAAGACGGGGAGCCAAGGTTGCATTAATAAAAGAAATTATGACAAAGTTAAAGAGGGAGAGTAGAGAAGGGGAGAGGTCTGAAACCAGTGCTTACGGGTCCCCAATTCCAAGGGGTCCTGGTATGAGAGACACCTGGGTTAAAAGAGGTTATGGGACTTCTCTCCACCTCCCAACAAATACTTGACAGAATTGGGGCTAGACCCAAAGGGTTTCGTTAGCTGCAAAATGAGGAGGTTGTGCTAGATGATCCCTAAGGTCTCTTTTTGACTTGAAAATTGTATGATGTAAATTAAACCCTATGATTCTAAGGGTCTGTGTGTTTGGCGAGAAATCTCAGGGAGAGGGAGCAAGTCAGGAGAGCAAGGAACAAAAGGAGGCTCCCAGAGGGAGGGCATCTCCATGCCCTAGAAAGAACAGGACCAGATGAGAAAGACTCTTTGACTGCATGTAATTTCTCTGATCATGGTCAGTTGCTTGAATTGTGCAAATTAAAAATAGGAGCCGTGTGCCTAAGTCTATAAATAATTTCCGTAAGCGACACTGTGGAGACAATCCTTACAAACGAGCTCAGTGAAGCTTGTGTGGTTTGTGATGCCGCCGGGTCCCTGGTGTGTGTTTATGTTTCTGTAATTCATAATCATTTCTTCTCATTCCCCACCATTCCTCTCATCACAATAGAACGAAGAAGAGAAAAGCAATCAGAGTACAGCGGGTCTAATCTTATCCAGCATAATATAAAACTGTATCACACCAGGACATGTGGGGAGGCCAAGTTCACACTCAGAGTCTATAAAACCGAACAACATGGATCTGGCCGTGCCTCCCAAAGCATGTGACCTCATGCAAGTAGGACTCTCTGGCTGCCCGCACTGGATCCCGAGAGGTTGTGTTATCTGGAAAATCTCTTGCACTCCCAGTTAAATTCAGCACACATTGATTGAGCACCTATTAGATACCAGGCACCGAGCAGCCCTAGGGAGACTGAGATGAACAAATAGCAGTCCTGGATCACACAGATCCCCCAGCCCACTGAGCAAGAAAGACATAGCAAACAATAGGACACTATGAGAAGTGCTTTGAACTGAACATGTAGGTTGTCAACCCTGAGCTTTGTTCATCTTACCTCTTAAGGGGCTCTCCCATTTGTCCATCTCTGCCCCTCCCTCCTGCTGGCACACTTGTCCAAGCTGCCACCACCTCACTACTGAACAACATTCTAGCTAGTTCTCTTGTCCCTGCTTTGCTTTGCTCCTTCCATTCTACACACTGCAGCCAGGAGCAACTTATTTGCAATGCAGATCTGTCCAGCCTCCAACACTCATCATCATCATCATCATCATCAACATCTCTAGACATTTTAATGCCCTTTGCCATTTCTCTTATAAAAAAGGCCCAAACCTTAGTGTTTCATCCAGTAGGCTATAGGGTCTGACCTTACCTGTCCACTCTCTATTTGTGTGATTTTACTCTTTTGACTTCAGCCACAGGTACCCAAGTGAACCATACTCTGTGTCTCTGCAAAGCCTGTAAATATGTTGGCCCCTCTGCCCAGCTCTGCCCAGAACAAACACTTCACACAAACTCCTTGACCAGGACAGACCCCCTATTATGGGCTGTCATAGCGCCTCGTACCACCATGTCATACATAGCACACCCACACATTGATCCCTGTGATTATTTATCAGTGTCAGTGTTCTCCTCTAAACACTACTCTTCATAATTCACATGAGAGAAAGACCTTTCTGTCTGCTCTTCTCCCCGAAGATAATGCCCAGGATACAGTAGGCACTAAATAAATGCTTTAGAATGAATGTATTACATTATTATGCACAGGTAGCCCCGGAGGGCATGGCCTTATATCTGTCTCTGGAATGGGGAGACCTAATGGAGAGGGGATTGTATCTCAGTATCAGTTTTCAAGTATGAGTAGGGCTTGTGCAGGCAGATGAGTGGGGAGAGGCACAGGGGCAGAAGGTAGACCATATGCACAAACGTGGAACTATGCATGAACAGAGGTGTTTCGAACATTGCCAAACAGGCTGACGTGGGTAAGGTAGCATTCTTGTTTTGAAAAGAAAGGAAAGGGGAAACAGTGGGCAGGTAATGAGAGACAGAGAGATTAGTGGATGCAGGTTGAGCATCACGCAATGAAATAGCAATACATGAAAAAGATATTTTCTGAGAACCTACACGTAGGGGGTTGGCTTCTCTCCTCATAGCACAGCTCTGGTTCTCCTTCTTCAAAGCTGATAGGCTGTGCTTTGTTTTTAATAACATCTATATGGAGTTATAATTCCTTTATCAGGATGATCTTCGGTAAATGCACAAGGTTGTGCAACGATCACCACTCTCCAATTCTAGAACATCTTCATCACTCCAAAAAGAAACCCTGTGCCCATTAGCAGTCACTCCCTATCTGCCCCTCTCCCCAGCCCCTGGCAACTTTCACATGTACTTTCTCTGTCTCGATGGATTTGCCTATTCTGGACATTTCATGTAGATGGAAATCATACAATATGTGACCTTTTGTGTCTGACTTCTTCCACTTAGCATGTTTTCAATGTTCACCCATGTTGTAGCATGCATCAGTACTTCATTCCTTTTAATGGATGAATACTGTTCCATTGTGTGGATATACTACATTTTCAGTTATTGATGAACATTTGCATTTTTCCCATTTTTTTGTCTATTATGAATAATGCTGTTATGTATTTTGTGCCCAAGTTGTTGTGTGGGCATTTATTTTCATTCCTCTTGGGTACATACCTAGGAGTGGAGTACATGGTAACACTATCCTTAACCCACTGAGGAACTGCCTGACTGTTTTGAAGACAACTGCACTGCTTTACAATTCCACCAGCCGTGTATGAGGGTCCCAATTTCTCCATGTCCTCACCAACTTTCATTAGTATCTGTCTTTTTTTTTTTGTCCTAGTGGAAGCGAAGTAGGATCTCATTGGGGTTTTGATTTACATTTCCGTAATGAGCTATGATACTAAACACCTTTTCATGAACATACTGGCCATTTGTATATCTTCTTTGGAGAAACGTCTATTCAAATCTTTTGTCTATTTTTAAATTAGGTTATATCTTTTTATTGTCAAGTTGTAAAAGTTTTTATATAGTTTGGATACTACTCCTTTATCAGCTATATCATTTGCAAAAATGTTAGCTCCTTCTGTGAGTTTTCTTTTTCACTTTTTCTATAGCACTCTTTGAAGCACAAAATTAAAAAGAGTTTTTTCTATTTTGATGATGTCCAATTTATCTATTTTTTTCTTTTGTTGCTTGCGCTTTTGCTGTCATATCTAAGAAACCATTGTCTGATCCAAGGTAACAAAGATTCACACCTGTGTTTTCTTCTTTTAGCTCTGACTTTGAGGTATTTGATCCATTTTGAGTTAATTTTTTGTGTGTAATGTGAAGTAGGAGTCCAACTTCATTTTTTGCCTGTGGATATCCAGTTGTCCTAGCACCATTTGTTGAAAAGACTATTCTTTCCCCATTGAATTATCTTGGCACCTTGTTGAAAAATCAATTGACCATAAAGATATGGATATATCTCTGGACTCTCAATTCTATTCCATTGATGTATATGTCTACCTTTAATGCTGATTTTTAATAGAGAGTGCTTCCTAGGAATATGTTCAGGATTAAAGGAAATAATGTATACAGAGCAATTAGTAGCAGGCTCAAAGAACTAAACACTAGTGATTTTGTTACTGCCGCTGGTGCTGGTACCACTTTGTTCCCAGTAGCAGTCTCCCTGGACTTGTAATGTTGCTAGAAGATCACCAATTCACAGAATTTTAAACCAGAAAAATCTGAGAACTCATTATCTAGTTTCTTCACTTAAAACCAACCAAAAGAAACAAATGAACACACACACACACACGCACACACACACCTAAACCAGAGGGGTTAAGTGATTTACAAAAGATTATACAGCTGTGGAAGAACCAAGATCAGAATCCACTTATCCCACACTTCATGTCTTGCTTTTGGCACCATGTCATACTATTTCCGTATACAGAATATGGCATGACCTAGCCTAGAATGCATGCTATAATTCCCAAATTAGTCTTAACTCTAGTTTATGAAATAAGCTCCCTTGTTAAAATGCAAAAAAAAAAAAAAATTAACCCTACAAGAATGAAATAACGTTTCTTTAAAAGTCTTTACTGTATTATTTTTATAAATTAGCTTTGAGTATAATGGAAATCATTTCACATTTATGTTAGCTTTCACATGGTCTCTTAATATTTTGTTATTCTCTGAGGATAACAAGGAGAGGAGAGGAGGAGGGCAGAGGAGAAAACAATAATAGCTACTTAAGTCTCTTTAAAACATTCTCTCTGGGACACCTGAGTGGCTCAGTTGGTTAAGCGTCTGCCTCTTGGTTTCGGCTCATGTCATGATCTCAGAGTCATGGAATTGAGCCCCACGTCAGGCTCTGCTGAATGTCAAATCTGCTTGAGATTCTCTCTCTCTCCCTCTGCTCCTCCTCCCTCTCTTCAAATAAACAGATAAATAAAATTTAAAAAAAATTCTCTCTAATCTAATCTAATCTAATCTCCACATTCTTGCCCATGTTATGGTAGGGGAAGCTGAAGCTTAATGGCCTTAAATATTTTTTTTTCAATCACACAGAAATTAGTTGGAAGAAAAATGGTATTCAAACTTCAGCCTTTATGATTACAAATTACAAGATTTTTTTTTTTAAACAGTGACATCCAGTCTTAAACAAAACACTTAAAACCTAATTAGCAAATACTGTGGCGGGACAGGGACAGGGTAGGTTTGAAATGGGTGAAATTAGTGCCCTTGAAATAATGGAGTATGGTGCTCAAGACTGTACCCTGTCCCTTCTACAGAAACAGACACTCCCTAAAAGAAAAGAGATAAGGAGGGGTCAGGCAATCTCTTTAAACAAACCTGTTGATTTGCCCCGTGCATTTGCTTAGGCTCAATTATTCAGCTAAAGAGGAAGAAGTTCAAATTTATTGAATATTTACTTTTTATCCTGGAAGCATATATAATGCAGGCTTCCCAGTTATCAAAGGAGAACATCGTCTGTATATAAGTCCAGACTTAACTTTGAAGGAACTGAGATTTAGAAAATGAGCAATTAGGAACAGACTAAGCTAAATAGCAAGATTCTAAATAGCATGAGTAATATCAAAAATGAATATATAAAAATGAATAATAGCAACTAACATTTATTAAGTATTCATTTCCAGGCACTGTGCTAGTATATTCTACACATTTCCACTTAATTCTAATAAGTAGCTAGAAAGAGAATTGTTCTCTTCATGTTACAGATGAAGAACTAGGGGCTCAGAGGAGTTAAGCCAAGATTGTCTAAGGTTACACAGGTATGTTGGACCCCAGAACCTAGGCTATGGTACATGGCCTTCTCATATGCTATTCCAACTATATCATATCGACTTTATGGAGGATGGTGTTAATATGTACAGAATCACACGTTTCAATCCCTAATTTACTCAGGTTTGTTTCCTCACAAATGCATAATAACATGTATAAGAAACTGTAATTGACCCTTGAACATGGGGGATAGGGGTTTCAACCCCCCATGCAGTTGAAAATCCACATATAACTTGCAACTCTCCAAAACCGTAACTACTAAGAGCCTACTGTTGATCAGAAATCTTGTTAATAACATAACAACTGGTAACACATATTTTATATGTTACATGTATTTTATACTGTATTGTTATAATAAATAAAGCTAGAGAAAAAAATGTTACTAAGAATCAAAAGGGAGAGAAAATACATGTATAGTACTGTACTGTAAAAAAATGCATATTAATGAACCCATTTAGTTCAAACCTGTGTTGTTCATGGCTCAACTGTATATATAGTAACCATTTATTTACTCCACAAAATTTTATTAAGCACCCATTATGTGCTAAGCATAGTTCTAAGTACTGGGGATATAGTGGTTTATAAAGCCTATAGTTTAGACTTTAAACAAATAATCATAGAAATGTATATAAAAACACAAAGCTATATAAGAATCATTAAGGAATATTTAAGGTTGAGAAGACATTGGAACAGAAGGACCTGAATTAGATGGGTTGGGGGCAGGATTAGGGTCCTAACAAAGATTTCTCTGAGGAGCTAACGTCAAAACTGAGCCCCGATGGGAAAAAAAAAATACATACTATGAAGGTGGGGGGTATTTCAGGGAGAGGAAAGGTTGAATGTCAGATCTCTAGGATAGAAAACACTTGACAGATTATAAGATACCCAATTTAAAAACCTATGCATTCATATATTACATTAAGTGGGGAAAAGGATGTTACTACATATCAGGTTTTGGTTTTATATAATAGGAATAGGAGGATAAATATAGCAGATCCCTTCCATGGAATAGCTTAGTTGCAAAGATAAATTGTATGATAAAGACATAAACAAGAATGCCTTGGGAACAGAAGAGAGAGCAACTAAGGCATCATAAAGGAGTTCCTGGTTGAGCTGAGTTGAGTTGAGTGAAGGATGAGGATTTCATGCGGCACAGAAGTGGGAAAGCACTTTCCCAGCAGAAGGAATAGTATGTGTAAAAGGCACAAAGATGAGAGAACGATGTAGCCTCAGAGAAGTGTGTGGGGGCCACCTGTTAGAGAAGGGGCTAGTAGTTAGGTTATGGCCAGTCTACAAATGGTTTTGTAAATCCTGCTGAGAAGTTTGGACTTTCCAGTCTTAGCCAGGGGCAGATATTGGGGGTGTTAGTCAGAAGAAAAATATTTAAGAGGTGATTGTGGTAGGTGTATAGGGTTTGGAATTATAAAATGGTGGCAGGTTGAGAAATGAAGAGACTTTTGTCATATTCCAAGCGAGAGACAATAAGCTTCTCAACTAACCCAATGGCAGTGTGATTGGAGAGGATGGGGCAGGTTCGAGAATATTTTGTGTTTAAGAGCTGCTGGCCATGCTAAGGGTAAAGAGAGAATGTATAAATGTAAATACCTCGTGGTAACCCAGAACTCTAAGATACTTCGGAAATCTGCCTCTTCCTCTGATTGCTATCTGATAAAATATTATCTCTCTCTTTATATATACATGTATGTCTATGTATATATGTCTCTGTGTGTGTATATATATATGCATATATATACATAGAGTGGCAGACAATATTTTATTTATGTCTATATATACATTTATATGTCTGTATCTATTGAACGATTTTTTAATCTATTTATCTTAAAGGACCACAATTTGAAGTGCTCGTAGTTGTGCACTGAACAATCTGCAGAACCATATGAAGGGTTGTATCCCACCACCATCAATGAAGAGAACCGATGCATGAATTATTGGCAGGGCTGGGGGCCCCTTGTGTCTGCAGATGTGACTAAAACACACTGTGCTATTTGTCATCTTTTAGACTTGTGTGAGTCCTATCATTTTCTGGCAGTAATTTTGATACTTTGGATAAGTATTTGGATTGTACATTTTTGTGTTTACCTATATAACCATATGGATAGAGAGATACATAGATACATAGATTGACACATAGATTCATAGATAATTAGATTCATTTGCCACAGATAAGTTATCTGCAGATGGAACCAAGGTCTCCTGTCAAAATATGTAGAAGCATTTATTTATTTTCAAGTGCTCCTTTCTTCAAAAAATTGTCATGCTAACAAAGGGAGGGCCATAAGAGTATTGCCAAATTCAATTCAGATTTAAAATTAAATTAGAAGCCTTGAGAGCCGCCTTTGGTGAGTAGCATGCCCTGGAGAAACAAAGACTACGAAGATGGGCTCCTCCCTCAGTGGTGTGCATTGTGCTGGGGAAGCAACTGGAATGAGGTGGTTTCCTTCATTGTGGTTAAGTGCTGTGAGCGAAGAAACACTGGGAAATCATTCAAAGCAGAGGAAACAGAATATGCAAACATAAATACTGTGTTCCGGGCCTTGATAAGATGTTAAAACAAAGAAGCAGCTTAACCTGATGGAAAGAATTCTGCCATTTACTGGCCATGTTCTTTTGGGGAATTTACTTAACCCTCCCCTTGCCTCAAATTTTTTTTTTCATTTTTCATAGTGAGAATATTTGTTTTATTTATTTCATAATTTGTGAAGAAACCATAAGATAATATATGTGCAAGCAATTTGAAAACAAGCATTATGTATTAATATACATTAGTGCATCGTACATATTAATAATAAGGATATCATAATTGAGAAAAGAAAGAACTTTTGTTTCTCTCAGTTCACTCGCTGTGCTTCCTTTCTTCCTGGTATCCACACCCTTGATGCTATACTTATCTTTCCTCCTTTGAGAAAGTAGCAGGGTCCTTCTGGAAGAGCCAGGGGGGCAGTCAGCACCGCATGGGGCTTGGTGGGAATGTGTGGAGTAACTCTGCAATTCCACTCCAGGAACCTGCCCCCTAATGGGTGACATTGACTGAGCACCTGGAGAATGAAGAGGTCATGCTAAATATCCACGGAATTTTACAAATATATACTAAGCCAGGACCCCTTGAACTATCAGATGCGACACAGCATGTACAGAACTGATGATTCTGAACTGGGGGTTGTGTTGGGAGATCTGTCCCTGGGCATCATATGTACTAAATTATCCTCTACTAACCTGACTGTACAACCCCCTCACCCGAGCTGTGTCTACCCTAACACCAGCACCAGGGAGACTCCTGGGTCTAGAGAAAGAACTTCAGAGGGCCAACATATCCAGCTAAAGCAGACATTATTCTGAGAATATTGTGGAAGATGCACTGAAGTTGTTGCTTTATAAAAGTGAAAAAAGTATCAACATTTCTAAGCCCAGAACTATTTTTTAACAAGCTAGAAAATACTGAAAAACAAGTAGTACAGTTTTCTCATGAGAATGCAGTGTAGTTAGAATGCACACTATTTTTTCCCAGTGTGTATTTGGGTAAAATATGTGCAATGAAATTTCAGGCCAAATCCTAATGCAGAAATAATCCAAAATATGGCAGATTTATAAGCTAGGCAATTTTTATTTATTTGCTAATATGGATTCCCTTAAGAAGTCAAATGTTCTACACGTTACTTATGGCTTCTTCTTGAAAAGACTTACCTCTAAGGTCTCAGCAGCATAAAACTCCCGGCTGCAGAGTTGTCTGAATCAAGCATCAGCCATAATTCTCCTTTGCCACTGACTCTGGGTGGTTCGGAGCCTACCAGTACTCTACCTGTTTGGTAATTAATAATTCATAATTAAACTGGCAGTTTGAATAAATCAGCATAGCCGTAGGCTTGGAGTCTCCTCTCTTGCCATCCTTCAGAGAATCTGAAACATAACAGAGAAGAAAGGTTTAGGTATCTGAAATCCTCCGTTAAAAGCTTTGACCTCCTGCCCCCAATCCCACCCCGTAGTTTTTTGGGTCTGTTCCATCCGTTCTTTGGATCTTTCTTTCAAAGAGGAATTAAGCAGGACCCTTGTCAGCCTTGTGCTAGACACTGAGGAAATAGAGATGCATGTGACTCCACCCTTATCCTCGAGCAACTAACTCTAGGTAAAAAGACAGGCATGAAAAAATCCGCCGTGATACCTCATGCTCAGTGGTATCTGCGTGGAAAGTTCGGACAAATAGAGTAGGAGAGAGAGGTGATTCTCTTCTCAGGATCTGGGGAGAAGTGAGGGAAAACTGCAGAGGGGAGGTGATCTTTGAGGTCCCTTGAGTGATGAGTCATATCTTTTCAGGTAGGAAATGAAGAAAAGAAGAGGAAAACAAAGCAATGGAAGTGCTTCTGCTTTTGCCATGTTCCACGGAGAGCCGGGGTTGAGCCCTAGCAGTGCACAGGGTTAATGGCCACCTTGTTGTCAAATCAAGCAATCTGAACATTATTATTGAGAATAATACTTATCATAAAAGCATGCTATGCAAATATTTATAGACTAATACCTCCGTTTGAGTGCAAAGAATCATTCTCATGTATTTCTTTTCTCCTTTGTTTCTTTACAGTTCCTCCCCAGATCATGAATATCTCCTCAGACATCACTGTGAATGAGGGAAGCAGTGTGACCCTGCTGTGTCTTGCTATTGGCAGACCAGAGCCAACTGTGACATGGAGACACCTGTCAGTCAAGGGTAAGGCCTTTACCTTTGGGAATTTTTCAGAGTTATTCTATTATTCTATTGAAGAATTTGTTCTAAAGCACAACAAAACTTTGGGAATCAGAAAGCAATGCTGTATTTGTAACATAGTAATGTAAAAGCAAATAGCCCACATGCATCAGTCACTGAGCATTCCATTCCAAAAAAAAAGAAAAAAGGATTTATAAAGAGAAAATGTACTGAATTATTTTCTCAGTCCTTTTTATGACCATAGAAAACTTCTGTTTTCCCAACCAGGAAGAACAGAGGTGCCATTACTTCAAAGATACTAATTTCTCAAGGTGGAGATGCATGGGTCAGTTGGTCATTTGCCCTTTCTTTAAGAAGAATGCTAGAAGGCTAGAATGCCCATTGTAAATGTTGGTGTTACTGTGCATCCTTGAGAAAAAAGATCTCCTCACTCAGTACTTTCAGACCATTTCCCCAGAGCCACACCTATTTGACCTATACATCAATAGTCCACCTGAGTGGAAGAAAGATGATGGAAAAGGTGAAGTACACCTAGCATGCATGTACTGGGCACTCAGTGGTTGGCATTAAACGTCAGTGATAATCGTCTCCACCTTTGTAGGAAGGGAACCAAAAGAACAGTGGGCCCTAACCCTTTGGAACTAAAACTTACTCCAAGTTGAACTTGAAGAGATGGGCACAGAGTCACTTGGTATATTTATACATTCCTAGAAACTATGATTAATTCTGGAAATTATACAAGAAACAAATGCTCCCTCAAGCATCAGAAAATACACACATGAATTTCAGTGAAATAGGAGAATGTGTGGAGTATGCCTGTGCGTGATGTAAAAATAACCTAGATCTAGAGGAAAACATAGGAACACATCTTGGTAACCTTGAGATAGAGAAAGTTTTGCTAGGACATCAAAGGCCCTTACCATAAAAGAAGAAAACATGAATACGTTTGGCTTTGTATTATTTTCTCACAGATGCTGTAACAAAGTACTACAAATGGCATGGCTTAAACAACAGAAATGTATTTTCTTGTAGTTCTGGAGGCTAGATGTCCATGATCGAGGGAAGGTAGGGTTGGTTCCTTTCGAGGGCTGTGAGGGAGAACCTGCCCGATGCAAATCCATTAGCTTCTCGTGGTTGGCTGGCGGGCTTTAGTGTTTCTTGGCTTGCAGATGTTATCACCCTGATTCCTGCCTTCATTATCACATGGACTTTTCCATGTGTGCTGTCTTTGTGTCAAATTTTCCCTTTTTATAGGGACACCAACATATCGGATTAGGGCCCGCCTTAATGACCTCATCCGATCTTGGTAAACTTGTAAAGACCCTATTTCCAAATAGGGTCACATTCTGAGGCACTAGGGTTAGAACTTCAGGGTATCTCTTTTGGGGGGAGGTGGGGGAATGCAATTCAATTCATAATGGCTTCATCAAATTTAAAGACACCATTAAGTGTAAATGAAAAGACAAGCCATAGACTGGGAGAAACATTTGCCATTCATAAATCTGACAAAGAATTTGGGGTTTTGTCTGGGTTATGTTTGGGCTTCATTTGGGTTATATGAAGAATTCTTACAACATAATTCTAACAACCCATCTTGAAATGAACAAAGCATTTGAACAGACAATTCACATAAGAAGATATATGAATAAAAAATAAGCACATGAAAATATGCGCAATATATTTACCATAGAAAGGAAAACTCAGTCATAATGAAACACCACTACACAATTGCCAACTGTCAAACTTAAAAACAACAAGAACAACAACAACAAACCCTGACAATATCAAGTGTTGCCAAGTGTGTGGAGCAACTGAAACTCTTACACATTAGCTCTGGGCCTATAAAATGCTATAAGCACTATGGAAAACAGTTTGGCACTTTGTTATAGAGTTAAATATACACTTAACATATGACCCAGAAATTCTGCTCCTGAGTGTTCACCAAAGATAAATGAAAATGTCTGTCTACAAATATACATTGTACATAAATGTTCATAGCAGCTTCACTTGTAATCGCCTCAAACTAGAAATAACCTCAAACCTTCAACAATTAAATAGATAAATTGTGTATTTATCTATTTTTAAACATTTAAAAATGACTTCTCAACAAGTAAAAGGAACAAATCATTGCTGCATGTAACAAAATGGACAATTCCCGAAAACAGGCTGAGCAAAAGAAGCAAGACACAAAAATACCTACTGCATGATTTGATAGGCAAAACTAATTCATTGTGACTGAAATCAAGTCAGTGGTTACCTGGAGTAAGGATTTGGGGAGATGTGACTAAAGGGGCACATGGGAATTTTTTCAGGTGATGGAAATGTTTTAGATCTTGAATGTGGTGCTGGTTATGTTGCCGCTTACGTAAGTCAAAATGGTAAACTATACAGTAAAAATGGGAACATTTTATTGTATGTAAATTAAAATCTCAATGAAATTTTAAAAATATACACATAGAGATATGGGATATACTGACCTGAAGATTTGCCCCTAATCTGTAACATAATTTATGTAAGCAGTACTTCCTAGATGAGAGATTGGACTTGTTACTAGGAGCACCATTTAAGGGAAAACTTAAATGGTCTCATGTCCTCCATGTAAACAGAGATGCATATGGCAACCCCAGCCTTGTTGCAGGAAAAGATAATGCTAATAAATCCTCTGAACATTCTTTGTATATAGATCTCAGATATTGAAACACAAAATGTCTATATTATAAAATAATGTTAACAAGAAGGGACATCACAAAGCCCAACTTTAATGGAAATGGGCAGTAGCTTATGTTCCCAAAGACATAAGGCCCATGGGAATTTTGCTTGAAGTGAGGGATAATTTTGGATTTATATTACATACAAAACTATGTCTAAACATCAGACCAATTTCTATGTATTTGGTAAATTCAGAGGTTTTTATAAATGCTTGAAATCACAAATTGCATTTATTTGATCCTGAATGCATAGTTCTCTGAGCCTAGAAATCTTTTTTTTTTTTTAATTAGGTTAAGCACCATACATTACATCATTAGTTTGTGATGTAGTGATCCATGATTCATTGTTTGCATATAACACCCAATGCTCCATTCAGAACGTGCCCTCTTTAATACCCATCACCAGGCTAACCCATCCTCCCACCCCATTCCCCTATAAAACCCTCAGTTTGTTTCTTGGAGTCCATAGTCTCTCATGGTTTGTCTCCCCCTCCGACTGAAAGGCATTTCGACTTAGTGTAAGTGTTTTGAAACAATACCTTCTAATGGTACACTGGTAAGTTTTCCCTCTTAAAATAAGGGAAATTCATCCATATTCTCAATCTTTTATACAACTTAATAGTTACAATTCAGCCTCAAAAAAGCTCAGAAAACCCTACATTTAAATGATTCCTCTGCTCTTCAAATCTCCCAGGCTATGATCTACTTTCAGTTGCCTTTTGCCTTTTTCATAGCTTTGGCCTTCACTTTGCTGTCTTTCCTTCCCCCCATTGTCTTTCTCCTCCTCTTTCAAAGACATTTAAATATTTTAAACTCAAAGCATTGTTTTCCAAATTTGAAAAACTTTGGAACCTGGAGAGTTGGCAAGTTTAAAATGTGCATCTGCAGAGTGACTACCATTATTTATTTTTAGAAGGCTATTTCTTCTCACTTAGAGTTGAGGAGGCTCTGGGAAGTTGTTTTAAAGGTTTAGAAGAGCAGCCAATAAAACTTGAACATCAAAAAGCATTTTTAGAACAATTTGCTGGTTAATTCAGCATGCAAGAACAGGAAATAAAAGTTGCAATGACATTTCCATTGAAATTTCAATAGGATTACATTGGAGAATTTAGCTCACTGGACAGCCTTGTTCCCAAAATGCTAATAACATAAGATTTGAAATCTCTTGGTTAAATTTAGGGATCTGTATAACAAAGTGAATAAACAAACTTTCATTTAGAAATAGAATATTTTAATAAGCAGATTATTAAAGATTAAGAATAGTGGTAATGCTTATAGTTTAAAAAGACAGACGAATGCTTATAGTTTAAAAAGACAGACCAAGGGGCGCCTGGGTGGCTCAGTCGTTAGGCATCTGCCTTCGGCTCAGGTCATGATCCCAGGGTCCTGGGATCAAGCCCCGCATTGGGCTCCCTGCTCGGCGGGAAGCCTGCTTCTCCCTCTCCGGCTCCCCCTGTTTGTGTTCCCTCTCTCGCTGTCTCTCTCTCTGTCAAAAAATAAATAAAAATCTTTAAATAAAAAAAATAAATTAAAATAAAATAGACAGACTAAACACATGCCGCCAATCCCTAGAAATTATAGGAAAAAGGTAAAAGCTAATGATCCAATAAATCCATTATCACACTAGAGAAAAATAATGGTAAGCCTGCATGGATCAGAAACAATATGGAATCTCTGAAATATAAAAAGTAAATAGATGTAATGAAGAGAAAAAAAAGAAAAAAACAGCTCCATATGATCTATACCTAAAAAGATATATAGTTGAAAAAGGAAGGATTTTAGATCTTGGTATACTGGTAAATGTTTAAAATTGATTGGGACCAAGACTGGGAAGGCAGAAGAGCCCTGGTAGCAATTGCCAATTTCCATGGTGCAAATATTCCCATCTTTGCCACTTTCTTGGGAACCCCTTTGAAATAACTATGTATTTTCGACCCATTTTCACTTGAAAATAAACAAACAAACCCAAAACCAGTCCTTCCTATGAAAGTAAGGTGGAATTTTTGAAACAAATAATCCAGATCCCACATGTGGATCCAAAGTCTCCCCAGCATTTTGGTTCTCCAGACTAGGATATCTAACTGGAGATCTCTTGACTCCCAGTTTCCTTTGCAATGTTGACAGGTATGAAGATTCCCAGAAACTAGGTTTGCCAGGAGGACATCTGCCTCACCTCCAAGGAAAACTCAAGATTGTTACAGGATCATGATTATTAAGCATTGTGAGCATCTCAAAGAAAAGTGCTGTGTAAACATACATTCGGGGGTTTTGCAATTGACATGCAAACCACTGAGCATTTGACCATGTATTTATTTAGCTTCAGATATAAAAAGTTATATTTAATTTGTTTTCAGGAGCAGATAATGGGTTTTTTAAAAAACATATTTATGTGGATTTGCTAGAGAATACAGCACTTGTTTAATAGCCTTCACGCACATAGAAATCTGTTCCGAGTGACCTACAGCTTAGGAGTTAAAATAATGATGGAATCACAGGCTGCAGCCTCAAAGAATTTTCCCTCCAAAAGAGTGGGCAGGTCCCAAAACAGCCAGACGAAGTGGATTGGCAAGTGGCCAGTGTGTTTGGAATACACTGCGAAACAGGTGGGTTCCAAGGATGATTTTCTTTTCCCCTCCTGAAGGACAAGAGAAGGGGCACTGGGCCAGCAATCATTGGAAGGCTCATGAATGTAAAACCATGAATAATGCGGAAACTAAGCTGCACTTGAATAATGTGAAACCAAAGTTTCTTCGTTTCTTAAACCGAAGTTGCACAGATGGGTGTGACAGAGGACACAGCACAGGCTGTTGTGTTCTAAGGAGTGTTGTCGTTCCCTCTTACAATGCCTTTGGAATCCACTAGAATGTGTTACACACCTGGCCCCATTTCCAATGACATATTTGGAAAGGCCAGATGTTCTGGGAAAATAATAAAGTCTTCTTTTCTGTTTCCTCTCCATGGAGATTTTAAGATGACAGCTATTCACCTGTGAGTGAGTTGCTCCTACAATCTACTCATACACAGTAATACCTCAGGGAGCAAGCGAATGAGTTATTTCACAGAAGTGAATTTTCCAGGTAACCGAAGCTGACTCCTTTATCATTGACTTGAGTCATTTTTAATGGAAACATTTTAAAAATGTATTATGTTCTCCTCTGTTTCCTTGAGTACAGTGAGTGCTATTTGGCCTCATCTTTACAATGTAACATCAGCATCATGCAAATCAATTGTATCTTAGCATTTAGAGACTGGGATAACCAGGAATAGGGCCCTAAAATATTGTTTAAATTCTTGTGTATAGTTCCGGTATTTTTCCTTCCTTCTCTCTAAA